>NC_056669.1:4927500-6127500 GCF_018350195.1 Panthera tigris
GCTGTTGAATTCGATTTGCTAGTATCTTATTGGGAATTTTTGCTTCCATATTCATCAGGGATATTTTCCTGTAGTTCTCTTTTTTTGCTGGGTCTCTGTCTGGTTCAGGAACCAAATTAATGCTGGCTTCATGAAAGGAGTCTGGAAGTTTCCTTCCCTTTCTATTTTTTGGAAGCTTGAGAAGGATAAGTATTATCTCTGCTTTAGAACTCCCCAGGGAAGCCATCTGCTCCTGAACTCTATTTGTTGGGAGATTTTTGATAACTGATTCTATTTCTTCACTGGTTATGGGTCTATTCAAGTTTTCTCTTTCTTCCTGTTTGAGTTTTGGAAGTGTGTGGGTTCTTAGGAATTTATTTCTTCCAGGTTGTCCAGTTTGTTGGCATATAATTTTTCATAGTATTCCCTGTAATTGCTTGTGTTTCTGAGGGATTGATTGTAATATTTCCATTTTCATTCATGATTTTATCTATTTGGGTCATCTCCCTTTTGTTTTTGAGAAGCCTGGCTAGAATTTTATCAATTTTGTTTATTTTTTCAAAAAACCAACTCTCGGTTTCATTGATATGCTCTACAGTTTTTTTAGCTTCTAAATTGTTTATTTCTGCTCTGATCTTTTTTATGTTTCTTCTGCTGGGTTTGGGGTGTCCTTGCTGCTCTGCTTCTATTTCCTTTAGGTGTGCTGTTACATTTTGTATTTGGGGTTTTTCTTATTTCTTGAGATAGGCCTGGATTGCAATGTATTTTCCTCTCAGAACTGCCTTAGCTGCATCCCAAAGTGTTTGGATTGTTGTATTTTCATTTTCGTTTGTTTCTATACATTTTTAAATTTCTTCTCTAATTGCCTGTTTGACCCATTCATTCTTTAGTAGGGTGTTCTTTAACCCCCATGCTTTTGGAGGTTTTCCAGACTTTTTCCTGTGGTTGATTTCAAGCTTCATAGCATTGTGATCTGAAAGTATGCATGTATGATCTCAATTCTTGTATACTTATGAAGGGCTGTGTTGTGACCCAGTATGTGTTCTATCTTGGAGAATGTTCCATATGCCCTCGAGAAGAAAGTATATTCTGTTGCTTTTGGATGCAGAGTTCTAAATATATCTGTCAAGTCCATCTGATCCAATGTATCATTCAGGGCCTTTGTATTCTTTATTGATCATGTGTCTAGATGATCAATCCATTGTTGTAAGTGGGGTATTAAAGTCCCCTGCAATTACCACATTCTTATCAATAAGGTTGGTTATGTTGTGATGATTTGGTTTATATATTTGTGGTCTCCTGTATTTGGTGCATAGACATTTATAATTGTTAGTTCTTCCTGATGGATAGACCCTGTAATTATTATATAATTCCTATCTTCATCTCTTGTTAAAGCCTTTAATTTAAAGTCTAGTTTGTCTGATATAAGTATGGCAACTCCAGCTTTCTTTTGACTTCCAGTAGCATGATAAATAGTTCTCCATCCCCTCACTGTCAATATGAAAGTGTCCTCAGGCCTCAAATTAGTCTCTTGTAGACAGCAAATAGATGGGTCTTGTTTTTTTATCAATTCAGATACCCTATGTCTTTTGGTTGGAGCATTTAGTCCATTTACATTCAGTGTTATTATGGAAAGATATGGGCTTTCTAGTCATTGTGATGTCTGTAGGTTTCATGCTTGTAGCTATGTCTCTGGTACTTTGTCTCACAGGATTCCCCTTAGGATCTCTTGTAGGGCTGGTTTAGTGGTGATGAATTCCTTCAGTTTTTGTTTGTTTGGGAAGACCTTTATCTCTCCTATTCTAAATGACAGATTTGCTGGATAGAGGATTCTTGGCTGCATATTTTTACTATTCATCACTTTGAAGATTTCCTGCCATTCCTTTCTGGCCTGCCAAGTTTCAAAAGAGAGATCAGTCATGAGTCTTATTGGTCTCCCTTTGTATGTTAGAGCATGTTTATCCCTAACGGCTTTCAGAATTTCCTCTTTATCCTTGTATTTTGCCAGTTTCACTATGATATGTTGTGCAGAAGATTGATTCAAGTTATGTGTGTAGGGAGTTCTTTGTGCCTCTTGGATTTCAATGCCTTTTTTCTTCCCCAGATCAGGGAAGTTCTCAGCTATGATTTGTTCAAGTACATCTTCAGTGCCTTTCCCTCTCTCTTCCTCCTCTGGAATACCAATTATGCGTCTATTATTTCTCTTTAGTGCATCACTTAGTTCTCTAATTTTCCCCTCATACTCCTGGATTTTTTTATCTCTCTTTTTCTCAGCTTCTTCTTTTTCCATAGTTTTATCTTCTAGTTCACCCATTCTCTCCTCTGCATCTTCAATCCAACCTGTGGTCATCTACACTTTATTTTGCAGCTCATTAATAGCATTTTTTAGCTCCTCCTGGCTGTTCCTTAGTCCCTTGATCTCTATAGCAATAGATTCCCTGCTGTCCTTTATACTTTTTTTCAAGCCCAGCAATTAATTCTATGACTATTATTCTAAATTCACTTTCTGTTATATTGTTTAAATCGTTTTTGATCCGTTCGTTAGCTGTCATTATTTTCTGAACGTTTTTTTGAGGGGAATTCTTCTGATTCGTCATTTTGGATAGTCCCTGGAGTGGTGCGGAACTGCAGGGCCATTCCCCTATGCTGTCTTGAATAACTTGCATTGGTGGGCGGGGCTGCAGTCAGACCTTATGTGTGTCCCCAGCCCACCACTGGCGCCACAGTCAGACTGGTTTCTACCTTCTCTTCCCCTCTACTAGGGGTGGGATTCACTGTGGGATGGTGTGGCCCATCTGGGCTACTTGCACACTGCCAGGCTTTTGGTGCTGGGGATCTGGTGTATTAGCTGGGGTGGATCGGCAAGGTGCACAGGGGCGGGGGGGGGGCAGGCTCAGCTCACTTTTCCTTTGGAAATCTGCTTTGGGAGATTTCCCCAAAGCAGATCTGCAGCACTGGGCGGGAGTCAGACCTGCGGGAGGGATGGATCCGCAGAAGCACAGAGTTGGGTGTTTGCGTGGTGCAAGCAAGTTCCCTGACAGCAACTGGTTCCCTTTGGGATTTTGGCTCGGGGATGGGCGAGGGAGATGGCGCTGGTGAGCACCTTTGTTCCCTGCCACGCTGCTCTCTGTTGTCCGGGGCTCAACAACTCTCCCTCCCGTTGTCCTCCAGCCCTCCTGTTCTCCAAGCAGAGCTGTTAACTTATAACCTTCCAGATGTTAAGTCCTGCTTGCTGTCAGAACACACTCCATCCAGCCTCTCCATTTTTGCCAGCCAGACTCGGGGTTTCTGCTTGTCCAGTGGGCTGCCCCTCCACCCAGGCTCCCTCCTGCCAGTCTGTGTAGCACACACTGCCTCTCCACCCTTCCTACCCTCTTCCGTGGACCTCTTGTCTATGCTTGGCTCTGGAGAAGCCGTTCTGCTAGTCTTCTGGCGATTTTCTGAGTTATTTAGGCAGGTGTGGGTGGAATCTAAGTGATCCGCAGGACTCGGTAAGCCTAGCTTCCTCCTACGCCGCCATCTTCCCAGAAGCTCTCCTGACTTTCTTTATTTTCCTAATCTGAGTTCTTCTGTCAATTGAAAAATCACACCCATTTACATTTATTGTTATTATTGATATAGTAGGCCTTATTCTTGCTACCTAATGTCATGTCTTACATCTCCTGCAGTTTCTTATTTCTCTTCTCTATTTCCTATTAAACACATTAAATTTCTTCTACAGATATAAAAATATTTATTTTATCTTTGTTGTTGCCATTAATACCATACAATACATTTTTAATATAGCAACAAAAGGAATCCTTTCAAAACTTAAGTAAAATCTTGCTAGTTCTCTGCTCCAAAACCTTCAACGTCTTTATTGTTCACTGGGGTAACTGTGGAGTACTACAGTAGTACTCTGTCAGGCGCTACATGATCTGGTCCCTCATTACTTTTCTGATCTTACCTCTTGACACTGTGGTTTGCTTGCATCGGTCAAATGCATTAGGCATTTTCTAGCATCAAGGTCTTCATACTTGCTGTTATCTCTGCTTGGGATGTTTCTTCCTCATATGTCATATGACATGCTCGCTCACCTCTTCCAGGTGTTTGCTCAAATATCATCTTTTCAGTGAGGTTTCGTTAATCTGTTTAATTTTACAACTTTACCCATATACATACACTATCTTTTTTTCCCCTTTTTTTTTCATTGCATTTTTTGCCCTTGAATAGTATATCTATTTAATGCATCTCTTCTCCCACTAGGAAATAAATCTCTATGCAGGCAGGGACTTTTTTCTGCTTACAGTAGCCTCTCCAGAGGCTGGAACAGAGTGTTCCAGCCTCCAGTTCCTGGAACACTGAAAGTAATAAATCAATATATATTGAGCAAATGAATGAGTGGATTCAGAGTCTTCACGTCGTTTTGGTCTGCAGCTGGGAGACTGAAGGATGGAAGAACTGACAAGTAGTACAAAATCTGGGTCAAGAGCCAGGCATAGGAGTAAATGTAAATTTGGATGTCAGTCATACCCTGTGAACCTAGGGTGGTCTGTCATATCCATGATCTTATATGGGAGAATGAGTTCTTTTTTTCTCCTTGACACAGCATACTTTGAAAACTCAGTTTTTTGAAAATATTTGTATGGTCAATTATAATTATTGTAATAAGGTATTCTTTTTAAAAATTTCTGATATTTATTTATTTTTGAGAGAGAAAGAGCATGAGCAGGCGAGGGGCAGAGAGAGAGAGGGAGACACAGAATCTGAAGCAGGCTGCAGGCTTTAAGCTGTCAGCACAGAATCCAACACCGGGCTTGAACCCACAAACTGTGAGATCAGGACCTGAACCACATATGGACTCTTAACACACTGAGCCACCCAGGTGCCCCATAAGAAGGTATTCTTGATCACAAGAAAGGAACATGATCTATGTGGAGAAAAGAAGATCAGATTAATTTGCAGGCCAGTTACAGGATAGTTAATTAGGACATGAGTTAATTAGATCCATCTTAAATGGAAGGGGAAAGCTTGTTAAGCCAAGTTGTAAAAGCATCAGGTTAGGTTGTTGTATTTGTTTTAAGTATGGAATCACCGATTGGATTCCTCTGACCCATTTAAAAAGTATTAAAGCTGTCATCTTGTAAAATGCCTTAAAATAAGTCAGATAGGCACATGTCATGGAAAGAATACAAGCTTTATAATTAGATCTGAGTCTCAGTCTTCGCAACACCACTTACTGGTTATCATTGGACAATGAATTTGAATTCTCTGCATGCCAATTTTCTCATCTGTGTAATTGAGTAACTATTACAATGGGTGATGGAAAGGTCAAAAGTGAATGTATTCAAAAGCACTTAGTATGGTAGTTGATGTGGAATACCTAATGGCAACAGTTCATATTTAGTGAGGGCTATATCATGTGTTTACTTGTTTATTTCTCTTATTGATCCTAAGGATCTGTTATCACTCCATTACACAGGTAAGGAAACTGAGACACAGTTAAGTATTTTACTCAAGGCCATAGAGCCAGTAAGTGGTAGTATTGGGATTTGAACCCAGTGTGGACTGGACTGGAAGCCGATATCCTTAACTAATATACAATACTTCCTCTTGCTAGGGATAAATGTTAGCTTTTTCTCCTTCTCTCTTTTACCTACAAACGATAAAATTCAGAAAGTAGATTAGGGACCATGTCTTGTCTTCTTTTATATTAATTTTAGTTTCTGACAGTGTTTGTCTATTAACTGACACCAGTAAACTAGGGAGAGAAGATAAGAAAGCAGGGCAAGAAGAATTCAGGTGTGAGGCTGATCTTTAGGTCTTCTTTGTCTTTCTTGTTGTGGACCCAGGGTCTGAGATCTAAATTTCCTTTCTAATAGTCACTGTCTTTAAACATGTATAGTTTGGCTTATATGAAGTCTTGGCACATTTTTAAATAGTGAAGGAATAACTTCCTTTTATTAATATGGAGCTGGATGAAGAGAGTTTAACTTTCTGGCTTCCAATAATACCATGTATTCATTTAGTAGAAATATGGATTTGCTATTTTTTAATTAGTCTTCACTGATTGGGGAGCTGTTAAAACGGTGGCTAATGTTGCATATTGTCCCTTGAGACTTTCATTTTGCATTGATTCTCAGACTTGTTGCAAATATGAGACCCATTGTTTTTATTTTACCATTTTCATTTCCAGAGCACATTTTCTAATTTCAGGAGCTTTCATTTTAAAGTGTTTTGAGTCAGTTTAATAAGAACCTAAACTAAACTGTACTTGTACTTGAGCTGTGGAGTTTCAACTAGATGGGGCAATGTGTCAATTTGAAACAAAATGGTAGGCTTTTCATAGAGCCTACAACATTTGGTGACCTTGGTCCTCTGAAGACATTAGATTTCCTCAACTGATACATTTGTGTTTGGCACTGGGGAAATGAACACATTTGGAAATGAATCTTTTCTGATATATTTTTTCCAGTTATTTCTACATAGCTTTGCAGGCTCAGATCTGATTTTATTGACATTATATAAGTTCCCCCAAAAGACAGAAGAAACGATGAAAATTTTATTTACTTGGTTATTACTCTGATGACCATGGTTTGGAAGACTTAAATTAGGATACAGATAAGTTCTAAAATATTGATTCTGGTAAATCATCACTAGCAGTAATTAAGTGTTCTGGGCTTCCTGGTAGTTTGGTTTTATAATACAAGCCTTCCAGGTGAGAAGGCAAGAAGAAATGAGGGTCCAGAGCAACCGGGTGGCTCAGTTGGTTAAGCATCTGAGTTTGGCTAAGGTCATGATTTCAGGGTTCATGGGTTTGAGCCCTGCATCTGGCTCCATTGTGCGGGTACAGAGCCTGCTTGGTATTTTCGATGTCTCTTCTCTCTTTGCCCTCACGACTTTGTGCTCTCTCTCTCAAAATAAATAAATAAGCTTAAAAAAAAAGAAATGAGGGGCCTCTCACTTTTATTAAGTTCACTTAGCTCATATTACTGTGATCAAAATAGACAAGAGATAGCAAAAAACAAAACAAAACAAAAAGAAAGACATTGGCTCTTCTGAGCTAAGGACTGCTACTAATTACCCTCTTAAGTCCCCCAAATAAAATGGCATTAATGTTGTTCATTATGTACATGGACGTTTGCATTGTGTTTAGGCAAACAAATTTTTTTGCCCATAGGACAAATTAACGAAATGGCTTCCTGATGAGCAAAAGAAAAAACAAGTGAGTGTAGGGATTTCAGAGGATCACAAGACACTAGTGAATATATTGAGACTCTGGAAAGCCATATTTCTCCCATTTGTTCAGGCATTTAGCAGAAGTGATAAGTGCAATGAAGACAGAAGCAGGTGTAAACAGGAGTATAATGGATAGCTATTTACAAATGTCTTCCATTTATAAATTAGCTTGACATGAGACATGCATGATATGACTTACTGAATTAAGTCATATTATCTTCCATGGGAATCAGATAAAATCAGCTCAAATAAAATTTTTAAAAAATGAGAAGCATATTAATATATCAATGTTTAAGCAAAATGCATAAACAGGAATAGGAGTCAAATTACTAGTGTTGTACATTGAATTAATGCAGTATGTAGCTATAGTGGTATAAAAGAGAGGAAGTGTAATACAGTGGAAAGGGTATTAGGTTTAAAGTCTGTTATTCTGGGTCCAATTCAAATTCTTTCTCTCCTTATCTTTCTAATCTTTGGAGACATTCCTGAATATATCTGAGTCTATGTTTCCTCATATTAAAAATGTGAACATAATAATATACTTAATAAAAATAATAAATATCATATAGTGTTATTTAGTTGTATATTAGATGAGTTAATATATGAGAGTCTTTGTAGTAATGATATTTAATAAATAGCAGTTCTCTTTTTCTCCTTCCCACTGGTTAGAATGCATAGCATTAGGTATGGGGGGATTCATTTTGTAATGAAAATGGTGTGTTGATAAGGGTAGAACCTCAATCATGATCTTGCCTATGCTATTATTAGAAATCACATCTGAGAAAAAACAATAAATTATGATGAATCTTCTTAGTGCTATCATCGGTTTTAGCATAATTGCTCATTAAGCCTTTAAAATTATTAGACCTTGTTCATTAAAAAGCCTTTCCTGAAGTGCAATGAGGCTGCTCATTCATGTCAAATGATTTACAGTGATATTCTTTGTAATTACAGATGTTACAGCTTCATTTGCATAGTTGAGATCATTAGCTGCAATATACAGCCAGGGTTCACTGTGTCATGAAGTGGATCCAGCGTATCCCTGGGAATTAAATGTGCTTTTGGAACCAGTGTTAGAACTGGCAAAGAGAACAATGTTGGGTTAGCCTTATATTAAATCTTAGCTATATATAAGAAATATTAGTGTTTAAACAGAGCATAGGTCTCAGAATCAAGCATTTTTGATTTTGTGACTGGGGCACTATGGTATCTTCCTGCTCAGAAAGAGAGAAGAGGGTGCATAAGAGAACCAGTGTTTAGGCAAATGCTATAGTAAGTACTATGTTAAATAATTTTCTCCTTTACAGTGTAAAAACCATAGCAGCTGATCGCTTAGCTATTTATCTGATCCTGTTATTCAGTGATGCTTTTAAGAGACTTTATATCCTCATTTATAATTTTTAATGAAAACTGCCATGGTAAATGGGGCAGTACATACACTGACTATTGAGAACCTCTCTGAATCACAGAGTGGGGAAATAAATCAAACTTGGGTCAAATAAAAATATAAACCATACTTTTTTGTATATAAGGAAAGTATAAAAAGAAAAAATCAGTTTCTAGTATAATAAATGTTAATAACATACTATTTGCCATACTGCATAAAACGATATTTTCAGGATAATGTATATCGAAATAAATATCTGTTTCTTCTATGCAATATGTAACCATCTAGAATATATATATATATCTACTGTATAGAGATGAATCAATACCAGAAAAAGCGCCTCACTATTTGGGAAAAACAAAGGATTTTATCAGGAAAAAGATGTGATCTGAACCTGAGAATATGAATAATTACACGGCATTTAAATCTAAATATATGTTATAAACAATGAGTTACTTTATTATATGCCTTCTGATATATACACTGAAGGATCACAGAATCTTTTTGTAGTTTTCCTGACAAGAGTGTGTGATCTTAATGTAGTAATGAAGAAATGATTAGACAAACCATTTGAACATCAATTTTAAAACAACTGTTCTATTCTTTTGAAAAACAAGGAAATACTTCTCTAGATTAAAAAAATTATATGACAGTTTCTATTTCTGCCATGAAGGAGTAAAAGGACTGGATTTAATTTCCTGTCTTAAACAATTAGCAAACTTGACAAAATCTATGAACCAACTCTTTTCAGACATTAAACAACAGAACTCATTGGATCATGATCCCTGAAGGGAAGCAAATGAGTTGAGCCTGATGACCATGCTGGCTTTTTGCCCAGGGGCACATCCCCAAACAGACAGCAGAGAGAGATGTTCCAAGTGTTTCATAATGTTCTAGTGGGTTGATGAGATGGAGATCAGGGGTCAGGGACTTCGAAGCTGCTGGAAGTTACAGAGTAGAATTCTGGAAAGGAGGAATTTATACAGGAAAAGAGCTCCACAACTCTGAAGATGGATTTCTATAAATTTTGCTGAGTATGGGGAAATCAGTCCATCAAATGAAAGCTCCAAGAATTTGGAAAATTGAGTAACTGGGAAACTCTGAGCTGAATGGAACCCAGAACTCCTGCAGGAATGGAAATCATTTGATTATTCCACCAGCCAGAAGAAAGAGCCCTTGTTGATGGTTTGCAGACATTCAGTAAAAACCCCATATGAGCTCTGCTTCAATAGTGGGAATAATCTACTCCTAAAGAATACTGTATAAGTACCTTCAAAAAGCTTAAGACAATCTTTGAGCCCTTCAGACTAAACTGCAAATAACTTGATTGCCTATCAGAAAAGCCCAAACTCTTTAAATAAAAACAACACAATCCATGAACTAATAACATAAAATTTACTGTCTAGCATCTAATGAAAATATCAGTGGACATACTAAAAAGCAGGGAAAAATTAATCAGGAGAAAAGTCAGTTAATAGGAACAGACTCAGAAATAATGCAGACAGTAGAATTCGAATGCATGTTAAAAGAGAAATTATAAACATTTTCAAGAATTTAAAAGAAAACATGAATAGAGGAAGGATAGTAAAGGTACACACACACAGAGACATCAAATAAAATGAAAAGTCAACAGTAGATTAGACTCTGCAGAAAAAAAAAAATCTGCACTTCACAGAATAGACACTTCAGAACAAATCATCAATAAACCTAAAGACAGAAATATAAACTTCCCAAAATTAAGCCCATAGAAAGAGACCACAAGAGAATAATATCAGTGAGTTCTTAGATAAATAATCTAAATATATGTAATTTGACTCCACAAATGATACAAGAGAAAGAAACATGAAAAATATTTGGAGAAATAATAAAAAAAAATCTTTGCAAATTTGATGAACACTGTAAACTCACAGGTGTAAGATATTCAATAAGCTTCAAGCAGGATAAACATGATGAAAACCACATCTTGACACATTTAAAAAATTATAACCAGAAAATCTTAAAAATAGCAAGAGAAAAGGACACATTACATACAAAGGGACAAAGAATTACAACAGACATTGTATAAGATACTATACAAACCAGAAGACAATAAACCCCATGAAAATATCTTTCTTTCTTTCTTTCTTTCTTTCTTTCTTTCTTTCTTTCTTTCTTTCTTTCTTTCTTTCTTTCTTTCTTTCTTCTATTTTATTTTCCAAGTAATACTGGTTAAACGCACCTAGTTTGAAGCCCACAGTTTAGCACTCTTATTTGTATGGTTTTAAAAGTTACAGCACAAGTTCTTTACATTAGGATCAGAGAAAAAGATTCATTCAAAACAAAACCTGACATATACATATTTTTCTTTGTACTTTATTTTAAATGTATTAATTTTTAAATGATGCTCCTCTTTTCTACATATGGTGGTAAAATACTAATGCAACTTTTTACCAAAAAAAGTTGAAGACAGATATAAAGGAATTTTCCCATTTGGAAATGGCCCTTCAGTTGCCATTAAATAAAATTTCTCAATCTAACTTACCAAGAAAAAGAATCAGTAGTTGCCACTATAAGCAAAAACATAAAGTACTATGGCATCACCTACATTGCTCCTTACAACACATACTTTGAAAGAATCAGAGACACGTTATAGAAGTTTAGTTGGTTTTGAAAAGGTACAAGGGTGTGCTTTTTTTTATGTTCTTGAAATGTCACCACCTGTTTCTGTTGCTGAGATGACATCTGTGACTATCAGTATAGACAAGAAGTTTGTTCGAACTAAAGAAGGACAGGGACGTCTGGGTGGCTCAGTCACTTAAGCATCTGACTTCCACACAGGTCACAATCTTGGGGTTCATGAGTTCATACCCCATGTCAGGCTCTGTGCTGACAGCTCAGGGCCTGGAGCCTGCTTCAGAGTCTGTCTCCCTCTCTCTCTGCTTTGTCCCCACTTGTACTCTCTCTCTCTCTCTCTCTCAAAAATAAATAAAACATTTAAAAAAAGTAAAGAGGGCCAGAAACCAACATCTAACTGCACAGTAACAATGTATTTTTCTTCATGCAGCCTTGTGTTTACTATACATTCAATGTTCTAACATGATTTAGAATACATAAACTTGTCTTCTAATGATTTCAGGTTTGATTTTATAACATGGAAAACATCTGAGAAAGAACATGACCTGGGAAAGAGAGAAGGGAGAAACCATTATCACGATGAAAATACATTCATACCCAGCTGTACCATAAGAATATAATCCATTGAAGTTTCCAGAAATAATACTTCTCAAAGCTTCCCATGCACTTATGGGAAAGATCCCTCCTGTGTGGCATTAAATGGGGGAGGGGTCAGTTTGTTTCAATAGAAACAGTTCACAACAGAAAAGATTTTAACATTGGTCCATTTGTCTGTTAGCTTAAGGACAGTCACATTGCTCATCAACAATTCAAAAACCCAACACATAAATTAAAAAAAATATTCATTTGTTATTTCATTCTAAAACAGGCACAGGTACTCTGTTTTCATTCTCTGCCCTTTCAACTTGGGAATCGACTGTTGGTTTGGTCTCTAAACCATCAGCATCTTTGAAGGCTTCTCTGGCAGCCTCAACAGCATCTGCTTGGATGGGCTCTCTCTCCTCCTGGTTCATGATTTCAGGGGTCACTTGTTCCAAATTAGCTTCTAGAAGTTCAGTTTGTACTTCCTCTGGCATCTGATTTACCCATTCATTCAGCTGCTCCACAGATACTTCAGTACGTTCTTCAGTCTGAATTTGACCCGGTTCTAGATAACCCACCTGGACCTGCCCTGGAAGTTCACTCATCTGTGAATCATGCACTTGGCTGTCCTGGAGCAGATTGGGATGGACCTGTTCCACAGTGACTTGTGCTGAATCCACACATTGAAAGCAATGGTAACATATTCCCCTTCCCAACTTGTTCTATAATAGTCATTAATCATGGGGTTCAGTTTGCATGCGTGTTTCTACTGAAATAACTTTGGTTACTAGACACTCTGAAATACTGTGAGTATTACCCAGATGCCTCCTTAATTCATTTCCTTGCATAAACCACAAGTCACATAGACTGCAATGGTGGGGTTTATCTCCAGTGTGTATTACAAAATGATCTTTGAACTGGTCCCTGTTGTTAAACACATTGTTACGGACCTGACATTGTTAAAGCATTTTCTTCCCTTTTTGTGTCCCCACTCCAGTTTGGCACACAGTCAGGTGACATTTGAGGATGCCATTTCTGGCAGATCGTTCATGACAATTTGGACATTCAGAAGGTGTTTCACCTGCATGTTTTCAGAGACGTTCTTTAAAATGTCCAAAGTGGTCACATTGTTTCTCATAGTATTGACACATGTGAAATTTTCCCCCAGTCCTTTGCTGCATACTGACTCCACCTTCTCTGAGGTGTTAACAGTTGAGTTGCTGTCTCCACATGCTCTCCCAGCGATACCTTTTATTGCATATTTCACACTTGAGGCTCTCAGTGGAGTGTGGTTTCAGTGTTCATTAAAATGGTAAAATGATTGTTGGGTCTGGGTAGCTCAGTCGGTTAAGCATCCGACTTCAGTTCAGGTTATGATCTCATAGTTTGTGCATTTGAGCCCCGCATCTGGCTCTGTGCTGACAGCTCAGAGCCTGGAGCCTGCTTCGTATTCTGTGTCTCCCTCTCTCTCTGTTTCTCCCCCTGCTCATGCCTTGTCTCTCTCTCTTTCCTTCAAAAATAAATAAAAACATTAAAAAAATTTAAAAATGGTAAAGTGGTTTAAATGAACAATTACATTTCTCCCAAGGGATCGAGTCTTTCACATGTGACAGCTGAAATTCCACAATTTACATACCTTCTACTGGTTTGCTTGTTGGGTCAGATGTACAACCCTCTTCTTTAATCTGCTCTTTTCTATCACCCAGATGGTACTTTCATCATAATATCTGCCAACAGAGCTAGGGTGGAATCATCAGAAGAAGCTGTGCTCTGATGTACTTTATAGACTGCTTGGCACAAGCCACTTCCTCCAACATTTCAATGCCTTCATGTTCCACCTCGATTGTGCCTTCAGCAACCTCCAATTTCAATAGGTTCTGACTCTGCAGATGGCAATGACTCAGTGATAACATTTGAAGTTTCTGCAATCTCTCTCTCTCTCTCTCTCTCTCTCTCTCTCTCTCTCTCTCTCTCTTTTTCTCTCTCTCTCTCTCTTGCCTCACTTTTTCCTGTGGTATTTTCCTTTAGGGGAGCTTAGTTTTCTTTGTTCCTGACTTCAAAGGCTTTGATAGCTTCTAGTGTTTGTAGAAACTCTGCTGCTTTCTATACATCATTGGTCTCCTCTTCTCTTTGTATCATCAATTTTTCTGTATATGTGAACTCAATTAAATGATGGAGGCCATTTTACTAACAAGTTTAACTTCCACTAAAGGTTCCTGAGTAAACTCCTGAAAGAATTTGTAGAAGAACTTACTGTAAGTAGCCAAAACGGCCTTGTGGGCCTTAAAATCATGTCTGTCGGCAATCAGGGTGATGTTAGTAAACTGATCTTTGTCTCATTGTTCATTCAATTGGCCCATGATCATTTTTTGATGTTCTGGAAACTCCTGAAGGCGTTGCATCATCTCTTGGGCCTCCATGGCCATCAGGTTGCTCTAGATCTTAATCTGCTCTCTCACCTCTAGGGCCCTCAGAGCTTTTTCCCTGCTCTCCCCTCTCTGGGTGAATCTAAATCTTACTGTTCCCTACCCCTAAACAGCTCCTTGCCCTCCATCACCTCCCAAGTGCCTGGGCCCTGCCTCTGCTGATCTGGCTGGGGCTGAAAATGTCTTTTAAAAATAACAGCCAAGTATTTTTTTCAGAGGTGAGATAATTAAATGCCAGCAGAATTACACTAAAAGTTGTTAAAGAAAGTTTTTTAAATGCAAAAATACATATATAACAAATGAACTTGGAATTATGGAATGAAAAGAATCAGAAATAGTAATCTATTGGTAAATATGTTTTCACCTATTTGTTATATTTACATGTATAATTCACTGAATTGTTAGCTTCACAAAATATGTAGAAATAAACTTTATTATAGCAATCATACAGAGAATGAGATCCAACATTAAATGCAAAAATATTTACAAACACACACACACACACACACACACACACACACATATATATATATATATATATATATATATATATATATATATATATATTCCAATTAGAGCCAAAATTCCAAAGGGAACCAGTTCCCATCATGGAACTTGCTTGCACCATGCAAATGCCCAATGCTGTGCTTCTGTGGATCCATCCCTCGAATGGGCCTGCCTCCATCCCAGTGCTGCAGGCACCTCCTGAAGGGGACCACCAAGGGCAAAGATAGCTAAGCCTACCCCTCCTGCCCCTGTGCACCTTGTGGATCCACCCTGGATAATATGCCCTTGGCCAGATCCCATCAAAGCAGCACCACAAGCCTGTCAGTGTGCAAGCAGCCCAGACAGGGCCACATGACTCCACAGTGATGCTGCCCCTGGGAGAGGGGAAGATAAGGTACACACCAGTCTGACTGTGGCTCCACTGATGGGCTGGGGGCACACATTGGGTCTGACTGTGGCCCTGCCCACCAACACAAGTTTCTCCAGACAGCACAGGGGAAGTGCCCTGCAGTTTGGAGCTACCACAGGCACTACCCAAAATGATGAAATGGAAGAATTCTCCTCAAAAGAAACTCCAGGAAGTGGCAACAGCTAACAAATTGATCAAAAATGACTTAAGCAATGTAATGGAACAAGAATTTAGAATTATAGTCATAAAATTAATCGCTGGACTTGAAAAATGCACACAGGACAGCAGAGAATCTATTGCTACAGAGATCAAGGGACTAAAAAATAGTCACGAGGAGCTAAAAAATGCTATAAATGAGGTGCAAAATAAACTGGAGGTGGCCATAGCACGGATTGAAGAGGCAGAGGAGACAATAGATGAGTTAGAAGATAAAGTTATGGAAAAAGAGGAAGAAGAGAAAAAGAGATAAAAAAAATCCAGGTGTATGAGGGGAGAATTAGAGAACTCAGTGATGCAATCAAACTGAACAATATCCATATCATAGGAATTCCAGAAGAAGAAGAGAGAGAAAGGGGCTGAAGATGTACTTTAACAAATCATAGCTGAGAACTTCCTTGATCTGGGGAAGGAAACAGGCATTGAAATCCAAGAGGCACAGAGAACTCCCTTCAGATATAACTTGAATCGATCTTCTGCATGACATATCATAGTGAAACTGGCAAAATAGAAGGATAAAGAGAAAACTATGAAAGCAGTTAGGGATAAACATACTCTAACATATAAAGGGAGACCGATAAGACTAGTGACATCTATCTACTGAAACTTGGCAGGCCATAAAGGAATGGCAGGAAATATTCAATGGGATGAACAGAAAAAATATGCAACTGAGAATTCTTTATCCAGCAAGTCTGTCATTCAGAATAGAAGGAGAGATAAAGGTCTTACCACACAAACAAAAACTGAAGGAATTCATCACCACTAAACCAGACCTATAAGAGATCCTAACGGGGAATCTGTGAGTGAAATGTTACAAGGACCACAAAGTACTAGAAATATCAGTACAAGCATGTAACCTACAGACATCACAATGACTCTAACCCCATATCTTTCTATAATAACACTGAATGTAATTGCACTAAATACTCCAACCAAAAGAAATAGGGTATCTGAATGGATAAAAAAAACAAGACCCATCTATTTTCTGTCTACAAGAGACTCATTTTAGACCTGAGGACACCTTCAGATTGAAAGTGAGGGGATGGAGAACTATCTATCATGCTACTGGAAGTAAAAAGAAAGCTGGAGTAGCCATACTTGTATCAGACAAACTAGACTTTAAATTAAAGGCTTTAACAAGAGATGAAGAAGGGCATTATATAATAATTACAGGGTCTATCCATCAGGAAGAGCTAACAATTACAAATGTCTATGTGCCGAATACAGGAGCCCCCAAATATATAAAACAATCACAAACATAAGCAACCTTATTGATAAGAATGTGGTAATTGCAGGGGACTTCAATACCCCACTAACAACAATGGATAGATCACCTAGACACAGGATCAAAAAAGAAACAAGGGCCCTGAATGATACATTGGATCAGATGGACTTGACAGATATATTTAGAACTCTGCATCCCAAAGCAACAGAATATACTTTCTTCTCAAGTGCACATGGAACATTCTCCAGGATAGATCACATACTGGGTCACAAAACAACCTTTCATAAGTATAAAAGAATTGAGATCATACCATGCACACTTTCAGACCACAATGCTATGAAACTTTAAATCAACCACAGGAAAAAGTCTGGAAAACCTCCAAAAGCATGGAGGTTAAAGAACACCCTACTAAAGAATGAATGGGTAAACCAGACAATTAGAGAAGAAATTAAGAAACATATGGAAACAAATGAAAATGAAAATACAACAATCCAAACGCTTTGGGATGCAGTGAAGGCAGTCCTGAGAGGAAAATACATTGCAATCCAGGCCTATCTCAAGAAACAAGAAAAATCCCAAATACAAAATCTAACAGCACACCTAAAGGAAATAGAAGCAGAACAGCAAAGACACCCATACCCAGCATAAGAAGATAAATAATAAGGATCAGAAATAAACAATATAGAATCTAAAAAACGTGTAGAGCAGATCAATGAAACCAAGAGTTGGTTTTTTGAAAAAATAAACAAAATTGATAAACCAGGCTTCTCAGAAAGAAAAGGGAGATGACCCAAATAGATCACATCATGAATGAAAATGGAATCATTACAACCAGTCTCTGAGCAATACAAGCAGTTATCAGGGAATACTGTGAAAAATTATATGCCAACAAACTGGACAACCTGGAAGAAATGCACAAATTCCTAAGCACCCACACACTTCTAAACTCAAACAGGAAGAAAGAGAAAATTAGAACAGACCCCAAACCAGCAAAGAAATGGAATCAGTTATCAAAAATCTCCCAACAAATAAGAGTCCAGGACCAGATGGCTTCCCTGGGTAATTCTACCAGACATTTAAAGCAGAGATAATACCTATCCTTCTCAAGCTATTCCAAAAAATAGAAAGGGAAGGAAAACTTCCAGACTCATTCTATGAAGCCAGCATTACTTTGGTTCCTAAACCAGACTGACACCCAGTAAAAAAAGAGAACTACAGGCCAATATCCCTGATGATTATGGATGCAAAAATTCTCAAGAAGATACTAGCAAATCGAATTCAACAGCTTATAAAAAGAATTCTTCACCATGATCAAATGGGATTCATTCCTGGCCTGCAGGGCTCGTTCAACATTCGCAAATCAATCAATGTGATACATCACATTAATAAAAGAAAAGGGCCATTGATCCTGTCAATCGAAGCAGAAAAAGCATTTGACAAAACTCAGCATCCTTTCTAAATAAAAACCCTCGAGAAAGTCGGGATAGAAGGAACATACTTAAACATCATAAAAGCCATTTATGAAAAGCCCACCGCTAATATCATCCTCAATGGGGAAAAACTGAGAGCTTTCTCCCTGAGATCAAGAACACGACAGGGATGTCCACCCTCACCGCTGTTATTTAACATAGTGTTGGAAGTGCTACCATTAGCAATCAGACAACAAAAGGAAATCAAAGGCATCAAAGTTGTCAAAGATGAAGTCAAGCTTTCACTTTTTGCAGATGACATGATATTATACATGGAAAACCCGATAGATTCCACCAAAAGTCTGCTAGAAGTGATACATGAATTCAGCAATGTTGCAGGATACAAAATCAATGTACAGAAATCAGTTGCATTCTTATACACTAATAACGAACCAACAGACAAATAAAGAAACTGATCCCATTCACAATTGCACCAAGAAGCATAAAATACCTAGGAATAAATCTAATCAAAGATGTACAAGATCTGTATGCTGAAAACTATAGAAAGCTTATGAAGGAAATTGAAGAAGATGGAAAGAAATGGAAAAACATTCCATGCTCAGGGATTGGAAGAATAAACCTTGTTAAAATGTCAATACTACCCAAAGCTGTCTACACACTCAATGCAATCCCAACCAAAATTGCACCAGCATTCTTCTGAAAGCTAGAAAAAGCAATCCTAAAAATTGTATGGAATCACAAAAGGCCTGAATAGCCAAAGTAATTTTGAAGAAGACCAAAGCAGGAGGCATCACAATCCCAGACGTCAGCCTCTACTACAAAGCTGTAATCATCAAGACAGCATGGTATTGGCACAAAAACAGACACATAGACCAATGGAATGGAATAGAGACTCCAGAATTGGACCCATAATAGTATGGCCAACTAATCTTTGACAAAGCAGGAAAGAATATCCAATGGAAAAAAGACAGTCTCTTTAACAAATGGTGCTGGGAGAACTGGACAGCAACATGCAGAAGGATGAAACTAGACCACTTTCTTACATCATTCACAAAAATAAACTCAAAATACATAAAGGACCTGAATGTGAGACAGAAAACCATGAAAACCCTAGAGGATAAAGCAGGAAAAAACATCTGTGACCTCAGCCATAGCAATTTCTTACTTGACACATCTCCAAAGGCAAGGGAACTAAAAGCAAAAATGAACCATTGGGACCTCCTGAAGATTAAAAGCTTCTGCACAGCAAAGGAAACAATCAACAAAACTAAAAGGCAACCAATGGAATGGGATAAGATATTTGCAAATGACACATTGGACAAAGGGCTAGTATCCAAAATCTATAAAGCGCTCACCAAACTCCACACCCAAAAAATAAATAATCCAGTGAAGAAATAAGACATGAATAGACACTTCTCTAAAGAAGACATCCAGATGGCCAACAGGCACGTGAAAAGATGCTCAGAGTTGCTCCTCATCAGGGAAATACAAATCAAAACCACACTCAGATATCACCTCACACCAGTCAGAGGGGCTAAAATGAACAAATCAGGAGACTATAGATGCTGGAGAGGATGTGGAGAAATGGGAACTCTCTTGCCCTGTTGGTGGGAAGGCAAACTGGTGCAGGTGCTGTATAATACAGTGTCGAGTTTCCTCAAAAAATTAGAAATAGATCTCCCCTACGACCCAGCAATAGAACTGCTAGGAATTTACCCAAGGGATACAGGAGTACTGATGCATTGGGGCACTTGTACCCCAAGGTTTATAGCAGCACTCTCAACCATAGCCAAACTATGGAAAGAGCCTAAATGTCCATCAACTGCTGAATGGATAAAGAAATTGTGGTTTGTATACACAATGGAATACTACGTGGCAATGAGAAAGAATGAAATATGGCCTTTTGTAGCAATGTGGATGGAAGTGGAGAGTGTTATGCTAAGTAAAATAAGTCATACAGAGAAAGACAGATACCATATGTTTTCACTCTTATGTGGATCCTGAGAAACTTAATGGAAGACCAAGGAGGAGGGGAAGGAGGGGGAAAAAGTTACAGAGAGGGAAGGAGGCAAACCATAAGAGATTCTTAAAAACTGAGAATAAACTGAGGGTTGATGGGGGTGGGAGTGGGATAGAGGGGAAAGTGGGGGGTGGGCATTGAGGAGAGCACCTGTTCAGATGAGCACTGGGTTTTGTGTGGAAACCAATTCTACAATAAATTTCATATTAAAAAAAATAAAAGGTAGAGATTGTTAGTTTGCAGAAACAAATAAAACCCAGCTTAAATAATATACAGATAAATAGGTGGCACCTGGGTGGCTCAGTGTGTCAAGTGTTCGATTATTGATTTCCGCTCATGTCATGATCTCACATTGGTGAGATGAAGCCTCAGGTCAGGCTCTGCTCTGAGAATGGAGCCTGCTTAGGATTCTTCACCCCCCACTCCCACCCCACCCCCCACCCCAAAAAAGACAGAGATTGAGGCACCTGAGTGGCTCAGTTGGTTAAGTCTCTGACTTGTTCTCAGGTCATGATCTCACAGTTCATGGGTTCAGTCCCTATGTCAGGTTCTGTGCTGACAGTTCTGAACCTGGAGTTTGCTTCAGAGTCTGAGTCTCGCTCTCTCTCGGCCCCTCCCCTGCTCACTCTCTGTCTGTCTGTCTCTCTCTCTCAAAAATAAAAAAAAAAGAAACATTTTTAAAAAGATACAGATAAAAAAAGTTTGTAAAAGATACATTATGCAAATACTGATTATAAAACAGGCACAGTGGATATATTAATTTCAGACCATGTAAACTTTAGAATAAGGCACATTACAAGAGATCGAGATGTTTTATAACGACAACAGTTTCAATTTATAAAAAGTATAACCACATATAACAGTATGAACTGAATTACAGGTTTAACAACATATGAAGAAAAACTACCAGAGAAAGTGGAAAGCAATATGGATAAGTTTATGATTATATTTGAAGGCGGCAGTGATCCTTTTTAATAAATGATAGAACAAGTAGAAAGACAGCCAGTAGGAATATGGAAGACCTGAACAGGACAATCAGTATACTCAGCCTAAGTGACAGTTACATAGAATGCTATAGCAACAACTGCACTGCATAGTCCTTTCAGATCCACACAGAACATTGATCAAGATGGACCATCTCTTGGTGTATCAAACAAGTCTCATTAAATTTAAAAAGACTGAGATCACAAAGATTATATTCCCTGACCACAATAAAACAATAAAACACACCATTTGGTTTGTAACACCAAATATTTATAAATCAAAGAATATGCAGCCAAGTAACCCATAGGTCACAAAAGAAATTAAAAGAAAAATTAGAAATACTTCATATTGAATGAAAATGAAAACACTACATATCAGAATTCCTAGGATGCAGCTAAATTGTGCTGTATGGAAATTCATGTCTTTAAATGTATTTATTAGGAAATAGTTCCAAAATCCATTCTCTATATTTTCCTCATAGGGACTTTGGGAAATAATACAGTTAGTATAATCCACCATATTAACCATCTAAAGAAAAACCACATGCTCATATCAAGTGCTGAAGGAATGTAACTTGAAAAAATTCAACATCACTTAATAATTTTCAGCATGCTAGGGATAGAAGGGAACTTCCTCAGTCTGATAAAGAGCATCTAAGAAAAGACCACAACTAACATCATGCCTAATGGCAATAACCTCATGCTTTCCCACAGGTGAATGTCTACCCTTACCATGCTTCTTCAACATCCTACTAGAAGTCCTACCCAGCAAAATAAGGAAAAACAAAGAAACAGACAGACATACAAAGCCCCAATCCAGATTGGAAAATAAATAAATAGAACTGCTCCTATTCACAGACAAGATGATTATTTATGTAGAATATCCCAAACAATCTACAAAAATATTCCTAGAACTAACAAGTGAGTTCAGTAATATTGTAGGATACAAGGTGAATACATTAAAAAGTTGTACATTTGTTTAAAAAAAAAGCAATGAAAACCTTGAACCCAAAATTTGCCAAGGATGCCATTCACAATAGTTATAAAAAAAAGATAAGGAGGGGACCTTTTTGCTAAAACCTACAGAACAGAGATGAAAGAAATAAAAGATCTAAAGAACTGCAGAGATATACCATGTAAATGGATTGGAAGTTTCAACATATATGTCACATTTTTCCAAATTGATCTGTCATTATCAATATCATCTCATAGATACAGACCTATGATCTATCCAGATGATTCCAACATTTTATGAAAAAGAGATGGAATCTGAATAGCCAGATCTATTTTAAAAAGGATAAAGTTGGAGAAATCACAGTACTCAGTATTTTTTTTCCTTTTTATTTATTAAAAATAATTTTTTAGAGTTTATTTTTGAGAGAGTATGTTGGGGGAGGGACAGAGAGACTAGAGCTGGTGGGGGGGATAGAGAATCCAAAGTGGTCTCCGCCCTTACAGCATTGAGCCTGATGTGGGGCTTGAACTCACAAACTGTGAAATCATGACCTGAGACAGAGTCAGATGCTCAACTGACTGAGCCACCCAAGAGCCCCCATAGTACTCAATATTAAGTCTTTCTAAAAAAAAATTTAATGTTTATTTTTGAGAGAGAGAGAGAGTGAGCGCGAGCAGGGGATGGGCAGAGAGAGAGAGACACACACAGTATCTGAAGCAGTATCCAGGCTCTGAGTTGTGAGTACAAAGCCCCACCAGGGCTAGAATTCATGAACCGTGAGATCGTGACCTAAGGCAAAGTCAGTCAGTCAACTGACTGAGCCATCCAGGTGTCCCCCATAGTACTCATTATTAAGTCTTAATATAAAGCTATAGCAATCAATACAGAGTGATATTGATAGTGGGAAGACACAAAGGTCAGTGGATACAGAAGATTTCAGAAATAGACCCACAAAAATATGACTCATTTTTTTTGACAATGGTACAAAGGCAATTCAATGGAGAAAAAATAGTGGTTTTCAACAAATGGTTTTGGAACAACTGGATAT
This sequence comes from Panthera tigris, assembly GCF_018350195.1. NCBI lineage: Eukaryota > Metazoa > Chordata > Mammalia > Carnivora > Felidae > Panthera > Panthera tigris. The sequence goes on from NC_056669.1 coordinate 4,950,499, forward strand.
TCATAACAACAACAACAAAAAAGAAAACAAAAGGAGAGAGACCTTTGACCTATACCTCAGATATACAAAAATTAAGTTAAAATGGACCATAGATCTAAACATAAAATGTAAACTATAATGGTTTTATTTTTATTTTAATTCCAAAAGAAATTATAGGAGAAAATCTTTGTGATCTGAGGTTGGGCAAAGATTTTTTAGATATGGGACCAAAAGCACAATCCATAAAAGAAAAAAAAAAAGTGCTGAATTAAATTTCATTAAATTAAAATATTTTGCTCTGGGAAATACATTGGTAAGAAGATGAAAAATCAAGCTACAAACTGGGAGAAAATATTTGTGAATCACATGTCTGGTAAGGGACTTGGATCTAGAATATATAGAGTCTCAAACCCCCAAAATAAGAAAGTAACATACAAGTGAAGAAAACAGGCTAAAGACTTGAAAAGACCCTTTGCCCCACAGAGGATATATGGATGACAATAAGCTTTAAAAAAATATGGCTTAACTTCACTAGGCGGGAAAATGCAAACACCAAATTTGGTCGCTAGAAGTGGGATTCAGCTAAACAAATAATTGACTCTGGGATCCGGAAATGGGTAGCACGGAAACCCATTGGAAGCCCAAAAGATGTTTCCACTGTGTTCTTCAGTGGAAAATTATTTGATAAAAATGTTGTGATAACATACAAGCAGATAATGTGCCTGATGTGCATGTGGTTTTAAGTGAACAGGTTAGGAACAGAATGTCACTTATGCACCTTGGTTCTTTTTAGCTTCCTTTGGCCAAGGTTCTACTGGGAAGAAAGGATCTTAGAAAAGAACCAGGAAGTTTGCAAGAAGGAATGGAAGAGAACAGAAGGAATCGAGAAATTCTAGGACTTGAATGGTTGAAAGGTAAAGTTGTGTTTTTTCTCCAACTAGTTAAAAAAGAGGAGAAACAGAAATGCTTTAAGCAATAAGGGCTCATTGGGGTTCAGCCTTGGGACAAAGACCAGATCAAGAGTGTGCCATGTTATATATTGTTAAAACCTCTACATGGACAAAGTGTACTGCAGGGGGAAGTTTATTCTTTTAGTTTTATAAAATCAGCTGGTGGACAAAGATTAAGGGACTGGTCTAGTAGAATCCTGATAAACTAAAACTACCAGTTGTGAATGTAGAAAGATGTATATCACAAAAATAATGGTGGTGTGATTACTGACACATGAAGCTGGTTATAACATAGTAATAAAAAGTTTTTAAATGACTGTTGATGCCAAAAGAGTTGCCAACTTGGATTAAAAGCAGCTGTGATTCCCAAAGCTATTTCTGGCAGTGGGTAGACTGAGAAAGCTGCCCAGCCCCAAAGAGCTGCATATTCTCCTACACCTTCTTCATGTGTGGCCAAGGAAGATATTGGAAAAGGGAGCACCTCTGAGGAGTAACCAAGGACTATGGGAAAACATAGGTTGGGGAGCTAATCCCAAATAACAAAACCTGGCCTTAAACAAGAATATATCTATTCCCCAAGATACAGGTTTATTGCAACATTAGTCCCATAAGGCTTCAGCATTGCTATCAACCAATGACTTCTGTGCCTTCCAGTTATTCTCTTTGTTAAATAGCAACATCTATCATCATTATCCTGTCCCCATCCCACCATTGTATGTTGGATGTGTGTAGGGAAGATATCATCTGTTTTATTTTGTTGTTTATAGGTGTCTGAGTCAGGAGGGCTTAAATCTGGTATAGAGGCTAGAACAAGATCCTGGATTTCCAACCTGGTTGGAAAAACATTTAGAGTCTCATTCATTTTGTGTGAATAAAAGAGGTATGCAAATATTTGTGATCAGAAAGGTGATTGTGCTAGACTGAATCATTTGGATAAAGGAAATATGTGTTGTCTTCTTTGAAGACCTTGGGAATGGCCATGTGACTTGCTTTGGCCAATGGTGTATGAGTTGATGTTTATGTTAATACTTGCTTCCTGAACCTATCTTGTTTTTTCTTTCTGTTTACAGAGCATCATGTTTCAGACAGGGTCTCTTTCAGGTTGGGTCCTCGAATGAGAAAATTTGTGGTAGTTGACCTATAACCAATGATATGTAATGCAAGCATAGAATAAATTGTTCCCATAGCACATTGATACTTTGAGGTTGTTTGTTGCCATGGTCTAAACTAGTGAAAACTGACTAGTGTCCTCTCTTAATTAACAATGCCATCATACACCAGATCTTGCAAGCAAGAAATCTCTTATTTCACTTGACTCCTTTCTCTGTCTTACAATTTCCCCCCTTGCTTCAAATCCATTCCATCTAATTTTAATTTCTTTAAAATTTTAGAGTCTAATTCTCTACTCTCCATACTAGTAATAGTAATATTTATCCCGGCTAAAAGGTGAAAATGTCAATTTTTGCCCTCAACATTAAGTGTAACTCTCTTGAATTGGTTTATACTATTTCTTTCTCCTTCTCCTTCTCCTTAGCTATCCAATCTAAACTTTTACCTCTCCCTCATGGTCTTCCAAGTTCTATCATATTTTATCAAATGCATACTTCTTTTATTTATTTTATGCTTTCTGCTCTGGACACCCCCACTGGTTCCAAATGTTATCCCATCCCACTCATATGTGATTGACTCATTTACTTATTCTCTCTCCTCTTAGATATCACTTGATCTGGGCCCCCTTCCTTGACCTAGTACTAAAGCTTGGTTTCTTGCTCTCCTCTGATGTGGAATTATCTCTGTATGCTTACTTCATCTTCATGGGAATACCCATAATAATGTACTGGAAAAATGTCCTATAATATACTGAGTTTTCTTTAGTTTTCTTTTTCTTTCTTTCTTCTTCCTTCCTTCTTTTCTTTCTTTTCTTTTCTTTCTTTCTTTCTTTCTTTCTTTCTTTCTTTCTTTCTTTCTTTCTTTCTTTCTTTCTTTCTTTCTTTCTTTCTTTCTTTTTCTCTTGAGAGGGAGAGGGGCAGAGAGAAAGGGAGAGAGATTCCCAAGTAGGCTCTGTGCTGTCAGTGCAGAGCCCCACATGGGGTTTGAACTCACAAACCATAAGCCCAAACCAAGAGTCAGAAGCTTTACTGACTGAGCCACCCAGGCACCCCAAGGAACTCAGTTTTCTAATTGTCTCTACTCTTGACTATATAAACCCCTTGATCTCAAAGACTTTTGTTTGCCAACACTCAGTATGACTTGGCCTCCTAAATATTTGCAAGATGAACACATTATCAGGCTGAATTCTGTTAAGAAAGATATCTGAGACAGAATGAATAAAACCTTGATATTTTAGAATTTTAATTTCATGTTCCACATGTGAATTATTTACATACTTTGTGAATCTTTTGCAACAAAAATTTAAATCTAGGCTCGCTTTACACCAGCACCTACCAATGTTTAGGTGCCATTTTGTTCTACTGTCATTGTAGATTTAGATATCATAGAGATGAACAGACCTTGGAAACACCATGGAGTATAAGACTCTCATTGTTAATATGAGGCAATTACTAACACAGTGGATAAAATGAGACAAAAATGCTTTGTACTATATACTATGCTTTTGAAATATCATATTGTTAAATGCAAAATTAGTTTGTATCAGGTGAATTCCAAAATCATATTAATCAAATTTGTGTTACATGAACCATATTTCCTTCTATTCTTGCAATAATTAATAATAATGAGGTCTCCTTCCACTTGTATAGTACTTATAATTTATGGAACACTTTTAAGGACACAAGTTTGCCTAGTGACCCTTTGTAATAGGCAAGGATCATTACAGATAAGAAAATTTAGGCTCAAAGAGAAATCATAGAATGTTAGTAAGTAATGATGTAGGAAAACTCTCATAGGTTGTTTTATACTTAATTCCAGGCTCCTTTTGCTGTATTCTTAAGCATGTCTATAATCAAGAATTGACTCTTTGATAAAAGTTACATAAAAATGTATATTAGAGTCCACTGCTTAAACAGGTCATGATGTTAATTTTGAGATTTCTGTTAACATTGTAGCTTATTAAGGCAATGAACTAGAAGTTCTAATGGGTTTAGCAGTTCTCAAACCAATTTTGTTGTACCAGTTCAGGGACCTATGTTTGCCTTACTTATGTAGGGTGAAATGCGGGACTTTAAAAAAAAGTTTATTTGTTTTGGAGGGAGAGCGAGAGTGATCATGAGCAGGGGAGGGGCAGAGAGAGAGGGAGACACAGAATCCGAAGCAGGTTCCAGGCTCTGAGCTGTCAGCACAGCTGACAGCTGTTTATGTGTTGTTTATGTGCAGTTGGAGATACCTATACTAACCAGTTATTTATATGAAATGGAAGATACACTAAGAGTTATTCATTATTTACCTACCATTCTAATTTAAATGAGCATCCTGTATTTCATCTGGCAACCTGGGCATAGCTTAAGTGCTCAGTAAATGTTAGATAAAGTTGCTCATGCTACTACCAACTTGAAACTTGAATTTTATTCCCAACATACTGCAGAACTAACATGGTAAGAGATTCCTGCCCTTTTGCAGACCTTGTGAAGCAATTATCTTTGAACTACCTGGAGCCTCTGATCCTACTTCCCACTCTCCCTTGAAGTTCTCTGTCGCTGTGGCTTTTGTGACAGCACATTGTTTTGATTCTCTTTTGAGGCTCTTCTAGTCTCTAAGATACTCACGGTTCTTCTGTGTCATTGTTTTTTCTTTTCCCCAGCAACTGCTAACTGTAGGCATCGCCTGAGGCTTGAGCTTTGTTCTTTCCTTGTTTCCTTGCACCCCTTTCTCTTTGAGGAGCACAGCTTCCTGTCTTGTTTTAGTCATCTTTCTTATGTCATCTTGGGAGCTGTGTGTCACCTAAGCTCCAACGCTGACCTCTTCCCTCTACTCTGTGCCCACATGTCCTGCGCACAACTGGACATGTCCGTGTGCTCAACGCCAGGGACTTCTGACCCCGAGCTTCCCAAACCAAAGAGTCCATCCTGCATCTCGACACCTCCTTCCAATTTCCTGAGTTTAGGGATATGTCATTTTTTACTTCTCTTCGCTCTTTAATATTCAAAAGTAATCAGCCTCAGTCTGTCTTGTCTCTTTGAGTAGTGGGATGAACAAAAAATGCAATGTAAAGATATAATGTAACTGTAACTGCCTCTGCTTTCTCAGGTTTACATGTGAGTTTAGGGAGAGACTGTGGGGGAGGGTTGGTCCTTCTGTAAATATCTATACTGTGCCCTTTTATTGACAGAGATTTTGGGTATGGACAGACAGAAATGAAGCTGTCGTCTCTGAAAGTTGGTGTGTCTGAAGGGTGAGACCCAGAAAGATGGGCCTTGATGTGAATGGGCCTTATTAATGGATGTGCTGGTGCAAATACAGGTCCAGGGCTTAGGAGCAAGTGACAATTGACATTTTCTGAAAAATCATAAAGGAATTGGAGATAATAGAGACTTAAGGGAGAAAGGAGTCTGAGCTCTGTGGTGGGAAGCTGGCGTCTCCAGAAAGAGGCTCTTAGGGAGAAGCTGCTGGTGTCAGTTTGCTGAAGAACTTTCCAGACTGTGGATGTCCACTCATCAATGTAAACGCTTATGTATCAGCAATGTATAGCATCCTTACTGCAAGCCTTTTGCAAAGTTTGTAAAACACAAAAATATGTGTATCTGTCAGTATGGAACAGGCATAGAAAGGAGCCAAGGGTTCTGAGGAGGGGAAGAGATTTCCCCGAGAACAGCAGTGGAGCCAGACTTGGAAGCCTGTCTTCCCTTCCTTCTACCCACAGACCTCTTCGGTTTGGCTTCTGTGGACTCTGAGTCTGCAGTTCTCTTCCCAGCGAGCTGCGTGACTCTGCCTTGCATCCTTTGGTTTCTTTTACTACCACACAGAGACATTGATACAGTCGATTCCTGCTTTTCAATATTACGAGTTTCTGTAAGTTATGTGAGTCCAAGAACAGCTACCTGGTGAAAACTACTTTCCTTCATTGTAGCCTTGACTTTACTTTTTATCACCAGCAGATGGGGCCCAGGAAAGGATTTTGCTAAGGTCCAAATGCTTAGTGAGGTTTCTTAAAGCCAGCTGCTTCATCCCAGGTTCTCATCTAATCCTTACAACAGCCCTGTTAAGTAGGAATTAAGTTCCCTGTTTTATGGATGGGAAAATTGAGGGTTAGTGGGTTAAGCAATGTGACCAAGACTGCATGAGCTACTAAGTAGCAGAACCAAGATTAGATCAGAAGTCTTTCTGACTCTAGCTGTCAGGCTCTTCTCTACAGTGTTTCTTCCCAGGAGAAGAAAAATGCTTATTTCAGCTGTGTTCTCTAGATACAAAGGTCTGGAGCTTTTTTGGAGATTGCAGGTGAGGTGATGATTAAGCAAATGACTCAGCAAAACACAAAGTGTAAGGATTTTTGGTGGAGTTGGGTGAGCACATGGGCGAAGTGCAAAGCAGCAAAAAGCAGGGACTCTCTGTAAGCCCTTGCCTCTCTTAGCTCACAGAATTATTGTGAGAATCAAAAAAGAAATGGGCAAGTATAACGTGCTAAGTATGAGGTTTTATGGCTTTATTATTGTTTTTGAGATTATTCTCTGTGTTCCCATTTGTGTGGTGATTTCTTTTATAATTGAGCTTTTGAAAACAGTGATTAGCTTTCCCAGGGGAAGCATTGACTAACCTTCCAAACCTGACAGTTGCAGGCAGGTGCAATGCTCTGCTCTTAGGGCAGTGGCTGGAATGCTTGGAGGAGGTTCTGTGGAGACAGGTGCCATGGAGTGCTGACAGGACACGTGGGGCAAGTTCCCAGGGCAAGGTGCATGCGTGTAGGTCTGCATTGTAGGCAGCATGTCTGTTTTTGAGATAATGACATTTGTGGTAATAGCAGGGGAAATGGTCACCACTGAGTTCCATCCTTGTCAAAATCCTGCAGCGTAGGCAGAACAAAATTGGGCAGCTTTGGGCATCACTGGATATTGTGCAAAGAGGCGCAGTTTGAAAGCATTAAACTTTTTCTTTGTAAGTGACATTTATTTTTTAAAAACAAGGAAATTCATACCTATCAACTGAATGTCCCATTTTCCAATTGTCATTCCCCCACATCACTGTATTAAAAATTTGATAGGTATCTTTCTAGCATTTTAATCTATTTTCTTTCCCATTATAAGTCTATTGATACATATTAATAGAGTAAATAGATTTAAATGCCAGAAAAAACATATGTATTTACTATAACTTATTATGTATATATAAACACAAAAATTGGACTCCTACTATAACTGTTGTGATTTTTGTTTCCCTTACTCTATTGTGAACATTTTTTTGTGTTAGTATGTTCAGCCCTGCCTCAGGATAAAAGCAATTTAAAAAGCTAATTTAGAAGTAGCAACAGAGATGGTACAAAGTAATATTTTTCAAGGGATGGGAAATAAAGAAGGGAAAGAAAATGAGGAGGAGAAATGGCCATTAAGAAACAGGATGGGTTGAAGGAAGTTGGCAGTGTAGGAGGGCGCTGGGCTCACCGCGTCCTGCTGACCACTTAGATTCCAACCACTATGCCTAAATAACCCAGAAAACTGCCAGAAGACTAGCAGAACAGACTCCCTGGAGCCAAGTATAGATGAGAGGCCCACAGAAGAGGGTAGGAAGGGCTGAGAGGCGGTGTGCACTACACGGACTGGCAGGAGGGAGCCGGGGCATTGGAGGGGCAGCCTGTCCAACAAGGCAGAGCCCCCAAGTCTGGCTTGCAAAATTGGAGGGGCTGGACTGCATGAGTTCTGACAGCCAGTGGGACTTAATGTCTGGAATGTTACAAGTCAACAGCTCTGCTCTGAGAGTGGGAGGGCTGGAGGACAACAAGAGGGAGAGTTGTTGAGCCCCAGAGGACAGAGCTCAGCTTGGTGGGAAGCAAAAGCACTCACCAGTGCCATCTCCCTCACCCATCTCCCAGCCAAAATCCCAAAGGAAACCAGTTCCCATCACAGAACTTGCTTGCACCACGCAAACACCCAACGCTGTGCTGCTGTGGATCCATCCCTCTGATGGGTCTGCCTCCCTCCCAGTGCCACAGGGCCCCTCCTGAAGCAGACAACCTAAGGCACAGCAAGCTGAGTCTGCTCCTCCCGCCCCTGTGCACCTTCTGGATCCACCCTGCTAATACACCAGATCCCATCTAAGCAGCACCACAAGCCTGGCAGTGTGCAAGTAGTCCAGACAGGGGCCACACCACTCCACAGTGAATGCTGCCCCTGGGAGAGGGGATGATAAGGTACACACCAGTCTGACTGTGGCCCCAGTGGTGGGCTGGGGAAGACATCTGGTCTGACTGTGGCCCGCCCACCAACAAAGCTTCTCCAGACAGCACAGGGGAAGAGCCCTGCAGTTCCTCACCACTCCAGTGACTATGCAAAATGATGAAATGGAAGAATTCCTCTGAAAAGAAACTCCAGGAAGTAGCGACAGCTAACGAACTGATCAAAAACGATTTAAGCAATGTAACAGAAAATGAATTTAAAATAATAGTCATAAAATTAATCACTGGCCTTGAAAAAAGTATAGAGGACAGCAGAGAATCTATTACTACAAAGATAAAGAGACTAACAAACAGGAGGAATTAAAAAATGCTATAAATGAGCTGCAAAATAAAATGGAGGTGATCACAGCTCAGATTGAAGAGGCAGAGGAGAGAATAAGTGAATAGGAAGATAAAATTATGGAAAAAGAGGAAGCTGAGAAAAAGAGAGATAAAAAAATCCAGGAATATGAGGGGAGAATTAGAGAATTAAGTGACACAATTAAACCTAATAATGTATGGATAATTGGATTCCAGAGGAGGAAGAGAGGGAAAGGTGCTGAAAGTGTACATGAAGAAATCATGGCTGAGAACTTCCCTGATCTGGGGAACGAAAAAGGCATTGAAATCCAAGAGGCACAGAGAACTCCCTTCAGACGTAACTTGAATCGATCTTCTGCATGACATATCATAGTGAAACTGGCAAAATAGAAGGATAAAGAGAACATTCTGATAGCAGCTAGGGATAAACATGCTCTAACATATAAAGGGAGACCGATAAGACTAGTGACAGATCTATCTACTGAAACTTGGCAAGCCAGAGAGAAATGGCAGGAAATCTTCAATGTGATGACAGAAGACACATGCAGCCGAGAATCCTTTATCCAGCAAGTCTGTCATTTAGAATAGAAGGAGAGATAAAGGTCTTCCCAAACAAATAAAAAACTGAAGGAATTCATCACCACTAAACCAGACCTATAAGAGATCATAAGAGGGATTCTGTGAGACAAAGTACCAGAGACATTACTACAAGTATGAAACCTACAGACTTCACAATGACTCTAAACCCATATCTTTCTATGATAACACAGAATGTAAATGGACTAAATGCTCCAACCAAAAGACATAGGGTATCTGAATGGATAAAAAAACAAGACCCATCTATTTGCTGTCTACAAGAGACTCATTTTAGACCTGAGGACACCTTCAGATTGAAAGTGAGGGGATGGAGAAATATCTATCAAGCTACTGGAAGTAAAAAGAAAGCTGAAGTAGCCATACTTATATCAGACAGACTAGACTTTAAATTAAAGGATGTAACAAGAGATTAAGAAGGGCATTACATAATACTTACAAGGTCTATCCATCAGGAAGAACTAACAATTATAAATGTCTATGTGCCGAATACGAGGGCCTCCAAATATATAAAACAATCACAAACATAAGCAACCTTATTGATAAGAATGTGGTAATTGCAGGGGACTTTAATACCCCACTGACAACAATGTATAGATCATCTAGACACAGGATCAATAAAGAAAACAAGGGCCCTGAATGATGCATTGGATCAGATGGACTTGACAGATATATTTAGAACTCTGCATCCAAGTGCAACAGAATATACTTTCTTCTCAAGTGCACATGGAACATTCTCCAGGATAGATCACATACTGGGTCACAAAACAGCCCTTCATAGTATAGAAGAATTGAGATCATACCATGCACACTTTCAGACCACAATGCTATGAAACTTTAAATCAACCACGGGAAAAAGTCTGGAAAACCTCCAAAAGCATGGAGGTTAAAGAATACCGTACTAAAGAATGAATGGGTCAACCAGGCAATTAGAGAAGAAATATAAAAATATATGGAAACAAGTGAAAATGAAAATACAACAATCCAAACGCTTTGGGATGCAGCAAAAGCAGTCCTGAGAGGAAAATACATTGCAATCTAGGCCTATCTCAAGAAACAAGAAAAATCTGAAATACAAAATGTAACAGCATACATAAAGGAAATAGAAGCAGAACAGCAAAGATACCAAAATGGGCAGAAGAAGAAAATAATAAAGATCAGAGCAGAAATAAACAATATAGAATCTAAAATACCTGTAGAGCAGATCAATGAACCCAAGAGTTGGTTTTTGGAAAAAATAAACAAAATTGATAAATCTCTATCCAGGCTTCTCAAAAAGAAAAGGAGATGACCCAAATACATAAAATCATGAACAAAAATGGAATTATTACAACCAATCCCTCAGAAATACAAGCAATTATCAGGAAGTATTATGTAAAATTATATGCCAACAAACTGGACAACCTGAAAGAAATGGACAAATTCCTAAGCACCCACACACTTCCAAAACTCAAACAGGAGGAAATAGAAAACTTGAACAGATACATAACCAGTGAAGAAATTGAATCAGTTATCAAGAATCTCCAACAAATAAGAGTCCAGGAGCAGATGGCTTCCCTGGGGAATTCCACCAGACATTTAAAGCAGAGATAATACCTATCCTTCTCAAGCTATTCCAAAAAATAGAAAGGGAAGGAAAACTTCCAGACTCATTCTATGAAGCCAGCATTTCTTTGGTTCCTAAACCAGACAGAGAACCAGTAAAAAAAGAGAACTACAGGCCAATACCCCTCATGAATATGGATGCAAAAATTCTCAGTAAGATACTAGCAAATCTAATTCAACAGCATATGAAAATAATTATTCACCATGATCAAGTGGGTTTCATTCCTGGGCTACAGGGCTGGTTCAATACTTGCAAATCAATCAATGTGATACATCACATTAATAAAAGAAAAGAACCATATGATCCTGTCAATCAATGCAGAAAAAGCATTTGACAAAACTCAGCATCGTTTCTTATTAAAAACCCTCGAGAAAGTCGGGATAGAAGGAACACACTTAAACACCATAAAAGCCATTTATGAAAAGCCCACAGCTAATATCACCCTCAATGGGGAAAAACTGAGAGCCTTCTCCTTGAGATCAGGAACACAACAGGGATGGCCACGCTCACCGCTGTTGTTTACAAAGTGTTGGAAGTGCTAGCATCAGCAATCAGACAACAAAAGGAAATCAAACCATCAAATTGGCAATGAGGAAGTCATGCTTTCACTTTTTGCAGCTGACATGATATAATACATGGAAAATCTGATAGACTCCACCAAAAGTCTTCTAGAACTGATACATGAATTCAGCAAAGTTGCAGGATACAAAATCAATGTACAGAAATCAGTTGCATGCTTATACACTAATAATGAAGCAACAGAAAGACAAAGAAAGAAACTGATCCCATTCACAGTTGCACCAAGAAGGTTAAAACACCTCTGAATAAACCTAACCAAGATGAAAAAGATCTGTATGCTGAAAACTATAGAAAGCTTATGAAGGAAATTGAAGAAGATATGAAGAAATGGGAAAACATTCCATGCTCATGGATTGGAAGAATAAATATTGTTAAAATGTCAATACTACCCAAAGCTATCTACACATTGAATGCAATCCCAATCAAAATTGCACCAGCATTCATCTCGAAGCTAGAACAAGCAATCCTAAAATTCATATGGAACCACAAAAGACCCTGAATAGCCAAAGTAATTTTGAAGAAGACCAAAACAGGAAGCATCACAATCCCAGACTTTAGCCTCTGCTACAAAGCTGTCATCATCAAGTCAGCATGGTATTAGCCCAAAAACAGACACATAGACCAATGGAATAGAATAGAAACCCCAGAACTAGACCCACAAAAGTATGGCCAACTAATCTTTGACAAAGCAGGAAAGAATATCCAATGGAAAAAAGACAGTCTTTTTAACAAATAGTGCTGGGAGAATGGGACAGCAACATGCAGAAGGATGAAACTAGACCACTTTCTTAGACCACTCACAAAAACAAACTCAAAATAGATAAAGAACATGATTGTGATTCAGGAAACCATCAACACCCTAGGGGAGAAAGCAGGAAAAAACTTCTGTGACCTCAGCCGTAGCAATTGCTTACTTGACACATCTTCAAAGGCAAGGGAATTAAAAGCAAAAATGAACCATTGGGACCTCCTGAAGATAAAAAGCTTCTGCACTGCAAAGGAAACAATCAACAAAACTAAAAGGCAACCAACAGAATGGGAAAAGATATTTGCAAATGACATATCGGACAAAGGGCTAGTATCCAAAATCTATAAAGTGCTCACCAAACTCCACACCTGGAAAACAAATAATCCAGTGAAGAAATGGGCAGAAAACATGAATAGACACTTCTCTAAAGAAGACATCCAGATGGCCAACAGGCACATGAAAAAATGGTCAGCGTCACTCCTCATCAGAGAAATACAAATCAAAACCACACTCAGATACTACCTCACGCCAGTCAGAGGGGCTAAAATGAACAAATCGGGAGACTATAGATGCTGGCGAGGATGTTGGAGACACCGGAACCCTCTTTCCCTGTTGGTGGGAATGCAAACTGGTGCAGCCGTTCTGCAAAACAGTGTGGAGCTTCCTCAAAAAATTAAAAATAGATCTCCCCTATGACCCAGCAGTAGCACTGCTAGGAATTTACCCAAGGGATACAGGTGTACTGATGCATTGGGGCACTTTTACCCCAATGTTTATAGCAGCACTCTCAACCATAGCCAAATTGTGGAAAAAGCCTAAATGTCCATCAACTGCTGAATGGATAAAGAAATTGTGGTTTATATACACAATGGAATACTACGTGGCAATGAGAAAGAATGAAATATGGCCTTTTGTAGCAACATGGATGGAACTGGAGAGTGTGATGCTAAGTGAAATAAGTCATACAGAGAAAGACAGATACCATATGTTTTCACTCTTATGTGGATCCTGAGAAACTTAACGGAAGACCAAGGAGGAGGGGAAGGAGGGGGGAAAAAGTTACAGAGAGGGAAGGAGGCAAACCATAAGAGATTCTTAAAAACTGAGAACAAACTGAGGGTAGATTATGGGTGGGAGGGAGGGGAGGTTGGTGACGGATATTGAGGAGGGCACCTTTTGGGATGAGCACTGGGTGTTGTATGGAAACCAATTTGACAATAAATTTCATATTAAAAAAATAAAATGAAATAGAACAACCGCAAGAAAAAGAAACAGGATGGGTTGAAAAATTGTTTCTATCTCTTTGTCTCTCTCTGCTTGTGTCCTAGATTCTTAGTGTTTTATTTACAGTGCAATGTGTCTCAAGAGTGCATGTTTGAGTTCATTAATTTTTTTAGATGTAAATTGTATGGTTAAAGAAATTTTCATGTAAAGGGCTTCGAGAACATGAAGTAAAAAGCCCACGTAGGAAACGAAAAGCCAGCAGTTTCTTTTGCTGTATAAGGCCTCTTACAAGAGCCAACCAATATGTAAGGATACTGCTTTAGAAATGGGATTTATTCACGTTACTGCTATTGTTTTGCTCACAGTTGAGTGGAAAACCATGCTGTGAGTTTTGCTCTATAAAAACAAACAACACTGCTGGAAACGTTTGGCATGTCATGTTTCCGTAAAAGAAAACTCAAGATAATTTTCTTAGAGGGAGGAGTAGCATTCTCAGATATTTTCTTGATGGAGTTAAATTTAGAATTCCTGAAAGTTCTTAAGAACAAATGCAACATTAAAAACAGTTTAAAGGAGGTTTCTCAGTTGGCCAATGGAAACAGTCAATTCAAAAGCTTTTTCACTTTCTACTCCTGGAAATAACTCTGGAGATGAGATTAATAAGATGTTGGAATTAGCAGTGTGATAAAGAACTGCCCCTGACCCCTTTAAATATAGCCTCCTTGATTTGAAGTACAGGGCTGCCTTTTACCCACTCTCTGCCTTGCAGCAACTTTTTCCCAAGGCACTTCTTTAATATAATACCCAGATCTCTCTTTCTTTTTAAATTAAAAAAAAAATGTTTATTTTACTTTTGAAAGAGAGAGGGAGAGACAGAACAAGAGCAGGAGAGGGGCAGAGAGAGAGGGAGACACAGGATCTGAAGCAGGCTCCAGGCTCCGAGCTGTCAGCACAGTGCCACCTCTCAAATAGAGACACTGATAACAAAGAAATGCATTCCACTAAGAGTTTTCAGACACTTAACTGAACTAGTAGGGGGTGGAATAGAAATGGGGTATGAATTACCAACAAAAAACTCAGCCACCAACCAATAGGCCATCAAATCATCCCTGCCCAGAGAGACTTAAAAATTAGCTGTAGAGACCAAGCAGTGGGAGATGAATATTTACACAGAGAAGTCAAATAACTACTTGAATATCAGTGGTAAAATTTTGGCTCGGAGAATATTAATTCTCTTTTAATCTCTTGTGGTGCTGGATGTGGTGGATAGATTGTAAAGAGGCCACCAGGGTCTCTGCCTCCTGGTATTAACTGCTTTGTGTGGTCCCTTCCTCTTGAGGGAGGAAGGAACCTGTGACTTGCTTCCAGCTGATAGAATATGGAAAAGGGGTCAGGATGTATGGGATTGTATATGGGATTACATTAGATAATATAACTTCCAGTCTCTGAGGAGATGTTCTCTTCCTTGTTGGCCTTGAAGAGCAAGCTTCCATCTTGTAGACTTCCCTGTGCAGACAGCCATGTGGCAAAGAACTGAGGGTGATCTCTGGCCAGCAAGACACCGAGACCTTCAGTTTGGCAGTCTGCAAGGAACAGAATATTGCTAATTACCATCCAAGCTTGGAAGTGGACCTTTCCCCAGGAGAACCTCAGATGAGAACCCGTCCTGGCCAACATGTTTTTGCAGAGAATTCAACAAAGCAATGCCTGGACTTCCAACTCACAAACTCTGAGATGACAAATGTGTGCTAGTTGAAGATGCTAAGTGTGTGGTAATGTTATAGCAATAGATAACTGATACACAGAGACGTAAAACTTACGGTTTAGTTATCTGGTATCTTCTAATTGTATCTTATGATCTTTGCCCACAGTGGAGACAGGGGAAAATAACGTTAGGGTCTATACTAAATTCTCCCACTGCCAGCTTAACTTATTTCTGTCTTTTTTGTTTCCAGACACCCACTATTTGTTCCTTTTTGGGGGATAACGAGCCCTACTCATTGCACTGGTGGTTTTGTGATGCCAACCATCCGTGTCCAGGCGTGATGTTTGCCAGAGCGGTTAGGGTTTGTCTCCTGGGCATACATGTACTTGAGGTGTAGACGGAGTCTGTGAGACAGGCTAAGAATCTAGAGCTGAAAGGTTGTGTACAACTGAGATGTGTATTTTCTAGTTTCCACAAGGCTTGGATTTATTTTCCACAAAAGGGAAAGGAAAGGGACTGGAAAGATTCCCTCTTTCTTTTCAACAGTCCTTTCTTTTCTTACTCTTTTTTTTTTTTTTTTTAATTTTTTTTTTTAACGTTTTTTATTTATTTTTGGGACAGAGAGAGACAGAGCATGAACAGGGGAGGGGCAGAGAGAGAGGGAGACACAGAATCGGAAACAGGCTCCAGGCTCCGAGCCATCAGCCCAGAGCCTGACGCGGGGCTCGAACTCACGGACCGCGAGATCGTGACCTGGCTGAAGTCGGCCGCTTAACCGACTGCGCCACCCAGGCGCCCCTCTTTTCTTACTCTTAACAACCAAATTCAACATGATCAAGATAGTATATTTTTTAAACTTGTATTGTGTTTATATAGGGTTTGAATAGGGTTTGAATAGTTTTGCTTAAAAAATCAAAAAGTATGAAAGGATATGAAATAAGAAGTGTCTCTTCTCATTCAATCTTCCCTTCTATGCTCTGTACTCTCCACCCCTTGTGAGGACTTTCGATGTTATCAGTCTGGTGAATCCTTCCAGATATTTATGCATATTCAAGTAAAAATATTTTTCTTTCCTTTCTTTTTCTTAAAGTTGTTCTGTAATGCACACTGTTTTGCATTTTAAATTTTTTCTGCTTAGCAACCTAGCTTATAATGTTCAAGACTTTCTGTTTCAGTGCATAAACTGCTTCCTCCTTTTTTTTTTATTTTAGAGAGAAAGAGAGTGAGAGCAAGCGATCATGAGTGGGGTAAGGGCAGAGAGAGAGAGAGAGAGAGAGAGAGAGAGAGAGAATTCTAAGCAGGCTGCACTCTAAGTGCAGAGACTGACATGGGGCTCAATCCCATGAACCATGAGATCATGATCTGAACTGAAATCAAGAGTTGGAGGCTCAATGTACTGAGCCACCCAGGCACCCTGCTTTCTCACTTTTACAGCTGTAGTTTCCTTTTACAGGAATGTACTATGATTAATGTATCTGTTCCCTCAGTGACAGGCATTTGAGTTGACTCTATTCATTTTACTTTTACAAACAATATTTCATTGATTAAATCTGTACTTGCTTGATTGTTTCTATAGGTCAAATTTTGTAGAAATGGAATTGCTGGATTGCAGAATACATTTATTTGTAACTTTTATGAACACTGACCAATGTGCCATCTAGAAGGGCTGTGTCCTCTGTAAGGAAGGGTGAAAGTCATTGTTGACACAGTCTTACCAAAAAGGGCATGGGTCTTTGAGATGAATATACAGTGACCACTTTTGGTGTAAAATGATCTTACAGTGTACTTTTAATTTGCATTCTTCTTAGCATATCTAAAGTAGAGCACCTTGTCATGTGTTTCTCTGTGAATGGCCTTTCATGGCCTTTCATGGACTCTGCCTATTTCTCTACTAGAGTTTTAGTCTTATTGATTTCTAGCATACCTTTTATTTATTTATTTTTTACCATGGTTACCTCTTGGTCTGTGATACGATTTACAAAAGAAGTTTCCCTCTATTTCTTGGATGACTTTTGACTTTATGCTTTTACCAAGCATAAAAATTTGAATTTTGGGAGTGAATGAATTAAACTTTAAAACTTTATGCTGCTGGCATTAAAGTCCTATTACAAAGTTCTTCCCCATATTCAGATTAACAAATGTTTTCTCCAGAGATTATTCCAGTTCTCTACAGTTTCATTATAATGTTTCATCCATTTGAAACATATGTTAATCTAAGGTATGAAAAACAAAGCCA
Organism: Panthera tigris; assembly: GCF_018350195.1. NCBI lineage: Eukaryota > Metazoa > Chordata > Mammalia > Carnivora > Felidae > Panthera > Panthera tigris. Next base: position 4,967,759 of record NC_056669.1, read on the forward strand.
ACTTAATTTTTTTCCAGGTTACTAACCATCTGTTCCCAAACTGCTTATCAAACAATCCATCTTTCCTTTCTTTACTTAAATGCCATTTTTGCTTCAAATGATCAACATTATTTTTGTAAATATGTAAGTAAGTCTTTTATATTTACTCATATATTTATTCCTTGTAATGTCCTTAGTTTCTTCCTGTAGGTCTGGACTTCTATCTGGGATCATTTCTCTTCAACACAAAGAACTTCCTTTAGTGTTTTTGTAGTATGAATCTGATGAGGACAAGTTCACTTAATATCTGTTCATCTAAAAATGTCTTTATCTTTGCCTATATTTGAAGGATACATTCACTACAACTTAAAATTGATAGTTTTCTCATTTCAGCATTTTAAAGCTACCTTCCTTCTGCCATTGCTTCCATTATTTTGATGAGAAGTCAGCTGTAATTCATTTTTGTTTTTTAACCCTGATTTAATTTTTTAAAAAATGTTTACCCACTTTTGGGACAGAGAGAGAGAGACAGAGCGTGAGTAGGCAAGGGGTAGAGAGAGGGGGAGACACAGAATCCAAAGCAGGTCCAGGCTCTGGGCTCTCAGCACAGATCCTGATGTGGGGCTGGAACTCATGAACCGTGAGATCATGACCTGAGCTGAAGTCAGACGCTTAACCAACTGAGCCACCCAGGTGCCCCTAACCCTGATTTTTATGTGGCTTTTTTTCCCTGGTTGTGTATAAGATTTCCCTTTTTTCTTTTAATGCTCACTCTGAGGTACCTACGACTGGATCCCTTCATTTATTCTGCTTAGGATTTGCTAAGCTTGACTGCGTGGTTAACATCTTTATCTTTTTGGGGAAATTCTACCCCATTATTCCTTCTATTTCTTTTCAATCTGAGCAGTGCAAGTCTGTCACATCCTTCTGTGTCTTCCAGACAAGTCCCCGTACCACTATTTACTCACCAAGGTCTGGTGGAAGGAAACTGGTGAACAGGAAAGCCCAGCCCTGGATTTGGGCTCGTTGGGATTCTGGTCCTACTGCACCAGACAGCATATAGCTATTGAAAGATAGGGTGGTTTCTGCTCATGTCTGCACGGGTCTGCCGCCTTCTGGACTTCTGCGTGCTCCCAGCCCCAGCAAATACCTCCACAGAGGTGATGGTGACACTTATCTCTGCTCGCCTGCAGAAGGCTGGCTCCTTTTCGTGATTGAATTTGCCTAGACTTCTTTGTTTCCACAGATCTTCAGTAACTTGAAAGAAAAGTATATTTTCTCCCGTTTATCTGCTATTTTCTCATTTTTCCCCCCAGAGGAATGATGGTCTTTTGCAACCATTACATTCTAGGTGGAAGTGAACCTATTTTTTTTTCAAAACTTTGTTACATTTATGTTCTATTTTGCATGCTTTTATTTTTTCTATACTATTTTTCTTCTCCTTTGCTTTAATTATTGATATACTTCATTCTGTCTCTCCCAGTTCTGTCTTCATTTCTGTGATGGCTTAGCTTTTTCTTCTATTTTTATTTTCCTGAGCTTTGTCAGTTCATGCTTTATCACCTGTTGCTTCTTTTCTCTCTGCTTTCCTTCGGTTTTCCCACCTTTCCATCTTAGCTCTTGAATCTTGACCTTACTTTTTCTTTATAAATGGTAATAGTTTGTTAATTTTAAAAAGGCTTGTGTAAGTATGGTTAAATTTTCAACTGCTCCATGATGACTTTTTTCCCCCCTGCATTTTGTTCTTTCTTTATCTGGCCTTCTCTCTCTGTCTCTCTCTCTCTCTGTCTCTCTCTCTCTCTCTCTCTCTCTCTGTCTCTTTCTCTCTCTCTCTCTTTTTCTAACTTATTTTCTTGTGGTGGGTTTGAATAGATAGATCCTGGATCGGTTCTTTTTGATTATCAATTTTTGAAATACCTGAACGTTTTCATATATTTGCCTAAAACTCATCCTCAGGAGGCCCAGAACTCAGTTTCAGGTTAGTTGAGATAATTTTCGATGATTTTGTGCATGTGAGTTTGTACTTCTTTCCAGTCAATTGATATAGGATCTGACTATCTGTGAGATAGATATATATTTATATATCTATAGATATAGATATAGGTATAGATATAGCTGTATAATCAGTGAAAAGCCTTTTCCCTCACTCTGTCCCTGAAACAGATGGGTGTCTACCACTGACTTGTGTATGATTCTCCTGTGACAGGAGCGTTTCATCACAAGTAAGAAGTTTGTCATCCCAGGAGCATTTCATACCTTAGGGCATTCTCCCTTCCCTTCCCTTCCCTCCACTCCCCTCCCCTCCCTTTTACTCTCCTCCCTCCCCTCCCCAACCCTCCCCTTCCCTCTCCTCCCTCCCCTCCCCTCCTCTTCCCTTCCCTCTCCTCCCTCCCCTCCCCTCTCTTTCTTTTTCCAAGCTTGTTTTCCATGTTCTTTCTGTCCCATTTGGCTTTCTCTCTCTCAACTTCTTCCCACTCACACTTCTGCTTGATCTTCACTGTTTTTGACAGATTGTGTACCTATTTTGAGTTTTGGGGTTTTTGCTTTTCCCCGTTTCCACAAAAAATGGATGAGTGATTTTGTTTCTTGTTTTCATCATTGTTTTTGAATGATTTCCAAGGAAGAAAAAGAAGAAGTGCAGACTTTAAGTTACCGTCTTCAAACTTGTAGTAATTTTATTATTTATGAATGTCTTCTAGTGTCAGGTTCTATAAGGTTGGCTGTTGCAATACAAGTTACAAGGTATTTGTGTTCTGGAAACATCTGACCTGGGAAGACTTTTTTTATTTATTTAACAATTATTTGTTTGTTTATTTATTTTCAGAGAGACAGAGAAAGTGTGAGCAAGAGAGGGGCAGGTAGAGGAGGAGGAGAGAGAGAATTCTAAGTAGGCTCTGCACCGCCAGCACAGAGCCCAATGTGGGGCTTGAACTCACGAACCATGAGATCATGACCTGAGCTGAAATCTCAGAGTCATACACTTGACTGACTGACTCACCCAGGTTCCCCTGGGAAGACTTCTTAAACAGGGTAGCATTTAGAATAATAAGATCAAAATTTCTTTAAACAATGACATTGTCTATCTCATGCATTGATATTTATAGGTTTTAAAAATCTCTAGATTTAGTTCAGTAACTGACGTCACTCACTCCTTTTTGACACCGTATACCTCAGGGTAATAATCCATTTTGATTAACTTAAGTATTCCCTATAAAGCCTTTCTCATAAGCCCTGGTGAACAATTTGTGTTTAGTGAGTGTTGGCTGTCTATGCTATGTTCTTGGTGCTTGTCATGCATTGACTACTCATGGTGTCCTGCTGTCATCCCTATTATCAGACGAGGACACTGATAACCAGAGAAGTTGAATAACTAACCCAAGGAGTGGCAAAACCAGCCATATTACCCAGCTCTGCTTGCTTCTGAACTATGCTCTTAATCTCTCTTTTTCAAACTGTCTGCATCCTGCTGCTTGCTCGAGAATCAATGAGGAATTACCTATCATTCTCTTTAAAAAATGAAACCATCTGTGCTCCTTTGTGCTTTTACTGGTTTCCTTTTCTGTGTCTTTTAGAACCACTTTATGGTAGAAAGCATCACTTTGTAATGGCCTGATGAATGTTTATGTCAATGGAAACATTGCTTCCTATTCCCTAAGACTGTGTTTCTACCTACATGTCCTGCACTCAGGACCTGCCTTTGTCACAGCAACATGGCTTTGTGAGTTCCTGCCTAATCTCCTTTCCATGGACCCCCTTTCTCTGGGTCCCCCTTTCTCCTCTTTCATAGACCCCTGTTCCCCTTTACTTTCCCTCTGACTCCTTCTCAGCTTTCCAGTGCCTTGAAGAGGCCCCATCACATCCATAAGCACTGTGTGAGGTATGAGGCTCTTGTCCTCTGCTGTCCTTCAAGGAAAACACAACTGACCATCGTTAGAACACAATACTGATGAGGGTTGATGCTAGCAAAGTCACTTCTTATTCACATCCTTCAGAGAAGCAGACGACTAGACGGGGCTAGGTGTGCAGGAGATTTACCAGGGAAGGTCCTGTCAAGGATCAAGGAGGAAGAGTAAGCAGAGACAGCCTTTGGGCCATGGCCCAAATCTAAAACCCATGAAAAGAGAGAGAGAGAGAAGAAAAGAGTGGGGAGGAAAAGTTTCGGTTTGTGGTGCCAGCCTGAGGGAGTTATGGTCCGGTCAGTAGGGAGTGTCCTGGTCAGATTTGCAGTTGAGAGGATCTGACACTGGGCAGGAATGGGCTGGAACTCATTCCCCTGACACGCTTGTCTCTGGTGGCAAGAAGCCTGGAGAGCCCTTGCTGCAGGGATCCCCAGGATCCCCAGGCCAGTCTCAGCTTCCTTCCACAGGCTCTGGAAGATGATCTGACCAGATGTCTCGTGGCTCCCATACCTCTTCTCTCCCTCTTCCCAAGATGGTCTCATAGAGATAGACCAAGACAAGAGTAGAAGAAGGGGAGGAAAGAAAACTCCATCGTGTCCTCTTTGTTTAACTGAAATCAACTCGTTTTCAAAGTGGACGATCACACTTAAACCCAGAAACTTGGGCGTCTCTGGAAGTATTTGTGCGTGTGTCCAGGAGACACGAAATGAAGATCTCAGTTTGGTCTTCAGGAAGGCATTGGCCCAGACCTCCAGTGTCAAGAAGAAATGCAGAGAGAGGGCACACATCCCTCTGTCTGCTATTTGAGAGATGTGGCATCTTTAACAGGTAGGGTCTTTGTCTCTAGCTTCTTGTTTGTTTTTTTTTTTTTTTTTAGTTTTTTTTTTTGCCATTTAAAAAATTTTTCTTTTAAATTCCAGTTAGTTAACACGCAGTCCAATATCAGTTTCAGGTGTACAATATCGTGACTCAACACTTCCATATACCACCAGGTGCCCATCATGGCAAGTGGCCCCCCCTTAATCCCCTTCACCTGTTTACCCCATGCCCCACCCACCTTCATTCCAATAACCATCAGTTTGTTTTCTATAGTTAAGAGCCTATTTCTTAGTTCACGTCTCTCTCCATTTCCCCCCTCCTTTGCTGGTTTTCTACACCCAGTTAGTTGCCCTCAGTGCATCAGGAAGTTGGGACAATAAGGGGGTTTGTATATATGATTGTTTCTCATTGCGGAACTCTCAATATAAGAAGCTTCAGTCTGAGAAAGATGAGCATTTATTTATTTATATGTTCTTTTTAATGATTATTTATTTATTTTGAGACAGAGAGCAAGAGTCATTGGTGTATGTGAACTTTCTACACACACCCCAACCTTCAGAACCCACCACCCTGACCAATTATCAGCCATCAGTACTGAGGCAGGACCTCTACCGCAAAAAGATCATGACTTACTGACAGCTCAGATGATGGTTAATATTTTTTAGCAATAAACTATTTTATATTAAGGTATGTATATTGTTTTTATACACTTAATAGACTATTGCACATCTCTTAGATGACAGTATAGTATAAACATAACTTTTATATACACTGGGAAACCAAGAATGTTTTATTTTCCTTTATTGTGATAGCAGCTTTATTGCAGTGGTCTGGAACAGAACCAAAAATATCCCCTGCAGTATGCCTTTCCTTTCCATGAATTATCTCCATTAACCCTCACACTAACCCCATGAAATAGATTTTTTTTTAACTTTTAAATATTTTATATATATTAAGAACCCTGTATAGCCATCGTCAGTAATTTTGAAAATAACATTTACACTAACTATTTCACTCCTTATGAACCTTTTATATGCCAGAAGTTAAAACTTCATTATCAGGATGAAAGTTCACTTGACTACAGTTTCATTACATACATAAAATTTCAACATTTTTCAACATCTTGACAATATTATTCAAACATCACTCATAAATGAAATAGACAAGGTTATTGTATTTGGATTTCAGTCATTTGTAAAAAGGTTATTTTTCCCCTTATGTTGTATCAGTTAAAGCATTTTGTAATTCTTGGAGCTGTTTCATAAGAAACACAGTTCATCCTTCTGATTAGAAGATTTTCTTTTTTTTTTTTTTTATGTTTATTTATTTATTTATTTATGTATTTTTTTCTTTTTAATGTTTTTTTTTTTAATATATGAAATTTACTGTCAAATTGGTTTCCATACAACACCCAGTGCTCATCCCAAAAGGTGCCCTCCTCAATACCCATCACCCACCCTGCCCTCCCTCCCACCCTGCCCTCCCTCCCACCCCCCATCAACCCTCAGTTTGTTCTGTTTTTAACAGTCTCTTATGCTTTGGCTCTCTCCCACTCTAACCTCTTTTTTTTTTTTCTTTCCTTCCTTCCCCTCCCCCATGGGTTTCTGTTATGTTTCTCAGGATCCACATAAGAGTGAAACCATATGGTATCTGTCTTTCTCTGTATGGCTTATTTCACTTAGCATCACACTCTCCAGTTCCATCCATGTTGCTACAAAAGGCCATATTTCATTTTTTCTCATTGCCACGTAGTATTCCATTGTGTATATAAACCACAATTTCTTTATCCATTCATCAGTTGATGGACATTTAGGCTCTTTCCATAATTTGGCTATTGTTGAGAGTGCCGCTATAAACATTGGGGTACAGGTGCCCCTATGCATCAGTACTCCTGTATCCCTTGGATAAATTCCTAGCAGTGCTATTGCTGGGTCATAGGGTAGGTCTATTTTTAATTTTCTGAGGAACCTCCACACTGCTTTCCAGAGCGGCTGCACCAATTTGCATTCCCACCAACAGTGCAAGAGGGTTCCTGTTTCTCCACATCCTCTCCAGCATCTATAGTCTCCTGATTTCTTCATTTTGGCCACTCTGACTGGCGTGAGGTGGTATCTGAGTGTGGTTTTGATTTGTATTTCCCTGATAAGGAGCGACGTTGAACATCTTTTCATGTGCCTGTTGGCCATTCGGATGTCTTCTTTAGAGAAGTGTCTATTCATGTTTTCTGCCCATTTATTCACTGGGTTATTTGTTTTTCGGGTGTGGAGTTTGATGAGCTCTTTATAGATTTTGGATACTAGCCCTTTGTCCGATATGTCATTTGCAAATATCTTTTCCCATTCCGTTGGCTGCCTTTTAGTTTTGTTGGTTGTTTCCTTTGCTGTGCAGAAGCTTTTTATCTTCATAAGGTCCCAGTAATTCACTTTTGCTTTTAATTCCCTTGCCTTTGGGGATGTGCCGAGTAAGAGATTGCTACGGCTGAGGTCAGAGAGGTCTTTTCCTGCTTTCTCCTCTAAGGTTTTGATGGTTTCCTGTCTCACATTCAGGTCCTTTATCCATTTTGAGTTTATTTTTGTGAATGGTGTGAGAAAGTGGTCTAGTTTCAGCCTTCTGCATGTTGCTGTCCAGTTCTCCCAGCACCATTTGTTAAAGAGACTGTCTTTTTTCCATTGGATGTTCTTTCCTGCTTTGTCAAAGATGAGTTGGCCATACGTTTGTGGGTCTAGTTCTGGGGTTTCTATTCTATTCCATTGGTCTATGTGTCTGTTTTTATGCCAATACCATGCTGTCTTGATGATGACAGCTTTGTAGTAGAGGCTAAAGTCTGGGATTGTGATGCCTCCTGCTTTGGTCTTCTTCAAAATTACTTTGGTTATTTGGGGCCTTTTGTGGTTCCATATGAATTTTAGGATTGCTTGTTCTAGTTTCGAGAAGAATGCTGGTGCAATTTTGATTGGGATTGCATTGAATGTGTAGATAGCTTTGGGTAGTATTGACATTTTGACAATATTTATTCTTCCAATCCATGAGCAGGGAATGTCTTTCCATTTCTTTATATCTTCTTAAATTACCTGCATAAGCTTTCTATAGTTTTCAGCATACAGATCTTTTACATCTTTGGTTAGATTTATTCCTAGGTATTTTATGCTTCTTGGTGCAATTGTGAATGGGATCAGTTTCTTCATTTGTCTTTCTGTTGCTTCATTGTTAGTGTATAAGAATGCAACTGATTTCTGCACATTGATTTTGTATCCTGCAACTTTGCTGAATTCATGTATCAGTTCTAGCAGACTTTTGGTGGAGTCTATCGGATTTTCCATGTATAATATCATGTCATCTGCAAAAAGCGAAAGCTTGACTTCATCTTTGCCAATTTTGATGCCTTTGATTTCCTTTTGTTGTCTGATTGCTGATGCTAGAACTTCCAGCACTATGTTAAACAACAGCGGTGAGAGTGGGCATCCCTGTCGTGTTCCTGATCTCAGGGAAAAAGCTCTCAGTTTTTCCCCGTTGAGGATGATTAGCTGTGGGCTTTTCATAAATGGCCTTTATGATCTTTAAGTATGTTCCTTCTATCCCGACTTTCTCAAGGGTTTTTATTAAGAAAGGGTGCTGGATTTTGTCAAAGGCCTTTTCTGCATCGATTGACAGGATCATATGGTTCTTCTCTTTTTTTTTGTTAATGTGATGTATCACGTTGATCGATTTGCGAATGTTGAACCAGCCCTGCATCCCAGGAATGAATCCCACTTGATCATGGTGAATAATTCTTTTTATATGCTGTTGAATTCGATTTGCTAGTATCTTATTAAGAATTTTTGCATCCATATTCATCAGGGATATTGGCCTGTAGTTCTCTTTTTTTACTGGGTCTCTGTCTGGTTTAGGAATCAAAGTAATACTGGCTTCATAGAATGAGTCTGGAAGTTTTCCTTCCCTTTCTATTTCTTGGAATAGCTTGAGAAGGATAGGTATTATCTCTGCTTTAAATGTCTGGTAGAACTCCCCTGGGAAGCCATCTGGTCCTGGACTCTTATTTGTTGGGAGATTTTTGATAACCGATTCAATTTCTTCGCTGGTTATGGGTCTGTTCAAGCTTTCTATTTCCTCCTGATTGAGTTTTGGAAGAGTGTGTGTGTTTAGAAATTTGTCCATTTCTTCCAGGTTGTCCAATTTGCTGGCATATAATTTTTCATAGTATTCCCTGATAATTGTTTGTATCTCTGAGGGATTGGTTGTAATCATTCCATTTTCATTCATGATTTTATCTATTTGGGTCATCTCCCTTTTCTTTTTGAGAAGCCTGGCTAGAGGTTTGTCAATTTTGTTTATTTTTTCAAAAAACCAACTCTTGGTTTCGTTGATCTGTTCTACAGTTTTTTTAGATTCTATATTGTTCATTTCTGCTCTGATCTTTATTATTTCTCTTCTTCTGCTGGGTTTAGGCTGCCTTTGCTGTTCTGCTTCTATTTCCTTTAGGTGTGCTGTTAGATTTTGTATTTGGGATTTTTCTTGTTTCTTGAGATAGGCCTGGATTGCAATGTATTTTCCTCTCAGGACTGCCTTCGCTGCATCCCAAAGCGTTTGTATTGTTGTATTTTCATTTTTGTTTGTTTCCATATATATTTTAATTTCTTCTCTAATTGCCTGGTTGACCCACTCATTCTTTAGTAGGGTGTTCTTTAACCTCCATGCTTTTGGAGGTTTTCCAGACTTTTTCCTGTGGTTGATTTCAAGCTTCATAGCATTGTGGTCTGAAAGTACGCATGGTATAATTTCAATTCTTGTAAACTTATGAAGGGCTGTTTTGTGACCCAGTATATGATCTATCTTGGAGAATGTTCCATGTGCACTCGAGAAGAAAGTATATTCTGTTGCTTTGGGATGCAGAGTTCTAAATATATCGGTCAAGTCCATCTGATCCAATGTATCATTCAGGGCCCTTGTTTCTTTATTGACTGTGTGTCTAGATGATCTATCCATTTCTGTAAGTGGGGTGTTAAAGTCCCCTGCAATGACCACATTCTTATCAATAAGGTTGCTTATGTTTATGAGTAATTGTTTTATATATCTGGGGGCTCGGGTATTTGGTGCATAGACATTTATAATAGTTAGCTCTTCCTGGTGGATAGACCCTGTGATTATTATATAATGCCCTTCTTCATCTCTTGTTACAGCCTTTAATTTAAAGTCTAGTTTGTCTGATATAAGTATGGCTACTCCAGCTTTCTTTTGGCTTCCAGGAGCATGATAAATAGTTCTCCATCCCCTCACTCTCAATCTAAAGGTGTCCTCAGATCTAAAATGAGTCTCTTGTAGACAGCATATAGATGGGTCTTGTTTTTTTATCCATTCTGATACCCTATGTCTTTTAGTTGGCGCATTTAATCCATTTACATTCAGTGTTATTATAGAAAGATATGGGTTTAGAGTCATTGTGATGTCTTTATGTTTTATGTTTGTAGTGATGTCTCTGGTGCTTTGTCTCACAGGATCCCCCTTAGCATCTCTTGTAGGGCTGGTTTCGTGGTGACAAATTCCTTCAGTTTTTGTTTGTTTGGGAAGACCTTTATCTCTCCTTCTATTCTAAATGACAGACTTGCTGGATAAAGGATTCTCGGCTGCATATTTTTTCTGTTTAGCACACTGTAGATATCGTGCCAAGCCTTTCTGGCCTGCCAAGTTTCAAAGGAGAGATCAGTCACGAGTCTTATAGGTCTCCCTTTATATGTGAGGGCACGTTTATCCCTTGCTGCTCCATGAAATAGATATTTAACTTATTTTGGAGATGAGGAAACTGAAAAGTCAGAGAGTTTGAGCATTTTCTACAAAGTGAAGCCTCTAGTAGGTATGCATTGGACCTAAGTGTGTGCATCTAGAGCCCATGCATATAATCACTTTGCCATGCTTTCTCTCTCAGTGATTCTAGGCTGTTGGGTTGGCATCACTTAGTTTCTTGATTTCTGTACTGAGATTTGTCCCAGTTACCAATTTCTGTTGTTGCATCCTGCCTGCAATCTCTCCTCTGAGTAAACTCTGTTCTTTCTCTCAGCACACTTTTTCTATCTTTAACATGACAGAGCTTGAGTTATGGAGATGGTAGACACATGGTTTGTTAGTTATCCATGGCTGCTGTAACAAATGACTGCAAACCACATGGATTAAAACCCTGTTTTTTCTCACACTTAGGTACACTAGAAGTCTGAAATCATGGTAACTATAGAGCTGTGGTCCTCCAGAGGCTCCATGGGATCCTCTCCCATCTTGGCCTCTCCCAGCTTCTGCTAGCTGTTGGCATTCCTTGACCTGTGACTCCAATCTCTGCCTCTGTGGTTACATTGTGTCGTTCTCTTCTGTCAAATTTCCTTTCCTCACTATTAGAAGGACACCTGTCGTTGGGTTTAGGGCCCACCTAGATAATCTAGGATAAAGGACCCTTCTCAAAATCCTTAACTGGGTCATGTCTTTTGACATGTAAGATAATTTCATCCTTTTACCATATAAGGTAATATTTGCAGGTTCTTAGGAATAGGATGTGGGCAGATCTTTTATGGAGATACCACTCAACCCACTAGATACGGCAAGGCAGCAGTCACTCTTATACATAATTGTTAATTGTGTCCTGAACTGCAGTAAATCCTGTACTTCCCTTGAGAACAGTATTCTGGGCAGCTGCTATCAATCAGCTGGTACTTGCTTTGGAGGTAAAATCAGTTGTTATTCATAAGATGGTCTGTAACACCCCTCTCCCTTGTAACTGGTTCCCTGGTACTTTTGCAAAATGGCAGGCAACACCAGGTTTTTGCATAGTAGGTATAAAGGGACAAAGTGTTTTGTCTTTCTTGAATATTGGTGGGAGAGTAAAATGATGTGAAGATTTTAATCATCATTGAGGACAAAAATATTTTTTTTGCACCTTGCTACAAAGCTTCTTTTCTGTGTTTGATTAAAGAATAATACTATCTTTAGTGTATTCCATACTGTTACTCTAATGTTTTTATTTATTTTTGAAGGGGAGAGAGAGACAGAGCATGAGTGGGGGAGGAGCAGAGAGAGAGAGAGAGAGAGAGAGAGAGAGAGAGAGAGGGAGACACAGAATCTGAAGCAGGCTCCAGGCTCTAAGCTGTCAGCACAGAGCCTGATGTGAGGCTCAAACTCACCAACTATGAGATCATGACCTGAGCTAAAGTCGGAGGCTTAACCGACTGAGCCACCTAGGTGCTCCATCCATACTGTTAGTCTAGATTATCGGTTACACTAGATTACTGTCAGGCTGTAGGGATCCTAAAACCCGCCTAAGGTTCTATCCACTCTAATTATAATCTGGATATTTCCAAAAACAAACAAACAAACAAACAAACAAACAAACACAAAAAAACAGAAGAAGAGCTGTTAGAAAAGAGAGATTATAAATTTAAAATGTCTTTACAATTTCTTTTGGGTCCTCATTTCCATAATCTTTCCTTTTTTAGTGTTTTCACTTATGTGGAGTGATTTTAGTTTCTTGTTTTTAGTTGAAAAAATTTCATACGCAGTCTTTTGATAATAGGTAGATTGTTGCAGTCAGGGTAGGTAGTGTGATAGTTTGATATTCAGACAGATGTGAGTGAAGTCTTGACCCTGCCACTCAGTGACTTTGGGCAAATGGAATTTGTTGCACTTACTCTGGTGGGTTTTGGCAAGAGCCAGAAGTGACATAAATAAACCCCCTGAATACAATTTGTTGCATGAACGAGTGAACATTCTCTAGGTAGTCTAGAGGTAAAAGAAAGATAAAAATTTCTTTTGACTTCATAGAGCTGAGTGTTTTGAAAATAGAGACACCTACATTCCCATATTCACTGACAGAAAGTTAAGATAGGGTAAAGCCTGACTATCTGCCAAATGATTTTTGAACACCAACAAAGCCCACTTCAGCTTGAGTAGCTGTGCCCTATGATTAAACAGTGCCATCACTGGGGAAGAATAATTCTGAGGATAATTACATTATGTTGAGATATTTTTGGAAATAAATTGTACAAAACCCATTCAGTTCAAATGGCTTTATTTCTATAGGGATTTCACTGGTAGCAAAACCATTTGTTCTGTCAGTAGCTGGCTGGCATGGTGATTTTTGCTAAAGCATTACTACTCATTCACATTTGATTGGCTTGGTAAGTGTTCTTACCTATTTAAGGTGATCAGAAAAAGTCCTTAATACATGTGTATAAATCTGTGGACCTTAAAAGGACACACAGTGATCTTTGAACATATATGTTTTCCTTGTAAACTTCTATCATTCTATTGTATTTCTTCACCTCTAAGTTTTGCATTGTATTATATTATTTCTGTTCGTGTTTTCATATCCCCTCCCCCACGTGTTATTAGGAAGGACACTCCCAGGAAGAGCAAAACTGCATACCTATTTTAATCAGCCTCTACAAACTATCTAAAGTCTATCAGAGTGTTTATGATATACTCACTGCTCATGCTGAGCACATTGATGAGCTCCTCAAATGGGGAATAAAGCGTGGTTGTGCCTGATGGGGTCTTGAGCTATGTTTAGAAAGACCCTGAGCTTTGAGGGGCGCCTGGGTGGCTCAGTTGGTTGAGTGTCCACCTTCAGCTCAGGTCATGATCTTGTGGTGTGTGAATTCCAGCCCTGAGTTGGGCTCTGTGCTGACAGCTCAGAGCCTGGAGCTGCTTCAGGTTCTATGTCTCTCTCTTTCTCTGCCCCTCCCCCACTTGCATTCTGTCTCTCTCAAAAATTAAAAAGAAAAGAAAAAAAGGAAAAGAAAGACCTTGGGCTTTGAAGCCCACAGGCCTGGATTCAGGCTTTGGCTTTGCCACTTAAGTTGCTTTTCAACCTTGAGAAAACCACTTCACCTCTGAGTTTCTATTTCCTTACTTTGCATTATAATAATATATGTTGACAGAGTTGGTTTGGAAGGAACTAGTCGGTATTGTGGCCAATTCATGGCAGATGCATACTCTCTAAATTCCCTTCTTCTCTTTGCTTTTGAATGGAAAATAAAACCTCTTCAAAACACATATTCTTAAAACAAATAAAATGAAACCAAAGCAAACCAACCAAATGGCCCTGTATAGATATTCAGATTTTGTTACTCAAGTCTCAGTGATTTTTAGGGAAAAAAAAACCAATGTTGCATTTCCTTTCATAATAGGAAAAAAAAAAAAAAACAACAATAGCACGAGGACCCATAATTTGATCAGGTGCCAGGACTGTTTGGTACCATTCTTCAGTGGGACACCATGCTTTCTGTAATGCATGCTCTGCTTGTAGCTTCCTGTTTCAGTTTGCTTTATGGGAATTGTTTGAATACCTGTATATCCATGAGATATTGTAGCCACAGTGAGTCATTTAGCCATACTTTAGCCGTGCAGTCACTCATTCACCACATATTGTTCAGAATATTTATGGAAGGAACAAAATTGTTGAAACACATCGCCCTCAGGTGAGTAATTCTGAAGGCAAATTGAATAACAAGGTTTTATTCTTTCTATACGCACACTCATTTGCTCTTGCATTCATTGGGGTCTGTTTGTATAAGTGGATTCATTAATTTAATACGTATTTATTGCACACCTACAATGTGCTAATCATGGGATCCAGTGGCAAAGAAGATTAGAAAATTTTATATATGTATATAGATGTATATGTATATATACACACGTACACATAGACACACATATAGATTCAAGTATATATCTACAGTATATATTGAATAAACAAATAAATGAATTTTATGTGTATATATATAAATTTCAGTTGTCCTACCCATTGGTGGAGGTATTTGAGGTAGCTTGCAGAAGCTGAGATTAACAAGCGAATGGTGGTGCAGTCCATTGTAGCAGTAGAGCTTGTCTCTGGAGCCAGACAGGTCTGCGTCCGATATCTGACTGTGCCAATTTTAACAAAGAAAGGAAATCCTTATGCGGCCTCAGTTAAACTATGTGGAAGATGTATACATTTGAGCATGTGTGTGTATGTTTGTGTGCCTGTGGCTGGGTTTACATCGGGGGAGTCGAGAAGGAACATTTGGACTCCCAGAGCTAGGATCTGGTGGTATCCTCATTTCCAGCCTCCTGGTTGTGTTCACTGGGGAACAGCCTCTTTACTGGGTTACTTTACTTACTTGGTTTATTTCACTGAAAGTAGAGCCATTGTAAACATGGTCCTTGATTTGCTTGCGTTCTCACTGTCTCCTCCATGCTGAGTCCCAGCCTGACATACAGACAAGTTGGCTCCAGTCTCTATGATGTGCAGTTGGCAAATAATACATTCTAAAATGAAAATCTGAATGTTGAGCTGTGTCTAGCCCAGGTGAAGGGCTGATCAACTTATGTAGATGGGTTGCAGGGCTGTGTTTTACAGGGATTTCTTGAGATCTGTTGTCCACATTCTGATTGAGACCTCAGAGAGCTTCATCATGTACCCTCATGTACTGACATGTTTGCTCTGAAAGGTGCAGAAGTAGATCTTATCCAAAGACTAACCATAATAATATCTGAATCTGAGGACTGTCAGGAAAATTGGGAGGGAAAGTGTTGCTCTCAAGAAAAGTGGGACTTAAAAGAATTTAGTATTGTCCAGATAAGCAACATGAAAGTAGCTCAGCTCAATTCAATAAACATTTACTAAGCCCCTGCTGTATGTCAGACATCTTAAAAGCACTGGAAAACAAAGACAACTAACACACAAACTCATTTTTTGAAAACCAGTAATATAGGGAAAGAATCCTCATCTTTCCTGTTATAAACTATTCCTGAGGGTGTCCAAATAGTCAACGAGAGGAGTTTTCTCCTTAGAGGGGGATTCAGGCTAATCAATGCAGCATAAACGATAGGATCAGAAGGTCACATTTTACATGTTTCTATGAACTCAATTGTGTCTCCCCCAGTGAAGAAGCCCTAACTCCCAGAGTGGCTCTATTTGGTGATAGGACCTATAAGGAGGTAATTAAGGTTAAATGAGGTCATAGGGTAGAGCCATAATGTGATAGGGCTGGTGCCCTTTCAAGAAGAGAAAGAGACCCTAGAGCTCTCTCTGCTATGTGAGAACACAGTGAGAAGGTAGCCTTCTGTAAGCCACTGAGAGAGCTCTAACCAGAAACCAAACTGGCTGAAACTTTGCTCTTCGACTTCCTGCCTCCCAGAACTTTGAGAAAATAAATTTCTGTGGTTGAAGCCACTCAATCCATGCTATTTTGTTATGGCTGTCCTAGCAGAAAAACACAATTGTCTAATGAAATAAGGCTTCTAAGCAGTGATCATCAATTACTGCTAATATCAGAGAGGACCAGAAAATCACGTCTCATGATAGAGGTGGTAGGTATTACTGCCTTTCAAGTCGTATTGCCAGAAATTCTAACCTGTATCAACTAAGCTTCTAGACCTAATTTATAGTAAATACAAGGGGTCAAGGGATGTTTTATATGACAATATGGTCATATAGTCAGCCAAGGCCTGGCTGTGGGAAACTCCACAACACAGATAAGCCAGTTTCTTCAACATCTAAAGAGAAGAACAAAAATAGGAAGGAAAAGAAACTGTGGATTAAAAAAGAAGCATATCTACCAACTGCAGTTTATGGGCCTTTTGACAATCCCAATTAAAGTGAACATGCAGGAAAAAATATTTTGGAGACAAAGAAATGTGACTACTAACTGAATGTCTCATAAAATTAATGAATTATATAATTACCAGCAGGGATAATGGCATTGTGATTATATTTTATAAAGATGATTATCTTTTAAAGATATGTGTTCAAACATTTGTGGAGGGAAATGATACTGGCTGCCAGGAATTGTTCCAAAATAATCCAGAGGAGGGGAAAGTAGGAAACAGATGAAGCAAAATTGGCCTTGAGTTGATGATGGTTTGAGAAGGGTGATGGGTGAGTAGGGCTTCATTGTATTTTTTTCTCTACTTGTTTGCAAATGTTTGAAACTTCCCATAACAGATACCTTAATAGAAAGTTGGAAAACAAGTAAAAGCTCAATCTTGCCCTGAAGGATCTCAAAATGTAATAAAGATGGGCATGCCTGCATGCAGATAATTCTGCTAGCATGAAGGGCAGTGAAGGGGGAGACAATAGAACAGCTATGTGGTTCATTATTAGAATTTCAGTTGTTTTCCAGCTCGGGGCACTGTGCTCTGCTTGTTGATTTGTGAATTTGCCACCTAGAGGCAAATTCATCAAGGCATGAATTTTCTCGAAAAATGTACTTAGCTATTTTCTATAGGTTTCAGACACACTGAAAGATGTTTTTTATCCCCCGTCATTCCTCTCAATTCTTTGCTAGTAAGTGATGCTTACAAAGAGTCCACACAGCAATGGTGGTTTCGCCACGAAATTGTTGATTAAGTGTGACATTTGGCATTTGATGGTGCCATAATCATGCCTCATCATGCCTCATCATGCCTCATCATGCCTCATCATGCCAGCCAAAAGATGGTTTGCCACATCTCCTGTCATTGCACCTTACCAAGCCCCAGTTCTTCACCTGTAAAATGAAAATGCTAATGATGTGAGAATATCTTGAATGTGGTGTGATGGATGTTAGCTCCACTGTCTCCACAAGGATTGCTGGTTGAAAATAAACAATACACTGTGGCTCTTTTAGGAAGGAAGAAGCACATTCTAAAACAGTGCTAGGTGGGCATGGAATACACTGAAGGGTCAGGGAAATGGGCTAGAAGCTAAGCTGAGCTTTCAAAATCAATACTCAGAGCCACGCTTCAGCACTGGCATGGTGACCAAACGTGCCCACCATCCCTCCTCCTCCCTGCTCCCTGGATGCCAGGAGCCCGTCGCTGTGGCAAATGGTAGATAGACCAGGACATCTTCACTGTTGCCTGTCACTTGTGTCGGAAGGTTGAGGTCCCCCTCAAAGCCTCTTTCTTTCCTTAGGCTACTCGCTTACAAACTGAAGTCCTATATAGATGTTTATGTCAGGTGAAACACACATCTCATGCCTTCATCCTGCAAGGGTTCCAGGGAGCAAAATGTTCTGGACTCTGCCTTATGGGGCAGAATGGGGTATGGGTCTCTCAGAGAGGGTTAGGGTCCTCAAAGGATGAGGGATTCATTTTACTGCTCTTCCTCCGATGACAGCATCACCTTCTTTTGTCTACATTTACAAGTACTTTGCAATGGGCTGAATGAGACTACACATAGCCCCACTTTGCAGTTGAGTAAATGGAGGTGCAAAGAGATTAAGTTTGCCTTCGGTTGGTTAGTGGCAGAGCCAAGATTTGGGCCTCTGTCTGACTCCACACTCCAAATGGGAAATCTCTCTATGATGCTTTCTCTCTGAAGGCTCTTTCCCTATACTTAATCATGTTTCCTTTCCTTCAATCTTGCCCTAAGAGCTGCTCAGCTTCTTGTCCTATTAACTCCCTACTAGTGCTATTTATTCAAAGCTACACCCATGCAATGGCCCTCCCACCCTGCAAAAGAGCTTTGGGAAAGTGGGTCAGATAAGCACTTAGACCCATCGCAGGCCCTGGTGAGCAGGGTATGGACAAAACCACTTTGGTTTCGTAGACTTCCCTTCAAGATGCTTTAATGTAGAGCCCTTCCTGTATTTCGCACCCCTTTTTCACCAGCCTGTGTGGTGTTGAGCATAGACAGGGAACCCAGTGCTGTGAAAAGAACATGAGCCACACTCCTTTTGACTTGATTTTTAAGTCCTGACTTTGCCACTGACTGGCAGTGTCAGCTTTGAGAGATGATTTAACCCCTCGTCTTTCTCATCTGTAAAATGGACCTTGCTTTAAGAGCTATGGGGCATAGGGTGCGGTGATATTGTGACCCCCACCCCCACATCATGCACCTTAGCTCATTCTGTAGAAAGCAGAGTCTGAGACACAGCTCACCTCTAGCACTTTATTGAAACCCAAGGATGCAAGAAAAGCAGAGAGGTGAGGCAGGAGAGGAGGAAAAGCCAAAAAATACAGGAGATGTGTTATTAAGCTGGCCACGGCTTCTCCAGAGCACACTGTTGGGGGCTCTGCCCCACAGGACATTTCCAGAAACACCTGGAGTCACAGATCCTTAGCAGTTTTCCAGGAAAAGAACAGCAAGCAGTTTACCAGCTGGATTTTTCCCACCTCCTGGTGTTTATTGATCAAAATCTGCCCCCTGAGACATTAACTTGTGCCCTGGGATGTGTGATGTGATGTGGCCCCTCTGGGAATCCCCTGGAGAGGGCAGTGTGGAGACTGGATTTCAGAGCTCCTGAGTCATCTTCCTTGTTGGGCATTCTTGAGACAGTGCCGGGCCCCAGTCCTGCTCAGAACGGGGATGTGCAGAGACAATGATGGCCTGAGGTCTGCACACAGTGTCTCTCACTGCCTGCTTTGTGTTCACAGGAAGAATGTGAACCGTTATCCACCTGGTCTGCCAGAGACGTGAGGCACGTGGCCAGAGTCCAGGGGACAGGTTGTGCTGAGCACATCAGGGTGGTATAAACTGGGTCAGAGACACCATCAGGGGTTTAGCTATCTTTGGGGTCATGGTGGAAAGCAGCACTGATCCCACCAGTGAAGCTGAAAACCCTTTCCCGGACATTCCTGTTGTCAGGTCCTCCGGTAAGGCCGGCTTCTGGATGATGCTCTAGAGGGGCACCCAGCCTGGATTCTGACTCAGGAGCTAGGATTTGAAGAAGCCATTCTGGTACAGGAGAAGGAGGCTGAGGAGTCACGTCACCTTCCAGGAGCCGTAATGGCAGGTGTCTGCCCAGTGGGGATGGTACCTTCATGGGAGAAACCAATTCTGTTGTTAAAGTTTAGGTGCCAATCCTAACATTTCTGCAGTCCAGGTCTGCTTCTCCCAGCCTCCCTGGAGACCCTGTGAGCTACTTACCTCATGTGATACATTGCTTTAGGTTAAATTAGCCAGGGTTCTCGTGTCTAAAAGCCTGAGTGACACAGTGATGACAGGAGAATAGAGATGAGTGGCAGAGTCAGAACCATTTCTCCCATTTGCTCTAGCCCTTGTTGAAGCATCTGTGTCCTGTTGTATGCCTAACATTTCTGGGCATGGATTTGATAGGATGAAATCACAGGGGGAAAAAAAAGACAATTTCTGGCCTCCAAAGCCTGATGACCTTGGGGAGGGTCCACCAAACTCCAGCAGACAAAATATTTGAAAGAGAGACCACAAGAATTGGAGAACTGAGCTTCTCTTCTCCTTCAGGCTTCCAGACAGGAAAATTCTTTCCCCAGGATGGGGAGAGGAAGGAAATAAGAGAAACCCTTCAAACCACCAGAGACCATGTTCCTGCCATTTCCAGAGAAAGGGCTCTCAAGGCAGATATGAACTTGAGTTCTAGGGGGAAAATAAAGACTTCTTGTACCTGAGTTTGTGGCCTGAAATTCGTTCCCGTTACATGTGCAACAAGGAAACAAGTCCCACAGTAACTCCCACCTCCCCCAGCAGAGGCCAAACACTAGCACTTAGTGAGCAGCACTGTTTTCCCTTCCCTTCAATCTAGTTAGACATAGGGAGGCAAGCTCTCTGCTTCATCTGGTTAACAAAAGGAAATCTAGGTGCCTGGGGCAGTGCTGTGATCTGCAGGGACAGAAGCCTCAGTGCTGCTGGGGAATCTCAGTCACCAAATCTTGCTTAAGTGTATTAAGTCAAAACTGTGCTTGGGTGAGGGAGAAAACCAAAACCACTCTGATCAACATCCCCTCCTTCTTGCCCCGTGGGCTTCTGCAAGATGATCACAACAGGTGTCTGCTGATGCGCCCGGTTTCATATTTGCACTAACGTGGAGGTAAGGGTTAACGGAGCCTTTAGAGCACAGCCTGTAAACTTGGCCTGGCTTTTCTGAGGAGAAGCCCTATGTGACCCCAAAGTGCATGGGATCCAGGAAGTTAATGTGCTTCTGAGATGGAGGAGGAAAGACTCGGTTTTGTGCCTCACTCCTGACTTGACTTAAATTCCAATATTCACTCAGAGCAGTTTGTCACAATATTGTTTATAATTTTGAAGGCAGAATGCTTCATTTTGGCAGACAGCAAGCTGTGAGTGTTGGCTTTTGTGCCCTGATGTGAGCTGTTGCATTACTTAAGGAGCACTTATAATTTATAGGCACACAATGAAGTTGGTTATTCTTCTTTGTTTTCAATTTTTTTAAATATTTACTTATTTTTGAGAAAGACAAAGCATGAGCAGAGGAGGGGCAGAGAGAGAGGAAGACACAGATCTGAAGCAGGCTCCAGGCTCTGAGCTGTCAGCACAGAGCCTGATAGGTGGCTCGAACACACGAACGGTGATATTATGACCTAAGCCGAAGTCAGATGCTTAACCAACACAGCTTCCCTCTCTTCTTTGTTTTTTAAAGATAAATTAACTTTATCCACCTAACATAGATCTGTTTGGGTATTGAAGAAAAGAAAAATTCCTCAGTTTACCTAATGCAGTGTAACAGAGAGGCTCTATAGCAAAAATAGCAAAAAAAAATTATTTTCTCTGTCATTTTAGTTTAAATCTTTTAATCCCTGTGAAATTTTTGGTCATTTTTATTACTAATTTTTATTTCATTTTCCCACTATAACTGGACTTTTTTGTTGTTATTAAAAAAGGAATGTTAGAAGAGCGAATGGTTAATTTTCCTTGGTGTGGCAATGTTACAGCAGTTATGTATGAAGATGTCCTGAGGAAATCCAGGCTGAGTGTTTACGAGGGATCATGCTCTTTGCAAGTTATTTGCAGATGTTTCAACAAGGAAAATGCATAGCAAGAGAGAAAAAGATTAAGTACATGTGGCAAATGATAATTCTTTTTTATGTGTATTTATTTATTTTGAGAGAGAGAGCTTGAGTGAACAAGGGAGGGGCAGGGGGAGAGGGAGAGAGAGAGAGAATCCCAAGGAGGCTCCACACTGTCACACAGAGCTTGACATGGGGGTCAGTCTCATCAACTGTGAGATCATGACCTGAGCAGAAATCAAGAGTCGGAGGCTCAACTGACTGAGCCACCCAGGCGTCTCAACGATAATTCTTAAATATAGGCCGAAGATATATTACACTGTTTATTACACTGTTCTTTCAAATTTGAAAATATTACTATGTTGAAGACTTTTAAAGACTATTTAATTGCAGTAAGCGAGGTTATGGGATACTGTTCATGATTATCTTGGAATTCAGTATTATAAATTTTCTAGAACTTCTGGCTTTCTGATAGTATTAGGAGATCCCACTTCTCACAAGGGCATGGAGAAATAGTATTAGTTCCTTCACACTGTTTCTGTACTAAGCACTTCTGTAATTATCTCATTTAATCCTCACAAGTCCTTTCTGTATATTAGCCATAACCCCTGTCTACTCCAAATGTAGAGGGTATCAGCCCCATTTTAAAGGTGCACAAAAATCTGTTCTAGGCCAGGAAAATTTGTAGAGCCAATAACTTGGGTTTGCCTCTGTTATATAGCTTGACATTCACTCATCAGAAAAATAATAGTGGTTATCACAAAATATGTTGAGTAAGGATATTTTAGTGCATGTGTTAAGATAGAGGACTACAAAGACCAATATCGCTGCACAATGGAGGCCACAGGCAGTGTGTGAGAGAGCCCAGCATGCATCAGTGAAGGGGTGATTAGATAGGAGAGGAGGGGTGGGAATATGAGATGCATATACATATGTGTATGCATGCATACATATCTATTAAACATATATATGTTTAATATACTTAGAACATCATCAGCTTCCTGTTTCTATAATTTAGACTTGGCTAGCTAACATGTGGTACCATTCCTGTCAATTCTTGAACAAATATGAGAAAGAACAGAATAAATATAATAGACTCATAAACATGGTTCCAAGACAAATGAACTCAGTATGTTGGAGTGGCCTTATAGGATGCTTCCTTAGAAATGGGACTTTCAGAAAAACTTAGCTGAGAAATCATTTATGTGCCTGTCTTTATCAGAAAATCACCAGTGGTTCTGAGAAATATAAATTAGCTGGCTCTGCTTTGGTATTGAAGGAAGTTTTTCTAGTATAGTATAACAGAGAGGCTCAATAGTCAGCAAAAATGTTATTTTCTTTGTAATTTTAAATTAAATTAATTTTTGGTGTTGTTGTTACTCTAATTTAATTTTGCTGCTGTAATTGGACTTCAATTTTTGCAAGACATTGCCAGTCATAAAAACTTAAATTTTGCGGTGAGTCATTGGAAGCAACAAGACCCCAGGCAGCTCTTGGTTCTATCCCTTTGTTTCTGAACCCATGAATTCTTTCTGTTGAAGACACAGCATGACGGAAAGGTCTTTGACTTGGTAGCTACATTGCATGTTGGAGATGGTTCTCATCTTGCGGAATATTGCCCCAAAATGGCACTGCTGCTTTGCATAGGAGGTTGCAACGATGGCTGACAGTTTCTCGGTGGTTTTGTAGGTGATACAACCAGTGAATCTTAGGACTGGACATCCCTTTGCTGTGAAGTGGGTCCTCTGGTCTGCTCTAATGTTATTTGGGATGCATGTCAGTGGGTAAACATTCCATAAGCCTTAGGACTATGATACTGGCTGATACCCAGAGGGCATAAAAAGACAAACATATACCCAAAATAAATTCATTTTTCTCTTTTGAGAAAGAAGCAATAGCTTTTTCAAGCATGGAATGGGCCACCAAGTGGCCACAAACTGGTTCATTGTTCTCCTTGAGGAATGGTACCATACTGAGGACTCCATGTTAGTATGTGTGGTTTTCAGGTTGGATGTTAAGCAGCAGTAATAACTAAACAAGATTGGATAAGCTCTTGGGCCCATGTGTAATATCCGTCTCTGCTGCCATGACCACTTTATTCCTTGTGTTCATTGGACCATCACTGGTGCTGCCAATGATAGAGGCTGGATTACGTCAACTGGCTGAAACTTTTGTCTACTTAACCACTTAGCACCTTTTCCATGGTCAGTGCTTTGTGGTAGGCATTAACATGTCATAGAGAAACCATAACATTTTCTTCTCAAACATATTTGTCCCTCCAGAGGCATCTACCCCAGACCCCCTTGTTCCACATCTTTTTGTCTTTTTCCATTTAGGTCCCTGACCAGCAGGCCAAACTATTTGCCACTGCCCCTGAGTTAGTATATTCCAACCTGAGGTCATTTTTCTTTCCACATAAAGTAGATGACTAGATATACCCCTAAAAGCTATACCCAGCGGGAGGGTGTTTTTTCTCATCATTGTCTTTCAAATCCCTCCCTGAGTCTAGCACTTACCTATCAAGCCTACGTGCTTGTAAACTGGTCTTGGATTTTTTGTTCCTCCTTCAGCTGGTTGTTTGGGATGCCCCATATAGCCATAGGAATAAGCTGGAGAAACAGTGATGGGTGCCATTGGGGTATAGACCAGTGGTGTTGTTCCTGCTTGATCTAAGATGCACCCCTTCCAAAGTAACATGGATTTGCATGGGCCTGTCCCACTTTTTGACCTTGTGGGTTCAATAGGATCCAATTCGTGATGGACAATTCCAGCTACACAGTCAGTTGGTTTCCCAAAGTCAGGTGCTCCATCTGTCAGGTTCCAGGAAGCATGATGCCTGGTGGATGCTTTGGGTTCTAGAAGCAGCATGACATTGACAGTGTCAGTGGTGGGAGACCCCCAGGGGAAGTGGGTCATTGCACTTGGAGAACAGAATTATATACATTTTGAGAAACAACTCCTAGTGTGTTCCTCGACTAGGCACTCCTGTACAATGTTGAATAGCTGAGACAGTGATAAGCCTTCTTGATCTTGTTTCTGTTTTCAAAGGGGAAATGTTCAATATTTCACCATTTAAGTATGTTTTCCTGCAGGTTTCTGTAGATACCCTTAATTAAAGGTAGTTCCTTCAACTTTTCACTTGCTAAGAGTTTTTTAAAAACATTATTAATTAATCTTGGATTTTATCAAATGTTTTTATTGAAATGATATGTTTTTTTCTTTAATCCGTTAACATGAATAATTTAAACTATTTTTGATATTAAATCACAATCATGCATTTCTGGGACAATTCTTATGTGATCACATAGTAATATCTGTATTATATCTTATCGACTTTGATTTAGCACTTTGTTTAGGGTTTTTGTATCATTATGCTTAGGTGGTATAAGCCTTATAGTGTCCTTGTCAGATTTCTGCCTTTTAGTTCCAAAAGCCCCTCTTCCTTGCTCTATTTTGTGATACTGGAGCTCAGATTCTGCAAACTGCATACATGACACTGTTGTTCTGCAGTCTCTGTATTCTGGGGTACCATCTTTCTTCTCTATTGGCTGTGGTTTCTGTGTTGCTTCACAAGTATCCTTTCAAACCACTGGACTCAAACTGCTAGCCTCAAAAATGAATTGGAAGAGGTCTTACTTCTTCTGTACTCTGGAATTATTTCAGTAAGATTAAAATATTTGTTGTAAGTATTCAGTGTGAAGCCATTTGAATTTGGAACTTTCTTATACAAATATGTTCTTCTACTGACTCAATTTTTTAACAGTTATAAGATATTTTAAGTATTTTTGCTTCTTGAGTTGGTTTTCATGAGTTATATATTTTTTCTAGTAATTTGTTTATTTAACCTAACTTTTCAATTTTTTGTATAAAGTCATCTGTAACATCCTCTTACTGTCTTTCCAATGTTTTTCAAGCTTAATGTAATGTTCTGGTTTTCATGGGCTCGAGCTGGTTGTTTTGTCTTATTTACTTAGGAGGTTACTTACCTATAAAGGATTGTTTAATGACACATAAAAAGTTTCACAGATGAACTAATTTGCATGATACCTAATGCCTTTGAACTCTGTCCACCATTAGGAATTCAGAGACATACAGACTTGTTTTATGCCCTGTGGATCTTTAAAGGAAGTTGTATTGAAGAGAGAGATAAACAGGACACAGAATGGAGAAGACATATGTCAGAGTTTGGGTCAGTTGGCTGAGCTCAGGGTGTCGAAGGGTCTAGTGTGTCCATGAGTTACTCAGGCTCATAGAAACCATACCAGGAACTTGAACAGGGAAAGCTTACTGTCAGGAATTAACTACATAAAAGATGGTTAACTTTAAAAAGGTGGAAAATAACTGTAAGGTGTAATAAAGGTTGCAGGTGCAGAAAGCAGCTACTACCCATGGGACTGCAAGAAAAGTAAACTTAGAGAGAGGACAGCCCTGCCACTCTGAGACTGCTCCATAGAGGGTATGGTGTCTGGTGCTGAAACATGCCACCTGTCCCTCTAGGGTAGAAGAAACTGGTTTGGGTCCTCTTGGTGCAAAGTGTGAAAGCCACCCCTGCTGTCTTGATTTCTGCTGGGGCCAACTCATGATGATCATTCATTGCCACGCACAAAATACCCATTTTCCCTCCTCCAAGCAGGTAGTCTCCCTCTGGTGGCCCCTATTGGCAAAGCCTAACATTGACCCAACTGGCAAAGGAAATGTAATTGGCTGTCTGAGCTCTAGAATCACAAAGTAGAGCAAAAAAGGGTGGGTTTCGGAGCTGAAAGGCAATAACTTGATAACTGATATGGTTCACATGCAGTTTGAATCAGCATCCTGACTAGCCTGACTACTCAATTTTGCCAGTTTCTAATCCTGGACTGTTTGATCTGGAAATGACAAGACTGTCATGTAAGCAAACAGAACACAAACAAGAAAAATGGTGTCACAAGAGATCTGAAGGTTCTCCTGAAGTAAACTTTTTTAGAACAGGTGGTCACCAGGCACAGTAAAGACACCTCTGTCAGAAAGGGAGAAGACGACTGCACAGTAGGGATTTGTAAGGTCAGCAGCAGTGCAGACAGCACACTAGCATGGAAAATGATGGAAAATGAGTGGTTTAGAAGAAGTTGTCAGGGATTTAGGAAGGTAACTATGGAGCAACCCAGCAGCAGCAGTCAACAGAGCAGAGAGTGCAGAACACCAGGCAGCCTAGCATCTGCTGCGAGACCACGTCCCCCAGTACCTGTCCACACATCCACTACCGCTTTCGTCCCACAGCGCTGCTCTTTCCCTGTAAATTCTGTCTAACCTGTCCTGAGTCTTCTTGCCATACTGGGCGGTAACAAATTCAATTCCAGTTACTTCTTTGTAGTGTATCTTTCCACAAGGTCTTAAATAAACTCAGCCTTATGTTCTATCACAAAAATGGTGTCCATTGAGTTCAACTATCTTTTGGTTTCTCCTTTTGCTACCTGATGTTGCTCTCAGACCCTGTTTCTTAAGCTCTGGTGAAAGAGTCTGCTCTGCAGATGCTCAGATATCCTGGTCCGAGGAGCATTCCTTTGGCTGCAGACTCTCCTCTAAGTTACATATCTGTGCTCCTAATCTATTGGCATGGGGTCCAACCTCTGTACTGTCTTATCATCACACATCACGTAGGATGTAGGAGATAAATGCAGGATGGCTTCCATGTGTCACCATTTCCTGAAATCTGGTAGTAAGAGAATAGATCCCAGTAAATTTCACACTCCTTCTCAGGTTAGCTCATACTTCAGCTTAGACTTCGCCCCACCTTCAAAATGTTGGGAGATGACTGTCCATTGCATGGCCAGTAGATTCTGCTTGGGGTCTTATATGTCAGCCATGAGAATACGCCACTCAGATCTCCCTTCAATAAAGAACCTTATGCAAGGTTGGGGTATAGTCTTCAGCTGCCACACCATCAGAATCCAATCAGTCCTATGTTCACACCAGAGTCCCATGTTCCTCAGGCTGCTCCTAGCCAATGACTCAGCATGGCAGGGGTAATAGATCTGGGCCCTTCCTGCCCAATGCTGGACTTCTCTAATGGGGATTATTTGTTCTAAGATGCCCCATTGGCCTAGGTAAGACATTCTATGATCTCCAGTGTGGTCAGAGGCTGTTCTTATCCAATCCTCCATCATCCCTTTCTTCACCTATGTCAGACTAGCAACACATTCTGAAGCTCTCCAATTCATGTCTAAGCCCTCTCTCCTTTATGCTTTATAAGATAAACTTGGACTTGTAAATTTATCTTGGTGTCTGCATTTTGGAGGATCTGAACCACCATAATCTGTAGTATAAAATTTACAATCCTCTTACCTCACCTCAAAGATGCAAGCTGTTCACACCCCACATCGTAAAGCTTGGCTACAATCTTTTATTGGGAGGAGAAATGACACCACAGCAGTGAAAACAGAGACCAAATTGATATCTCACTAAATCATACTGCCAAATGGGCAAATTTAGTAGGTACTAAAAAACCACCAATATATGTAAAGACATATAAACCAAGGTAATTTACATTTTTATGTGGAAATGGGAGAAAGAAATAAGAAAGACAATGGGAGTAAGAAAATATTACAGTGAGTCAGTGAATGTGTGGTCTTGGAGTATCTCTTTCTCTAACAAAACCTAATTTTAAACTGAAGAGTTGGAACAAATAATGATCAAAATGAATGTCAGTAGTCTGACTTTAACTTCAAAATTATATCATTCTGGCAATAACAAAAGAAGTGCCAACATTTGAAAATTATGAAAATTATTCTTGGAGCAGGAAACAATGAAACAAAGTAAAAAGTCATATAAAGTAGAGACAAAAGGAAAAATGAATGGAACTGAAGATAAAAAGTGGAGAATGACCCAGTAAGAGTGACTGGTATTTACTTCAAAAGGTGCAAAGCAGTTCAGAAATGGGGAAAACATTAAAAGGGTATATATAGGACCATATTTATCATAGGCAATAGACAAGAGTTATCAATCAGATTCTTTTGCCAACTTATCTATGTAACAGTGATGTATGGCTCCCACCAATAGATGCACCATTTCACTGATGGTGACACTATTCATGGTGCTACAGGATAACAGAGCAAATGTGGAGGAAGCCCACATTTCAGTACCAAGAATGGAGCTGAGTGTAATTTTCTGTTTAGTTGTCATTTGTATTCAACTTTTAACACAATCAGCAGATAAAAAATAAACAAAAGCCAGGTGGGCAGTAAACTTTAAATTCAGACAACTACATTTGAAATACTATGGGAAAGAGAAGGAAAGATTTTTGAAGGCCAAAAAGGAGACCTTACAAAAGGATGCAGAGAAGGTGCAGAGTACAGGGGTCAGTCTAAGTGCTGATAATATGAAAACTGGAATGGTATTCACAAGGCAAAAATAGAGAATGTGGTCAATGAGAATAGTTAGGACTGCAGGAACTGGTCCAAGATAAAGTGAGTGTGTGGTGGCCTCTGTCTTACCTACATGTTCTTACTAAAGGTCAAGATCAAAATCCAGAGCAGGATAGAAAGTCAGCAACACACACTCTTTAAATCAGTCAAAACAAAATTAGTTGACTAGGATTATGTTCAAAGAACAGGTAGCATTAAGTCAAGAGCCTTATGATCCTTAGAATTAAGAGAATAAGGATGAGCAAAATCCCATTATGACTTTATAGAAGAAGGGAAACATGAAAGTCTGCTAATGGATAAAGAAAAGAAAATACACAGCTTGAAAAAAATTACATAGAATATACGATGGTAAACTGAGTTAAGTGAGAACAGAAGCAATTTGAATGTTTATAAGAAATTGATGTTCAATATTTGTGGAAGTTTATCTGACATCAAATCCTTAAGAAATACTAAAAATATTATGGGAAAAAAAAAAAAACCTCCCTAACAAATTCATTTAATCCAATAAACTTTTATTAAGGTTCTACTCTGTAGAGTTGACTCAGTTTTGAGTCCCGACAACAATGAATGAGTCCACCTTCCTGTCCAAGATGGGCTTATCATATGTGAACACTTGAGGACAGGGAAATGGTTAATGCTCTGTAATGAGGTACATTACCTTTCTATTGTTGCTGCAACCAATTACCACAAATTTAATAGCTTAAGACAACACACATTGATTATCTTCTAGTTTCAAAGTCCAAAATGGTCCCAATGGGCTACAATCAAGATATTGGCAGGGCTGAGTTTCCCTGGAAGTCTTAGGGGAGAATATATTTCCTTTCCTTTTCCGGCATTTATAGCTCACATTCCCTGGCCTCTTTCCATCTTCCTTTTTTTTTTTTTTTGTTCTGAAACTTTATTTTATTTTATTTTTTTCAATATATGAAATTTATTGTCAAAATGGTTTCCATACAACACCCAGTGCTCATCCTAAAAGGTGCCCTCCTCAATACCCATCACCCACCCTCCCCTTCCTCCCACCCCCCATCAACCTTCAGTTTGTTCTCAGCTTTTAAGAGTCTCTTATAATTTGGCTCTCTCCCACTCTAACCTCTTTTTTTTTTTTTTTCCTTCCCCTCCTCCATGGGTTTCTGTTAAGTTTCTCAGGATCCACATAAGAGTGAAAACATATGGTATCTGTCTTTCTCTGTATGGCTTATTTCACTTAACATCACACTCTCCAGTTCCATCCACGTTGCTACAAAGGGCCATATTTCGTCCTTTCTCATTGCCCTGTAGTACTCCATTGTGTATATAAACCACAATTTCTTTATCCATTCATCAGTTGATGGACATTTAGGCTCTTTCCATAATTTGGCTATTGTTGAGAGTGCTGCTATAAACATTGGGGTACAAGTGCCCCTATGCATCAGGACTCCTGTATCCCTTGGATAAATTCCTAGCAGTGCTATTGCTGGGTCATAGGGTAGGTCTATTTTTAATTTTCTGAGGAACCTCCACACTGTTTTCCAGAGCGGCTGCACCAGTTTGCATTCCCACCAACAGTGCAAGAGTGTTCCCATTTCTCCACATCCTCTCCAGCATCTGTAGTCTCCTGATTTGTTCATTTTGGCCACTCTGACTGGCGTGAGGTGATATCTGAGTGTGGTTTTGATTTGTATTTCCCTGATAAGGAGCGACGTTGAACATCTTTTCATGTGCCTGTTGGCCATCCGGATGTCTTCTTTAGAGAAGTGTCTATTCATGTTTTCTGCCCATTTCTTCACTGGGTTATTTGTTTTTCGGGTGTGGAGTTTGGTGAGCTCTTTATAGATTTTGGATACTAGCCCTTTGTCCGATATGTCATTTGCAAATATCTTTTCCCATTCCGTTGGTTGCCTTTTAGTTTTGTTGGTTGTTTCCTTTGCTGTGCAGAAACTTTTTATCTTCATAAGGTCCCAGTAGTTCATTTTTGCTTTTAATTCCCTTGCCTTTGGGGATGTGTTGAGTAAGAGATTGCTACGGCTGAGGTCAGAGAGGTCTTTTCCTGCTTTCTCCCCTAGGGTTTTGATGGTTTCCTGTCTCACATTCAGGTCCTTTATCCATTTTGAGTTAATTTTTGTGAATGGTGTGAGAAAGTGGTCTAGTTTCAACCTTCTGCATGTTGCTGTCCAGTTCTCCCAGCACCATTTGTTAAAGAGACTGTCTTTTTTCCATTGGATGTTCTTTCCTGCTTTGTCAAAGATGAGTTGGCCATACGTTTGTGGGTCTAGTTCTGGGGTTTCTATTCTATTCCATTGGTCTATGTGTCTGTCTTTGTGCCAATACCATGCTGTCTTGATGATGACAGCTTTGTAGTAGAGGCTAAAGTCTGGGATTGTGATGCCTCCTGCTTTGGTCTTCTTCTTCAAAATTACTTTGGCTATTCAGGGCCTTTTGTGTTTCCATATGAATTTTAGAATTGCTTGTTCTAGTTTCGAGAAGAATGCTGGTGCAATTTTGATTGGTATTGCATTGAATGTGTAGATAGCTTTGGATAGTATTGACATTTTGACAATATTTATTCTTCCAATCCATGAGCAGGGAATGTCTTTCCATTTCTTTGTATCTTCTTCAATTTCCTTCATAAGCTTTCTATAGTTTTCAGCATACAGATCTTTTACACCTTTGGTTAGATTTATTCCTAGGTATTTTATGCTTCTTGGTGCAATTGTGAATGGGATTAGTTTCTTTGTCTTTCTGTTGCTTCATTGTTAGTGTATAAGAATGCAACTGATTTCTGTACATTGATTTTGTATCCTGCAACTTTGCTGAATTCATGTGTCAGTTCTAGCAGACTTTTGGTGGAGTCTATCGGATTTTCCATGTATAATATCATGTCATCTGCAAAAAGCGAAAGCTTGACTTCATCTTTGCCAATTTTGATACCTTTGATTTCCTTTTGTTGTCTGATTGCTGATGCTAGCACTTCCAACACTATGTTAAACAACAGTGGTGAGAGTGGGCATCCCTGTCGTGTTCCTGACCTCAGGGAGAAAGCTCTCAGTTTTTCCCCATTGAGGATGATGTTAGCTGTGGGCTTTTCATAAATGGCTTTTATGATGTTTAAGTATGTTCCTTCTATCCCGACTTTCTCGAGGGTTTTTATTAAGAAAGGGTGCTGGATTTTGTCAAAGGCCTTTTCTGCATCGATTGACAGGATCATATGGTTCTTCTCTTTTCTTTTATTAATGTGATGTATCACGTTGATTGATTTGTGAATGTTGAACCAGCCATGCATCCCAGGAATGAATCCCACTTGATCATGGTGAATAATTCTTTTTATATGCTGTTGAATTCGATTTGCTAGTATCTTATTGAGAATTTTTGCATCCATATTCATCAGGGATATTGGCCTGTAGTTCTCTTTTTCTACTGGGTCTCTGTCTCGTTTGGGAATCAAAGTAATACTGGCTTCATAGAATGAGTCTGGAAGTTTTCCTTCCCTTTCTATTTCTTGGAATAGCTTGACAAGGATAGGTATTACGTCTGCTTTAAACGTCTGTAGAACTCCCCTGGGAAGCCATCTGGTCCTGGACTCATATTTGTTGGGAGATTTTTGATAACCGATTCCATTTCTTTGCTGGTTATGGGTCTGTTCAAGCTTTCTATTTCCTCCTGATTGAGTTTTGGAAGAGTGTGAGTATTTAGGAATTCGTCCATTTCTTCCACGGTGTCCAATTTGTTGGCATATAATTTTTCATAGTACTGCCTGATAATTGTTTGTATCTCTGAGGGATTGGTTGTAATAATTCCATTTTCATTCATGATTTTATCTATTTGGGTCATCTCCCTTTTCTTTTTGAGAAGCCTGGCTAGAGGTTTGGCAATTTTGTTTATTTTTTCAAAAAACCAACTCTTGGTTTCGTTGATCTGCTCTACAGTTTTTTTAGATTCTATATTGTTTATTTCTGCTCTGATCTTTATGATTTCTCTTCTTCTGCTGGGTTTAGGCTGCCTTTGCTGTTCTGCTTCTATTTCCTTTAGGTGTGCTGTTAGATTTTGTATTTGGGATTTTTCTTGTTTCTTGAGATAGGCCTGGATTGCAATGTATTTTCCTCTCAGGACTGCCTTCGCTGCATCCCAAAGCGTTTGTATTGTTGTATTTTCATTTTTGTTTGTTTCCATATATATTTTAATTTCTTCTCTAATTGCCTGGTTGACCCACTCATTCTTTAGTAGGGTGTTCTTTAACCTCCATGCTTTTGGAGGTTTTCCAGATTTTTTCCTGTGGTTGATTTCAAGCTTCATAGCATTGTGGTCTGAGAGTATGCATGGTATAATTTGAATTATTGTATACTTATGAAGGGTTGTTTTGTGACCCAATGTATGATCTATCTTGGAGAATGTTCCATGTGCACTTAAGAAGAAAGTATATTCTGTTGCTTTGGGATGCAGAGTTCTAAATATATCTGTCAAGTCCATCTGATCCAATGTATCATTCAGGGCCCTTGTTTCTTTATTGGCGTGTGTCTAGATGATCTATCCATTTCTGTAAGTGGAGTGTTAAAGTCCCCTGCAATTACCACATTCTTATCAATAAGGTTGCTTATGTTTATGAGTAATTGTTTTATATATTTGGGGGCTCCCGTATTCGGTGCATAGACACTTATAACTGTTAGCTATTCCTGATGGATAGACCTTGTAATTATTATATAATGCCCTTCTTCATCTCTTATTATAGCCTTTAATTTAAAGTCTAGTTTGTCTGATATAAGTATGGCTACTCCAGCTTTCTTTTGGCTTCCAGTAGCATGATAAATAGTTCTCCATCCCCTCACTCTCAATCTAAAGGTGTCCGCAGATCTAAAATGAGTCTCTTGTAGACAACAAATAGATGGGTCTTGTTTTTTAATCCATTCTGATATCCTATGTCTTTTGGTTGGCGCATTTAGTCCATTTACATTCAGTGTTATTATAGAAAGATACGGGTTTAGAGTCATTGTGATGTCTTTATGTTTTATGCTTGTAGCGATGTCTCTGGTACTTTGTCTCACAGGATTCCCCTTAGGATCTCTTGTAGGGCTGGTTTAGTGGTGACGAATTCCTTCAGTTTTTGTTTGTTTGGGAAGACCTTTATCTCTCCTTCTATTCTAAATGACAGACTTGCTGGATAAAGGATTCTCGGCTGCATATTTTTTTCTGTTCATCACATTGAAGATCTTCTGCCATGCCTTTCTGGCCTGCCAAGTTTCAAAAGAGAGATCAGTCACGAGTCTTATAGGTCTCCCTTTATATGTTAGGGCACGTTTATCCCTTGTTGCTTTCAGAATTTTTCTTTATCCTTGTATTTTGCCAGTTTCACTATGATATGTCGTGCAGAAGATCAATTCAAGTTACGTCTGAAGGGAGTTCTCTGTGCCTCTTGGATTTCAGTGCCTTTTTCCTTCCCCAGTTCAGGGAAGTTCTCAGCTATTATTTCTTCAAGTACCCCTTCAGCACCTTTCCCTCTCTCTTCCTCCTCTGGGATACCAATTATGCGTATATTATTTCTCTTTAGCGCATCACTTAGTTCTCTAATTTTCCCCTCATACTCCTGGATTTTTTTATCTCTCTTTTTCTCAGCTTCCTCTTTTTCCATAATTTTATCTTCTAGTTCACCTATTCTCTCCTCTGCCTCTTCAATCTGAGCCATGGACGTTTCCATTTTATTTTGCATTTCGTTTAAAGCGGTTTTCAGCTCCTCCTGACTGTTCCTTAGTCCCTTGATCTCTGTAACAACAGATTCTCTGCTGTTCTCTATACTGTTTTCAAGCCCAGCGATTAATTTTATGACTATTATTCTAAATTCACTTTCTGTTATATCATTTAAATCCTTTTTGATCAGTTCACTAGCTATTGTTATTTCCTGGAGATTCTTTTGAGGGGAATTCTTCCATTTGGTCTTTTGGATAGTCCCTGGAGTGGTGCAGACCTGCGGGGCACTTCCCCTGTGCTGTGGTGTATAACTGGAGTTGGTGGGTGGGGCCACAGTCAGACCTGATGTCTGCCCCCAGCCCACCGCTGGGGCCACAGTCAGACTGGTGTGTGCCTTCTCTTCCCTCTCCTAGGGGCAGGACTCACTGTGGGGTGGCGTGGCCCGTCTGGGCTACTTGCACACTGCCAGGCTTGTGGTGCTGGGGATCTGGCGTATTAGCTGGGGTGGGTAGGCAAGGTGCACGGGGGTGGGAGGGGCAGGCTTAGCTCGCTTCTCCTTAGGTGATCCACTTCAGGAGGGGCCCTGTGGCAGCGGGAGGGAGTCAGACCCGCTGCTGGAGGGGTGGCTCCACAGAAGCACAGCCTTGGGTGTTTGCGAGGAGCGAGAAAGTTCCCTGGCAGGAACCGGTTCCCTTTGGGATTTTGGCTGGGGGATGGGCGAGGGAGATGGTGCTGGTGAGCACCTTTGTTCCCCGCCAAACAGCTCTGTCGTCCCGGGGCTCAGCAAATCTCCCTCCCTTTGTCCTCCAGCCTTCCTGCTTTCTGAGCAGAGCTGTTAACTTATGACCTCCCAGATGCTCCCAAGTCACGCTAGCTGTTGGAACACACTCCATCAGGTCCCTCCGCTTTTGCAAGCCAGACTCGGGGCTCTCCTTGGCCGGCAGGCCATCCCTCCACCCTGGCTCCCTCCCGCCAGTCCGTGGAGTGCACACCGCCTTGGCGCCCTTCCTACCCTCTTCTGTGGGCCTCTCGTCTGTGCTTGGCTCCAGAGACTCCATTCTGCTAATCCTCTGGCGTTTTTCTGGGTTATTTAGGCAGGTGTAGGTGGAATCTAAGTGATCAGCAGGACGTGCAGTGAGCCCAGCATCCTCCTATACCGCCATCTTCCTCCCAAAAGCCCTCTTTCCATTTTCAAAGCAACAACAGCTATAGTGTTTCTCAGGCCATGTCCCTCTGACACTGACTCTTTTGCCTTTCTTTCACTTACAAGGACCAATGGGCCCATGCAGACAATCTAGTTTTAATGTCAGCTAATTAGCAACCTAAATTCTCCCTTGCAATCCAAAAAACATATGTATAGGATCTGGGAATTAGTACATAGATATCTTTAGAGACCATTACTCTACTTAACACATAAGAATTCTCAGGATACAATGAAGTGGGGAGGTATTGATTTATTCAATAAATACTTGTTGAGCACAGAGTATGCGTGGCATGTTTTTGGCACATCAACAATGTGTGTTTTTTCATTCTTCATGTAAACAATGAGAGCTTATTGAAATGTTTTAGATGAGGAAGGGATGTGATCAGCTTTGTGTTTCAGAAATAAATTTTGATTTCAATGCAGAAGACATTGGCAAGGATAGACTGGAGATAACACAAGTCAGGAAATTATTGCAATGACATAAATGAGGGAGGTAATGTGGGGGCAATATAAAGAATAAAAATAAAGTAAAATTGAGAAGTTCAGTTTTGTAAATGCAAGCATGTGTCAAATTTGATATACTTGTGTGATATCTAATCAACGGTGGCCACTAGTTGCCTTGATCTTCAAGTTTGGACTAGAGATATAATTTTACTTTAAATTAGTTGCTAACAGATAAGAAAAATGGAGAATATCACTATAACTCTTCTGTGTGGTCCATCTAGCTTTCCTAAAGGCAGAGTAGGGAGACCCTCCATACTGTAGTTGCAAATGCAAATTCAAATTTTATGTTTCCCAATATGTGTCTCCCCCTGGACTCCAAGTTTTTTAAGTCAGTGCTTGCATCTTCTTTATGTTGGCATTTTCAGCACATAGTATACTATAGATTCAGAGTAGTTCTCTGGACATTTGATGGAGAAATAATGAATCCAATACAAGATGGGGCTCTTCCCCTTTGGTCTGTTGCAGAATATGAGTCTGGAGTTCCCTTTGGTTCAGTAAGACAGCGGAATTGAATATGACAGAAGTTAATGTCTAGGAGGAGAAAATAGCCCTGAACAGATGTTTCATCTCCTTATTTATTGATCTCACTAGATATTACCCACGTGGTGAATGTGAAGAAAACAAGGTCTTACACATGTGAACGTGGAGAAAGCAATCAGACAGTAATCATTAGCTAGTGTGTGTAAGAAGCAAAGGGTCTGGGGGGCAAGTGGAGTTTGAGATCAAAGTACAATAGTATATTGGCATCAGATGGAAAGTAATTTCCTGCAGGTGATATAATGAGTTACTCGTGATCCCATTACAACATTTTGCTAGCTAACTTCAGGTGCTTTTGCCCCGTGGTGGCAGCTTTCCACCCTAAGCTTTTTTTCTAACCCATTTATGTAAGTAGAACCCATTTCCTACATTTGCCTACAATTTAAAGGAGGGATTGAACAGGGAAAAAGCCAATTAAGGATAGGGTCACAAGAAAATGAATTTTAAAATATCCTGAGTGAGGAGATACTACACAGAAGTAGAGATTGAGTGGTTTCATTATTAGGTTCCTTTGGAGCTTGTAAAAAGAAAACACTTCTACTTTGTTTCATGAAAATGTCCTGAATATCTGGATGTGGTAGGCATTATGTCAAAACTCAAATTCTGCA
Organism: Panthera tigris; assembly: GCF_018350195.1. NCBI lineage: Eukaryota > Metazoa > Chordata > Mammalia > Carnivora > Felidae > Panthera > Panthera tigris. Next base: position 5,005,089 of record NC_056669.1, read on the forward strand.
TCCTAATGTTTATCAGGAAATTAGACAGTATTGGAGGATTTTAAATCCATATAGAATTTGGAGTTCTATGAGAAATCCACCTTTGGAACACAGGAAGATTCTGTAAGCAGTTTAAGTGGATTAAACAGCTGTTTGTAGAATAAAATGAATATAATCATTGATCTTTATTCATCTGGCATGTAGTTATTTCCTCAAATATATTAAAATCATGTCATGACAGGCTGATAGCACATTAGATTTTTTGAACCTATATTTTCTAAAACAACACTAAAGACATTGTTCTTAAAAGACAAAATTACACAATCTCTGTGTATCCTGTGGACTGGCCCATTAATTTTGCAGTGGCAGAATTTCTCTGTGAAAAATAAAACTACTCCTGGTGGCATGTTTTCCTTGACCTGTGTGCAAAGGCATAAGAGAGTTTTTGGTCTTTATGAATATCAGCAAGCTATGGATGAGGCCTGTTTCAGAGGTTTTCCAAAGTAGAAAGCTATCTTTTTTTTTTTTAATTTTTTTAAATCTTTATTCATTTTTGAGAGACAGAGACAGAGCATGAGTGGGGGAGGAGGAGAGAGAGAGGGAGACAGAGAATCCGAAGCAGCCTAGAGACTCTTAAATACTGACAATAAACTGAGGGTTGATGGGGGGAGGGGGGAGGGGAAAGTGGGTGATGTGCATTGAGGAGGGCACCTGTTGGGATGAGCACTGGGTGTTGTATGGAGACCAATTTGGCAATAAATTTCATATAAAAATATGCCCCCAAAAATTCAAATTCCTTTTACAATAAATAATTAAATAAGTAAGTAAATAAATAAATAATTCTTTGTCCATTGGAAGTTGTGATGAATCCTTATCCTTTGGTGTTCTCATGTTATATATAACTTTGTTTGTCTTCTGAGTCTTCTTGAGAATAGTCTCCATGGTGTTTCAATTTCTGTGGAAGATGCTGGAAACCATATTCTAAGGGGAGGATCATGTGGAAAAGGGGTTAAAATGACTGTTTTTGGCTCTTGGAATGCAAATTGTTACGTGAAGCAAATTCAATTTGAGTTAATTTAAGAAACATGTATTGAGTGGCAATTATGTGTCAGTACTCTGCTGTGCTTGGAGATGCAAATATGAATAAGATTGTAATTTCCCTCATTGATTTTAAAGTTTTATAGGAAAGTCAAGCAAATAGAACAGTAGAAGCACAATGAGATAAAAGCTGTTCAGAAATGTCCACATGACACTAAGGTATCCCACAGATCAACAAAAAGTAATATCTATTTTAGAAGTTCAAAGATGATTTTTCCTCTATAATTTATGTTTCCACCCAAATCATACATACTTTCATGGAAGAAACTTGGTCTCCTGTCACTGGAGATTTGCAACCTGAGATTAAACTAGAAGGATAGAAAAATGGGAAAAGGGATGGTATCAGGTTAGCTGGGACACTGATAGTCTTTCTAGGTCTGAAATTCCACAGGGCTGAAATTCAAGTAGTAAATCCCTGTATAAACTCAAGAGACTCCTTGATGAGGCTAAACTCACTACCTGATAACACTACTCTCACCCAATTCACCTGCCATAATACACCTAGTGATACTTTTCACCAACAAGGACTTTGAGGTCTAGAGCATTCTACTCCTGTCACGTTGCCTCTTCTACTTCTAAGAAGTCTCTGAGTCAAATTCCATCACAGTCAATGTTGTCTAGAAACATCTGCCATCACTGTGATGGACTGTGGGATCCATCACTGTGATGGAATGTAGGATCATTCACAATGATGCTACAATCCACTTCTGGGTATTTATGCTAAGAAAATTAAAACCCTAATTCCAAAATACATATGCTTCCTTATGTTCACTGTAGCATTATTTACAACAGAAATTCCCTAAATGCCCATTGATGGGTGGATGTATAAAGAAAATGTGGTACATATACATATAATGGAATCTTATTCAGCCATAAAAAGGGAAATCCTGCCTTTTTTGAGATTTGAGATTTCACCTGTATTCTGCTCAGCTGGTGCCTGTTGGGCTACTTATCTGTTTGAGGAAGTTACTCTCTTTTTGTTTAGCTTACAAACCTTCCACGTACAGATCTGGAGTGGCTTGCTTCTTTCTTCGGTCTCTCCTTCCCTTCTGTATATAGGACAAGTGTGCAAACCAACACATAGGAGAGAGAAAAAATGGGCAGACAAAAAAGTAAGAGTTACTACAGTTATTATTTTGTTCTTTATAAGCCTTATTCTTCTTTTCCTTGTCATAGCACATAGCCAGGCCCTCCAAAGCTCTGTTGAGTGGTAGCAGTAATAACGGGTACCTTTATCTTCTTTCCAACTTTTGTGGGTATATTTCTAATATTTGCTGTAATATTTGGATAGATACCAGTTTAAGAAAGTTTGTTGTGTTCTTAGTATGCCCCAAATTTTATTTTTCAATCATGAAAGGGTGTCACTGATGGTGCTACTTTGAATATTTATTCCTAAAAACTTACATAACTTTTTTTTTCATTTAATCTGTTAATGTGATCATTCAATTGATTTATTAAAATGTTGAATCAGTTTGGATTGTTGGGATACATACTCTTGTTTACAACGTTTGATTATCTTGCTAAATGCTGATTTTTATTTATTAAAAAAACATAATTTTTGATTCTATGAGTGAGAATGGCCCTTGGTTTTATTGGGTTATCTAGTTTTGGGATCAGTGTTTTTCCAGAATTGTGAAATGAGTTGGGTTACTTTTCTTTTGCTAAACGCTGGAACAGTTTGTGTAAAATAGGGATTATTTGTTGCTTGTAGCTTTGATAGAAAATTTGAGTTTATTTATTTATTTTGGGAGAGAGAGAGAGAACGTGTGTAAGCAGGGGAGAGGCAGAGAGAGAGAATGTCAAGCATACTCCATGCTCTCAGTGCAGAGCCCATGGGTATTGATCTCACAAACTGTAAGATCATGACCTGAGCTGAAATCAAGAGTCAGATGCTTAACCGACTGAGCCACCTGGCATCCTGGTTTGATAAAATTTTTTGGAAATCATTTGGGCCTGGTACCTTTTCTTTAGATAGAGAATCTCTGAATTTCATTCGCTTTTTCTTTTAACTTTCTGGCTGTGATTATATTAGCCACAGGTGTATTGAGGGCAGGAAGGTCAGGTATTGTGGCATTAACAGACCCAACTAATTGCTTCAGTGGCTTTGTCCAGTATCCTACGCTAATTCAGAAAAAAAAATTCTTCTCTTCCAGAAATCCCCTTTCTCCTCTGCCTTATGTCTTATCACTGCTCTTCTTGAAATCTCAGTGTGCTCCTGTTTTGTGATGTTATCTATGTGGACAGACCAGGACTCTGGTTGTTGAATTTGAGCTCAGGATATTTTTGGGAGAAAGAAGATTTCTCCAGCTTCATCGTAGCCATATACGGATGCATTTCTGTCAATGTAATGAATAGCTTGTCTCTCTTCCCTCACCCTATTTGAAATTCTGATAGGTCCCCATAAGGGGTAGAAAGGTGAGCAGGAATTTGGTTTTGATCTGCAAGTAAAGGGGGTTGAGGCAGGCAAGAGAAGTCTGGGAGCCTCTGTGCTAAATAATAAAGGTGTGTTTAAATAATACATTGATTTTTTAGATGTCAGTGTAATTAGCATACAATGTTAGTTTCAGATGAACAACATTGTTTTAAAAAATCTGTACATTATTCAATACTTACCATGATGTGTAGTCAACATATGTTACAACACAATGTTATTATAGTATTATTGGTTGTATTCCTTATGTTGTACTTTTAATCTCTGTGATTTACTTATTTTCTAACTGGAAGTTGGTACTTCTTAATCCCCTTTCTTTTATTTTAACCCTTCTCCCATCCATTTCCCCTCTGACAACCAACAGTCTTTTTGTTTTGTTTTATTTTTTAGATTCCACATATAGGTGAAATCATATGGTATTTGTCTTTTATCTGTCTGACTTTTTTTTTTTTTTAGCATTATACCCTCTAGGCCCATCAATATTGTTGCGCATGGCAAGATGTCATTCTTCTTTATGGCTGAGTAATATTCCAGTGTGTGTGTGTGTGTGTGTGTGTGTGTGCGTGTGCGTGTGCGAGTGTGTGTGTGTGTGTGTGTGTATGTGTGTGTTGGTTTTATTTGGGTAAAGACTCCATAGTGGAATTACTGAATCATAAGGTAGTTCTTATTTTAATTTTTAAAATTTTAATATTGTTCTCCAGAGTGGCCGCACCAATGTGCATTCACACCAACAGTGCACCAGGGTACCTTTTTCTCCATATCCTTTCTATACTTGTTACTTGTCCTTTTGATATCAGTGAGTCTGACTGGCGTGAGATGATACCTTATTGTGGTTTGGGTGTGCATCCTTGCTTAGTGATGCTGAGAATCTTTTCATGTATCTGTTGGCCATCTGTATATCTTTTGTGGAAAAATATCTATTCAGGTCCTCTGCTTATTTTTAATCAAATTATATCATTTACTTACTTTTATGGTTATTGGTCTGCTCAGATTTTTAACTTTATTAACTGATTTTAGTAAATATTTTTTGTCTAGAAAAGTCTTTTGATAAGTTTTTCATATTAACATAAACTTGTAGCATTTTTTTTTGAATTGTAAAATTTCATCATGGTTACTTTCCATTTTACCCATCTTAATATTGTTTGTGTTGTTTTTCCCTTGATAAAACTTCTCAGAGATTTGTCCATTTTATTTGATATTTTAAAGAATCTATTGTTTTGTTTTTCTAATCTGCATTGCTTTTGCTTTTTATGTTATTTCTGTGGTTTTTGTCCTTGTTAGATTTTAAAAGTTTTCTTTGCATTCATGTTAATTTTTCCTCCTTATTGAATAGAAAACATAACTTATTTATTTTCAATTTTTCCTGCTTTCTAGTATGTTTGAGGCTGTAAGTACCACATTAGCTACACCCCAAGGCATTTGATAGGTACTAATTCAGTTGACATTCTGTTCCAAATCATTTGCAATTTTCTCTTTTGATGTCTTTAATTCATGACTGAGATAGAATTTTGTTTGTTTGTAAATCTCTAGGATTTGGAGAAGATTTATTTTTTGTTTTTGAAGTTTATTTATAACTCTACTGTGAATACTATTTGATAACAATTGTGATTTGCAGAGCTCCTGGGTGGCTCAGTTAAGCCTTCAACTTGTAGTTTCAGCTCAGATCATGATCTTATGGTTTTGTAGGTTTTGATCCCCATGCCTGGATTCTCTCTCTGCCCCTCCCCAACTCACATTGTCTCTCTCTCAAAAGAAATAAACTTTAAAAAAGGTGATTTGTTGAGGTTTCGTTTGTTGGTCAGTTATTATTGATTTTGCTTGCTTCAAAGCATGTATATTCAGTGTTGGATGTAATTTATGTGTGTGTTCTTTCATGTTATTAATGATATATATCATGCTTTTACTTGATTTTTGTACTTCAAAGAAGTAGTTTAAAAATCTTCAATTATGATTGATACTGTGTTATTTTGGTTGGTGTTTCCCTAGTTTAACATTTTCCATGTATTTAATTTAAACTTTTATGGTGTCAGTTTGTTTTGAATGTTCCTCTTGTATTTTTTAAAAAATCCATCCTAAGGATACTTTCTTTTAAAGGATGCATTTAACATTTTAAAACACGTTGTGTCTAGTAATAAATTTGGCCTCTACCATCGCATTTTATGTTTGTGATAATCCTTTCTCTTCTCGTCCTGTTTTCTCTCAAAGTGCATGAACTTTTAAAAAACTATTTGCTTCGTTCTTTCCATTTTAGTAGTTTGGAAGATAGATTTTTTTTTTAAACTAGGAACTATTTTAAAAATGTTTTCTAACTGTCTTGAGTTTATTTTATTCTGAATAAGACAAAATCTGCAGTTTGGAGAGCTAGATCAAAGAGCATCAAAAGCAGTTTCCATGTTAATGCATTTTAAAAATTCTATACCAACCTGCTATTATACATGTGAAAGTGTCCTTTATGTTATATCTTATGCTTATTTTGACAGATTATACAGGTTTTGTTACATGTTTTTATTTTGCAATCTGCTTTTTAACTTACTGTTCTTGTTGAATATTTTCTTTAGTTGTATCATTGGGGTTTGTGGAAGATAAACTATGAATTTTTCAGTCTTCAAATATCTTTATTCCTCATTCTTGAATGGTCATTTACATGGATAAAGGGTTCATGGGTCTGAATTATTTTTGCTCACCATCTTGAAGATAAATTTATCCACTGTCTTTTGTCATCTGGTATTGCTGGTGAAAAAGCTAATATTAATGTGATTGCTCTTCTTTGTAGGTAATCTTTTTACTCTCTAGTTGTTTTTATGATTCTCTATTTCAAAGGTTTCACCATAATGGGTCTATATATAAAATTAGAAAATTAGTTCTTGGTAGTCTCAACCTATTTCAATATTTGGACTTGGGTTTCTTTAATAGTGGGAATTCTCAGTATTTTTCTTTACGCATTGTCTAACTATCACCATTTCTACTGCCTCCTGAAAGTCTTATTATTTACATTAGAACACTTGGTCCTATTCACTTGTATTTCTTAATTCTCCTCCCATCCTCATTAAGAAAAATCTCTTTATTTTATGTAAGGCCTCAATTTGACTCAACAATTCATGAACTTGCCGTTAACTTTTTGTTGAATGTATATGTATCCTTTTACTGATGGTTAAACTTGTGTTGATAATTACTCATTTCTAAAAATTGTAATGGGTTCTCTTAAAATAACCAACCACTCATATTTATTATCTCTTTTTCATTAGTCTTCTGTCCTTTTTTTTTGGCTTCCATTGACTACTTTAATTCAGAAGATGTTAAAAGTAATTATTCTAAAGTTTTTAGAGTTCTCTATTCTGATTTCCTTGAGTTGTAAGTTCTTCGATGTTCAGAGAATATTACTTGATTTTCATAATGCTTTCCCCCTGCTGTTGGTGATTGTTTTTTATCTTCATGGAAAGTTATTTTCAGCATGTCACAAGAACTTGCAATGGTGTTGGGAGCCTTAACTTCAACTAGCCTTGGCTGTGTTTCTTAGCTTGAGGTTTCTGATCCTTGAAGATGACATTTTATTCCCAGATGAAGTGACTGCTGTGCTCACATTCATTCATTTCTGGGTGATAGATCCACTTTTCATGGCTGTACCCAATCGTTGCTGTCTGTGTCAGCTGAGGACTGGCTGGGAAATCTAGGCTCTACTCCAGGCCCATGGTCTGATTCTCTTCCTGGTCTGCTGTGAAACAAGAAGCTTTCATTCCTTTTAATCACGTGGCTTTTAGAATAACCACCCCTTCCTGGGAACAATGACTTTTCCCTTTTGTGTTTTTAAGAGCACTTAGGTGTTAAAAATTGACCCTGTGATCTGAAACCGGGAAAATTACTTTTAATATTTACATTTACATTTATTACTAATTAGGGTGTAGTTTTATATGCCAATAAAGGGATCCAGTTTTGTTTTTAGAATGGTGTACTATTGGAACGGAAACCGTTCATTGATTAATCCAATCGTCCCTAACTGCTAATTCTATTAAATACTCATATTTCCTAATTCTCTTGGTCTCATGGACCTTTTCTTGCATCACTTTTCCATCTCTATGCTTTTGCTGCCACACTTTTAATTACTGTAGATTTATCACCTGTTTGAATATAGAGTAACTTTTCCTTCATGACACTTGTAGAATTGTTTCAGCCATTCTCCTATGCTGATTCTTTCAGCTAAACTTTAGAATAATCTTGTCATTTAAAAAATACCCTTTGGTGTTTTGAGGAGTGTATACCATTTATATGGAGTTGAACTCTTAAAGAGCAAGTATGAATCCTTCTAATCAAATCTCTTGTGATCTTAGAATAATTTGGTAGTTTTCTCCAGACATAGAGTTGATTTCTAGGAATTTTGGTTGTTTTAGTTGATTTGGAAATAAGATTTTTGTCTTAAATTATCCAAATAATTTGCCATTTGTTTACATTGGTATGTAGCTAAATATAGTATAACATTCTTTTTTCTAATTGTTTCACAGCTCAGTATTTAAAAATTTCCTAGTTGTCTACATATATATATATATATATGATTTATTAAACACCCAGTACTCATCCCAACAGGTGCCCTCCTCAAGATCCATCACTCTCTTTACCTCTCCCCCTACCCCCATCAACCCTCAGTTTGCTCTCAGTATTTAAGAGTCTCTTACGGTTTGCCTCCTTCCCTCTCTGTAATTTTTTCTCCCTTCCCCTCCCTCCTGGTCTTCTGTTATGTTTTCACTCATATGTGGATCCTGAGAAACTTATGGTATCTGTCTTTCTCTGCCTGACTTATTTCACTTAGCATAATACTCTCCAGTTCCATCCATGTTGCTACAAATGGGCAGATTTCATTCTTTCTCATAGCCAAGTAGTATTCCATTGTATATATAAACCACATTTTTTTTTATCCTTTCATCGGTTGATGGACATTTAGGCTCTATCCATAATTTTGCTATTGTTGAAAGTGTTGCTATAAACATTGGGGTACAAGTGCCCCTATGCATCAACATTCCTGTATCCTTTGGGTAAATTCATAGCAGTGCTATTGCTGAGTCATAGGGTAGATCTGATTTCTATTGCTTAATTCTTTTTTGTTTGTTTGTTTTTTAATTCTATTGTTTAATTCTTAAAAAAAAACATTGTGAGATTAAATTAAATAGCAGGTAGGCTTATGTTGCTTCCAAATTTAATAGGAATGCTTTTAATATTTTGCCTTTTGTTTTTATCCTGAACTGTATTAAGAGACTGTATTAGTTATGACAGCATAACTAACAATACAAAAGTCTCACTAAAATTGTCATGAAAAATGAGGAAAAGGTATCCTTTCACATAATACATTGAAAGGTAGAGTTCGAGAGTGAATTTGGTGATTCAACTCTGTCATCAAATGTACATGTATAGTCTGTTCTGTCGTCTTCAGTTTGTTGGGATTTCATGCCTGATGGTGGCAAGATGGCTATTTTAATTTCAGTTATCATATAAAGGCTCAAGTACCTCTGGAAATAAGAGTGGGTTTTTTCTCCCACATAAATTTTTAGTTAATGAGGAAAATCTTTCCCTAAATCTACACTGGATTATGTATCATTATCCAGGATGCTGTTACGTGTTCACATACAAACTTATGCATGGCAAAGGAAAAGCAACCACTCTGATAGATATTAAGCTAATCATTATTTACTTTCTGAAACTAGGGATGGTGTGGTCATGTTCTCTGAGCAAATACAAGGGTGAAGAACTGAACCAAATAAATGTTGAACCCATTACAGACCAAAGGGCGTAGGGGAAGAACGACTGTTGATAGGCAGCGGTGTCAGCCATAGGGCATTCCCACCTCTGTTGCTCTATAGAGTTCACCAGTGGTCATTGTTTTTTCTAAATGCCTTTAGACCACAAACAAGCTGATGATACCATTCTTCTCCATTCCCTTTTGACAGGAAAAAGATTTTCTATTAAAAAAAATTTTTTTAATGTTTATTTATTTTTGAGAGAGAGCGTCAGAGAGTGAGAAGTGGAGGGGCAGAGGGGCAGAGAGAGAGGGAGACATAGAATCCGAAGCAGGTTCCAAGCTCCGAGCCATCAACACAGAGCCCGACATGGGGCTTGAACTCATGAACCATGAGATGATGACCCGAGCCGAAGTCAGACTCTCAACCAACTGAGCCACCCAGGCGCCCCGGAAAAAGATTTCCTAAAACTGATCTTTTAAATTTCATGAATGACACTAATTAGGTGGTTAAAGATAACTTTAAAAACTTAGGTCAGGATTAGATTTGTAAGTTGGTGTATAAAATATTTATGAAAGAGTGTTGGTATCATGGCAACATAAGACAGACATCATTTTTTAAAACTGAACAAAAATTTGGCATCTGTCCCTGGACAGCTGTGATTTTGAAGGAGTTGTGGGATTCAGCACCAAACACCCAAGGACCAGGAGGATTCTTGACTGCTGGAACATTTGGACATTTGGATAATAGGCAGACAGACCTTGGTCCTAGATGTTGACACTGCAGTGGCCTATGAGTCAGTTCCAGGCACTGTCGTCTGCAGTGCAGATGCCCCTGGAAAACCTCATCTTAAAACAATCACCCATGGACAAGAGAGCCTTGTAGAGTTTGTTTCTAGAGAAATTCAAGCACCCCATGAGAGCAAAAGATAGGAGTTGGGGTGCATTGCAGTGAGAGGAACAGTCTGATTTGGTCCACACCCCTCCCCCAATGCAGCACAGCTTAGGGCCATGAGAGTTCTTCCTCTGCCCATGATTTCTCACACAGGGGAAAGAAGTATGTAAATTGAGTACCCAGATTCCCCATCTGTACAGAATGCTGCTAAAGGAAGTCACGTCTCTTCCCTTAGATCCAGAGTACTCCAGCATGAGCTATGTGACTGGGGGGGCAGGGGGGAGGGTTAAGGAAGGGACTGGGAGAGTGGCAGATGGGATCCTCAGAGGGCATTAAGATCCTAGCAACTGCATGCCAGCCTTGACCAAGAAGTTGCCAATGAGCCTCAGCATGTGCTTTACCCCCATTCTGTGATGGCTTTCCTGTGCGTGGTCCCAAGGGCAGTGGTGAGAGTATGCTTTTGCATGTGGCTGTTGAGCATACACAGAAAGCCCACCTGAGTCTGGGCCAGGGCAAGAATGCAAACAACTTCAGACCATCTTTTGGAAAAGAAAAGAGAGGCTCTATTGGCATATGGATTGATGCATTATAGCCTCCATGGAAGGCATAGAGGCTTAACAACTCTGCCCCACAAAGAAGCAGGGAAGTGTGGAGCATATGTCTTCATAGAAGATCTGAGATAGCCTCAGAATCCTGGCAAGGCTGATGGAAATTATCTCTCTTCCAAAAGCAGTTAGTAAAAACTAAAGGAAGTGACTGTTTGAATTGCACAGATGCCAACACAACTTAGAGGAACATGAAAATTGAAAGGAATATGACATCACCAAAAGATAATGATTATCCTCCAGCAACTGAACCCAAGGACATCAAGATGGGTGATTTATCCAATGAATTGAAAATAGCTGTTCTAAATAAACTCAATAGACTGCAGGAAAATACAGAAAGATAATTCAGCAAAATTAGGAAAACAACCTATAAACAAAATTAAATTTTATTAAGACCTAGAAATGATGAAAATAGTGCCAGACAAATTCTTGAGACAGAGCTGCTGATAAACCCAAGACTTCAGCAACCCTTGTTCAGCTCCCCACCATGTTGCTTAGATAGGTTTTCAAGGACAGCATAAGCTCAGCCTGCCCAATCAGTGGTGTTATCCTGGAAATGCAGAACTACGTAGAAACTGAAGATGACTCCCCACAGGGCCATAAACAGTAGAGGATGGGAAAGAGTTACTCCTTAGTCAGTCTTTGTCAGCAATTTGCCAAAAAAAAGAGCAGAGGAGGAAAAATGATCAACTGCCCTGATTCAGGTGCTTAATTCCATTGAGCAACTTGTATGAAACAGAAATGTAGAAAAGTATACAACTGACACCCAGTATTTCCATATCAGGGAGGCTGACCATGGAGCCACAGAAAACTACAGGGGTGTGGAACAAATTGTATTAGGATAATTTTTTGTTGTTAGTTTTTTGTTTGTTCTGTTTTTTTAAGGGTGTATTATTTTTCTAAGTCTGACATTTTAAATTACTGCAAGCTTGATTATAGGAAACATCAAGAATTGATTCTTACTGTTCCAGAGGTCCAAAGTCTGAAATTCAGGTGTTGGCAGGACATGCTCCCTCTGAAGGATGTAGGGCAGAGTGTTTCCTTGCATTTTCCCACTTGTGCTGGTGCTTGGCAATCCAGGGCTTGTGTCAGCTTGACTCCAATCTCTGCTTGTGTTGTCACATGGCATCTCTGTGTGTCTTTTACTCCCTTTTATAAGGATGCTCTTGTTGGATTCAGGGACTACCCTAATTTAGTATGATTTCATCTGTATCCTTACCATTACATCTACAAAGATTCTATTTGCAAATAACATCCCATTCTGAGGTTACAGGTGGATGTAAATTTTGGGCAGACAGTATTAAACCCACTACAAAGGAAATGCTAAGAGAAATTGAGTTCACTATTCCTTAAATTGATTTTATTTTTTTCAAAACATGCCTAGTTTGTCTGCTTCAAGTCTCCTAAAACAGAAGTTAAAGGATTTACTGAATTCAGCAGTTATCAGATGTTGCAGGGAGATTCCATTTCCATGATTATTGGGGTGGTTGGCAGGAATCACTCACTGTGGTTGGTCGAATGAAGCCCCATTTTCTTGATCATTGTTGGCTGGGAGTCTTTTTTAGTTTCTAAAGGCTACTTGTGTTCCTTTGCTCCTGGTCCTCTCCTGACATCTTCAAAGCTAGCATTTGTTGACATTGCCCTTCTCATGCTCCAAATTTCTCTTCTGGGTTCCTCTTGTGTCTGAACTATCCAAATTTTCTATCTGCCACATGTTTCTGCCATCATTCAATGCACCTATGGCTCCAGTCAAAGATTGTTCTCTGATTTTAAAGGTCATATAATTAGATTGTACCCACCTAGACAATTTAGAAGAGTCTCTCTATTTTAGGGTCTCTAACCTTTATTACAATAGAAACATGTTTCTTGCATTGTGAGTACCTATTCAAAGTGTCTGGAGTATTAGAGTATGAACATCTTTTGGGGGAGTAGAGCGCATTATCAGCCCTCCATAACCAGTTAAAATAGTGTTGTAGTTCTTATAACTATACATATTTTTAAACTTCATTCTAGTAACTAGACTTTTGCCCATGGAGTCCCCTGATTTACTCTCACTGAAATCACTTCCAGAATATTGATAATACTTTTCTTTTTCATTTTATGACCATTTTCCTTCCCCTGCACCATGGACACTTGTGACTGAGAGCCCAAAGGAGAATATTAGTAACCCTCACTCAGCTCTCAGGGGTGCTTTGAAGATTCATTTGCCATAAACATTCCAAAAGAAATTTTAATGAAATTTCTGTAAATTTATGTTAATTTATGTGAATTTATGAGATTGGGGATCAGGTACCTTCTTTAGCTAACTCACTAGATTCCACCCCCCCCCAAGACTACAGGACTAGTTATTTTCTTGCCTGACAAAATCCTATAACATAAAATTTTGATTCAGTCTACTTTTCTGTGTATTGAACAATTTGAATGAAAATACTGAATAAATACTATTTTTACTTGGAAGAATTACTTTTAAGTAAAAACAGAAGAAATTCAAACATGAACAGTGTAGATTTGGTCTTGTCTTAGCTCATTTTCATTGGCTCTGTCCACCATTTGCATGGGGCATCACTTAGAGGGGATCATTAGATTTGACCTGGTTCTCCTGCAATTGGTAAAATGTACAAGTATACTTGGTCAGTAGTTCAAGGCTTTAATTTTGAATTTTATTATGCCTACTTCAAAACTTACTAAAAATAATTTTGTCCAGTGGAATCCATCATAACAACCAACTCTTAAAAATAGAAGTTGGATACGCATATAGTAGGAATCATTGCTGTAGTTTTAAAACCAAACTTGGCATCTAATTTTTATTTGTTGGACAGATATTTAAATATTGGTAATAGGAGCCGGAACATTGCTGTGATGTAACCCCATTTTTATTTATCACCCTTCCTCCACTGCCAATAGTTTAATAAAACTTACCAAATGCATGGAAATGGACAATGTGTCAAGTTTCATGTCTGGCTTTTAGCGAGAACCTTCATTTCCCTTGTGTCCCATGTCCAGGAGGAAAGACTTGTATTGGAATAACATTTTGGCTCTCTCTAGGGGCATGAGAGGGACCCACCTGATTGGTGAGAAGAAATGAATTTAGAGTCTTGTTGTGCTCTTCTTACTTTTCTTGAGAACTGATCTTCCTGATCCTTCATGTAGGAAACTCACAGAGAAAAGCTGGGAAGGATGGTGGCTTTTGATTTGTGAAAGTGACAGGGTGGGTGGACCCATGGGATTTTAGAGGAGATCATTAGTACATGCATTTGCCTGTAGGTGTAAAGACCCTTTCTCCCAACAGATTTATTAATAATGTAACTGACTTTTGGACCTCTATCTTCTCTAGCTATCAAGTTTCATTTCTTGTTCCAACCAAGGAAGAAAAGAGGAGGTCTGTTACTGGTTTTATAAGGACTCAACGGGAGGCACTGTCAAATATATCAAAGAAGAAAGCAAGAACTCAGTGACTTGACAAGGACTTGACAGGGACTTGGGATTATGAAACACTCAGGAATTCTGAGAGACTGTCAGGGAGGATTTCGGAAATTGAAACATATGGAAGTGAGGGTTTGAGGCAAATTTTAATCAGATCTTGGTCAAATTGCTTAAACTTTATCCAATCCAGTTTAATTATATAAAAAAAGGAATAACAGCACCACAAAAACAACACACACACACACACACACACACACACACACACACACACACACACACACATAGCCACACAGCTTAGGAAAGTGATAGTGATCTACTCTGGTTATGTGGATTATTGTAATGACTATTAGCAGATCAGAGGGACTAACATTGACAGCTAAATTGCACAAAAATCTAAAAAGTAGAGAAATATTACTGGACATTTAATGGTTGTATGGGAAATCACTGAGTGTAGCTGTGAGCTGTTCTGGCAAAATGGCAAACTGACCAGCACAGGGTTATATAGTTATTGCTGAAGAAAGAACGAGCACACGTTTTCTAGAGATAGTGTTTGGTTTCTTCAGCGTAGGGGACCCATTTTCTACTCTTGCCACAAAGCTTGGTCAGACTATTTCTGGTGAGTAGCTCAAGGAGATGGGGTGATCCCAAAGACCTGGCAGAAGTAGTCCATGCATTATTTTAAAGGATACCTTTGAATACTCCAGTTAAGGAGGTGAATGAAAGGAAGAGTTACTGAAAAAAAGTGCATTGTGTGTCAAGCTGGAACAGGAGATTATAGACAGTAAAAAGGCAAGAAGGTAGGTAGCTAGAGGATTTGGGGAAAGACTAGATTTAGATCAGGTGAGTTAAGACTATTAAGGAAAATAATCTAAACACTTGGCATGAGGGGGATGTTTCCCCTATGTAAAATTTAAAGTATATGCCAGAATAGCAACAAATCCTTGAGGACAGAACAGGCTTTCTGAAGAAGAAGAAAATCTTTTTCTAGGTTCTATGTCTCTTAGTAAAAAAAGAATTCATTCATTTCCCACTAAATATTCACTGCTATATAGTGTGGGGATATTGGTGAAGCAGAATACAAGTATATTGGGGGCTCCTGGCTGTCTCCGTTTGTGGAGCATGCAACTCTTGGCCTCATGGTCATGAGTTCAGGCCGCCATGTTGGATGTGGGCTTACTTTTAAAAAACTGTGGTCAGGGGCGCCTGAGTGACTCAGTCAGTTTACCTTCTGACTTTGGCTCAGGTCATGATTTCATGGTTCGTGGGTTCGAGCCCCATATTGGGCTCTGTGATGACAGCTCAGAGCCTGTTTCAGATTCTGTGTCTCCTTCTCTCTGCCCCTCCCCTGCTGGCACTCTGTCTCTTTCTGTCTCAAAAAAAAAAAAAAAAAAAAAAGTCAGAATACAGGTGTATTAACTTTAAAGTAGTTTACTTCAGTTCCACATTTTGTGAATGGTACAACACCAACTAGGTTTTGTGTTTTGTGGGAAGGATAAATAAAAAACCTGTTTCCAATATCCTTGGAGAGAAAAGCAATGGGGACAATCAAGGCAGGAATTGATTTAGCCACATCTAAGGTGAAATTACTTTGTTTTTGTAGTATTTGAGAGGAAGAGCACTTAATCCTCAAATTAAAAGTAACTATCACTTTATATTTGTATAATACATATTACATAATATATATTGTATATATAACTATAGTATGTGTAATTTATAAATACACATATACACACAATAATGAGTGTGAATACCACAATGAAAACTGTTCCTGGAAATTGCTTTCCTTATGCTATGGTGCTTCTATGCCGCTTCTATCATCTTTGGATCATAATCATAAGACATGAAAGAGTCTTATAATGTACACTTGAAATAGTCCACAGAACTTGTACAGACTTAAAATAATCTGCAGAAGCTGAATATGAGCTGAATACCATGAAAAGTGTTAGGGGTTATCTCTACCTCTGTTGTTCATTTTCATGAAGAACTTCTCCTCCTCTGTGAGGTGTGAACAGTGACTTTTGGCTCCCACTTGTTTCTCCCCTTGGGAGCAATGGCTGGTACTGGATAGATCATGCAAGCCAGGAAGTAGGGCCATTCTACTGTAATGTGGGCAAGATGAGCCAAATCTCTTGCTTTGTCAGTCCTGCCTTTACCTGGGACCGTGTGTGTTCTTGTTGGTTGAGATGGCCTCACTTCTGGTTGGTCATCTCTGTTCTCCTTGTTTTTTCCCCCACTTTGCATTGGGTGGAGACTTCTACATCCTATGCATTACAAGGCTAAGTTTATGGAGGGGAGAAGGCCCCACTGTGTTGTTCAGTTTAGCTTGTTAGTAGCCAATACCTCTAAATGTGTTTTGACCCACTCACTTGGTTCCTTGGGTTTATCTGCTCCTGGTTAGCATCTAGATGGAAGGAAGGAGTGATGGATTAATGCGTGTTCCCTGAACCTCCAACAAAAAATACAAACTTGTAACCTTTATTCTGCCCATGCTCTCTGTGAAATTTTGGACAAGTTACTTCCATAGGTAATGTTCCTTTACTGAAAAAATGGCACAATGTAGGTGAAAATGGTCATCCCAGGTAGCAGCTCCTAGGTGTTCATAAATCTTGGCCTCCCTCTAGCTTATGTTCCCTTCAGCTCTTTCATGGTGGATCCACCCATCTAGCCTTTTGCTGAGGGGCCTCGGTTTTTCAGACTTCTCCTTGTATTTATAAATAAGCAGCTGGAAAAAGAGAAATATTTCAGGCCTGTCTGTACTGCCAGGTACATAAAGGCAAAATAATCTGAGACACCAGTAACAGCCCAAAATTACTTCTAAAAAATAAAATTGAACTCAATTTCAAGTTTCTGACATCTTAAAACATTTTATTATTTGTATCCCCAAGTTTCCTAGGGTAATTCAGTGCTTAAATTATCACAATAGATGAATATGATGATATGTTGGCAAAAATCTTCCCTCTGTTCAAACTGGAAAGTCACTGAAAGCTGATGTAATAACTGATTTGTTGTAAGCATTGAATCTTTTTGCTCTTTATCTAGAAATGAATAGTTCAGAAGTAATTTCTTTGCAATAAAAATGCTATCATTTTCTCTGCAACCTCAATTAGATTGTTTTTCTAACTTGAGAATTGAAAACATTCTGTATAGAACCAGAGATTAATTTCACATAGGGAGGGCTAGGATTAAGTTCTGTTTCTCAAAAAAGTAAGAAAACATCATAGTGATCTCACATGGCTTTACTTCAGAATGGTCTTCTCAGGGTAAGCCTTCCTTGTCTGAAAGACTCCATCTTCAACTATCAATGTATGTAAACCTTTCCAATTTTCCAATCCTAATTAATAATTTGTTTTGGGGCACCTGAGTTGCTCAGTTTAAGTGTCTGACTCTTGATTTCAGCTCAGGTCATGATCCCAGGGTTATGAGATGGAGCCCCAACTCAGGCTGTGCACTGACAGCATGGAGCCTGCTTGGGATTCTCCCTCCCTCTCTCTTTCCCTCCCTCTCCCTCTCTTTCCCCTGTTTGCACTTGTTCTCTCTCTCAAATTAAAAAAAGAAAACAAAAAAAAAAACAAACAAAAAAACCCAAACGTGTTTCTTACATGAAACTTTGTCTGATTCCAGGTCAATTGATCATCAGCTTAACTCCTTTTGAACCTATAGTCAGTTGCACAAAGAATGGTCCAGCAGATGATGTACTTCTAGAGTCTGATCTGTATTCAAATCTTGACTTTGAATTTATTAGATGTGGATCTCAGGGGGGAATTAACTCTTATGATTATTTCTTCAAGTACAAAATAGGGATAATAAATATTATTTGGGGGGAAAAACTTGATTTTCTGTAGGAATTAAATAATAACATATTTGAAGTACCCAGAAGGGTTACTGACCAGAAAGGATTGACCCGTTTCATTCATGCATTCATTTATTCATTCCATAAATACTTGTCAGGTAACTAAGTGCTATGTATTATATGAAGAGCTGGTGATACAAACTTAAAATAGAAACATCCTTTCCTTCAGAGCTTAACACTTAGTGAAAGCTGAATTAGATGGATCTAGGTTAGATCAATGATGTATTAGAAATTTACAATCTAGGATCCGTATAATAGATGGATACATAGGATACTAGGAGGCATCTTGGAAGAGTGCCTCAGCCAATATGGGAAGGAGTGAGAAAGGAAGAAATTAGAAGGTCTTTCTGTGTCCAGTGCACTGCTGTACACAAAATAAGAAAGAGCCTGTCCTATTCAGAAAGAACTGAATAAATTTTAGCCCAACTGGAGCACAGGGAAATTGGCAGTAAGTGAGATTGGAGAGGTAGGCAGGAGACAGTTCCTGAAAGAGCTTAAAAATCACATATGGTCTTTGAATTTTATATTAATGAGAAATATTGATGCATGTGAAACACATTTAAAATCCATTTTAAAATGGTGAGTATTAGACTGGTAAAGCATTGATTAAAATGGAATAAAAGGGCAGGTAAGGAGATTAAGTTGTTGGGGTCAAGGTTTAAATGATGAGAGTCTGATTTAAGATACTAATATTGGGAACAGAGAGAAGATCAAAGAGTCCAGAAAGAATAAAGTACTGGTGAGGAATGAGTGATGGGTAATACATATTAATGTTACTAGATGGTATAAATCAAACTACCAGAGGCAAGCATTATTAATTCTCCTCAATCCCATAACTTCCTCTTGCTTTAATTCTGGATGCATCTTGGGTTAATTCTGAACTACTTGTAGTATTCCTAAAGGGAGACAACATGCTAGTAAGAGTGATTCAAATAGTCATTGTACTCGGCAGTTCTTAGTGCAAATTAATTCTTATTCTGGCTTAACGTGGTCCACTGGGACATTGCTCATGAGAAACTTGGTCTTTCTTGGTATGCTGAAAGGAACAGGCCTTGTGTTACTAAGATGGACCAGGACTGAGATGAACCCACCAAACTTGTGCTATTCTGAGAGGCGAGATGTCCCTGGAAGAGACTCCTACTGTCATTATTCACCTAGTGAGGTGTTGCAAACATTTCAAAAGGTACAAGTCCAGTTTTAGGGATGCTGAGTTCAAGTTGCAGGAGGAGCTGCTTAATAAAAAGGTCTACCAGGCCACTAGATAAAGGGTGTGTTAGTTGGGGTAAGTAGCAGTAGGTACTGTAATAAACAACCACCACCCACCCCAACCTTGACATCTTAACTCAGGAGAAATGTATTTCTTGCTCCTGTGAAGACCACTGAAGATGTTTCTGATCACCAGGCAGCCTTCCTCGTGGTCATTCAGGGACACTGGCTTCTTTCGTTTTGATACCACACTCACTACCTCTTAGATTATCTGCATCAACCAGCAGATGGGAGGAGAGAAGGAATGGAAGAACCCCTGGAAGGTGTTGGATGGGCCAGTCCTGAAGTTGGCTTATGTTACTTGCACTACATTTCATTGAGAGAATTCACTCCCGATGCTCTATGAAACTGTAAGGGAATATGAGAAAGGAAGTTGAGCATTGTATCAACGGGTCTGGGGGTAGTCTTACAGCTGAATCTGCCAATAGGGGTTTATGGTTCAGAAACGAGATCTGGACAAGTGGTATAGAATTAAGAACCAGAACAGGTGACTGAGGCTATAAAGTATATGAGAATTTATAAAGACTAGATACAATGAAAAAAGGGCATGGGACTCAATAATACTGAGTTTTCTCAGTAAATATTTAGGTGGCATGTGAACAAGGAGAAACATATGTAGAAACCAAATGGTTTAAAGGTATTAAAATGTAATTAAGTATTGATTGTATATTAAGTATATGACACTTTGCAGTATTAACAATGATCATTTTACACAGCACTCATAATCTGATGAGGAAACTTCTTCAGATCCATGTATTTTTCACAAAGAAGTAAGACTGGAGAGGTAATTATCAGAATCACACAGTTAGTAAAAGATCTTGAACTTAAGCCTTGTCAGACTCCAGAGTCTAGTCTCCTCGTCAGTGAACTCTTGCTGTCCCTTCACCCCGACGTCGCCAGAAAGTTATGAGAACATGGATATGAAGGGAGAAAGATTTCCAGGAATGGAGAAGTGGTGAACACATGTTGCAGAGAGGCTAACTGGATAAGAACTGTATAATGTCTGTTGAAAGGTCATTGTTGCACAAAAACATTTTTTTCAACAAATATTCATTGAGCACTGACTCTGCCAGTCCCAGTTCTGGATGTCTGAGACACAATGGTGAGCCAGATTCCTGCTCTTGGGGAGCTCAGTGTTGTGTGACAAGACTACGAGGGTGACAAGAGGTGCAAGATTGCAGAGAACTGAATGAAATTGGAGAATACTAGTTGACAAAGCTAAGAAGAGGTAGAACTGGCATTTGGATTTCAGAGCTGAATTTCCACATTGCAGTCTAGTACTAAGTAGACAATGGAAGCTCAATTTGAATTCCTTGTTTTAGTTTGAAAAATACAACATAGGTTATTCAGATAGCATATAGAACCCAGGGAGGTGGGGGGAGATCGTGGAGGGAGTGAATGTAAACCATGCATTTGAGTCTTCCCCTCCCCACCCTTCCTAGAGCTGGGCTCCAGAAAGGCAGAGACCATTCCGTACCTCCCACCCTCATCCCTTCTGTGTCTTAAAGTCTCATATTCTGAGGCTTCCCTCTCGGGTCCTACTTTTTAAAACCTTCCTGTAGGTGGAGCATCTGATAAACTCTGCTCAGTAGGATGTTAATCACTGGAAAAGCTTAATATACTGGTTTCCTAGGGGTATTTGAAATGTGGGATGTTAATCACTGGAAAAGCTTAATATACTGGTTTCCTAGGGGTATTTGAAATGTGGGAAAGGAAGGAAGCCACAGCTTAAAAGAATAAATCTGTGCCATTTTAGGCCACATTAGGCAGATGGAGACATAACTTTATGAGGGTGGGAGAGGGCTTCTTGTTGACCCTGAAATTACATCATGAAAACAGCCGCTACGACTCCCTGTTGTTATTGGAGCCTGCACTTTAGGGACTAGTCAAGATAAGACTGAGCTGTGGAATTATACAACCTTTGAAAAATCTTTCATGTGAGAACAACATGGGACAAACCTCTTACCAAAATAGCTCAGAAATCTGTGTCATGCTGTTACAGTGAACACCCAAGAGCCCTCTGCATAAACCCCAGCAGTCTCCTGAGGACAGATAGAGGAGGAAGAGAAATAGGGGTTATGGCCTTTGAGAAGAAAGGATATACAAAGGGTGTGGAGTTATTTCTAGAGAATATATTGTAAGCCATGGGAAAGCGATTAAGGTAATTGCTGAAACGTAAGTGACGTTCTCATCTCAAGGCTATCAAATGCATTAGCACTGTGAGCTCCAGAATGCCATGATCTCCCAGGGGCCAGTTAGGGAACAGACCCACCATCATTGCCTAGCAGTCCTTGAAACTGCACATCTTCCCTGCATGCTTTCACGTAAACACCAGATGTATGTTTGGTCTATGTCTGGAGGCTCCTTGTGTATTCCTCCCATGCTCTAACATTCTTTCATATTTATACCTGGTGAACATGAAATAAAGACCATGTAAGGTTTGCTCCTGCTGCTATTTTGCTGGCAGAGGCAGCCCTGCTCATCTGCTCAGTCTATGTGAGAACTTTTTCTTCAGTGTGTGGCTACAAAAGAGGCTATCCATGTTGGGAGCCCAAGGATGGCAGCATTTTGGTGGGTCCAGCATGTTCTGAGCCTGTTCTTGAGTTGGTCATTTCCTCAAATTTGCCTCATTGGTATATCAGATTTGAAGGAGTCAATGGGGTCTGAAAAACCAGGTTATCTCAACTCAAAAGAGACTGTTGTACAACAAGATACAATTGTTTATTTTACAGAGACTATGCTTGAGCAGAGGACATAAATACTAATGGCAATTGGTCAACACATTCTCTCCACAGAAGGAATTTCTTTGTAGGAGGCAGCATGATTTAACTTGCCATTCAGGAATTTGTTCTTGGTGTCCCAGAGACAGAGAATCCCCACTTCCTTCCCAGGGGAAGGAAAAAAAAAGTTAGGGAGGGAGCCAAACCATAAGAATCTCTTAAAAGCTGAGAACAGTCTGAGGGTTGATGGGGGGTGGAAGGATGGGGAGGGTGGGTGATGGGTATTGAGGAGGGCACCTTTTGGGACGAGCACTGGGTGTTGTATGGAAACCAATTTGACAATAAATTTCATATATTGAAAAAAAAAAGTCCTATGCATAAAGAGAGAAAAAAAAGAAGAAGAAGATGGGGGTTTAGTTACAGGTCACAGAAATGGTTCCAGCTAGTTTGGGTGGAAAGGGACTTCATACAGGGAATTAGTTGGCTATAACGTTGTTTAAAATGCTGCAGAAACAGTGGTTAGGCTGGGCCTCTGGGAAGGACTGCAGAATAAGAATCCCACTAAAATTGCTGTTAGCCCTGTCACAGTTATAATACCAGGAGATCAGGAGGCTGCTATTCAAAATTCTGGCCCCAGTTTAATCCCATCTTGGCCATAATCCAGCAAGTCACTGCTTAATTTGTTGGTTTCAGCCCCATGTGTTTGCTGAAGTCTACACCATTAAGCGATGGTTCTAGGAATACTTTTGTCTCCATTTAACACATTTCTAAAACAACTTTTCGGTTATGCCAATTACATGCAAAAAAAATGCCACATTGATATCCAGATAAACAAGGGAAGCTGGGGGATGTTTTTCCTTTTCAGTCTTGCAGAAAAGTACAAGGAGGTTGGAATAGATGTTGAGTGAGCCAGTCAGCTGGACACCGGCCAGGCAGGTACCTGTGGAAAGTAATAGTTCTGGTTCTATGGAGAAACTAACGATGAGCAAGCTGGATTCTCTCATTGAGAGTCATAATTTATTAAATTAGCTGTAAAGGATAGGGACTGTATGTGCCTTGCTTACTGTTAAATAGCCTAGCCAATGTGTGATCCTATGTCATTGAATATATGTTAAATGATTGGATAAATGAAAGAGTATTTTAAGTAGGAGTCAAAATGACAGCTCTAAGGATGTAAGTGTTAGCTTATTAGAGCAAAAGTGTTTTCTTCCTGCCAGATCTCAGCCTTGTCTGTAGGTTATATCTGAAGCCTTGAAACAATAAATTGAACATTGATGTTAGGAGAATATATTTCCTTATTATGGTTCACCAGTCCTGAATTCTCCCTAAAGGACAACTGTGTATTTGCGGCTGGAGAAGCTACATTGAATTTCCTTTTGCTATTAGCATGAAAAGTTAACACAGAAAACTGTTGGGCTAAGTGAAGCCACTTGCTAGTTGGTATAAAAATAAGCATCACATTCAAGATTTCCTGCTCTTTAGTTACTTCTTGGGAATGGGCATTCCAAGGTGTTTCTGTATCTGGGATGATGTTCTGTTTATAAACAGTGTTGGAAATACCACTTAATGTGGCTGCTACTACTATTAACATTTTCAGTACACAATGAGTGTGAATCCTAGGGCTTGATGCTTTATACTCATGATCTTCTGTAACTTAACATCACACCAGCTCATGAGGTGAGGTGCTATTTAACCCCATTTTACGGCTACTGGAACTGAGATTTGGAAGTTGAAATATTTTGTCCAATATTACCTGGTTAGTGATCTAGAAGGTTAGCTCTCAAAGTTAGGTCTGTCTCATTGTAGGGTCCACGTTCTTAATGCCTAAGTGAATTTCACTACTAGTTTTTTCTTATTCTGTAATAAATCTCTTCTTACCACAAATATTAAGAATTTATAGGAATGTACAGCTTCCATGACACTTTTCTGCAAAGTAAAAGTAATGGTTATTAATTCTCAAAATATCTGAGAAAAGTATTCTTATCTCCACTTTACAGACCCTAACACAGAAACTTAGATTAGGTAGAGTTAAACTTTGAATTGAGGTATTCAGACTCTAAATGCTGATGTTGGGAATTTTCATGAAGCTCCTTCCCACAATGTGCAATAAAGACCTGCAGGCTCCCATCTCTTCCAAATGGCTCCCTGGGACTCTGGGGCTGCCAGAGCTGATGAGCTGGTTCTTGGTTACTGTGGTACAGCCATCATGTCACAGGGAGACTGGAAGAGGGACCTGTGCATTGAATTCAAATTTTAAAAAAGTCCTGCTTCTTCCTTCATAAGCATATAAGAATTGAGATCATACCATGAACACTTTCAGACCACAATGCTATGAAGCTTGAAGTCAACCACAGGAAAAAGTCTGGAAAACATCCAAAAGCATGGAGGTTAAAGAACATCCAACTAAAGAATGAATGGGTAAACCAGGCAATTAGAGAAGAAAGTAAAAAAATATGGAAACAAATGAAAATGAAAATACAACAATCCAAATGCTTTGGGATGCAGTGAAGGCAGTCCTGAGAGGAAAATACATTGCAATCCAGGCCTATCTCAAGAAACAAGAAAAATCTGAAATACAAAATCTAACAGCACACCTAAAGGAAATAGAAGCAGAACAAAAAAGACACCACAAACACAGAAGAAGAGAGATAATAAAGATCAGAGAAGAAATAAACAATTTAGAAGCTAAAAAAACTGTAGAGCAGATCAATGAAACCAAGAGTTGGTTTTTTTAAAAAAATAAACAAAATTGATAAACCTCTAACCAGACTTCTCAAAAAGAAAAGGGAGATGATCCAAATAGATAAAATCATGAATGAAAATGGAATTATTACAACCAATCCCTCAGAAATACAAGCATTTATCAGGGAATACTCTGAAAAATTATATGCCAACAGACTGGACAACCTGGAAGAAATGGACAAATTCCTAAGCACCCACACACTTCCAAAACTCAAACAGGAAGAAATAGAAAGCTTGAACAGATCCATAACCAGCGAAGAAATGGAATAAGTTATCAAAAATCTCCCAACAAATAAGAGTTCAGGACCAGATGGCTTCCCAGGAGAATTCTACCAGACATTTAAGGCAGAAATAATACCTATCCTTCTCAAGCTATTCCAAAAAAATAGAAAGGGAAGGAAAACTTCCAGACTCATTCTATGAAGCCAGCATTACTTTGGTTCCTAAACCAGACAGAGACCCAGTAAAAAAAGAGAACTACAGGCCAATATCCCTGATGAATATGGATGCAAAAATTCTCAATAAGATACTAGCAAATTGAATTCAACAGCATATAAAAAGAATTATTCACCATGATCAAGTGGGATTCATTCCTGGGATGCAGGGCTGGTTCAACATTCACAAATCAATCAATGTGATATATCACATTAATAAAAGAAAAGATAAGAACCACATGATCCTGTCAATCGATGCAGAAAAAGCATTTGACAAAATTCAGCATCTTTTCTTAATAAAAATTCTCAAGAAAGGTCGGGATAGAAGGAACATACTTAAACATCATAAAAGCCATTTATGAAAAGCCCACAGCTAATATCATCCTCAATGGGGAAAAACTGAGAGCTTTCTCCCTGAGATCAGGAACACGACACGGATGCCCACTCTCACCGCTGTTGTTTAACATAGTGTTGGAAGTGCTAGCATCAGCAATCAGACAACAAAAGGAAATCAAAGGCATCAAAACTGGCAAAGATGAAGTCAAGCTTTCGCTTTTTGCAGATGACATGATATTATACATGGAAAATCCGTTAGACTCCAACAAAAGTCTTCTAGAACTGATACATGAATTCAGCAAACTCGCAGGTTACACTATCAATGTACAGAAATCAGTTGCATGCTTATACACTAATAATGAAGCAACAGAAAGACAAATAAAGAAACTGATCCCATTCACAATTGCACCAGGAAGTATAAAATACCTAGAAATAAACCTAACCAGAGATGTAAAAGATCTGTATGCTGAAAACTATAGAAAGCTTATGAAGGAAATTGAAAAAGATAGAAAGAAATGGAAAAACATTCCCTGCTAATGGATTGGAAAAATAAACCTTGTTAAAATGTCAATACTACCCAAAGCAATCTACACATTCAATGCAATCCCAATCCCAATTGCACCAACATTCTTCTCGAAGCTAGAACAAGCAATTCTAAAATTTGTATGGAACCACAAAAGACCCCAAATAGCCAAAGTAATTCTGAAGAAGAAGAAGACCAAAGCAGGAGGCATCACAATCACAGACTTTAGTCTCTACTACAAAGCTGTCATCATCAAGACAGCGTGGTATTGGCACAAAACAGACACATAGACCAATGGGATAGAATAGAAACCCCAGAACTAGACCCACAAAAGTGTGGCCAACTAATCTTTGACAAGGCAGGAAAGAATAGCCAATGGAAAAACGACGTCTCTTTAACAAATGGTGCTGGGAGAACAGGACAGCAACATGCAGTAGGATGAAACTAGACCACTTTCTTACACCATTCACAAAAACAAACTCAAAATGGATAAAGGACCTGAATGTGAGATGGGAAACCATCACAACCCTAGAGGAGAAAGCAGGAAAAGACCTCTCTGACCTCAGCCACAGCAATTTCTTACTCGACACATCTCCAAAGACAAGGGAATTAAAAGCAAAAGTGAATTACTGGGACCTTATGAAGATAAAAAGCTTCTGCACAGCAAAGGAAACAATCAACCAAACTAAAAGGCAACCAATGGAATGGGAAAAGATATTTGCAAATGACATATTGGACAAAGGGCTAGTATCCAAAATCTATAAAGAACTCACCAAACTCCACACCCAAAAAACAAATAATCCAATGAAGAAATGGGCAGAAAACATGAATAGACACTTCTCTAAAGAAGACATCCAGATGGCCAACACACACATGAAAAGATGATCAACGTCATTACTCATCAGGGAAATACAAATGAAAACCACACTCAGATACCACCTCACGCCAGTCAGAGGGGCTAAAATGAACAAATCAGGAGACTATAGATGCTGGCGAGGACGTGGGGAAACGGGAACCCTCTTGCACTTTTGGTGGGAAGGCAAACTGGTGCAGCCACTCTGGAAAACAGTGTGGAGATTCCTCAAAAAATTAAAAATAGACCTACCCTATGACCCAGCAATAGCACTTCTAGGAATTTACCCAAGGGATACAGGAGTACTGATGCATAGGGGCACTTGTACCCCAATGTTTATAGCAGCACTCTCAACAATAGCCAAATTATGGAAAGAGCCTAAATGTCCATCACCTGATGAATGGATAAAGAAATTGTGGTTTGTATACACAATGGACTACTACGTGGCAATGAGAAAGAATGAAATATGGCCTTTTGTAGCAACGTGTGGAACTAGAGAGTGTTATGCAAGTGAAATAAGTCATACAGAGAAAGACAGATACCATATGTTTTCACCATTATGTGGATCCTGAGAAACTTAACAGAAGTCCATGGGGGAGGGGAAGGAAAAAAAAAGAGGTTAGAGAGGGAGAGAGCCAAAGCATAAGAGACTCTTAAAAACTGAGAACAAACTGAGGGTAGATGGGGGTGGGGGAGGGGAGGGTGGGTGATGGGTATTGAGGAGGGCACCTTTTGGGATGAGCACTGGGTGTTGTATGGAAAGCAATTTGACAATAAATTTCATATTAGAAAAAAAAAAAAGTCCTGCTTCTCTAAAATGACTTGTTGTCTTTTTCATCCAGAGAGGACTCCTTCTGTTGTCTTTCCAGCATAAAAAAAGCCATTACTTTAAAGGAAATTTTATTGAAATTCCTCCTATTACAATGGGAGCCCTCCCCTACCTTTTTTTTTTTTATCATCATTCATTTCTCACTGAAAATACAGAATAACCAGTCACTGTCACTAGATCTAATGCTCTTGAAGATAACTACCAGTTAAACAGAACTTACTCTCTGGGAATGACTTGTGGAAAAAGAACACCACTATTGTCCCAGTACCTTTGAGGATGTTTGATGTATGATCCATCTTAAAAGATTTATTGTCGGTGGTACTGGTTAGACAAATTGAGTTTTAAGGAATTGAGACTAACACAAATTTTCTCAGAGAACTTGTTATATGAGTATATAGACATGGGACTTCAGAAAGACCCAAACGAACTGAAAAGAGCAGGAGCCTGAGGGTGGTTCTGGGTCTGAGTGGCTTAAGTACCCCAGCAATTGGGATCAATGGCTTTTCATTCTAGGACTCCAACTTAATGTCATACCCCCATGTGTCTTGGCTTTCTCATTATCTTACATTTTACTTTCCATTTTACTTTTCTCTTTGTATTTAACTTGTATTCCCATGAGTGACAACATAAATTTCTTAAAGATAGACTTCATCTCAGCTTTGGGCCAGATACTCAGTCCTCAGCTAAGAAGATGTCTCTTCTCCAGTAGCCTGGGCCTATTGGGTGGTGGCATTACATAGGGCAAAATATGGTGGTGTCTTCAGCAGAGGTCATGAATGAAATTATTTCCGTCAGAAGGGGCTGAGGATGGCAGAAAATGTGCTTTAAAAAAAAAGGAAGTCAATGAAGACACTACCTTGAAAGTAGGACATGTATCTGTCACCTCTCTATCCCCACTGTCACTGCTATAGTTGAAATCACCATCACATCTTGTCTTGATGACAGCTATAGCTTCCTGTGTACACAGCCACCTTCTGTGCCATTCCATTTAATCCATTTTCAATTTTGCAGCCAGAGAGAACTTTCCAATACATAAGACGGTCTGATTTTTTTCTGTACTAAAAGGTCCTGATAAATCTAACATGGTCTAACATGACTTGTGAGACCTATACTTGGTATCCTGAAATCCCCAACTTCATCTCTAACTTCCTTTTCTTCCACTATATACTTTATTCATCCTCCTTTTTTTTACCTTGCACTTTCTCATAATGTGTTACGTTGATTATAAAGCACCCCCCCCCCCCCCGCCCTTCACATGGCTAACACTTCTCTACTTAAAGTCCTGGCTGGTGCTTTCCGGATCGCTCAGTTTGGGTTAGGTGTCTCTTGTAGGTCTACCTCTAGCATCCGACATTTGTCTATCATAGAATTGAATCTTAATTACCTGTCTGTTGTGTTGTGGTGAAGACTCGAAGTCCCCTCAAGCAGGGACCATTATCTGTTCACAGGCTCCTCTAGCTCTTGCTATATTACGACTGGTATGTGATGAGTGCTCTGTCAATATGTGTCAAATCAGCAAGAGAAAAAGGTAAGTATATTTTCCTAGGAAGGTGATGGAAATCCATTTTGTGGGCTGTCTCCTCTCACATCTGTTTTCCTGTTCATTTTCTCAATGAAAATTGAGACACTGTCTGTCCTTCCTTCACTATCCTTGGCTTGTGCCCTTCCTCTGCCAGGAATATCTTCTCCTTTTGCTGGTGTAGCTGTCGCTTACCTTTCAGATTTCTTTAGGAAGACTTTTCTGGCCTCCTATCCCCAGACTAGATAAAATGCTCTCATGATCTGTTTTCATGACATCACAGAGTTCTTCAAAACACATATCCCTGTTCTAATCTTCAATGTATGTTTGCAATTCTGTCTGTTTGTGGATATTAACGTCCAGTCCTAGCATCACACCTAATAAGAGAAGAAAAATAAATAATTTTTAAATTAATATTGCTAGATAAAAGCTACCATGGACATGGTGGATGAGGTGATGAGTATATCAGAAGTCTTAATAAGTTGGTTACCAGGTGTGGTAAAAAGACCAGCAAGAGTTAGACGTCAAGGGTTTGACTCTGTGCTCAGCAATAATCTAGTTCTGTGACTCTGAACATGTGGGACCATTTTTCTGAATTTCTGCTTACATGGTAGTAAAATAGAAATCACAATATTTTCCCCTTTCTTAAAACTAAAGGAGAAGAAATGAATAAATATCCTGAAAGCTGCCATATAAAGCACTGATAATATCATGACAAAATTCAGTGTCCTTCAAGATGAAATAAAATAAGCATAGTTTCAGAATGTATATTTTACAGTATTCAAACTTTGTCCTGTGGTAAGACTGTCAAAGCTGAGAAAGTGTTGGAGATAGTGATTTTTTTCTTTTTTTGCATTTTGTTTCTAACAGGAATTATTTGTATGCCAAATCTGAGTTAGACCATTTGAGCGACTTCAAATGAATAATATAAATGTATAAAGCTGTCTCTTAACCTATTTGGGAATGTGAAGAAAAACATAACCAAATGCTTAATGAACATTTCCTTGTTTTGGGAGCTTATGAGCAGGATCTGGGAATTCCCAAGAGGTTAGGTGTGACTAAGAAATCTGACTCCATTGGCCCCATTAGAACATGGTAGACTCTAAGAAACTGGAAAGGGAGGATTTAAGAATAATATGCATTTAATACATGCTTAATTTGAAGAGCTCAAAGCACTTTATATTAATAACTCATTAAAGATGCTGAGCCTTAAACCAGGTGATATACATTATTCATGTGGTAGAATCCTCAGCAATCTTTTGAAGTAGGGGCTATTATCACTCAAATAGGACATGGAAATGATAGATAAGAGTGGGAATAACTCAACTGAGGTCACTCATCCTTCTGTGTCCAACCATCCACAGCAACTAGTAAGTAAGGAGGAGCTTTTGTGTGCTTGCTCTGTGCTAACTAATGTGACAGTTATAAAAGGAATCTCAAACAGCCTGGCTTGGAATTACTTAACACCCTTCCAGTCAAATCCTGTAGTCCTCGTATTGCAGAAGGAGAAACAAATCTGGTGGATTCTACTAGCTAAATTTACACAAAAGGCAGATTGTGCATGTCAGAACAGTACGTGGCATATAGTAGGGCATCAAATAAGTGTTGATGGATGCAGCTGTATGTTTCTCTTGAGGGAGCTCTAGGATCTGGTGAGAGATGTGGTACTGCTATCAGAAAGAATCAGTGCTCCTGGCTTCTACATTGTCTGAGAGTATGTGATTTTCCCCACCAGACTCCCACATACCCAGGCTGATATCAAACTTACTGATATCAGTTCCAAACCTAGGCTTTGCGAGTCTTCTTTTCAAAATGTTGTATAGCTGCAAGGTGCCCTGATGGTTTTAACATTAATTAAAATTTGACTTTCAAGTTTCTGTGACACCAGTAAGGCACACAAATGTCTTTTTGAAGGTACCATGAAATTTGCATTTATCAGTGTTTGCCAACTAATTACACAATAAAATTGAGTCCCAGTCTTACATAAACACATCAATCGATTTCAACAATCATTCTTTTCATTCAAGGAAATCTGTGTGCATATCATTTACCTTTAGGGAAGGGGTGTGTGTGAATGAGTCTTGTAGAGGAAACACTTGGGCTCAGTGGACGGCTAGATCTCAGTTCAAATCTCCTGAGCAATTTATTTACCCACAAAGGACCTCAGTTCCCTTTTCTCTAAAACAGAATAAATTGTAATAGTCCTGTCATTAGTACTTCGTGGATTCTGTGGATTCAATTAGCTAATCCTGATGAAGTCCCTGGCACTTGGCAGGGACTGTTACTGAGTTTCTGCTTAGGAAAGTCCAGTATTCCTACAGAAGTGAGATTGGGGCTTGGACAATTTGAAGTGAGATGTCCAGAGGCCCAATACCTCAGTTCTCGGCTGGGTTATTATTATTTTTTTTTCTAAACCAGAGAGTAATGGACTAGATGAATGATATTGTAGGATATTTTCCCTATTACCTAGGAAGCAAAAGGAATGAACAATTCTTCCTGAAGTGGCAGGAAAATCCGCACTCAAATGTACGCATCCAGGGGGCCTGGTATCTTCCAGCCTTGAGTATCCTAAATCACACTGTGGTTTTTCCTGAACCCACTTTCTGTTCTCCCCCATTGCAGGGATGAGATGGGAATACTTCATCTCTGTCTCTTCTTCTCCATCATTAATTTTTCCCTTTCAATTGGATCATTCTGTCAGCACACAAACACGCTGTTATTTCTCCCACATTAATGTTTGTTGCTTTTGCTTTTTTTCATTTGCCACCATATCTATTTATTGCCTTTAACACCAAAACTTTTGGAAAGACTTGGCTTTATTCATTGTATCCCATTCTTTTTTTCCTTCACCATGGATCCCTATCAAGCTCTCATCCCTACCACTCTACCAAAAAGCTCTTGATTGATGACCTCCACATGGCCATATCCAACAACAAATTCTCAGTCTTTTTCTTAACAAACCAGAAGTATTTGAGATGATTCCTCCCTCATCTTTGAAATGATTGATTTGGCTTCTTGGATATTCTTACGTCTCCTTCTCCTTTGTGTTGGAGTGTTCTAGGGCTATGTCCTCAGAACTCATCCCTTTATTGGTGATCTCTTCCACTAGTAGGCTTTTAAGCATCCCCTATACATTGGTGACATTTAAATTTAATCTCTTGATCTATACTTTTGTGGATGTGTATATATATGTATATATATAACTCCTCAACATCTCTCCTTGGATCACTGATCTCTCAACTCAGACTTGACGTGTCCCAAATCTAAATCTTGAACCTCTTTCCCCCAATCTGGTCCCCAGTTTTTTCTCAACATAATGGCAATAGCAGTAGCAAACATTTACATAGGACTTACTATGTGTCAGGCAATGTTGGAAGAACTTTATATTAACACTAATCATCATCAAAAACTTCCTATGAAGTAATTGATATTATTACACCACTTTATAGTAAAAAATGGAGACAACTATTACCTTGCCCTGTGTCACAGAGTGGAAGAGGTGGCAGAGCCTGATACTAGTCTGTGCTCTAGTGTCCTTCCAATGCCTGCAGTGAAACACTTTGAAATCATCTGTAATTTCTCTTGTATGTCTACTTCTGATCCAACATCAAATCCTGTAAGTAATACTTTGATAATACATCCAGAATCTGACCGTTCAGCACTGCCACTGCCACAGTCTTGGTCCCAGTCATTATTCCTTCTTGCCTGGATTATTAAAAATACTTCTCTAACTTGTGTCTATCTCAATATAGGAGACAGAGGCAGTTCCTATTATATCTTCTGCAATGGTTTTCTATGGCACTCAGAACAGACGGCTGCATCTGTATAATGACCTGCCATGCTTTAAAACCTTGGCTCCCCTTTTACCTCTCTAATCTCATCTTCTACTGATCTCTTTGCTTATTCCATTCTACTCGTACTGGGCTGTTAGTCTTTCTGGAACATACACACACTTGGCTGTTGTCTGAAGTCATTTTCACTTCCAGTTGCCTTACCCTAGAGTGTTCTGCCCCCAGGTTTCCATCTGCCTCTCTTGCTTATCTCCTTCAGATCTTTGGTTAAATGTCACCTTTCAGTGAGGTTTCTATTTAAATTGTCACACGTTACTCCATTCAAGTCAATATCTTTGCTTCCTTGTTTTAAATTTCTTTGCTTAACACCCTTTGACTTTATTTTTTCCCCAAGGAAGAATGTCAACTTCAGGGCAACAGAGGTTTATTGCTATTTGGGTCATACATGGCTAAACACCAGGTAACTATGTACATAATGTATATAAAGTGTTCAATAAATGTTTGTAAAATATGTAATAACTCTGAACATGTTTGTAAAAGAATGGATAAACATCCTTCAGACATGGAGAGATGAAGTCATTAGGATTCCCAATACCTTAAGTAATAGTTTAATTTGGAGCCAGATGAAATTTTATATTTTTTAGGGACACCTCATTTAAAAGTGTAAAAATCTAAGCAAGAGAAGAAAAGGGACCTACTCAAAGCCAACTTGCTGGTTAAACCTCCTACTTCCTGGACTGAAGTTTAATCATCCAAGGATGATGTCTTTCCTGTTTTTTGACAAGACTCCACTTCTGAAGTTAACATCAGATGCTGTTATAAAAACAAAAAACAACAACAACAAAAAAAACTTAAAAAAAATTTAAGATAGGTTTGGTTAAAGATTATCTGTCAATTTTGTCAGTGGATTTTCTGTGTTTGTAATCAAAAATAGCCCGTTCCCTACTGGTAGCTACACCATCAGTTGCATAGCAAAATCTAATTGACAGCCAATTAGTCCTAATCTGTAAAAGATTACTCTTCTAGGTTATATAATACCTTATGTCAAATGATTTGTTGAAATAAATCCTGGAAGGAGACCAGGAGATAGCACATGAGGTTTATAGCATTAAAATTTTTACTTCAAATAAACTAAATATAGAATTCTCCCAGATCTGAGGCCTGACTTTTACCCTAGGCTATGAATTCCACTGGGTTCATTAGCTTTAGATATTGGGATTTAAAAATCTACAGTAAGAGTGAAGATCTGCACCCTTATCACTGCCAGTGAAAGCCTTTGGATGCTCATTAAGGTTTAGATTTATTTTAGGAAACCAGCCTTTTATGGGTCAAGTTTTCCCCGAGTTTGGTGGGCTATAGCCAGATAATACAGCCTGACACTATGAAGTGTCACTGTAAGGACCACCTTCCTTAAATTTTTACTTTGATGTGAGCCTCAAGAGATTTCAAAGCATTTTAAGTGTATTTGTGTATTTTTTTATATAGCATCATACTCTAAACAGAATTGGTCCTGGTTCATCTTTTTCCATATAATGTTTCACTGAATAACATTTTAGATACATTCTCCACAATTTGACCTTTATTCGCAATTGTTCACTCCCCAAGCTTGATGATCAAACCAACACTTGTTAGATATTTTTTCCTAGTTACTTGTTTTTCTTTTTAGGTCATTTGGGCACAGATCTACCTATGAAGCCAGTTTAAGCTCCTCTAAATGTTGCCATTTAAAGTTTAGAAAAGTGTGTGATGCAGTATCTGTTTGGGATCTGCTCCTTGTTTCTGATACGATCTGTCTGTCTTGGTGGGGAGAAGCCTAGACTAGGAGATTGAGCACAGAAAACCAAGAGAGGGTGTATATGGGAGTCATCAAAAATAGGAGGGAAAAGTGGGATTTGTGTTCTAATTCTCATTAATGTGTCCCCAAAATTATATTTTATACTTGGTCTACTTAACAGGCTCATTCGACTACATAGCAACCAAGTCAAATAGTTATTTCTCTTTGTTTTAGGTAGACAAGCAACAAAGCCTTAGAGTAGTTACCCACCTTAAGCTACATCAAGTATGTGACAGAGGGAGGATTCAAATCCACTCAAGGTTTGCTACAAATGATAAGGTCAATCCATTGTATTGTACAAACTCTTGACATTGACTTCTCAACTTTCTTCTCAGGTCACACAGGTTTTAAGCTTACTCACTTAAAACATTAAGCTTTGCCATATTACCCATTTTCTTCCTTTGGCTCTAGGTGTCCATGTCTGACACTTAAATGAATGGATGGCCCCTTGAGGAAGAGGGACTTCTTTCTCTGTGCCACTGAGAACGTTTTTAAAAAAATGTTCATTTATTTTAAGAGAGAGAGAGAGAGAGAGAGAGAGAGAGAGAGAGAGAGAATGAGAATGAGCAAGGGAGGGGCAGAGAGAAGGAGAGAGAGAATCCCAAGCAGACTCTGCATTGTCAGCATGGAGCCCAATGTGGGGTTCAATCTGATGAACACTGAGATCATGACCAGAGCTTCAATCAAGAGTTAGATACTTACCAGACTGAGTCACCCAGGTGTTCCTACTTGAGCACTTTATATAAAATCAAATGGTTTTATTAAGAAAGCTCATATTTTACATTATTGTTATTTGGATGTCCAAATGTCTCACTTGAATTTGATCTCTGCTGGAGGCAAAGGATGATGATTGAGTCTTATTTGGGACACAAATAGAAACTACTAGGATCCACTATTTGGAAACTGAATTAATGGCTGAGGTCGCGGTGTTGAACTGATATTGTGAATACTTTTCTTATAGACACTCAGAGAAGCAATAGTGAGATCATGTTCAAGCTACAGTGTAACTCTCCCCCAAGAGTTTAAATTATCTCATACCTGAATTCCACATCCAGAAGAGATCAGGCTTATCAATGTGGTATATTCTCAAAATACACCCAAGCTGATCTCCATGTCTCCAAAGCATAGAAGTCCAAGAAATATTCTGCTGTCAGTGTTTAAAAATACCTACTCACACCCAAATTATTTGGAATCGTAGAGTTTTTAGATTTAATCATGACCTTCTTAACCCAAAGTCAATACTTAATTCCTAAAAGGTTAACTTCTTTGTGATCACACAGTCTCTTTATACACTATTCTTATTTTTGTTCTTGTTTCTTTGGAAAATTTACTGGGTTACTATGCTTTTGAAAGTCCTATGGTGTTTTGTTTAGTTTTGTTTTTTTTTAATTGCCTTGGGGGTTCTAATATTTCCTATTGGGAGTTTTTATTTTAATAACAGCTATGGTGGAGCCATCAGAAAACCCTTTCTGGACTTAGTTGATCAAATTAAAGTCAAATAAAAAATTGCTACTTTTGACTGACAGAATGGGACATATTTGCAAATGACATATCAGATAAAGGGTTAGTATCCAAAATCTATAAAGAACTTATCAAACTCAACACCCAAAAAAACAAATAATCCAGTGAAGAAATGGGCCAAAGACGTGAATAGACACTTCTCCAAAGAAGACATCCAGATGGCCAACCGACACATGAAAAAATGCTCAACAGCACTCATCATCAGGGAAATACAAATCAAAACCACAATGAGATACCACCTGGCACCTGTCAGAATGGCTAACATTAACAACTCAGGCAACAAGAGATGTTGGCGAGGATGCAGAGAAAGAGAATCTCTTTTGCATTGTTGGTGGGAATGCAAGCTGGTGCAGCCACTCTGGAAAACAGTATGGAAGTTCCTCAAAAAACTAAAAACAGTACTATCCTACGACCCAGCAATTGCACTACTAGGCATTTATCCAAGGGATACAGGTGTTCTGTTTCGAAGGGACACATGCACCCCCATGTTTATAGCAGCGCTATCCACAATAGCTAAAGTATGGAAAGAGTCCAAATGTCCATCTATGGATGAATGGATAAAGAAGATGTGGTATATATATACAATGGATTGTTACTCAGCAATCAAAAAGAATGAGATCTTGCCATTTTCAACTACATGGATGGAACTGGAGGGTATTATGCTAAGTGAAATTAGTCAGAGAAAGACAAAGATCATATGACTTCACACATATGAGGACTTTAAGAGACAAAACAAATGAACAGAAGGGAAGGGAAACAAAAAATAATATAAAAACAGGGAGGGGGACAAAACAGAAGAGACTCATAAATATGGAGAACAAACTGAGGGTTACGGGAAGGATTGTGAGAGGGCCATGGGCTAAATGGGTATGGGACACTAAGGAATCTACTCCTGAAATCATTGTTGCACTATATGCTAATTTGGATGTAAATTAAAAAAAATAATAAAACAAGTTAAAAAAAATGCTACTTTTGTATCTATTAAGCATTGTGCCAGGCACAGGGATGAATATAGAGTTGAATTCGTTTCAGCATTTCCTGGAGATTATCTTCTTACTCCCCACTTTATTCTTGTTCTCTCGGTTGTCTTCACATGTTTACATTTAACCTATTAGTATCTATGTTCTGTTTGAGGTAAAATTATGCTTCTTTATAAATTCTTCCCTACTGTCTATTTGAGACCTGTCATTAATTCTCATTATGACCTTGAATATGTCATTACACATCTCTTACTGTGTTCCATCCACATGGTTGCAGGATGAAAAGGATCAAATGTATGATGCTGCCATGTAGAAGGACCGTTGGATTGTTTGAGGATAACATTGAAATTGTTGCTGTAAAAAGTTTTGTTGTCAACAATGAAAACATCATAGGAGCTAAAAACTGTCTAGTGCCCTAAGTATTCTACAGTGTTCTAAATAGAATTGGGTGTACATTCTTTTCCACATTTGCTCTTAAGTTTATGTATATTGGAGACCCTGTATCTAACATTGTCTCACTCCAAGCCTGCTTCTCTCTACTTTTGACTTATATGAAGTCATGCAATCTGTTGGTCTACTCCTCTGCTTCCTCCTCCTCCTCCTCCTCCTCCTCCTCCTCCTCCTCCTCCTCCTCCTCTGCTTCCTCCTCCTCCTGCTCTTCTTCTTCTTCTTCTTCTTCTTCTTCTTCTTCTTCTTCTTCTTCTTCTTCTTCTTCTTCTTCTTCTTCTTCCTCTTCACTTTATTCATTTATTTTGAGAGAGAATCCTAAGAAATCTCCACAGTCAGCAAGAAGCCTGACAAGGGGCTTGATCCCACAAACTGTGAGATCATGACCTGAGTTGAAATCAAAAGTCAGATGCTCAACTGACTGAGCCACCCAGGCACCCCAACATGTTGGTCTCTTAATTTTTGATGTAGTGGCAGGGTATAGAGGAATACTGGTGCCTTCTAGCATCAGTTGACTGCTTTACCACTCTGGGATTCTGTAGTTACAATTATGAAAAGGAATAATAAAATAAGGTTTGGGGTCAGGTGATAAGGAATCCTATTCTATCCAAATATTCTTAAAATTGACAGATAATGAACATTTTTGATGCAACATCCCTTATCCTGATCTTTTTCCTATTTTACTCCATAAAACATTTTTAAAAAATGAGAGCACTGGGTGTTGTATGGAAACTAATTTGACAATAAATTGTATTTTAAAAAATCAGTGTAATTAACATAGTGCCATAATAGTTTCAGGTGTGCTATATAGTGATTCAACAGTTGTATACATACTCAGTGGTCATCATAACAAGTATACTTAATCCCTTTCACTTATTTCCCACATTTCCCCCACCCTGCCCTGGTAGTCATCAGTTATTTCTCTATAGTTAAGAGTCTGCCTCTTTTTTCCTTTGTTTGTTTCTTAAATATGAGTGAGATCGTAAGTTATTTGTCTTTATCTGACTGATTCGTTTCACTTAACATTATACTTACTAGCTCCATTCATGTTGTTGCAAATGGCAATATTTCATTTTTTAATGGCTGAGTAATACTCCATTGTATATATACCACATCTTTTGTATCCATTCAGTAGTCGGTGGACACTTGGGCTGTTTCCATAATTCAGTTACAGTAAATAATGCTGCAATAAACATAGGGGTACAAATATCATTTTGATTTAGTGTTTTTATGTTCTTTGAGTAAATACCCAGCAGTGGAATTATTGGATCACATGGTAATTTTATTTTCAATTTTTTGAGGAACCTCCATACTATTATTCACAGTGGCTGCACTAGTTTGCATTCTCACCAACAGTGTGTGAGGGTTCCTTTTACATCACATCCTCAACAACACTTTTTATTTCTTGTGCTTTTGATTTTTTGCCATTTTGACAGGTGTGAGGTAACATCTCATTGTTTTGATTTGCATTTCTCTAATGATGAGTGATGTTGAACATCTTTTCATGTGTCTGTTGTCCATTTGGATGTTGTCTTTAGAGAAATGACTATTCATCTCTTCTTCCCATTTTCCAATTGGATTTTTTTGTTGTTTGGGTGTTGAGTTGTATTAGTTCTTATATATTGGCTATTAACCCCTTGTTGGATATGTCATTTGTGAGTATCTTCTTGCATTCATAAAACATTCTTGAGGACTATTCACTTAAGTCTCTGTTATGTTTCAACTGTGCTCTGTGGGCTTGGATTTACCTCCTTTTTTCTTTGTCTCTGACTTTCCTCCCCACCTTTTCAAGTTATCTTTTGTTTTGACTGAAAGTTTTGCAGAGCACTGCTCTTATATCAGACATACATAGGATACAGTAAGTGAGTTAGTGATAATTCTAGGTCGTGATATCTTTCCTGACGTCAAGACAGCTCTAGGGATTAACTTTTGGATATGATTGGAACATGATTTCCCAGGCTCTATTGATGTGTTTTGGACTGAGCCAGTGTCCCAGGTACATGGAGAGAAAGACTGAGGAACTACTTCACTGCCAAGATTTTGCTGAATAGCAAAAGGAACAGAACTTTTAAGACCTGCACAAAATTCAGAGTTTGTTAATGCCCAAAATTTCAAACATTGTTCATTTACACTGTGCCACTGAACTTTTCACATTGTAGCAGGTAGGCTGAAGTTTGTGTGTTTTCCATCAATTTCAAGAACACCTTGAAGTAGAGGGGACTAGGAAACATGTGTAGCAGAATGAATGAAAAACACCGGATCTCAGTACCTCAGAGTCTAGACGTTTCTTTGATGAAGAATGTCAGAGGCACTTGTTGAAGAAGTAATCCACTGAGGATGACAGGAGAAAGTCACCTTGATAAAATGTGGGTTTGGTACCCTTCTAAGTTGTCACAGCCCTTTTCTTTCTTTGGCACCAGAATATCTGCCCTGTGGCTCATTTTTAAATGTTAATTGGTGATGGGTATTGAGGAGGGCACTTGTTGGGATGAGCACTGGGTGTTGTGTGGAAACCAATTTGACAATAAATTATATTAAAAAATAAATCCTAATTGGTTGTCAAATCCCCAATGGTGGTAGCTTATGGAGGGCTTATCAATACACAAAAATGTGATGGTAGGGTAATTTTTCAAAGCACTTGCACTTTATAGGATTCTTGCAAAAAGTAAATAAGATAATGTATTTTCATCTGCAATTTAAAGATCTAGCAGCTAATGCTTCGAGGTGATTTACCCAAGATCACGTTGTCAAATGTAACCCAAGTGTGTGAATTCTATGCACACTATGTTGTCTTCCTCTTTGGACTACTTTCAGAGTGGTTTTCTTTCCAGAGGAGACATTGAGCCTTGGAATGAGGCAGTAGCTTTCAAAAAGCAAGGGACAATGGGAGAAGAACTCTTCTCAGCTCTTCTCCTGTGGCTGGCTCTAGCCATATCATCTCCATAGGATCTCTTCAGTTCCTCAGGCAGAAGGTAATCAGCATTTTGGAGCCATTCATATCACTTGCGCAAATCTTGTATGCCACTTTGAATTGAAATATATTTATCCACCATGGCAAATAGATTTCAACCTCTGGCTGTATCGGATAGAGGATTAGTGGTTACCTCCTTGAAAAGGATCCCAAGGT
This sequence comes from Panthera tigris, assembly GCF_018350195.1. Taxonomy (NCBI): domain Eukaryota; kingdom Metazoa; phylum Chordata; class Mammalia; order Carnivora; family Felidae; genus Panthera; species Panthera tigris. Next base: position 5,046,014 of record NC_056669.1, read on the forward strand.
TGTGTCTGAGATCACCAGAAGTTTATCCTAATGGATACTTGATGTCTGAGCTGTGTGTGGAGGAAGACCTAAGATACCAGCAGTGTATGAGTATTGCTGACAAATAGCAACCTAGCATGTGAGAATTGGGATGGGTCCCAGTGATCATTTAATCTCCTTATTATGTGAATGACGGAACCAAGACTGACAGAAGGGAAGAGCTTCATCTCAATCTCAGTACCCTAGTACTGTGTCGCTGAAGGTGTAGGATAATTTTGATCTGGTGTTCTAGTTTGATTCTTTGACTTCATGGTGGAAATGCTAGCCACTGTAACCTTTGAAGTCATCTTTCTCTGCTTAGCTATTTCCCTACTTCTTAGACTCCTGCTTTTTAGAACTTTTCTGCCTTTTCTCTCTGTCACCTACTTAGGTCACCAGAGCTTACCTTTAGATACAATGCCTCCTACTCCTGACCCACCTTCCTCCACCATATCCATCAGGACCCATCTAACTTATGTCCCTCATTATTAGCTCATTACATCATTCATACATATACTAAGAGAAAAGTTTTGCTTAATACTTTACTCCTCATGTAAGCTAATTCCATTATAAACATGGGACTTCTGGAGACATAATGCCAAAATCCCAAATTATTAGAATTGGGAGTACCAGAGAAGCCCTGTCGTTGGGGAGCATGAAATGCTTGGGCAGAGAGCCCTTGGATGGCAGTCACCAAGTCAGGGCCAGTCCTTATTGTTTTGTGGCTCACAGTAACTCTGAAGAGTTGTCCACGTTTGACAGCTATAAAAAAATCAAAGACCTGCAGAAGGGACAATTTGCACTCAGACTCTTGGAAAGTTACAGGCAGGGCTAGGATAAAGGATTCCTGCTTGCAGCACCACAGCTGCCCCTCCCTGATCCTTAGCCCACAGAGCTACCCTGTTGTTCTCCCTACTTCTGTCAAAAACCGATTTTTTTTCTCATCTGTCTGCTTTCCAGAGGCTTAGCACATCACACTATGATTGGAAGGTATTGTGTCCTCACAAATTATAATTGCTTTTAAAACCTACAGAGACTCTTCAGTGTATCTAGTGTCTATTTTAACCTCCCACATTCTATTCGTTTTTAGACAAAGTCTCCTCCCAGTATGAAGACATGGTCTTAAAACATGAACCTTCATGTAGTAGTACTGGAGCAGAGTACAAGCGGCTATAGTAGGGTGTGTGTTTTGTGCAGGGATCACAGACCTTGAGTTAATGTCAAAGATGATAGCCCTAGTTCTACATACCACAAAACTGTTTTCACAGCAGAGGTTTTGGAAATGGGGATTTGATAATACTAAGTATTTACAGGTCATCAGAGGAGTATGTCTAGGGTCAAAAGACATCACTTTAATTTGACAGGGACACCAAATGTGTGGTGTCCCAAGCTAGCATTAGAGACACAAAAATAATATTTAATGACATCTTCCATGTGCTAGACTTAGTAGAACAGTTCACATGTGTATTTCTAATTCAAACCACAGCACATCACAAAGTACATATATCTGTTTAAAATATGAAGAATACAAGGTTTAGGAATGTTACATTGGCCAAGGGTTTCTATTACCCATCAAAAATATATTCAGGATTTGAACTCTGTTCTCTTGGATCCAAGGTCCCTGCTTTCTTATACTAAAGTACTCTGACTCTTATAAACTGCATGCTTTATGTATAATCCCAATGTTAAAAGAACAAGAGAAATTCTACAGTTTCTTGTATTGTATTTTAAGGAATTAATTAATATTCCCCATCGTTTTATGGGCCAGAATGAGCTGTGAAGCGTGATGATGAGCAGGGTTGAACCAAGAAGAAAATAATGAAAGTGGATTTCTGTGGTATGTAATTGAGTCACTCTTGCTTCATAACAGTCTCCCTCCCCCACACCGTTACCACACCTGGGAATTTCATAAAATCGACTGTCAGAACTAGGACAGACCTCACATATCATCTGTTTCATAAGTGAGGAAGCTAGGCTCATGTCTGCAAAGTGACATCTCAAGATGGCATAAGAACTTAGTGTAGAAACAAGAAGTCATAGCTGAATGCATAATAAAGCTTTTAGGGATGTCAGGGTCCTGATGAAAAATACAAGTACTTAAGCATTGTAAACAGATTTCCTCATATGCCCACTCAGATTCATTTGAATTATTAGAATTTTTGAATTATTAGATTGGCAATGATATGGAGGTTGGATCTTGAATCAGTGGGAAAGAGTGCCATGATTCATAATTGATGTTTCTTCTACCTATAAGTGGAATTTAATGGTACATGCACTAAGTATTATAGATTTCTGATTTGTGGGATGAAAAACTCCCTAGTTCATTATCAGGAGTGTGGAAACTCTAGCCGTAGCATCAGAAGACCTGCTCTTATGTCCTGATGGGTCTGTGTCCTTGAATGAACCACTCAATGCCTCTAAACCTTAGTCCCCTGATGCCTTATTTTATTATTATTATTATTTTTAAGTTTATTTATTTTGAGAGAGAGAGAGAGAGCAAGTGCTCATGGGAGGGACAGAGAGAGAGAGGAAGAGAGACAGAATACCAAGCAGGCTTCACACTGTCAGCACAGACCTTGAGTTGGGGCTTGAACTCATGAACCAAAAGATCATGACCTGAGATCAAGAGTTGGCTCAACCAACCGAGCCACCCAGGCACCCCAATTTCTTGACAATTTAAAGTGGACTAGTGATTGCTGCTCTTCCTACTTGAGATGATACCTGTGATGATTAAAAATAGATAGTAGCTGAGGTTGTATGTTGTAAATGTAGGAGCCATTTTTTTGTAATTGAAATCTGGGAAATCACCAATCCCAGAAGGAGAGGAAAGGAGCTCAGATTGAAGGTAGGAAGATAATACTTGGAATTTCTATTGGAGGTATCCATGTTTGCCAAAATTGATCTGAAGTGCAGGCTTCTCCAAGAAGGGACTGACTCATGATTGAGTGTCAGGATGAAGAATTTAGCCCTATTAAAATACTCTAAGTTTTCTCTAATCAAACAGTGGGAGGAAAAAAAATAACTTTTTGAGAGGCTTGATTAGTTCCTGAGGTTCTTTTCCATATAGACCCTAATTTCTGTAGGAAACTGATATGTTCATTCATTTTCTATATAGAGGGTAGGGTGGTTGGAATTATTTGTTCTTATTTAAATGAATGTATGCCCTGCTCTCACCTGGAATTCCAAACCTTATAGCATCTGTTTCTGGCCTTTCTTGCACATCAGTTCTTGAGTCCCTTACCCCCTTGCCACATTCTCTTGAAAGAGGCCTCCATCTTTTCCAACCTCCATTATTTTCTGATGACCCTCTGTCTCCCTGGAAACCAATAAAAGTTTTTTTTCAGAGCACTCAAAGTCAACCTATTCAAAACAAAACTCACCATGGATTCTCCCTTTCCAGTCTTAGATCTCTCCCAGTCTTCTTCATCTTTGTCAGGAACTGGAGAAAATGGAGTTATTTTTAGCACTTTTCCATCTCTCGTACCCCTTGGTTCTGTTAATTACCATATTCTGTTGATTTTACTACCACTGGTAGCTCATGAATCTATCCATTTCTCTGCACTACCACTGGTATCTCCATGGTTCTGGACCTCATGACGTGCCATGTAGACACTTGGATGATGTCCTAAACCTCATGTCTCTTGGCTTCCTAAAGCTGAAATGATCCTTCCCAAATTCACCTTTAATGGTGTTACATCCCTGTTTAGCTTGGCTCCATTGCTCTCTGGAAATCAAGCTGACCATTCCATCCAAGGTGAGTCTCCAATCACATCTCTTGGTACTTGTTCATGCTCTTAGACTAGCATTCTGAATTCAATTCTGTTCCTGGAAGTCACATGTCTTTCACTTCCTGATCTTAGAATATACTGTTTCACCTGTCTGGAATACTTGGCCTGCTTTTCTTCACTTGGATAACTACTGAATTTTTATGTTTTAGCTTAATCATTAGGAACCCAAGTTGCCCTTGCCTTATGCTCTGAAACTAATTTGGTCCTCTTTCCATATTTTCTCAAAATACCATTATTTCCCTTTTGGCATATTTTTATCATAATTCCACATTCATTATTGGTCTTTGTCACTTAGATCATTAACTTTATTAGGGCAGGGAGGTATGGATGTTGTGTTTATCACTGTATCTACAATTTCTGGTTGCTGATTGGTGCTCTTTAAGTACTTGGTGAGTGAGTGAATGAAAGAATGCTTTCCAATTTCAGTGAGTCACAACCATCCTAACAGTTTGTTGTAAAAGTCTAATGTGTAAACATTTACTACAATTACCCTTCCCACAACCTTATGTGATAATTATGTAGAATTCTTAAGTGTTTACATCATTTGTATGCTATTCCTTTTATTCTTACTGTTTTAAATGACTGTTACTTTGTCTTATTTACCTTGGTATACCTTCCCAGTGTCTATCTCAGAGTACATAAGACATTTAGGGAATATATGATAGCTTAAATCAATCTCAGGAACTGCACAGGTAGGACACATTAATGAACTGCATGCATCTTACAGGAGTCAAACATTTTTAGGCAAATATTTTCAGTACATAAACATGACTGGAATTTAGATAATCTACTGAAAACATTTCTTCTGATTTTGGAATTTTCATAACTTATGTTACACAACATAAAAAAAGACCTTCTAATATGGAACAGCTCCCCCAACTCAAAAAATACCATTCTGAGAATAAGCAAGTACTCGGGTTTTTTTTTTTTATTCTGTTATAAACAAGTTTATTCCAAAGGTAGCATTTCTGGTAACATTTTTTCACTTGAAAATAGCTATGAAACTTTGTGTATACACAAGATAGTCCTGTACAGAATATTTTATTGTCTATACTAAGGTGGATGTAGAGACTAAATGAGCTCTAAGATTTCTGGATTCTACACACTAATTTATTCAAACGGGAAGCTACTCTATGAATTTGGAATGCATATCAGAATCAGAAGACAAGAGTTCACCCCCCAAGTCTGCTAATTGTCATTCTAATCTTGGCTAAATTCATGCCCTTGGTATTTTTAAATTTTTTTTCATGTTTACTTATTTTTGAGAGAGAGAGAGAGACAGAATGCGAGTGGGTTAGGGGCATAGAGAGCGGGAGACACAGAAGCAGAAGCAGGCTCCAGGCTCTGAGCTGTCAGCACAGACCCCAACACGAGGCTCGAACTCACAAGCCATGAGATCATGACCTGAGCCGAAGTCGGACACTCAACCAACTGAGCCACCCAGGCGTCCCGATGCGCTTGGTATTTTTTATTTTGACACACACTCTGTTCTGGGAGTCAGGGATACTGTGGTATACAGATATTTTATTGACACAATAACACAGTCTCTCTGAATGTTAGTGTTCCGATCTGTAAACAGGGTTGAAATGAGATGTGGGCTGCCCTACCAGACAGTTGACTAACACAAGGCTTTCAGGATACACTTACAGATATTTGGGAATCAAAACATACAGCTGTGCAGGAATTAAATAAGGGCTTGCTAAGTTAAAAAGCACTGTATCTGGCTCTGTTAGTGCTTGGGGGTCATGCAACTAAGTAAGGTATTGAGTCTTTTCCCCTCCTTTTAAGAAGCATGGTTTTCTCAATCACATACACAGATTTCTTGAGGTAGGGACTTGATTTGTTTTACTGACTCTTGTTTATGTTGATTGTTCAGTGGAGTATTTCATTAATAATAGAAATCTAATAATTGCTGGGGAAGGAAAGAGTGGAGTTTTAGAATTCATGCAGAGCCATTGCAGAGGATCAATCTTCTCTTGCTCTGCTGTGAGCCTGACCTCAAACATTATCAGGAAGCCTGCATCTTCTCAGACTTAACTGTTTCTATATTCCTGTACATCTTTTGCCCAAGGAGCAGCAATCTGAGTTACATGTACTCTGTCTTATGACTGGGAGGCAGCACAAAATAAAATAACTTTAACCTGAAAATCCCTGGACAGGGAAAACTGTACCATGAATAGAACACTGGAGTTGGCCCTTCTGCCTTGAAAAGTTGTACTGTGAGGAATGCGGCCACCCTCACATCTGTCATCACTACTCAAAGGGGATTTTGCCCATGTTCCTGCATTGGACATGATGCGCCTGCATGGGCTTCTAGAAATCTGTGCCCCTCAGTAGTGGCCAGTTGGCTGACATGTTGAGATTGCACGTGACTGTCCTTGGAGACACCTAAGCAATAATAGAAGAGTGGGAGCTGATAGTTTGGACTTTGGGTTTCCAGCCTGAGTTCTAGAGGGTCAGAATTGGCAATGCCAGGGATCAACTGGGCACGTAGCCTGGACACAACCATATGAAATTACTCCTATGAGCAGAAACTATAATAAAGTGCTGCACAGGCAACAAGGTGGCTTACAAATCTATAAGATTAAGTTGCGGTCCATTTAATGGTGACACTGAGTTATTACTAGTTCCTTCTTGCTATCACAGCCTTATCCTGCCCCTATTCATCTCTTTGCCTCCTCAGGTCATAACTGCAATGACAGACAGACAGAAAAGATGTGAAGCCTGTGTGGTAAAATAAATAAAACCATTTTTCTGGCACAAGTTTTTAGTTAAGGTCATTTCTGTTTGTGGAGTTCACAAAAGTTCAGTGTCTTTGAATTATTAGGCTACCCTGAGTGGTTTAACTTCGGAATGGTTGTAGTTAGTCCCAGATGATTCTAGCTGTGAGGAAATGTGTTGACCTATTTCTATTTCAATGGTAAACTAAAAGAAAATGGCAAAATCCTCACATTTAAAAGTCCAGTTTATATTTTTCCTGCTTCCATTTCTACTTTTTGTTTGCATTTATGACTTTGTGTAATTATTGCAGCAATCTTGCTACATAGATATGATCATGCTTATTTCCCAGGAGATGAAACTGAGGCCCTGAGGGCTGTGTGGATATGCCCACTGGCTGCATAAATGCTAAGGAGCAGGAAGGAGGTACACACACATCTCCCGTTACTGTTAGAGTCTGAGGCTCTTTGTGAATCACAGCCTTTGTTACAATTGTTCATCATAAATCCACATCCACCAACGAAAGACCTCCATCTGCTTCTTGCTTTGGTTGTCAGTCTTACAGGATATGACCTTGGCTGTGAGGAAGGAGAATGGAGAGATCTTTCCAGCTACTGAACCCCAGTTGACCTGGATGTCTGGAAAGAAAAGTGAGAGGGAAGGCACTTGAAATTAGCTGTCAGCAGCCTAGAAAAGAGAAATTTAAGTGCGAGGATCTGACACAGACCAGAGAATCAGCAGCTTCCTACATTCAGGGATGTTAAGGCTATGGACATGTGAAACTGTGTCACAGAGAGAGTGTCACTAAAGTTCTCAAATGAGCTTCTAAGAGATTAGAGACCTGTCAGAAAATGGGCATGTTTTAAGTCAGGCAAAAGGATTTGGAGAATAGATGGACATGTATAATTGAAGAAAAAAAAAAAAAGAAAAGAAAAAGAAAAAACAAAGCTACTTTGAAATCAGTTTAATGAGAAGCGGGCCCATTTTGGAGGATGACTGCATTTTGAGTTCAATAATAATAGTAAAATACATCTTTTGCTACAAAGGCATTTGAAATGTCATTCTTTGGAGCATGGCATTAAATTAATTTAGGTACAGAAACTAAAATAATACCTTTTAGCTCCTTTCAATCCTAACAATGTCACGGATCATGAAAAAGAAAAAGATGATCAAGTTTCAAGGCTCTCCTTCATTTCAAATATTCCTTCCCAGTAGCTTTTCTGCATCTTTAATGACTGTTTTGAAAATGAGGAATTAAAATATTAAAAAAAAAACTTTGTCTCTCTAAATATAAAGAAGTATGAGGCAAAGAGAGAAAACACCCTTTATTTTTTTTAAAGTTTATTTTGAGAGGGAGAGGGAATCCTAAACACGCTCCATGCTGTCAGTGCAGATCCGGCAGCAGGGCTTGAACCCACAAACCGTGAGGTCATGATCTGAGCCCAAATCAAGAGTCAGATGCTTAACCGACTGAGCATCACAGGTGCCACAAGAAAGTACCCTTTAAACATTAGGTGAACTATAGAATATCTTTATCAAGATCCATTAAATAGAGGGGAGTTCTAATCTAGAACTTTGTAGAAACTTCCAGGAGTCTGGCACTGCTAAACCCCATGGACAATACAAAGGATATGTGATAGAATTCCTGCCATTATCTGGCTTATGGTATGTTGACATACACATGGAAATAATTAAAAAGTAATGCTGGATGGAATTGGATTGGATTTTAGAGAAATTACATGCAGCAGTCAGTAGAGACTAGAGAAGTGACCATCTTCTGAAGCAAAGGAGAAACGCTTCATGAATCAGGGTGGTTTCAAAGGAATCTTTTTCAAAAGAAAAAAGGAATTCTCAGACAGAAGGATATACAGAACTGGAAATAAGAATGTTCCAAAGCAAGTGGTAGACTGGTTGACTGGTTTGAGGATTGGTCTAGCCAATGCAGAGCAGCAAGATGTACACTTATGTAGGAGGCACATGGTGAGCTCTCATTATGTGTTTATTAAGTAACTATGTGCCTCATACACATATTCTTTCCTAAGTCTGCAGGATCTTGGGAAATTTAAGCTCTGTTTCTCTGATTCCTCATTTGTAACTAAGGATAATAATAAATGAGCGTCATGGTGCTACTGTGATTAGTAAATCTGTGCAGAGTACTTATGCAGTACTCCGGTCCAAAATAAACACTCAACCATTATCTTGTTCTCTGCTGTATCTGTAGTCCCACGGAACTTTCTGACCCTTGCTCAAATGTTGTTAAAAGAATTAAAAAAAAAACAAGCAAAGCAGGGAAATGTATGTTCTAGGTAGAATGAATGAGTTAGTCTGGTAGCTGGAAATGGAAAATCAGATTTGAGGGATTTGCTTTGGAAGAACTTTGTCTTGGTCATCAGTAACAATGTTTATCAGGGACACTACATTAACAAAAGAAAGTGTAAGAAAAAATAATTTGACACAGCCCATAAGCAGCCTCCAGTGGCCCAGGCACATGTAAAGACCAGAAAGGTGATGTTTTTATTTCATTTTTTTAATATGAAATTTATTGTCAAATTGGTTTCCATACAACACCCAGTTCTCATCCCAGCAGGTGCCCTCCTCAATGCCCATCACCCACTTTCCCCTCCCTCCACCCCTCATCAACCCTCAGTTTATTCTCAGTTTTTAAGCATTTCTTTCAGAACAGTTTTAATTTTATTTTTCATAAACTGCTTTTGGGTCCCAGCCCTTCCAGAGGTCAGCTCCCCTGTGTCCAGCACTGGAAATATCATACAGGCATAGGAACATTCCTTCCAGAATAAAGCTATGTTACTACTTTGGCCCCTCTTCCCCACAATTGGACATTTTTAAATTCGTTCTTGTGACCTGCCATGCTATTATAGTCGTTAATTATGTACTTTTCCATGGTTCTTGATTCTGTCCTCCACTCCTGAGTACAGAAATCCCTTTGATGTGGATGTGATTGCTTTCCTGTCCCCTCATCTTGCTACTACTCCACACGGGAAGTTTATACAGTGGTCAGCCCCAAGCTTACCTTCCATCACCCTCTCCAATGTGATCACCCCTTAACTGGGAGCACGGCTCTGCACCTCGCAGGCCTTGGCATTGGTTACTTCTGTCAGTTTGCCCAACATTGAGCCTTTCAGGCAAGCATTGTGCAAAATGAGATACATTATTGTCATGATTCTACAAGTTATACAAATGTTCACAGAGCATACACAGACTTAGATACACTAGTGTTGGAAAAAGAATAGGAAATAAAAATAGACATCTTCTCTATCCTCATGAAGCTTTCAGTGTTCCTGGAGTCATGAGCAGTTGAATATGTTGCAATAAATGTAAATTTACAACTATAACATTAAAAAATTACCATGTTCTCATAAATTGGCGAGCCCCAGCCAAATGAATGTAAGATTAAGTTTTATGCATCTATTTTGGATTTGAAAGCAGAAGTCCATAGACCTTGATTAATTGGATTTATTTTGTTTTAATTTTTTCAAATTTTATTTTAGAGATTGCAAGTGGGGAAGAAGGGTAGAAGAGTAGAAGGAGAGAAAGAGAGAATCCTGAGCAGGTTCCATGCTCAGCATGGAGCCCAATGTGGGGCTCCATCCCACCACCCTGGGATCATGACCTGAGCTGAAATCAAGAGTTGGATGCTCAACTGACTGAGCCACTCAGGTACCCTGATTGATTAGGTTTCTTAATTCAAGATGATTCACTCAACTATATTCCAGGTTCTGTGCAAGCATTAATGTGCAGAGGGAAAAGAGATGAGGTCCTGGAATAGGATCTCTGAGATTTTAAGAACTTAAGGCAAAAAATGTCAGGAAAGGTTAAAGAATTCATGTTTCATCATGGGATATGAGAAAGAAGAGCTTGTCCAGAAATGAATAGATTTGTTTATCAAACACTATATTTTAAAAAAGGAAGGCATGACCTGAAAAGTAACACCTAGTTGAAAGCTTGGAATTCATTGGTAAAATAAGTAAAAGTATTAACCAAATGGATTTTTTTTGTCTTATCAAAGGAAAGGTACATTGGTTGATGTTCAGATAATTTAATTAAATAAAGAATTGTAACTCAATGACAGAACAGTTACAAACCTTAAAAAAAAAAAAAAACTTGATCAGGATTGTATCTTGTAGCACCCATGATTTCTTAGAGTGATTTCATAGTGCATATCATGATTCACATTTTGAAAGGATCTCTGTTTTAGCTGGGTGGAACATAACTTAAAAAAGAAAAACTGTGTCCCTAAACTTACTCTTGATCTTCGCCATCATTTGTCCATATTTCCACGGACCATTCCTGTCTTCCAGTCAAGGCTTCCTTTATGATGATGTTCCATGACTGTTAATGAAAACCATTCTATAAGTGACCAGATTAGTTACTATGTACAGGAAACCTAAACCTAACTTGGCCTCTTCCTGATATGTTTTAAACAGATTTCCACTGGAAACATACAATCTCTTTATTTTATTTTTGATTTCCATACTTGCTCTCTCACATAAGTGTGCTGTATGAATTTAATGAGCTGTTTACTCCAGTTTGTTAGATGGGATAATAGGTCTTCTGCCTCCTGCACAACGGAGGTTTCCATAAATACATTTGCTCAGAGGACATACCTTGGCACACATTGTCTCTTCTTTGTTTCCTATTTTGAAAGTACCACTCTTGGAGGATGCCAAATACAAATTATTTGTACACCATATGCCCATTAGCACCTACAGCAGCAAGTAGCACACATGCTCCTTAGTAGGATGGTCTTGACAGCATTTCCAAGTTAAAGTGATCTAGAGATGTCCTCTCTCTTGGATGCAGAGGAACAGTTAGTTCTTCTTGCTGGGTTTTACTCATGTGCAAGCACTCAGATTAAGGGATGACCTCCTCTGCCTCAAAGAATATAATAATTATGTTTTCCAGCTTTTGTTTGCATGAATCTATCCATATTCTCCCTGTTACTCCTCTCTACTGCATTGTCAGTGATGTCATCAGGAATGCAGTTGGCCTAAGTTTGGAGGAAACAGTGGGCAAGTGGTGAAGACTAATTGGAAAATTCGCCTCTGACTGAGTAGATAAAGAGGAGTTGGGGAGTACTGAGCATCAGTGAATCAGTGAAGGGCTGATTGCTTGATGGTGCAAATTGCTCTTTTCTCTACAGGACCATATTCTTTTCTGAATATGGTTAAGGTCTTGTGTAATTTGCCTCCATGCTTTTCAGTTGTGTCTTCATATTTACCCTCTATTCTTACATATTCACTTTTCTGTTTATGAATTATAATCACATCCCTCTTAGGCTTATCATTGCTAATGGTCACTGTAAATCCAAGATATCCATCCACAACTCATTTCAATCCCAGAGAAAGGAGAAGCCCTAAGATGGAAGCCTCCTTTAGTGTCTGCCTCCAAATGTACCAAGTTACTTGCGTTTGTACTCCCCGCCTTTTTTCCTTAGGTTTCCCGCTCTTGTCTACATTCAACCTCTTTCTCTTGAGGCAACTATGTACCAGAATTTACCCTATGCAACTTTCTTTTCTGTTCAAAAAAGAGGTCCAACTTCTCGAAAGACTAGATTACGCTGCAGTTTCCGTTTTTTCGCCACCTTCTTTACTTGATTCCACAGTCTTCAAGCTTCAGTCCCTCACAAAGCACCAGAATTAATTGTTGCTAATTTGAATGCTCAAGTTTCATGCTAAACTTTTTGGTGCTTATCTAACTTAATTACCTCAGTTTTGGAATCTTTCTCTCCAAAAAACACCTCTTTGCTCCTTGTCACCCTTCCTCTCTGATTCTTCTACCCAGCCTTTGTAGGGTTTCTCTTCCTCATATGTGCTGTTCCTCAGACTCTATTTTCTCATTCCACACATTCTCCTTGGACAGAAAATGACTTGAAGAATGATCTATTAACTGGAGGTCTCTAAATCTGTATCTTCTCCATCACTTTGTCTCTCCTTCTCTTGTCACTACTTGAAGGAAGGACCCCACAATCCAATTAGTTGTTCTAGTCCATAATGTGGGCATCTTGCAGTCTCTTCTTTATTCACCCCATCCATGCAGTCAGCCACAAAGGCTCCTGAATTTGTCTATTGCTTTGTCTGAAATAAAAAGGGACAAAGATAATTATCTATTTTCCATGTGTTTTCTTTTTTTAAAATTATTTATTAGTGTTATTTATTTTTGAGAGACAGAAAAGGAAACAGAGAGCAAGCAGGGGAAAGCAGAAAGAGAGGGAGACACAGACTCCAAAGCAGGCTCCAGGCTCTGAGCTGTCAGCACAGAGCCTGACACAGGGTTCGAACCCATGGACCATGAGATCATGACCTGAGCTGAAGTTGGATGCTTAACCTACTGAGTCACCCAGGTACCTCTCCATGTGTTTTCTTTTGTTATGAGATATCAGAGTAAAATAACTTATAAATATTTATCAGGCTACCTTCTATGTGCCTTTTAAATTGCAGGGGGATAATAGTAGAGGATAATAGTACAGAAATAGGAAAGATGTATACTTATGAATAAAGACTAGTATATTTTGAATGAATAATAAAGTAAAGCAAAATTTTTAAAATCTTTGTATCAATGGAGAACCAAAGAAAATTTAAAACATGGAATGACTTACTTGAATTTTGAGAAATAAGGATGTAATTGTGTGAAGAATAGTTTGGAATAAGGGTTTAGGGGAAAAAGTTACTTAGTAAAGAGGTCAAGGTAGTAAGAGGGCCTGAATTAGGACATGAGCAAGATCTTTGCATGTATATAATGGAAACCTGTTATTTACATTAATAGACTTTTTAAATGACATAGAACCTATACAGTCTACTTTTGATTTCTGAAGGACGTTTCTGATAATGTTTTTTTTCCCCACTATCTTCTTAAGAGATGGGCAGATTTTATGTTACTTGTTAGATTCCCTCCCCTCCCCTTTCATATACACACTAGGAATAACTGTAAAGTAAATGAATATATTTTAATATTCTCAAGAAAATCTGAGAACCTAATTGGAAACACATAGCTACCATGCAGACTTCTAACACTGCTTCAAAGATATCTCAAATAAATGATCAGAAAGAATAGGTATATTCTTCTCTTAAGTCAAACTATACTCTAGAATTTCCTGAGTATTGTGCTTTTTCTAGATGTCTAAATAAAAAGCTCTTTGCAGCACCCATAATAACTGCTTAGTTTCAAAAAGTGCACAGCTTTTAAGCTGACATCTTATGAACTCTGATGGATACAATAGTACCTAGTGGCTTAAAAAATTCAAAATAAATCTTGAGAAAAGAGACACAATAGGGTGTAAATTCCTTCTACATGGAGTGTTGGAAGACCCAGGGGCTCTAAGCATTGAAGGAAACTGTGGGAAGCTGGATAGACAAATAAGAATGAGAGAGAGAGAGAGAGAGAGAGAGAGAGAGAGAGAGAGAGAGAGAGAATATCAAGCCATGTGAATGAGACTTTGCTGAGTTGAGAGTGTAGGTTTTATGCAGAAAATACTTATATCTTATCATGCAATGTTAAATTTGGACTGTGAGAAAAGTTGCATTATTACCGTAAACTCAAAATTAGGAATGTAGGTCACACTGAGCACTCCATGGAACATGAGAAAGTCATCCAGCCATTTCTTACCTGAGACCTATTAAAATTGCCAGAGTACAAACATAAAAATTTACACAGGAGTACTCTGAGTCATCTGAGGGGTTTGGTAGTTGGCCCACCCCGGCTCTTGGTACCCAGGAACTGAGGATCCCTGTCACTTGACCACTTTCCTTAAGTACATGGATGCAAGGAGGCTGTGGTCTTGAGTCAGAAATAGGTAGAAAATGGGACTCAGGACAGTGTGATCTTGAGAGGCTAATATTACAAAAACATGAGTAGACTTTGGATGGTGACTCAGAAGCAGAGTTAATAGTTGAAAATCTCAGCAGTTACCTTAAATAGGTCTGAGGAAGTAAATAATAAGTATAACTTTTACCTTATTTTATACTCTGAATAAATTTTACTATTGAATTTTACTTGTGTGTTTGAATTAAATCATTAATTTTATTTTTTTAATTGAATAAAGATTTTTAAAAATCTTTTTATATTATCTAAATGTCATACGGTATCAATTGAATCTTCTGATTCTGAAGGTCAAATTACTAAATAAAAATATGCCAGTTCAAGGAATCTGAGCTGTCATATATTTTAGGTTGACATACATTTCTTTTTTTTTCTTTTTTTTTGTTAACTTGTTTTATTTTTTATTTTTTAAAATTTATATCCAAATTAGTTAGCATATAGTGCCACAGTGACATCAGGAGTAGATTCCTTAGTGCCCCTTACCCATTTAGCCCATCCCCCATCCGAAAACCCCTCCAGTAATCCTCAGTTTGTTCTCCATATTTATGAGTCTCTTCTGTTTTGTCCCCCTCCCTGTTTTTATATTAATTTTGTTTCCCTTTCCTTATGTTCCTCTGTTTTGTCTTTTAAAGTCCTCATATGAGTGAAGTCATATGAATTTTGTGTTTCTCTGACTACTTTCACTTAGCATAATACCCTCCAGTTCCATCCACGTAGTTGCAAATAGCAAGATCTCATTCTTTTTGATTGCCGAGTAATACTCCATTGTGTGTGTGTGTGTGTGTGTGTGTGTGTGTGTGTGTGTGTGTGTGTGTATCTATACATATATATAGTATCTATACATATAGATATAGATATATATATATGTATAGATATATAGATATCTATACATATAGATATATATAGATATCTATACATATAGATATATATAGATATATATGTATATATAGATATATAGATATATAGATATCTATAGATATATATAGAGATACATATGTATACCACATACCACTTCTTTTTTCATTCATCCATCGATGGACATTTGGACTCTTTCCATACTTTGGCTAGTGTTGATAGTGCTGCTATAAACATGAGGGTGCATGTGACCCTTTGAAACAGCACACCTGTATCCCGTGGATAAATGCCTAGTAGTGCGATTACTGGGTCGTAGGGTAGTTCTATTTTTACTTTTTTGAGGAACCTCCATACTGTTTTCCAGAGTGGCTGCACCAGCTTGCATTCCCACCAACAGTGCAAAAGAGATCCTCTTTCTCCGCATCCTCACCAACATCTCTTGTTGCCTGAGTTGTTAATGTTAGCCATTCTGACAGGTGTGAGGTGGCATCTCATTGTGGTTTTGATTTATATTTCCCTGATGATGAGTGATGTGGAGCATTTTTTCATGTGTCAGTTGGCCATCTGGATGTCTTCTTTGGAGAAGTGTCTATTCACGTCTTTTGCCCATTTCTTCACTGGATTATTTGTTTTTTGGTGTTGAGTTTAATAAGTTCTTTATAGATTTTGGATACTAACCCTTTATCTTACATGCCATTTTCAAATACCTTTTGCCATTCTGTCAGTTGCTTTTTAGTTTTGCTGATTGTTTTCTTTGCTGTGCAAAAGCTTTTTATTTTGATGAAGTCCCAATAGTTCATTTTTGCTTTTGTTTCCCTTGCCTCTGGAGACGTGTTGAGTAAGAGGTTGCTGAGGCCAAGATTTAAGAGGTTTGTGCCTGCTTTCTCCTCAAGGGTTTTGATGGCTTCCTGTATTACATTGAAGTCTTTCATTCATTTTGAGTTTATTTTTGTGTATGGCATAAGAAAGTGGTCCAGGTTCATTCTGCATGTCGCTGTCCAGTTTTCCCAGCACCACTTGCTGAAAAGCTCTCTCTATTCCATTGGATATTCTTTTCTGCTTTGTCAAAGATTAGTTGGCCATACGTTTGTGGGTCCATTTCTGGGTTCTCTATTCTGTTCCATTGATCTGAGTGTCTGTTCTTATTCAGTACCATACTATCTTGGTGATTACAGCTTTGTAGTATAGCTTGAAGTCAGGGATTGTGATGCCTCCTGCTTTGGTTTTCTTTTTCAAGATTGCTTGGGCTATTCGGGGTCTTTTCTGGTTCCATACAAATTTTAGGATTATTTGTTCTAGCTCTGTGAAGAATGCTGGTGTTAATTTGATAGGGATTGCATTGAATGTGTAGATTGCTTTGGGTAGTATCGACATTTTAACAATATTTCTTCTTCCTATCCAGGAGCATGGAATCTTTTTCCATTTTTTTTGTGTGTCTTCTTCAATTTCTTTCATAAGCTTTCTATAGTTTTCAGTGTATAGATTTTTCATCTCTTTGGTTAGATTTATTTCTAGGTATTTTATGGTTTTTTTGTGCAACTGTAAAAGGGATCGATTCCTTGATTTCTCTTTCTGTCACTTCATTGTTGGCGTGTAGGAATACAACCGATTTCTGTGTGTTGATTATATATCCTGCAACTTTGCTGAATTTATGAATCAATTCTAGCAGTTTTTTGGTTGAATCTTTTGGGTTTTCCATATAGAGTATCATGTCATCTGAGAAGAGTGAAAGTTTGACCTCCTCCTGGCCAATCTGGATGCCTTTTATTTCTTTGTGTTGTCTGATTGCAGAGGCTAAGACTTCCAATACATTGTTGAATAAGTGGCTAGAGTAGACATCCCTGTCTTGTTCCTGACCTTAGGGGGAAAGCTCCCAGTTTTTCCCCATTGAGGATGATATTAGCATTGGGTTGTTCATATATGGCTTTTATGATCTCGAAGTATGCTCCTTTTATCCCTACTTTCTTGAGGGTTTTTATCAAGAAAGGATGTTGTATTTTGTCAAATGCTTTCTCTGCATCTATTGAGAAGACCATATAGTTCTTGTCCTTTCTTTTATTGATGTGATGAATCACATTAATTGTTTTGCAGATATTGAACAAGACCTGCATCTCAGGTATGAATTTCACTTGGTCATGGTGAATAATTTTTTTAATGTATTGTTGGATCTGGTTGGCTAATATCTTGTTGAGGATTTTTGCATCCATGTTCATCAGGGAAATTGGCCTATAGTTCACCTTTTTTAGTGGGGTCTCTGTCTGGTTTTTGAATCAAGGTAATGCTGGCTTCATAGAAAGAGTGTGGAAGTTTTCCTTCCATTTCTATTTTTTGGAAGAGCTTCAAGAGAATAGGTGTTAACTCCTCCTTAAATGTTTGGTAGAATTCCCCTGGAAAGCCATCTTGCCCTGGACTCTTGTTTTTTGGGAGATTTTTTATTACTTATTCGATTTCCTTAGTGGTTATGGGTGTGCTCAAATTTTCTATTTCTTCCTGTTTCAGATTTGGTAGTGTATATGATTCTAGGAATTTGTCCATTTCTTCCAGATTGCCCATTTATTGGCATATAATTGCTCATAATATTATCTTAGTATTGTTTTTATTTCTGCTGTGTTGGTTGTCATCTCTCCTCTTTCATTCTTGATTTTATTTATTTGGGTCCTTTCCTTTTTCTTTTTGATCAGACTGGCTAGTGGTTTATCAATTTTGTTAATTCTTTCAAAGAACCAGCTTCTGGTTTCATTGATCTGTTCTACTGTTTTTGTGTTTAGTTTTTTTTTTTTTTTTTGGTAGTTTGTTTTTGTTTTTGTTTTTTTGTTGTTTTTTTTTTTTTTTTTTTTTTTTGGTTTTCCATAACATTGATTTCTGCTCTAATCTTTATTATTTCCTATCTTCTTTTGGTTTGGGGTTTTATTTCCTGTTCTTTTTCCAGCCCCTTAAGACCTAAGGTTAGGTTGTGTATCTGAGATCTTTATTCCTTGTTTAGGAAGGCCTGGAGTGCTATATACTTTCCTCTTATGACCACCTTTACTGGGTCCCAGAGGTTTTGGTTTGTGGTGTTATCATTTTCATTGACTTCCCTATAATTTTTAATTTCCTCCTTAACTGCTTGGTTATCCCCTTATTCTTTAGTAGGATGTTCTTCAGTCTCCAGAAGTTTCTTATCTTTCCAATTTTTTCTTGTGGTTGATTTTGAGTTTCATAACGTTGTGGTCTGAAAATATGCATGATATGATCTCAATATTTTTGTACTTATTTAGGGCTAATTTGTGTCCCAGTATATGGTCTATTCTGGAGAACGTTCCTTGTGCACTGGAGAAGAATGTATATTCTGCTGCTTTAGAATGAAATGTTCTGAATATATCTGTTAAGTCCATCTGGTCTACATGTCATTCAAGGCCATTGTTTGCTTGTTGATTTTTTGATTAGATGATCTGTCCATTGCTGTGAGTGGGGTGTTGAAGTCTCCTACTATGATGGTATTACTATCAATGAGTTTCTTTATGTTTGTGATTAATTGATTTATATATTTGGGTGCTCTCATATTTGGCACATAAATGTTTATAATTGTTAGGTCTTAGTGGATACACCCCTTGATTATGACATAATGCCCTTCTGCATCTCTTGATACAGTCTTTATTTTAAAGTCTAGATTGTCTGATATAAGTATGGCTACTCCAGCTTTCTCTTGTTGACCATTAGCATGATAGATGGTGTTCCATCCCCTTGTTTTCAATATGAAGGTGTCTTTAGGTCTAAAGTGGGTCTCTTATAAACAGCATATAGATAGATCGTGTTTACTTATCCATATTGTTACCCTATGTCTTTTGATTAGAGCATTGAGTCCATTGACGTTTGGAGTGAGTACTGAAAGATAGGAATTTATTGCCATTATGATGCTTGTGGAGTTGGAGTTTCTGGTGGTGTTCTCTGGTCCTTTCTAATCTTTGTCTATTTTGGTATTTATCTATCTATTTATCTATCTATATATCTATATAGCTATATATATCTATATAGATATCTATCATATATATCTATATAGATATAGATAGATAGGTATCTATATAGATATCTATATATGATAGATATATAGATACCTATCTATCTATATCTATCTGTCTATAGATAGATATAGATATCTAGATATATATCTATATATATATAGATATAGATAGATCTATATCTATATCTATCTATATCTATCTATATCTATATAGATATCTATATCTATCTATATCTATCTATCTGTCTATATATATATATATATTTTTTTTTTTTTTTTCATCTTCTCTCCCTCAGGGAGTCCCCCTTAAAATTTCTTGCAAGACTGGTTTTGTGGTCACAAACTCCTTTAATTTTTGTTTGTCTTGAAAACTTTTTGTTTCTCCTTCATTTTGAATGACAGCCTTGCTGGATAAAGAATTCTTGGCTGCATATTTTTATGATTCCATGCATTGAATATAACCTGCCACTCCCTTCTGGTCTGCCAAGTTTCTGTGGATAGGTCTGCTGCAAAACTGATCTGTCTTCTCTTGTACATTAGGGACTTTTTTTCCCTTGCTGCTTTCATGATTCTCTCCTTGCCTGAGTGTTTTGTGAATTTGACTATGATATGCCTTATTGATAGTCAGTTTTTGTTGAATCTAAAGGGGGTCCTCTGTGCTTCCTGGATTTTGATGTATGTGTCTTTCCCCAGGTAAGGAAAGTTTTCCGCTATGATTTGCTTACATAACCCTTCTACCCCTATTTCTCTCTCTTCGTCTTCTGGGACCCCTGTGATTCTGATGTTTTTCCTTTTTAATGAATCACTGATTTCTCTAATTCTTAAATTGTGCTCTTTTGCCTTAATCTCCCGCTTTTTTTCTGCTTCCTTATTCTCTGTAAGTTTGTCCTCTGTATCACTGATTCTCTGTTCTGCCTCATCCATCCTTGCTGCTGCTGCATCCATCTGTGATTGCAGCTCAGTTATAGCATTTTTAATTTCATTCTATTTTTTACTTCTTTTATCTCTGCATAAAGGGATTCTAATCTATTTTTTACTCCAGTTAGCATTCTTATTATTGGGATTCAAAATTCTGATTCAGACATCTTGTTTGTATCTGTGTTGGGTTAAATCCCTGGCTGTTGATTCCTCATGCTCTTTCTGTTGGGGTGAATTCCTTCGTTTCATCATTTTGAAGGGAGAAAAGGAATTAATGAGTTGTAAAAATTAAAATTAAAAAATTACACACACACTAAATCTAATAAATGATGCTAGATTCTAGGTGTGTTTTCATCTTGGTGTTGAAAGTGGTTGACAGATTAGAGAAAAAAAGGGAGAAAAAAAGGATATCATTTGAGAATTTGAAAAAACGAATACACTGTAATAGAGTAAAATGAGATGATTGGAGTAAAATAGAATTTGAAACAATTTACACAAAATTAAAGAATATAGCAGGAAACAAATAAAAATATTTTTAATAAAAATTAAGAATAAAAATGAATTTTTTCTCTTTATTCAAGAAAAAAGAAACAAAGAAGAGAAAAAATAGGAAAAAAATGAAATCGTTTGAAAATTTGAAAAAGTGAATATACTATAGTAGACTAAAATAAAATGCTGGAAGTAAAATAGAATTTGAAAATATTACATAAAAGGAAAAAATATAGTAAAAAATTAAAGAAAAATATTTCTAATAGAAATTGAAAGTAAAAATGAAGTTTTTCTCTTTCTGCATTCAAGAAAAAGAAAAGAAACTGAGAAAAAAGAATAAAAAAAAAACAAGGGATTCATTTGAAAATTAGAAAAGATAAACACACTGAAGTAGACTAAAATAGAATGATGTAAGATAGAATTTGAAGAAATTTACACAAATGTAAAAAATAGGGTAAAAAATAAAGAAAAATATTTTTAATAAAAATTGAAAATAAAAATGAATTTTTTCTCTTTTTGTATTCAGGAAAAAGAATAGTGTAAAAGAGGGAAAAAAGAAAAAAAAGAAAGAAAATTGAATATATGGACCTGCTAACAGATTGAAACAGGACTAAAATTACTTCATTTTCCCCTAGAGGTCATACTATGAAGCCCTTCATAGTCCATAAACTAAGTAGGCTCTTAGACTTGTGTTCTTGAAGAGCTAGGTTGGCCCAGTTGTGGGACTCGGTGTAACAGCTCCATTCTTCACTAGATGGCGCTGCTAGCCTACTGGGGTGGATTGTTGCTGGGCTCATACGTGCATATGCACATGAGCAGGAGTGGTGAAAATGGCATCACCCAGCTACTCAGTGTCTAGAATGGGAATTGTTCAGCAATCACGCACCCATCCCCTGTCTTCAGCTTTTATCCACTCTCTACTTCTTCACTGTCAGTGACCAAGCCCCAGGCACTACTTTTCTCCTGAATTTTGTCTCAGATGCGGCTGTTTTCCCCAGCTCTTTACTTCTGAAGGACTGCGGCTTTGACCCGTTCTACCCCTCTGTGGGAGGGTCTCACTGAGCGATGGCCAAATGAACAATGGCCAAATGTTGGCTCTACCCAGGAATGCCCACTGGACCCTGCTGTTGCTGGTGCCCCGAGACTGTGGCCAGGTGCCAGCCCATTCCAGAAGAAGTTCTCAAGATAGTGTAGCAGCATTATTTCAGGGATTATGGAAAATCACAACACACATCTGGCACCAGCCTTCACACTTAACATCCTTGTTCCAATACCAGCAAATGTGGCCATTTTCTGGGGTCTGCTGGGGCCAGGTGGCTTCAACAGTCTCTACCAAATGTCCTTCCAGCAGTGGAGCTGCTTTTCCCCATGTGGCCCGAGAACGGCCCAGACCCCACTCTGTTCCCAGGGATTCGCCCTTCCCACCAGAGCACTGCCAGATTTTGGAGCTGCGGAGTTGCGGTCTTTGTGCTCCCCGTGTTTACAGTCTTAATGGAATTTAAACCCTCTCCTTTTTCCTTTTTCCATTTTTAGTTTAGTCCCTGCAGCTGTTTCCAATTTTCCACTTTCTCTCCAGCTGCTTTTGGGGAGGGGTGCTTTTCCCATATTCTCCCCTGCCCCAGTCTCTGTCCTCTCTCTGCCTGCAAAGGTGGCTCCCTGCCCACTGCTGGCCTCTCACTCCCAAAGTTCACCTCTCTGTGTCACGTACATGCTGAATTCTGTGGTTCAGGTTGTGCAGATTGTTGTGTTAACCCTCCAATCAGTTTTCTAGGTGTGTAGGATGGTTTAGTGTTGGTCTGGCTATATTTCATGGATGCAAGACACACAAAAAAGTTCCATGCTGTTCCACCATCTTGTTTCAGGGCTCTTATGTCATTTAATTTTAAACCTGAGACCCTCATCTCTTTACAGAGATGCCTAATAAATGCTTGTTGCTTGAACAAATCAGGTTTAAACAAAAGCAGAATTAATGTTTTTCTTCTTCCATTTTGAATATACTAGGCAAACCACCAATTGCCCTCTTTAAAGGGTAGGGTCCTGCCTGTGAGACAAAAAGAATACATACACTAAGCATTTCATACAGAGGAGATTTGATACAAGGAGTTAGTTACACAGGCTGTGGAAGGCTGAAAGAGAAAAGTGGAACAGCAAACAAGGGCAGAGAAAATAACATCAGAAAACAAGTAGGACTTAGGAATCCATAAGGAATGGGGTGGGGTTACTAGAACGTAGACACTAAGATGTCTGAGGAATGGACATTCCTGGCTGTTTCTGACAGCTCTAAGAATGAGCTGAGGTTGGTCTGGAAGTGCCAAAGGAAGCCAAAGGCTGGAACTAAACTGATAGGAACAGAAAGAACCAGAGAGGAAGTTCGTTCTCTCTACTTCCTCTTTGAGCCCCCTCTAGGGTTTATGCTGGCAGAAACTGGTAGGAAATAAGCTAACTTGCTTCCTTGAAGTTGGTGAGCTTAGTTTGCAGGGTCACTGCTGAGTAGAGGAAGAAACGTGGGTTTGGAGCTGGAAAACAATATGTAAAATCCTGCACACCTGTTGTGAAAAGGGAACAAGACCAACTTGAAAGTCACAATAGCAGTAAATGATATGTGAGGTAGATGTTGCCTCAGGGGCTATTTCATGGTTGGATTATCCCAACTTGTATTGAGTTCAGTTACCTGTGCTATTTGAACCCTCAACATTAATTATTTAGTAACACTGACATGCTATCCAGGTAAAATGGCTCTTTCTGCAGACACCATGATCTTTCTCTTAAATCCTAACATATTCACATAGCCACAGCATTGAAATTTCAACCACTTTTTGGGCAAAGACAGGTCATTTCTGATTACAGTGTCCTTAGAGATTCTCCTTCTCCTGGTAATCAATGAACAGATAGCCCGCGTCTCCAAATTGTTGAACTTTCCATGCCACTCTTTCCTCTCTATTTTCCAGGCTATTCATGTCTGCAACTGTCCATTTACATTGGGCAAAGCTGTTTTCCAGAGCTTAGTTTACCCTGATGGGAAGTAGAACACAGCTGAACAGATGAGTTTACTAAAACTTAAGATTATTTCGTTTTCCAAAATCTCCAAATAATTTTGTATTATTTCTGGGCACTCCAAATATTAGTATGCCTTGCACAATTAAACCAAGTTGCCCCTTATAAGGGAATGGTTGCCTTATCAAACTGAGTGTACATGCTGTCAATTGTTTAGCTTCTGCTGGTAGAGATGGACAGGCAGTATGGATGAAATCTACAGATGATCTCCAGTCCCCATTTAACCTAACACACAATTTCATCTCATACAGAGCAAGCCTGGGGCTTGTACCAAGATTGTTAATACTTGGCAATGTGGTCCATTAGTCTTAATTGATGCACTAATTGATGAACTCCCTGAAAATAAAGATTAGGTACTTCTAGAGTTTAGCATTTTTTTTTTCTTTCTGTTAAGCTTTCTGGAAAGGAATATTTTCCAAAGCTCATCTGGTGTCCAGAATTAAAACCAATGGTTTTAAAAGTTGGCTTAGCATCAGAATAATACATGGAGCTTTAAAAATTTGTTTTTCGTGTTTGTTTATTTTTTTAAAGAGAGAGAGAGTGCGCACACATGAACACAAGCGGGGGAAAGGCAGAGGGAAAGGAGAGAGAATCCCAAGCAGTCTCTGTACTGTCAGTGCAGAGCTTCATGTCGAGCTCGAACTCATGAACCTCAAGATCATGACCTGAGCCGAAATCAAGAGTTGGATGCTCAATGGACTGAGCCACCCAGGCACCCATATATAGAGCTTTTTAAAGAATAGATGTACAATCTTCATCCCAAATGCACTAAAAAGAGTATCTGAGTTTTGGGGCCTATATGTTACATGTAAAGCTCTATACAACATTTTGATGTATCATCAGAATTGAGAATTGCAGATTTCTTTCCCCAGGGAAAGTGTAAGCATTATTGAATTAGTATTGACAGTTTGGTATGGTTGGTGTCAAACAACTGATGGAAGAAATGTTAGTCAAAGGATCTTAGTCACTTAGCTAGGTTTAAATATCAAAGACTGTTTTCTTTATTGGTTTGTTTGTTTATTCCTTGTGGTTCTGTTGTTAACTTGAACTCTCTTAGATGGCTCAGGATCGATTCATATTCTAACATGTATTCCACTTGGTTCTTTTGTTTATTTAAAAGCTCTCACATGGGCAGGATGGATAATAAAACCTACTTAGATGCCAGCTCTGGACTTCCTGATATAAACTGGAATCTAGCCTGCCTTACTTAGTGTGTGGTTGATCACTTAATGATCTGTGGAAAATCTCAAAGTTTGAGTACAGAGCCCTGAAATCTCCAAAGGGAAAGCCATTTTTGCTCTGGGAAATAATTGGACATAAGTGTGGTAAGGACCTACTCAGTGTCAAAAAAATGAAGAACAGGCAACCATTTTCAAGGAGTTGAAGAAAATGGCCTGTTACAAAAATGGAGAAAGAAAAGCAGGGGCACCTGGGTGGCTCAGTCGGTTAAGCATCTGACTTCAGCTCAGGTCATGATCTCACAGTCCGTGAGTTCAAGCCCCACGTTGGGCTCTGTGCTGTCAGTTCAGAGCCTGGAGCTTGCTTGGATTCTGTTTCTCACTTTCTCTCTCTCTCTCTTTCCCTCCCCCACTCACACTCTGTCTCTATCATAAGGGACTCTTAAAAACTGAAAATAAACAGGGTTGATGGGGGGTGGGAGGGAGGGGAAGTGGGTGATGGGCATTGAGGAGGGCACCTGTTGGGATGAACACTGGGTGTTGTATGGAAACCAATTTGACAATAAATTTCATATTAAAAAAATGAATAAATGTTAAAAAAAATTTTAAGAAAAGCAGCTTCCTGAGAAAAGAAGGGAAAGTGTGTCACATTCAGAAGAAGAAAACAAATCCACTTGAAGGACTAGGTTCTGGCAAGAGAGGTGCCTGGGAATCTGCTTTGGGCTGTGATGAACCATTACCATCTACAAACCACTGGGCCAACTTCAGCAGATAACTCCAGTTGTTGTTTGTCTTATTCAGGGATGTAAAAATACTTTAATAAAAGGAAATCAATGCATATAATAAAGGTGAAACCAATGTTTGTAAGACTTTAATAGCTGCTGAGAGACATTTGCTAAAAGTTAATTTGCTGATTTAAAAAATTCCATCAAACATTGCTCACAAGAATAGAGAGAAATGTACTTTAATTCATTGTAGTGATATAAAGTGGTTTGATAACTTGGGAAGTGATTTGAATATCTAAATCTCATGAGATACAACTTTTTTTTTTGGACTCATTAATCTGAATTTTTTCTTCTTGTTTTCTAAGGAAAAAATCTCACAAAATAATGATAAAAGCTCTAAACACAGAGATGGAAGTTTGAGAATTAATTTTTTTGATAGTGAAAAATTGGAAGCAAACTAAGATAAGTGGTAAATGATTTGAGCATTTATGCTTTAGGGTAAAACAGTATTTGAGCTTGCATCTCCTTTACATATCTAATTATTTAGATACAAATTATGCACACAAATGTTAACATATATAGCATATGGACATACACAAATAGAAACTGAAGGATGGGGCACCTGGGTGGCTCAGTTGGTTACGCGTCCAACTTCGGCTTGGGTCATGATGTCACTGTTCATGAGTTGGAGCCCCATCTCAGGCTCTGTGCTGACAGGTCAGAGCCTTGAGCCTGCTTTGGATTCTGTGTCTTTTTCTCTGCCCGTCCCTCACTCATTCTCTCTCTCTTTCTCTCTCAAAAGTAAACATTAAAAAATTTTGTAAAGAAATTGAAGGATGAATTGATGTTATTGACAGTACTACTTATTTTTTATAAGAGCATTGTGATTGACTATACCTTAAGTTTTTAAAAATACTTGTTTAATACTTGATGTTTTGGCCATTCTATGGGCTGCTCTTAAGATGACTTTAAAGGTAAGCCTATAGAAACAAAATTTGCGTACAGTAAAATTCACTGGTTTAAAGAGGACAGTTTGTTTCCGCCGATGTATACAGTTCTGTAACCATTACCACAATCAAGATGCATAACATTTTCCTAACCACATAAGTACCTTGCCCCAACACCCCATACCAGGCCTCTTTATAGTCAATCCCCTGTTCTCATTCAGCCCCTGGAATTGCTATTTGAATTTTTGTCCCTGTAGTTTTGCCTTTTCCAGAGTCAAATAAACTGTACTATTTTCTGTATGCCTTCTTTCACTTACGCTTTTGTGTCCAGCTACTCTCAAAAAAGCAAATTACTTTTGTTATTATCCAGGTTGCTGAATGTACATCCATACTTCCTTTTAACTTAGGATTGTGTTCCTTGTAGGGTAAATGACTATTCATTGACCAGTTCATGGATGTCTTTGTTCAGTTGGATACTTTGTGACATACATACTCTTGAAACCATCACCACAGTCAAGACAATAAATATTTCCCTCACTGTATTTAAAGAAAAAGTTCGTTCTTGACCCTTACCATCCGTTCCTCCATCCCATCTCCAGGCAACCAATTGCCTGCTTTGTATCACTATAAATTAGTTTGACTAGATTTTGTGTAAATTAAATCACACAGTATGTACTGCTCATTTTTTTTGTATGTTTCTTTTCCTTCAGATAAGTGATTTTGAGATTTATCCATGTTGATGCATGTTTCAATAATTCGTTTGTTATATTTCATCTATTACCATAAATTGTTAATCCAAACACTAGTTGAATCACATTTAATTTTAATGCTTGCCATACTTGATAGAGTTATCTCACACAAAGACATGATGATTGAAATGGAATGTAATGTTGACTCAATTTGTTGAATTGTTCTACTCATTTTCCAAACTATTCACCAAATAGATAATTGGTTTTGCTGAAATTTCAGTCTGCCCTCATGTCAGTCTGTTGGTATTACAAATTAATTGTAAGTCATTAAATAATTACATTTGTGATGAGTATGTTAAATCCACTCAAGCTTTTCATTGAAAGATAGTTTCTACTAAACGATTTGTAAGTAGATTAGAAAATTGTGCTTCTAAGTGTTTTCAGCATATAGTTGAGAGACATTTTATAGATGAATAGATACACATTGTTTTAGGCATTAAAATCACTTAATGCTTAAAACATTTGTAAACATCCTTTCAAAAATTTATAAATTTCTTTTGAATAGCAGCTACTCTCTCTTTAATTGTTAAAATGTCATCTTGAAGTTTAATATTTAATGTTTGTTTTTCTGAAATTATTTGGTATCAAGTTATATACTTTTCATTATGGAAATTAAAAATGAAATTATGTCTTTTTATAGAAGGAAAATGAGTTGTGCCTCTTTGCTTGACAAACCTCCTAGGTAGTTGGACATAAAATAACCAAAAACCTCTTTGTTATAAAAGTTTTTTTAAGATTGTTTCCTTTTTATTACTATAAGAACTCTACGATAATTTTAAGACATTTAAAAATATAAAATTAAGTTCAATGATAACATCCTGTAGCACTTTTGACATTTCTGGTTGCGGCTTGTGTGCTGAAAGGACTAATAATAGAGTAAATTAATTTCAAATATGCTATTGCACCTGTAATTTGGTCAAGGACAATTTTTGAAAGAAAAATTACTGAAATATGCTATATCAACAGTGATTACACTTTCTCAGTTTTTAAACAATTTTTTACTTTGATAATACATCCTCTCTAGCATAGGTTTCCTTTTATAGCTCAGAAAAAGCTATTACATGCTTAAAACAGAAGCTAGCAAATACCATAAACTGAGACGTTATTTTTAACTTTGAGCCAAGTCTATAGTAAACCTCCTACGCTGTGTAAATGTTCTAATACACATTTGTTCAAATTGTTAGCAGTGTTGCCTGTGAATCTTCAAACATTAATTAATAGGCAAAGAAATGTTGACTATGTTGTTTTCTGCTCATGCCAATAATTTTTATAAACCGTGACGTAAAAGGAAAAGATCTATTTCTCCAGTGGTCTGTAAATTTTGTCTGTAATTGACAAAGATACCCCAAAGAAGGTTTGAAACTTTAAAGTTTCATGAAATTTTGTTAATATAGAATTGGATTTTGTGTGACTATGATCACTGGTGGGGGAAAATTTTTTATAACAAAATTTTTTTCCACTCTTACTAGATTATTGTTGGTTTTTACATATGAAATGTGGCTGATGAAGGGCTTATATTAGGAGTAAAACTGTCAGCCTTGCCATTAGCCATTGACCACAGATCTAGAAATTCAACAGGGAGGAAGTGTATATCCATTCACTGGCAACTTATTTACCCAATAAAATAATAGCTCGCTGGTACAAAGGAAAATGTGAAATGTTAAGTGTTAGGTTACCAAAAAAGTAATCGGCAAAATTTTATGTGCATCATGAGAACTATGTAAAAAAGACTAGAAAAGAATATATATTTAAAAAAAACTCTACCAGGATGTTAGGATTAAAGATATTTTGTTTTTTTCCTTAGTTGTCAAGTTCTTTATATTTTATTTAGAATTTTAAGGCAATGTATTTGTGTCATATTTGCCTCTTTTTCTTCGGGAAATCTCTGAATCTGTGTGAAAGTTAACTTACTTTCATATAGAAGTGTTCACTTGACTCTGACCAATAATAGATTTGCTAATTGCTTTCAGTTATTAATTTGAAGGGAAAGTAATTATACTGTAATATTTTTATGCATTTCCCTGAATACTAGTGGTCATTCTTCCTTAAATTCTTTTTTTAATTGAAGTATGGTTGATATATAAAATATTATAGGATTTACCTGTACCACATGGTGATTTGATGGTTATATACATTATGAAATGACCATCAGAGTAAGTCTAGTTACTATCTGTCACCATGTATAGTTAGTACAATATTATCGAATATATTCTCTATGCTTTACATAACATCTCATGACTTATTTGATAACTAAGTTTATATCTCTTAATCCCCATCACCTATTTCACCCATCCCTCCATCCACCTCCCCTCTGGTAACCATCAGTTTGTTCACTGTATTTACGAGTCTGTTTCTATGTTGTTTTGGTTTCTTTAGGATTATATTCCACATATATAAGTGAAATCATATGTTATTTGTTTTTCTCTCTTTGACTTATTTGACTTAGAGTAATACCTGCTAGGTCCATCCATGTGTAACAAATGGCAAGATTTCACTCTTTTTTATGACTGAGCAATATTTCATTTGTCTTTCTTTGACTTACTTCATTTAGCATAAAACCCTCTAGGTTTTCTTGCAAATGGCAACAATGTACTTTGTTGCAAATGGCAATATCTCATCTTTTTGTAATTGTGTATATATATATATATATATATATATATATGTGTGTGTGTGTGTGTGTGTCTTTATATGTATATATACGTACATATATATATATGTACACATACATATATACACACACACACATATATATATATATATATATGTACGTATATACCTGCTACATATTCTTTATCCATTCATCTCTTGATGGACAATTATGTTGCTTCCATATCTTGGCCTTGGCAAACAATACTGCATTGGAACATGGGTGCATATGTATTTCCAGATTGGTGTGTTCATTTTCTTTGGATAAATGCCCAGAAATGGAGTTGCTGGATCACATGGTATTCCTATTAACTTTTTGAGGAACCTCCATACTGTTTTCCATAGTGTCTGCACCAATTTACCTTCCTACCATCAGTGCATGAGGGTGTCCTTTCTTCAACATCCTCATCAAAATGTGCTACTTTTTGTCTTTTGATACTAGCCATTCTCACAGGTGTGCAGTGGTGTCTTATTGTGGTTTTGATTTGCATTTCCCTGATTTGGGGTGATGAGCATCTTGTCCTGTGTGTTGGCTATCTGCAGGTCTTCTTGGCAAAATGCCTATTGAGATCCTCTGCCCATTTTTAATCAGATTGCTTGTTTTTTTTGGTGTTCACTTGTAGAAGTTTTCTTCTTATAATTTGGACATTCACCCTTCATCAGATATATCATTTGAAAATATATTCTTGCATTCAGTAGCCTGCCTTTTCATTTTGAAGATTTCCTTTGCTGTGCAAAAGTTTTAGTTTGATGTAGTCCTAATCAGTTATTTTAGGTTTTGTTGCCCTTGCCTGAGGAGACAGGTCCAAAAAATATTGCTGAAACCAATATCTATGAGATTACTGCCTATGTTTTCTTTCATGAGTCTTATGGTTTTAGGTATTACACTTAGATATTTAATCCATTTTGATTTTATTATTGTGCATGGTGCAAGAAAGTGGTCCACTTTCATTCTTTTGCATGTGGTTGTCCAGTTTTCTCAGCAATATTTACTGAAGAGACTTTGTTTTCTCTGTTTCATATTCTTGTCATCTTTGTTGCAGATTAATTGACCAGATGAGCTTGAGTTTATTTCTGGGCTGTCTATTCTGTTCCATTAATATACGTGTCTGTTCCTTTCCCAGTTACATACTGTTTTGATTGCTACAGCTCTGTAGTACAGTTTGAAATTAGAGAGCATGATAGCTTCATCTTTGTTCTTCACAAGATTGCTTTGGCTATTCAGGGACTTTCGTGATTCCACATAAATTTTAGAATTGTTTTAGGTTTATGAAATAAGTATCATTGGTACTTTGATAGAGGTTGCCAAGCCAAGTGTTTATAAATGGAACATTTGATTTCATTGTTAGTTAATGACTGTAGTAGAAGAGGCCTTCTCTAACTACCTTTGACAACTGTTTCTCAACTTAATGCCAGTGCCCGGCTTATATTTTTATTTTCCATAATACTTAATTGACTGGTGTATATGTGTGTATGTGTACACACACACACACACACACACATTTTAATGTATGCTTCTTTTTCCTGTGCTGTCAAATTTGGATACCAGGTGGAGTATTGTAGATGCTTTAGAAATGTTGAATGAATGAAGGAATAAATAAACCTCTACACATTTTTCTGGTGGAGTATTCAGATTTTATTTATGAATCAGTAAGACCTCTTGCAATATTAGAGATGACTTCTAATCATATGTTGCAAAAAGTTTTTAAATGGTCAGTTTTTATTTTTAATGTTTGAGAAGTTTAATAGTTTTCTAGATGCATTACTATATGGTTTTGGCGCTTAGTGTTTTGTCTAGAAATACTTCTCCTCTTCCTGCTGTTCTGCGTGTGTGTGTGTGTGTGTGTGTGTGTGTGTGTGTGTGTGTGAGAGAGAGAGAGAGAGAGAGAGAGGAATGAATGAATGAATATAGAACTCATGGTGGGACCATTGTAAGGTAAAAAGAGCTAACTTCTCTCCAACGTGGAGACTTCACTATATCTGCACTACTTAGTGGGTGATGGTCCTTCACCTTGGAAGGCTGCCTTTGTGATAGACTGAGTATATACATGCCCTTGGATCTGCTGCTGGGCTTTCTCTCCTCTACCATGGAGCTACCTCACTGTGGCAGCTGTGTCACTGTTAGTGTAGCTCTGCTGTATTTTTGAATACTTGAGTAAATCCCTCTGTGATTTCTTTTTTAAAACTATTTTAGTTCTTTCTTCATCCTTTCTGATAAATGCGGTGAGCATTTTTCCATGAAAAAATAAGCGAATAAATGGAAATAAATTGTGCATGTCTGAAATACAAGTTTGAGACTTTGGCAGAGACTGTACCTGCTGCCCATGAGCTTTTAGACTCCAGACCATCTCCTAGGACCACTGTCTAGGAAGCATGTTAGGAAATGCTGCAGAATCATTCCCTAATGTGTAACCTATCTTACAGGTTTTCTTTTTTTTTTGTTTTGTTTTTTGTTTTTTGTTTTTTGTTTTCAGGGACTTAGGAACTTTCAGGGTTGTTTGAAGGATTTTCAGGTTGAAATTTTCATGACTTTTCAGTAGCTGCCTGTTTTTATATTTTATGGAGAATTTGATAACTCCTTTCCTTTTTTCTTTATTTTAAAGAAAATGGCTGAACAAATAGTAGAGCTGTGAAAATAGTGTATGCTTGTGGGAAAGCTATAGAATGCCTGGTTTTCCCAGATACTCTGACTGGGTGCTTCTTATACCCAAAGCAGATCTCCAAGACTGGTCCCAGATGGAGCTTTGATGCTAAAAGTAGCCAGCCAAGAATAGTTGAAAGGGCATGACTTAATTTTGTAGGCATACAAGAAAACTGGTCCCGATATGCCCTGGGAAATTTCCTCCATGGTGTGTTGTCTTGCCTCCATTTGGAGGATAAGTCCCGAAAGTTGAGGTGCATACATTAGAAAAGTGTTCTTCTATGTCTGGAATCATCTGACCAGGGAGAAGGGGCACCCTCATATGTCCTTCAGTACTCCATGTCAATTTAGGGCATCTTTATTCAAAGTGTTAAAATATTTTGACCTTTCAAAAAGGGAAAGACCCAGTCAGTGTATCTTTGGCAATAGGTCCCATCAAATAGGACACAGAGGTTTCTTTAGTTATGATCTCTCTCTGGGGTAGAGATTTATAAATGTGACATAAATCTCACAAATGTGCCCACTGTTTTGTTTTATATTCCACTACATTCCCCATGAGGTTCTAAGTGACATTCTGTGGGTTCCAAATCAAATGGGCCCATTGTTTGTTGCTTGGTTTTTTCACACTGAGAAACGTAAAGCACTTAGTCGTAACATTTTTGTTTTAATGTCTTAAAAAATTATCCTTTCCTGCCTTCCTTCTGCACAAAGGCTTGGGAGACACAATGGTGGCAGTACAAATAAATGAATTTAAATGCATTGCTTCAATAGTTAAAAACAACAATTGCCTTGAAAACTAATGACATTCAACTGAATGGACTGTTATAGTAGGCTCCCATTTTTTTACTTGCAGCTTTTGGAGCTTATTTGTCATCAGTCTGTCACTGTTTACCATTCCATTCTTGGACACACAGCTTGATCTGCCTCAGATGCCCATCAGGGTGCCCTGCAGCAGCTTCCTGGGCTGCAGGGACTGTTGACTCAAAGGCAGCCAGGGCCCTGGCCTTGCAGGTAAGCTTTTATAGATGAATTTGGAGAAATGCTTGTCTTGCTTTGTCTGTCTTTCCCATCACCCCTGATTTATTTCCTCTGCAGTGTATACCATGGTTTGAACTACCTCTATTACTCCAACTTAATTTGTGGTTTATTAGAAAGTCTTGGTTCTGTTGTCAACAGTCCTACTCAAGGAATGAAAGGGCACGGTCTTCTGAATTCTGTTGAAGAAAAAACACTTGAGAGATTCTCATGTATAATAGCAAAGAAAAGAACAGTCACTAAATTAAGAAGTCCACATTTTGGCAGCTTAGTAAGAATATGAATATTTACTGGCTGTCTATTATGTTCCAGGCACAATTGTTAAAAATCAAAGGGCAGTAGGAGATCATGAATGAAGTTCTTCCTCTTTCTCCAATTTCAGTTTACTTAAATTATCTCAGATACTTGGTAAAAGTAGGTAGAGTATAAAATATCCTATAGAACTAACATTTGGCATTTTCTGAATTTCTTTAAAAGCCACATCTGGACGAGTCACCCTTAGGCTCATCAGGCAGGACTGTGCATCACACTCATGTTGGAGGCTCACCTGCTGACAGGTGAGCTCTGGGCTCACTTCATTCCTTCTCTGATCTCTGCATTCCTCCTCCTCCCACACCTGGGTTCATCACATTTGCCACCTCCCTTTTCCCAGAACCCACCCAGGTGTGCTCTTCCTCAAGGTCTTTGCACTCAGTGTCCTCTTTGTCCAGAAACTTCTTCCTGCAGGTATCCCTCCCTTTCTGTGTACCTTTGCTCAACTATTCCTTTTCACAGAGGCGTCTATGACCACTCTATTTCAAATTGTGACGCTGATAACACCCCCTTACTCTGGACACACTGCCCAGTGCTCTGCTTCATTTTTC
The DNA here is from genome assembly GCF_018350195.1 of Panthera tigris. NCBI lineage: Eukaryota > Metazoa > Chordata > Mammalia > Carnivora > Felidae > Panthera > Panthera tigris. Next base: position 5,080,474 of record NC_056669.1, read on the forward strand.
ATGATGTCTTATCACCTCGGGGCATGATTTAGCATTTACTTATTTATGCGCTTACTGATGTACTCTTGCCCTGGAAAGCAAGCTTCGTGAGGGAATGATTTCATGTTTCCTTCACTGTGGTATCTCCAGTGATTTTCACATTGTTTGGTCATTAAATTTGTTAAAAACCAGCAAATAAAACTTTTATGTAACAGTTCAGATGCTACTCTTTAAAAAATTATTTTGCTATCTATGTTTGGAATGGGTTATGATTCTAAGAATCAAACAAGTAACCCAATGTCTCTAAGGTCTGGGCCTTGTTACAGGGAACACCAGGATGAGTTCATGCTACTTCTGCTTACAACAAAATGGCTTGGAAAAAGTTTAAGACAATTGGTAGCAGCAACAGTAATAACATTCCAAGTAATAGCTCCTGATGACTTAATGTGGCAAAAGCAGAGGTAATGGAAAACAACCTTGGGTGTTTTTCACATCAACCTGGTATTTCTAAGTAGACACAGGAAGTGGGTAGAACAAAAATACAGATGACGTTTATACCTTTTGTTAATTGTATTAATACTTGCCCTGCCTAAATCCTAAAACTAGTAAAAAAATTGAAATAACTAATATTAAGTGATACTGGAAATTGAGGGCAAAAAATACTTTGAATATTCTATTCTTCTGTGGGTCATTGACACCTTGGAAGGCTATGGACCCTCTCTCCAGAATAATGCATAAAACACATACTACAAACAGTTAAAACTTCACATGGGTTCCATGGATCCCTACAAGTCCATTTGTGTGTCCCAGTTTAAACATATCTGCGTTAGAGGAATGCAGAAGAATAACCCAAGACAAAGGTAACATAATTACAGTGATTCAGCCTTGAGTTCTCCTTGAAGCATACTAACAAATTAAAAAATAGACAAGGAATTACAGAAGAGAAATAAAAATCATGGAAAAGTGACAACTTTTACACAGCTAGTCTGTAACTTATTTTATGCCAGGCTTTTAAAATCTACTCAGTAGCTCTAAATTTCCAGAGCACTAGTCTGAGGAAGTTCTTTTCCACATTTTATACATGAAGGAAAAAAGAGCAGTAATGGAATTTAAATCCATGTCTCAATAATTTCAAAAGCCTACAATCTTTTTTTCTAGTGATAGTAAGCTTGTTAGTTTTCAAGGGAAGAAAGACACATCAGTGTGTGTGTGTGTGTGTGTGTGTGAAAGAGAGAGAGAGAGAGAGAGAGAGAGAGAATCGTAACAGAGACTAGAACTTTCTACAAGCTGGGAAAACCATGACATTTCAGGTTTCTTCAGTCTTTCCTTCACTGGGCAGGTTACAGACCTAAGATCTGGGGGTTTATAAAGTTTTATCTGTCAGTGAACTTGTTTGTGTTTTGAGGATAGATGGTTTTTGTTTCTGATAGATTTTCTGCTCTATCAAACTATCCTGCTTTGTATATAGCGACCCATCAGGACACAGTGGCCAAATGATTGATAATATTGAGGTCATTTTAGGGGCGCCTGGGTGGCGCAGTCGGTTAAGCGTTCGACTTCAGCCAGGTCACGATCTCGCGGTCCGTGAGTTCGAGCCCCGCGTCAGGCTCTGGGCTGATGGCTCGGAGCCTGGTGCCTGTTTCCGATTCTGTGTCTCCCTCTCTCTCTCTGCCCCTCCCCCGTTCATGCTCTGTCTCTCTCTGTCCCAAAAATAAATAAAAAACGTTGGAAAAAAAAATTAAAAAAAAAAAAATATTGAGGTCATTTTAAATGATTCTGAACCTGGTCTATTTTAAATAAACTTAGAAGCCTGTTAGGTTTGTAATGGGTCTTTAGAAATCCATGTACGTTAAACAGTTACCATTAATTCAACACTTACTAAACTCTAGGCTGTGTCTTAAGTACTTTTCATGAATTTTTCATTCAATTTCCAAACTATTTGTCAACTTAGCCAAAACAGACTAGTCAGTTCTTCCAAATTGTAGTCAAATACTCTCAATCAAAATCGTCTGATAAAAATGGAAATTAGAAAAGATGGAAATATTAAATCTATTTTCTAATGGCCATTTCTAAATATCGTGTGCTAGAGCTATTTTGCTAAGACCCAGTTTCAAATGATTCAGGTGAAGGCAAGGCTATCTAGAAGTGACCCTGCCTCACCAAGCTTGCCTGTCAAATTTGTTTCTTCCTAGGAGTTTGGCATCTCAGCAGATTGTGAAAAATCAATCAAAATTAGAGCAACTGAGGGCAGAGGCTCCAGGGGGCATCTGAAATACCACCTTTTCATGAACATAACCTGGCAGGTGATGGGCCTCCTCTGGAGACTTGGCCAACCTGCCTTGAAAAGGGCAGTTGCCATGTTGCAGGGTTGATTTCAAAGGATCTTGGCATTTTGTTATTATATTAAGAGGAAATCATTAGTGAGAGTAACCTTTTGATATTAACATATGCTATAAAACTAATTAATGCTGAAATCCAACACTCTACATTGTAAAGACATTTGTCTTAGTTTTTGCTTAAAAAGAGAATGGACTTCACTCATAACTGTATTTGGCTTCATGTGAGACATGAGCTCTAGCTGTCTAACCACTCTCTATGCTCATTTCCATGCAAAAAAAGCAATTTCAGATGGGTGATAACTTTCCATTTTCAGTGACCCCTGAGAGAGTTTTTGAGCAGATTCAGTACTGAAGCTGTGTAGTTAATTTAGGGATTTCTCGAATCACCTGGGGTTGTTTCTGGCTATTCCTGATTTATCTTGAAAGTGTATGCCCTTGAGGGTCTGATTCACCTCAGCAGGTAGACCAGCAGACCCTCTGCTGCCTCAGTAGAACAGTCACAGGTGGAACCATAGAGGGCACCCTGGTACTGGGTAGGGTGGGAGGATGAGGTGAGGGAAGGGGGAGCTAGAGTTGAATCTACTGGTGATAGAAGGAGTGAGGACTACCTGACAGAATGTTCACTGTGTGGAGAGACAGTAGCACAACCGCAGAGCAGATTCATGATAAAGTATTCTAGCTGTTGAGGGAGACACCGCTCAAATGGGTTTTGCCAAGCTCCAAATTGTCAGCTTGGAGCACTGCTGGGAAGTTTTATCAGAGTCTATGATCCCTTCTCTGGAGTCAATCCAGTATTAGAAAAAAAGGATTTTAATTTTTTTAGACATAAGTATCAAATTATGATTGCATGCCTGAGCAGAAAGCTAAATTTTTAAGCATAAAAAGGGTAGACGATTGATTTTTTAGAAAGGTGGAATACTTGAGATTTTGTTAATCAGGTATGATGAGGTGAACAAATAAGGAGATGAAGGCCATTGAGGAGATAGTCAATTACTTGTACCATTTATTCCAACGCCATTGAGAAGGTCCCAAGAGGAAGAGGACAGGTCATGCCATGCAGGGCCATGAGGTTGGCCACAGGAAGAGAGAGAAAAAGAGCAAGAGGACTTTGGAAATGCCTTCACTGTGGCTTTTCTGGGAAAGAATGGGTGAGGTACAGTAGGCAGACTAAGCAGGCATAAGATTAGGTAGTTTGAATAATTTCAGTCATGGGTGGAAGGGTATGGGGATTTTCTCTAGTTGCCAAATGTGTGGTCTGGAGTGGTCAGGACAGAGGAATAGTGTCTTTCAGTCAAGGGCAGGCAGCAGGGAAGTGTGGGTTGTGGACAGTTAGTCCGTATATGGAAGATATGTCCCAGGGAAAACTCATTGTGGTATATCTAGCACCCAAAAACCCTGTTCAGTGAGGCCCCAGATGCCAGACATCTCGGCCAGGAACTAGATAACTAGTTAATCCAGTTGTGTGCAGGATTCCTTGTTCTTTTTTCACACAAGAAAAGTAAATGTGTGGCTAGCAAAATAAATGTCCTGTCCCATCTCCTAAGGGTCTCTTGTGTGTCTCTGGACGGTGAAAACCAGTGTTGAGTGGTTTCATGGCAGAAGAGCAACAGATTCCCTTTGACTCATCCAGGGATTTGGTGTCCTCTGGTCTGGAGGGAGCCTTGAGCCTTTATCTTTGTGGTGGTTCTGGGTCATTTGTAGAGCAGATGTCTCTGCTAGTGGTTGGGTGCTGATGGCTCATGTGCTGCTGGAACAGTGTGCCTTACCAGTGCATCCGGGGACATTTTCCTGAGAACTACAAAGCTAACCCTCTTGTTTTCATTGTTACCAAATTGTCAAGAAGTATTGGAAAGACACTCTGAACCCCAGGCTTGCCTTTTCCTTGCTATCTTCCTCCCCATGTTCACTCCCTTCCCCCATCCAACCTTGAGTCATTGGTGTGGTGTTGCCATTTCTCAAATCGCTTTTACACACATTTACATGGAGGACTAAGTAGGACATTCCATTACTATGTAAATTCCGTCCATCTTTCCAGACACAGCTGGGAAGTTTGGCTTCTTTAAAGTCGTTCATTTATTCGGTTAATGCTAATTGAGCACCTAGTCTGAGCCACCATTGTTTTACAGAAAAGCCAGGAATAAAACAAACACAATACCTTCCTATTCTTTGCTGAAATTCTAAGGGAGCAGACAATTTAAAAAATGTTTATTTATTTTGAGAGAGGAGGGAGGAAGAGAATCCCAAGGAAGCTCTGCACTGTTTGTTAGCAAAGAGCCCGATTCTGGGCTCATTCCCACAAACTGTGATATCATCACCTGAGCTTAAATTTTTTTTTTAAATTTTTTTTTCAACGTTTATTTATTTTTGGGACAGAGAGAGACAGAGCATGAACGGGGGAGGGACAGAGAGAGAGGGAGACACAGAATCGGAAACAGGCTCCAGGCTCTGAGCCATCAGCTCAGAGCCTGATGCGGGGCTCAAACTCACGGACCGCGAGATCGTGACCTGGCTGAAGTTGGACGCTTAACCGACTGAGCCACCCAGGCGCCCCTGAGCTTAAATTTTTTTAATGTTTATTTATTTTTGAGAGACAGAAAGAGAGCAAATGGGGGAGGGGTAGAGAGAGAGGGAGACACATAATCTGAAGCAGGCTCTGAGCTCTGAACTGTCAGCACAGAGCCTGACGTGGGGCTCCAACTCACAGACTGTGAAATCATGACCTGAGCCAAAGTCGGACACTTAACCAAATGAGCCACCCAGGTGCCCCATCATCACCTGAGCTTAAATCAAGAGTCTGAGGCTTAATCGACTGAACCACCCAGCCCCCCCACCCCCAAACCACCAAACAATTAAATAGGCAAATGTATAGGGTGCCAGATGGTTAATGCCATAGAGACAAATAAAGCAGGGTAGCAGGAATAGGGAATGTAAGTTGACAAGGAAATGCTATTTTATTCAGGGTGACAAGGGAGAGTCTTGCTCGTCATGTGAGCATTTCTGTCTTGTGAGTTTTCCATTCAGAGGGAACAGCATATGTAAATGCCCTGAGATGAAAATGCACTTGGGATATTCTAGGAAAAGCAAGGAGACCCTTGTGACTGAAACAAGGTAACATAAAGGGAGAGAAGCAAAAGATACAACCAGAAAGTGATGGGCAGTGGGTTAGAAAGGAAAGGCACTGGGCCTTCCAGACCTTTCTAAGGACATGAATGAGAAGGGATGCTATAGGCAGGTTTGAGCAGTGGAAAAAGAGGGAGAAATGTGCATTTTAACGGGATCATGCTGGCCTCAAAAAACAGCCCACAGGGATTAAGGACAAAAATTGGGTGGCTTTTGTAATATTCTGGGTGAAAGATGGTAGAGGCTTGGACCGTGAAAGAAATGGAGGTAAGGAGAAGAGAATACTTGGGGATATATTTGAAGGTACAGTCAACAGGGTTTGCTGTTGGATTAGATATGGAATGTGACAAGAAGGAAAGTTGAAGATAAGCCTATGGTTATTTACTAAGTAAATGTAGTAAATTGGTATTCATTGTTTTGAATAAACCTGTAGGAGTACCTAGTTATGGCAGAACAGGGAGGGGGTAGGAGAGTGGGGGTGAAAAGGCTGAGGCATTCAATTTGGATCTAGACACATGAATGGAAGTGTTGAATAGGCAGCTATACATCCAGGAGTGGAGTTTAGGGGAAAATATAAATTTGGAAATCATATAGGTAATGTCTATGTCTATGTCATATAGGTAATGGACATAGACATTAGGAGGTGCAAGGATCATATGCTGTGAACAACAGCATTTAAATACTGAGTAGCTGAGAAGAGACAAAGAAAAGGGTTTATAAAGGAATAGCCAGCAACTTCCTCAGAAGCCAAGTTAAGAAAGTGTTTTCACCACACTCAGATATCACCTCACGCCAGTCAGAATGGCCAAAATGAACAAATCAGGAGACTATAGATGCTGGAGAGGATGTGGAGAAATGGGAACCCTCTTGCACTGTTGGTGGGAATGCAAATTGGTGCAGCCACTCTGGAAAACAGTGTGGAGGTTCCTCAAAAAATTAAAAATAGACCTACCCTATGACCCAGCAGTAGCACTGCTAGGAATTTACCCAAGGGATACAGGAGTACTGATGCATAGGGGCACTTGTACCCCAATGTTTATAGCAGCACTCTCAACAATAGCCAAATTGTGGAAAGAGCCTAAATGTCCATCAACCGATGAATGGATAAAGAAATTGTGGTTTATATACATAATGGAGTACTACGTGGCAATGAGAAAGAATGAAATGTGGCCCTTTGTAGCAACGTGGATGGAACTGGAGAATGTTATGCTAAGTGAAATAAGCATACAGAGAAAGACAGATACCATATGTTTTCACTCTTATGTGGATCCTGAGAAACTTAACAGAAACCCATGGGGGAGGGGAAGAAAAAAAAAGAAAAAAAAAAGAGGTTAGAGTGGGAGAGAGAGCCAAAGCATAAGAGACTCTTAAAAACTGAGAACAAACTGAGGGTTGATGGGGGGTGGGAGGGAGGGGAAGGTGGGTGATGGGTATTGAGGAGGGCACCTTTTGGGATGAGCACTGGGTGTTGTATGGAAACTAATTTGACAATAAATTTCTTATAATAATAAAAAAAAAGAAAGTGTTTTCAGGAGAGAACAATGTAAAATGCTGCTTTAAGACCATAGGTTTTAGCAACATTGAGATGATCAAGAACCTTGAGGAGAACTGTTTGCAGGACACAGTGAGTGACTTAATTCCTTTTGGGAGAGAGTTCAAGAGAGAATTGGAGAATAAATGTAGAGTACAGACCCAGAGTTTGGTTTTTGCATTGGGTGGGGGTGATGGATTTTTACAGAAAAGGGAGCAGAGAAAGGGGATGGTTGAACTAAACATGTGGGGTCAAGAAAGGAAAATCTTTCTTGAAAATTCTGGACCATGTTTCTCTTTAAAATCAACCCAGCCTAGATGCTCTACAAATGTCTATTGTGAGAATAAGTGGTTATATTCTGACCTATATTTCATAGTATGCTGTATTGAACTACTTTGAGGTTGTTTCATGGCTATTTTTTTTTTTGTATAATCAGTGCTTGGTTGAGAGTCATTAATCTGACAATGTATAGAAAACAGGAACAAAGTGGGTGCTAAAATTTCAGATGGTGTGTTTATTGTGCACATGATCCCCTTAGCTAGTCCAGAGAGCAAAAGTAAGATTGATTGGCTTGCTTGTCCAGCTTAGTCTGTGATTCCACATTGCCAAGAGCCATGCCTTGTTGGGTCTCTGTATCCTCAGTATATAAACAGTACCTGGAGATTGGACGCCTTTGAAAAATATTTATTGGCAAACATGATTGAGTAGCAAGTAGTACAAAGTCCTGTGCAGAATCTATCATCATCTGAGAGAATACAAATTTCATAAAGAACAGATGCTTCGACTCTCAGAAACTTACTGCTAATGGTAATACAACAGGGGCAGAATCTTTGAAGAAAAGCCATTCATTCAACCTGGGTCTTGTAGACTTAAACTGTTTATGAATATCAAAAATAAAAGAGAAGTGATTTTAAGATTGAGTCTAAGAGATCTTTTTTTTTTAATTTTCAGACTTTGAAAATTCTAATATATGAAGGCCTTTTTATAATTGTTCTTCGCAATTCACTGATCATAATGATTTAATTATTAATAGGACCATCAGTCACTGGGGTCAGAATTCCATTATGGTCCAACAGTAATAAATCATTTGCCACAAAAGTATCCCCAAACTTCTAATTAAAAAAGCCAACACTTGTATCCAGTCTTGGTCCCCTAATGGTGAAGCACTTTTGTGCAAGCCCAATTTCATGACTTTGTGGTCAGTTGACATCCAGTTCAAGAGGGAAATCTGGTTGCTTGTTCACTTTTCAGCCTATGGCTGGGTACTGACTCCTTCCAAACCACATACTGGTCAGGAGTTTTTTGTTGTTGTTGTTGTTTTTTCCTCAAGAGGAGAGAAATGTTTTCATCCATGAGGGCATAGCTTAGCCACAGAATTCTTAGGAAACCATACTTCGATTATTCTAGTGAGACTAGCTCCCTATAGCATTCAGATCTTCCACAGACACTAGAAGCGCTATTGGGTCTAGTCCCTAGTGGTGGGGTTCTCTCCACACTCTGAAACAGCAAGAGCACTTGTCTTGCTCATGGTACCCTGCGATGTATCCTCAATTTGATGAAACTTGGCGCTGGTGTCTTAATGACTATATATCTTTGACCTCTATTTTCTTAGAGGACTTACTTGATAAAACTTATAATTGTAAATTTTAAAATTATTAAATTTTCTCTGTCCCTTTGGTAGATTATTTTCCAGTTCCTTAGAGCTCTCCTATGATTTTTTTTTAGTTTTTATTTTTTCATACAATTGACATATAACATTGTGTAAGTTTAAGATACACAATGTGTTGATCTGATACATATATTTTATTTTATTATTTTTAAATTATTTATTTTTTAAATTTATATCCAAGGTGGTTAGCATATAGTGCAACAATGATTTTCAGTGGTAGATTCCTTAATACCCCTTACCCATTTAGTCCATCCCCCCTCCCACAACCCCTCCAGTAATCCTCTATTTCTTTTCCTTATTTAAGAGTCTCTTATATTTGTCCCCCTCCTTGTTTTTGTATTATTTTTGCTTCCCTCCCCTTATGTTCATCTGTTTTGTATCTTAAAGTCCTAATATGAGTGAAGTCCTGTGATATTTATCTTTTTCTGACTAATTTCACTTAGCACAATACCCTCCAGTTCCATCCACATAGTTGAAATAGCAAATTTCATTCTTTTTGATTGCTGAGTAATACTCCATTGTGTATTTATATCACATCTTTATCCATTCATCCATCAATTGGGCTCTTTCCATACTTTGGCTATTGTTAATGCTGCTATAAATATTGGGGTGCATGTGACCCTTCGAAACAGTATACCTGTATCCCTTGGATAAATACCTAGTAATGCAATTGCACAGTGGCCAGCCCCCCCCCCCACTAATGTCTTTTAGTACTTTCCCACAGACTTAACCAACGTCTTTTTGTTTCAGTAGATTGGGTCTTTCCCCCATATTGTAATAGTCTTTTATTTTAATTTTTTTAATGAAAAAAATTTTTTTAACATTTATTCATTTTTGAAAAGCAGAGATAGACAGAGTGCAAATGGGCGAGGGGCAGAGAGAGAGGGAGGCACAGAAACAGAAGCAGGCTCCAGGGTCTGAGCTATCAGCCAAGAGCCCAATGCGGGGCTCGAACTCATGAACTGCAAGATCATGACCTGAGCCGAAGTCAGCCACTTAAACAACTGAGCCACCCAGGTGCCCCTGTAATAGTCTTGCAAAAATATATTCTTGCCTATATAACTCCATCCTGTAAAATTTATCTTTGACACCTTTGACAGCTCATTTGTAATTTGGTAAATAGGTCAAAGCACTACCAGTAAATGTGGTGTATGTGGCTTAGAGATAAAAATGAAATTTTAAAAACCCATCAAGTACTGTAACATGATTTTGAGTTGCTTGAGGAAACATAGTGAACCCAGAATCTGTGTCCAGTTCTGTACTGATCAGTTCTGCTAAATGTAAAATTACCTTCCTTCCTCCTTTGTGTAACATGCTCAAGATCTATCCTCACACATTTTCTTATTTTCTGCTGATATAAATTAGCAAAATTTTACAATGCTTTGTTTTGTTTGTGCTCTCCTTAGAAGAGGGGCTCTGTACTTGGTCCTCTGGGGCATATCTTGATCTGACTTGGTATATAGGACTTGAGAAAATGAAGGTAGTGATTTTTAGGTCTAAGAGTAGTAGACATTTTTGGACAAAATAATTATTAAGGCAAGGTCGTTACAGAGTTGGAAACAAAATAAGGCTATACTATTCACATAGGAGAGAAGGAGTAGTTTTTGCTGATAAGGGGATTCACTGGTTTTGGAAGGTTCAGGATATTCAGATTGACTCATATCATAGGTTCACACTCTTTCACAAAAACTATCCACCTTTTCATATAACAGACCATCAAGACAGGGAATTCTGCTTATATTGTTGTTCAGCACTTTCAGGACCCACTCTTGAATTAATTTTAAAGTTATATCAGCCCTGTAACTCCAATAAATAAAAGGCTTTTTTTTAGGGAAAGTAATACAACCTCCCTGTAGCCCCATAGCATTTGTGTATCATATGGTGATTTTGTCTAAAGTATTTTTAAAGCACACGTTTCATGGACAGGACCATGGATCCTAATTAAAAAACTGTTTTTCCACTTGAGGGCTTAGACTGCTTGTGTCCTGTTGTCTATCAATAGCTGTATTGTCGCGGTATTCAAGCTCAATCAAGCAAGATAACAGAGTAAAAATTGAGAACATTTATTACCAGAAAGTGTAACTAAGAAAATTCTAAGAAGAGGTATATTTGATAAGTAAGGAAATGATCTAAAAAAAGGTCTGAAATACAAAATGGAATAGTGAACAATAAAATGGGTAATTCTATGTATATTTAAACATTGGTTGAAAATTAATTATAATTTGAAAGATAAGAAATCTGGGACAAAATTCTGTGCAATGTTACCATGTAAATCATAAGGTGGTGATGAGAATTTTATGTTCCAGTGTCCTTGTAATGTTCGGGAGGCTAAGATATTTTTAAAAATTTTATTATTATTATTATTATTATTTTAATTTACATTATTAGTTAGCATATAGTGCAACAATGATTTCAGGAGTAGATTCCTTAATGCCCCTTAGCCATTTAGCCCATCCCTCTCTACAACCACTCCAATAACCCTCAGTTTTTTCTCCATATTTAAGAGTCTTTTCTGTTTTTTCCCCCTCCTTGTTTTTATATTGTTTTTGTTTCCCTTCCCTTATGTTCATCTGTTTTGTCTCTTAAAGTCCTCATATGAGTGAAGTCATATGATGTTTGTCTTTCTCTAATTTCACTCAGCATAATACCCTCCAGATCCATGCATGTAGTTGCATATGGCAAGATTTCGTTCTTTTTGATTGCTGAGTAATACTCTATTGTATATATACCACATCTTCTTTATCCATTCATCCATCGATGGACATTTGGGCTCTTTACGTACTTTGGCTATTGTTGATAGTGTCGCTATAAACATTGGGGTGCGTGTGTCTCTTTTTGGGTCGTAGGGTAGTTCTATTTCTAGTTTTTTGAGGAACCTCCATACTGTTTTCCAGAGTGGCTGCACCAGCTTGCATTCCCACCAACAATGCAGAAGAGATTCTCTTTCTCTGCTTCCTAGCCAACATCTCTTCTTGCCTGAGTTGTTAATGTTAGCCATTCTGACAGGTGTCAGGTGGTATCTCATTGTGGTTTTGATTTGTATTTCCCTGATAATGAGTGATTTTGAGCATTTTTTCATATGTCGGTTGGCCATCTGGATGTCTTCTCTGGAGAAGTGTCTATTCATGCCTTTTGCCCATTTCTTCACTGGATTCTTTGTTTTGGGGTGTCGAGTTTGATGACTTCTTTATAGATTTGGGGTATCAATCCTTTATCTGATATGTCTTTGCGAATATCTTCTCCCATTCTGTCAGTTGCCTTTTAGTTTTGTTGATTGTTTCCTTTGCTGTGCAGAAGTTTTTATTTTGATGAGGTCCCAGTAGTTCATTTTTACTTTTGTTTCCCTTGTCTCTGGAGACGTGTTGAGTAAGAGGTTGCTGAGGCCAAGATCAAAGAGGTTTTTGCCCACTTTCTCCTTGAGGATTTTGATGACATCCTGTCTTACACTGAGGTCTTTTATCCATTTTGAGTTTATTTTTGTGTGTGGTGTAAGAAAGTGGTCCACGTTCATTCTTCTGCTTGTTGCTGTCCAGTTTTCCCAGAACCACTTGCTGAAGAGACTGTCTTTGTTCCCTTGGATATTCTTTCCTGCTTTGTCAAAGATTAGTTGGCCATATGTTTGTGGGTCCATTTCTGGGTTCTCTATTCTGTTCCATTTATCTGAGTGTTTGTTCTTGTGCCAGTACCATATTGTCTTGATGATTACAGCTTTGTAGTATAGCTTGAAGTCAGGGATTGTGATGCCTCCTGCTTTGGTTTTCTTTTTCAAGATTGCTTTGGCTATTGGGGTCTTTTCTGGTTCCATACAAATTTTAGGATTGTTTGTTTTAGCTCTCTGAAGAATGCAGGTGTTATTTTGATAGGGATTGTATTGAATGTGTAGATTGCTTTGGGTAGTATTGACATTTTAACAATATTTTTTTCTTCCTATCCAGGAGCATGGAATCATTTTCCATTTTTTTTTGTGTCTTCTTCAATTTCTTTCATAAGCTTTCTATAGTTTTCAGTGTATAGATTTTTCACCTCTTTGGTTAATTTATTCATAGGTATTTTATGGTTTTTGATGCAATTGTAAATGGAATCAATTTCTTGATTTCTCTTTCTGTTACTTCATTGTTGGTGTATAGTATTGCAACCGGTTACTGTGCATTGATTTTATATTCGGCGACTTTGCTGAATTCATGATCAGTTCTAGCAGTTTTTTGGTGGAATATTTAGGGTTTTCCATATAGAGTATCATGTCATCTGGGAAGAGTGAAATTTGACCTCCTTCTGGCTGATTTAGATGCGTTTTATTTCTTTGTGTTGTCTGATTGCAGAGGCTAAGACTTCCAATACTATGTTGAATAACAGTGGCGAGAGTGGACATCCCTGTTTTTTCCTGACCTGAGGGGGAAAGCTCTCAGTTTTTCCCCTTTGAGGATGATATTAGTGTTGGGTCATTCATATATGGCTTTTATGATCTTGAGGTATGATTTTTCTATCCCTACTTTCTTGTGAGTTTTTATCAAGGAAGGATGCTCTATTTTGTCAAATGCTTTCTCTGCATCTATTGAGAGGATCATATGGTTATTGTCCTTTCTTTTATTGATGTGATGAATCACGTTAAATGTTTTGTGGACATTGAACCAGCCCTGCATCCTAGGAATAAATCCCACTTGGTTGTGATGAAAAAAAAAAAAATTAATGTATTGTTGCATCCGGTTGGCTAATATCTTGTTGAGGATTTTTGCATCCATGTTCATCAGGGAAATTGGCCTATAGTTCACCTTTTTCGTGGGATCTCTGTCTGGTTTTGGAATCAAGGTAATGCTGGCTTCATAGAAAGAGTGTGGAAGTTTTCCTTCCATTTCTATTTTTTGGAAGAGTTTCAAGAGAATAGATATTAACTCTTCCTTAAATATTTGGTAGGATTCCCCTGGAAAGCTATCTGACTCTGAAATCTTGGTTTTTGGCAGATTTTTTGATTACTAACTCGATTTCCTTACTGGTTTTGGGTCTGTTCAAGTTTTCTATTTCTTCCTGTTTCATATTTGGTAGTGTATATGTTTCTAGGAATTTGTCCATTTCTTCCAGATTGCCTATTTTATTGGCATATAATTGCTTATAATATCATATTATTGTTTTTATTTCTGATGTGTTGGTTGTAATCTCTCCTCTTTCATTCTCTATTTTATTTATTTGGGTCATTTCCTTTTTCTTTTTGATGAAACTGGCTAGTGGTATTCCAATTTTGTTAATTCTTTCAAAGAACCAGCTTCTGGTTTTATTGATCTGTTCTTTGGATTTTTGGTTTCAATAGCATTAATTTCTGCTCTAATCTTTATTATTTCCTGTATTCTGCCTGTTTTCGGTTTTATTTGCTGTTCTTTTTCCAGCTCCTTAAGGCGTAAAGTTAGGTTGTGTATGTGAAATCTTTCTTCCTTTTTTAGGAAGGCCTCGAGTGCTGTATACTTTTGTCTTATGACTGCCTTTGCTGTGTCCTCAAGGTTTTGGGTTGTGGTATCATCATTTTCATTTGTTTCCATATACTTTTTAATTTCCTCTTTAACATCTTGTTTAGCCCATTTATTCTTTAGTAGGATGTTCTTCAGTCTTCAAGTATTTGTTACCTTTCTAAATTTTTTCTTGTGGTTGTATTCAAGTTTCATAGCATTGTAATCTGAAAATATGCAAGGTACGATCTCGATCATTTTGTACTTGCTGAGGGCTGATTTGTGTCCCAGTATTTGGTCTATTCTGGGGAACGTTCCATGTGCACTGGAGAAGAATGTATATTCTGCTTTAGGATGAAATGTTCTGAATATATCTGTTAAGTCCATCTGGTCTACGTGTCATTCACAGCCATTGTTTCCTTGTTGATTTTTTGATTAGATGATCTCTCCATTGCTGTGAGTGGGGTGTTGAAGTCTCCTACTATTGTGATATTACTCTCAATGAGTTTCGTTATATTTGTGATTAATTGATTTATATATTTGGGTGCTTCCACATTTGGCACATAAGTGTTTACAATTTTTAAGTCTTCTTGGTGGATAGACCTCTTGATTATGATATAATGCCCTTCTGCTTCTCTTGTTACAGTGTTTATTTTAAAGTCTAAATTGTCTGACATAAGTATGGCTACTCTTGCTTTCTTTTTTGCACCATTAGCATGATAGATGGTTCTCTATCCCCTTACTTTCAATCTGAAGGTGTCTTTAGCTCTAAAGTGGGTCTCTTGTAAACAACATATAGATGGATCTTGTTTTCTTATCTATTCTGTTACCCTATGTCAGTTGATTGGAACATTTGGTCCATTGATGTTTAGAGTGAGTACTGAAAGATATGAACTTATTGCCATTATGATGCTTGTAGAGTTGGAGTTTGTGGTGGTGTTCTCTGGTCCTTTCTAATCTTTGTTGCTTTTGGTATGTATGTATGTATGTATGTATGTATGTATGTATGTTCTCATATTTTCTCCCCTCAGAGAGTCCCCCTTAAAATTTCTTGCAGGGCTGGTTTAGTGGTCACAAGCTCCTTTAATTTTTGTTTGTCTGGGAAACTTTGTATCTCTCCTTCTATTTTGAATGACAGCTTTGCTGGATAAAGATTTCTTGGCTGCATATTTTTCTGATTCTTCACATTGAATATATCCTGCCACTCCTTTCTGGCCTGCCAAGTTTCTGTGAATAGGTCTGCTACAACTTGATCTGTCTTCCCTTGTAGTTTAGTGACTTTTTTTCCCTTGCTGCTTTCATGATTCTCTCCCTGCCTGAGTATTTTGTAAATTTGACTACGATATGCCTTGTTGATGGTCGGTTTTTGTTGAATCTAATGGGGGTCCTCTGTACTTCATGGATTTTTAATGTCTGTGTCTTTCTCCTGGTTAGGTAAGATTTCCGCTATGATTTGCTCACATAACCCTTCTACCCCTATTTCTCTCTCTCTTCCTCTTCTGGGTTCCCTATGATTCTGATGCTGTTCCTCTTTAATCTCTGTCACTGATTTCTCTAATTCTTAAATCATGCTCTTTTGCCTTAGTTTCCCTCTTTTATTCTGCTTCCTTATTCTAAGTTTGTCCTCTATATAGTTGATTCTCTGTTCTGCCTCATCCATCCTTGCTGCCATGGCATCCATCCATGATTGCAGCTCACTTATAAAATTTTTAATTTCATTCTGGCTATTTTTTACTTCTTTTATCTCCACAGAAAGGGTTTCTAGTCTATTTTCAACTCCAGCTAATATTCTTATTATTGTGATTCTAAATTCTGGTGCAGACATCTTGCTTGTATCTGTGTTGATTAAATCCCTGGTTGTTGTTTCTTTTTGCTCTTTCTTTTGGGGTGAATTCATTTGTTTTGTCATTTTGAAGGGAGAAAAGGAATTAATGAGGTAGAAAAATTAAAATTAAAAAAATTTAAAATGAAAAAGTATTAAAATTAAAAAATTGAAAACACACAAAAAATCAAATAAATGATTCTAGCTCCTGGTGTGTTTTGGTCTGGGTGTTGAAGGTGATTTGATAGATTAGAGAAAAAGCGGGGGGGGAAGGAAATCGTTTAAGAATTTGAAAAAATGAATACACTGAAGTAGACTGAAATGAAATGTTGGAAGTAAAATAGAATTTGAAAAAATTACAAAAGTAAAGAATATATTAGAAAAATTTAAAGAAAAATATTTTTAATAAAAGTTAGAAATAAAAATGAATTTTTCTCTTTCTGTATTCAAGAAAAAGAAAAGAAAAAGAAAAAAAGGAAATCGTTTGAAAATTTGAAAAAGTGAATACACTACAGATTAAATTAAAATGATGGAAGTAAAATAGAATTTGAAAAAAAATTACATAAAAGGAAAGAATACAGTAAAAAATTAAAGAAAAATATTTTTAATAAAAATTGAAAATAAAAATGAGTTTTTTCTCTTTCTGTATTCAGGAAAAAGAATGGTGTAAAAGAGGGAAAAAAAGAAAAAAAAGAAAGGAAACTGAATAGATGGACCTGCTAACAGATTGAAATAAGACTAAAATTACTTCGTTTTCCCCTAGAAGTCAGACTATGAAGTGCTTTATTGTTCATAAACTAAGCAGGCAGTGAGACTTGTGTTCTTCAAGAGCGAAGTTGGCCCAGTTGGGCAGGGCTTAGGCTAACAGCTTCGTTCTCCACTAGATGGCACTGCTAGCCTACTGGGGTGGATTGTTGCGGCACTCGTAGGTGCGTATGTGCATGTGCAGGATCGGTGAAAATGGCATCACCCAGCTATCCAGTCTCTAGTTAATCGGAACTCTGTTCTCCCTGTTCAGCAGTCAAGCACCCATCCTCTGTCTTCAGCTTTCATCCACTCCCTGCTGTTTCACTGTCCATGACCAAGCCCCAGGCAGTACCTCTCTCCTGAGTTTTGTCTCAGATCCATCAGTTTTCCCTGATCCTTACTTCTAGAGGACTGCAGCCTTGACCTGTTTTGCCCTCTGCGGGAAGGTCTCACGGAGCAATGGCTGAAGGTCAGCTGCGCCCAGGAAGTCTTGCTGGACCCTGCTACTGCCGGTGCCCTGAGACTATGGCCAGGTTCCAGGCCACCCCAGAAAAAGTTTGCGAGATAGTGTAGCAGCAGCTTTTCAGGGATTATGGAAAATCACAACACACATCTGGCACCAGGCTTCACCGTTAATGATCTTGTTCCAGCACCAGCGAATGTGGCTGCCTTCTGGGATCTGCTGGGACCAGGTGACCTCAACAGTCCCTACCACATGTCCTTCCAGCAGTGGAACTGCCTTTCCCCGTGTGGCCCAAGAACCTCCTGGACCCCACCCTGCTTCTGGGGATTTGCCCTTCCCACCAGAGCACCGCCAGTTTTTGAATTGTGGAGTTTCAGACTCCGCACTCCCCTTATTTACAGTCTTAATGGAATTTAAACATGTTCCTTTCTCCTTTCTCCCTTTTTAGTTTAGTCCCTGCAGCTGTTTCCAATTTTCCACTTTATCTCCAGCTGCTTTTGTGGAGGGGTACTTTTCCCGTATTCTCCCCAACCCAGTCTCTGTCCTCTCTCTGCCCACAAAAGCAACTCCCTGCACACCTTGGCTTCTTGCTTCCCAAGTTCACCTCTCTGCACCTGCTGAATTCTGTGGCTCAGGTTGTGTACCTGCTGAATTCTGTGGCTCAGGTTGTGCAGATTGTTATGTTAATCCTCAGATCAGTTTTCTAGGTGTGCAGGATGGTTTAGTGTTGTTCTGGCTATATTTCATGGATGCGAGACACACAAAAAACTTCCATGCTGTTCCACCATCTTGGCTCCCCTCTGGGAGGCTAAGATATTATCAACTTCAGACTTGGTTAACTATGCTTGGCAACATTTGAATGGGAACCACTAAAATAACAGAAATACTGTATAACTTACGAATCAGTAAAGGAAAAATAAATAGGGAATAAAAACCATGCTTTAGTTAATTCAATAAAGCCAAGGAAGGAGGGGAGAGAAACATAAATAAGGAAAATAGAAAGTGCTCTCTAAGATGGTTAAGACATCACAAAATCTATCACTAATTATAGTAAATGTAAAGGCAGAAAGCTCACAACTTTAGATTCGTCTATTGATTTGAAAAATAAGTGACCATGCTCTAAGAACCAGATGGGGGAAACTGAAAGAAGGCGGTCAGAAGGTAGAAACTTCCACCTAGAATTTATGTTTTTATCTTATCTTCTAGGAATGCAATGTACATGAAGATGACTATAGTTAACACTGATGTCACTGGTGTAATTGAAAATTTTTAAGAGTGGATCTGAAGAGTTCTCATCATAGGGAAAAACTTTTTTTGGACCTATAGGAGATGATGGATGTTAACTAAAATTATTGTGGTTATCCTTTCACAACATATGTAAGTCAAGTTATGCTGTGTACCTTATGTTTACACAGTGCTATACATGAATTACTGATAGAAGTGGGAAAATATGCATACTTAGAAAAGTTGAAGCAAAGGGAATGATGTATGACAAATATTACCAAAAAAATGATTTAGTTGCTATATTAATATCAGACAAAATAGACTTTAAGGAGAAAGCAAACAAGAAAGAATTGCTACATAATTACGAAGGATTCCACTCAACAGGAAGATAAAATAATACTAAATGTGTATAAAAGATCTAGCCTCGACATCTATAGGGAAATATGGATAGATTATCAGGATAATCAGGCATATCGTTCACTCTGTATTTCAGTGTACTCCTCCCCGCTTAATGCAAGTCTTAACTTCAGCTCTCAGGCAGGACTGAACCTGAATTTAGCCTCTGGACTGCAGGGAAGGTATCAGCCTTTGCTTCCAGAAGGCTCCCTGTCACGGTGACTTCATGTACTTGGTTATTTTCTCTTTTCTTTTTGGTCATTTCCCTTGTGCTCCAGTAGTGTATTAAAAAGAGAAATGTTATTATGTGTCAGTTTCCAGTTGTACTGAAGCAAAAGGGGCTTTCAGAGACTCTAGTCTGCTATGATGCTAGAAACAAATGTCTGTACTCCATCTCATTGTTTTCAGTCCTGTCCCCTTGCTAATGTAATCCTCATTTGAAGACCAGAGTGATCTTTCTAAAATGAAAATCTAACCATGTCACTACCCTACATGACAGTCTTCTATGTCTAACCATCACATTGAAGAAGTTGAATCCTCCTAGTCTCAAGAAAAGACTGCTTCAGGAACTTACCTGTCTGCCTGTTAAACCAGCATCCTCTCCTTTGGGCTCAGTCTGTCAGGTTTAAATGGGACAGCTTAGAGCTCTCTGTGGTCACTTAGTATTCTGTACGTTCAGATGCCTTTAAGGTTCTCCCTTACTCAGGATGGATATTTGGTGCATAGGCAGTAGCAAGGACATGTTGGTTAAGATATCACATACTCTCATAGGGACATATAAATTATCACTATTGTCCTTCCCAAGACTCTCTGTCCTTTATCCCTCCTCTTTCCCAGTGAGTCTAACATCTGACAGCACACCTGTCAGAAACTGCTCGTGAGTTAAGTCCTGATTCCTTACTGTCTGGGCTATCCCAGCTGCTAAACATATCACCATTATTCCTGCTTCTACCTCTTTTCTAGGTGGATCCTACTTGGCATTCAAGGTTCCAGCAAAGCATCCCATGACCTTCTTTCTTTAGTCCTCCTCCTGTGCTGCACTAACTCTCTGCATACCTCTGTCCTTTCCTGTCCCACATTGTTAAGAATGTTTCTCCTATAGGCAGAGGCATGATTTAATTTTCATAGCATGTGCTGTTCATAGCACAGTGTTTGGCATATCATCAAACCTCAGTAGAACCTGAGATTTTGCACTGTGCCTTTATTTGGGCTCCACTCTTGCTATTTCTACAAAAGAGACTGAAAACACGATAACTTGGTGTTGCTTTGAGCATGAGTTTAGCAGCTGAAAGTCATACCAAGCCTCCCTTTTCCTGGAACAGAGAATCAGTAATAAGGAGAAGTGCCTTCTTCTGGATGGGAGACTCCATGCAAATTTAAGCAGGAAAAGCACACCCACAGAACATACTTTGTTTATGTTTCACATATAAAAATAATTTTGAATGATTTCTGATTCTTTACTGGAATTCTGGAGTGTCAAAAGTAGGGATGAAAAAGGTAGACTATATGCTAAAATATTGTACTAGAAATTTGTTTCTACTTTGGGAAGCTTTTTAATTTTGAAGATAATTCTCCTTAGATCTCATTCCTTACTCTAATCGAAAGGGTGTACCACATTTTCACATTGCTTTTGTTTCTGGTTATTGCCATGGTAACACAGACTTATTCTAACATATATGCATTTTGAGCTAATTTTTTTTTGCTTCAGAAAGAAGCTGGGAGTAAAAAGCAAGGAAAAGAAGTGAATGACTTCTGTGAAATAGATTTTATGATGCTCAGCAATTAATTTGATATCAAATAAAAGCAAGTGATTTCTCCTTTGGGTAATTAAGTGAAGGGCCAAAATATATTCATTTTAAAAGGACTTGTAAAATTCATAGGAGTGAAAAAAAATGTTACCTAGGATTACAGATGGGAAAATAGAGTACAGATAAATACATTAAGAATCAGAGAGGTATGTGACTTGGTTTTTGGTCTCACTGGTGAGTGGTAGAGTTCAACTGAGCATTTTTTCTTCAAAATATGACCTTATTAAATGGCAAAGAAATCAGAGACATGGATGAATTTTTGTTAACAGAGGGTCATGTTGTTTTATTTTCATATTGACACATTCATATTAAATGAATATGCTCCAATGCCCATACTAAATTCTGGTATTTAATGTGAAACCAAACAAACATGGTCCCTGGCTTCACAGAGTTTATAGTCAAATAAGGGAGACAAACATTAACTTAGAAGTACTCAAATAAATAAATAACTAGATACTATGAAAAAGACATGAAGGTAAAGAATCTAGTGCTAAAGAAGCAGGTAACAAGCAGACTTAAAATAGCCCAAGGTGTCAGAGAAAGTCTCCTTTATAAAGTTAAATCTGATAATCTCCCCAAAATTATCAAAGTGCAGAGGAGGCTGAAGAGCATCCAGAAAGAGGAAACTAATGCATTGTCCTTAGAAGAGACAGAGTGGTGTTATTGGGGCACAGAGTTCTGGAGTGTGTGATGAGTGCTGGAGAGAGTGTTAGAGATAATTTTGGTTGATAGGAAGCTGAAGCATTGGAGGGAACAGATGGTATAGCATCCTCTGAGTCAAATTAAGGATTTTTATTTTTTGAAAATTATTTCTTAATGTTTATTATGTTTCTGGGAGACAGTGAGAGAGAGAGAGAGAAAGAGAGAGCGAGCTGTCAATATGGAACCCAACGTGGGGCTGGAACTCGCAAGCTGTGAGATCATGACCTGAGCCAAATTGGCGCTTAACTGACTGAACCACCCAGGTGCCCCATGGGATTTTGATTTTGATCTTTATCTTGAGCTCCTTGGGAAGCCGTTGGAGAGTTTTAAGAGAAAAACTGGACCAGATTCATGGTTCCACAGTTCTCATGCTGGCTGCTGGTAGGGGCAGGAATAGATGTAAGAGGCAGTCGGGGCATTTTTTCAATAGTCTGTGCAGTAGCTGAGAGTAATTTTCTTTAAGGAAGTGACAGTGGTGTTTTGTTTGGGAAAAATGATGTTCGAAGACTGAGGTTGTCTTTGCCAATAATTCAACACAGGTCCACTGCAGGAGTTATATTTCATACACCAGCAGCATACCAGATAATGTCTCTTGAGACAGTAAAGAAATCGCACACCCCAAACCAATGATAGACTAATTGCACTGTTGTTCCAGGCAACGAGGTGATAAAATAAATGAAATAAAAATTTAGTTGAGGTGCTTTTTATGAGTAGGTTCTCAGTAGAGTACATCCTGTCAGCTGAAAGCTGGGTATGAGCTGCTGGCTTAGGTCCTTCACTGCCGAGGCACAGAGCTGGTGGGTGACCACACTGGTGTTTGCAGGCAAGACGAGCTGCTTCGAAGGTTATTCCTCCAGGGACCATTACATAGCTTACACTACTGCCTATGAGAAGTAGCCCTGCCAAAGTATAAACAGATGCCCCTTCTCTTCCTGAGACTGTTGTTTACCCAAAGTAGCCTGGCCATGGCAGGAGCAAGTGTTTAAAGATCTTTGGAGAGCTCCTTAGAGCGGCAAAGAATAACCTTAGTCAGACTGAACTCTCTCAAGTTGATGGTCAGACATCTTGGTTTTTAGAGTTTACAGGCACCCCACATGACAGACAGCAGTGCCATTACTGTGATATCCATGACGCAACGGTCCTCTCCACTTCAGGTGCAAGAGTTAGATGAGGAAGTCTTAATATCCAAATTCAGAACAATTTCATAAAACAAGTTATTCAAAATGCAACTTTGTCCAAAGCATGGATTTGAAATAATAATTCAGCATACAATAATCTACCCTGGGATTTCAGATAACTTAGATTCTCTCTCTCTCTCTCTCTCTCTCTCTCTCTCTATATATATATATATATATATATATATATGTATGTATCCTAAAGACATACTGTTCTCAACAAATCTAAGTTCACATATGTATCAATTTACCCCATGATGTTGAATCATTTATGATGTTAATCACAAACCTTCAGTCATATTTTGTGGGTGTTTTCCTTTGACACACATCCTTTTACACTTTCATGACTTGGAGTGACTGTATTCCTGGGATTATGGATATATGCAGAGTAGAGAACACTTTAACATGATGCCATATCCAATCACCAAATGAACAAAAGTTAAGTAGCTTAAACCAGTCAACTTCCTTGACAGGTTTTCAGGCAGATAGTTTTAATAAAATTCCATGGTTACAAGCTTCCATAGCATCTCTAAGCACAGGCTCATTTGCCATTATATCAGAATTAAAAGCTGTCCTAACTTTGGGAGAAGCATGTTTTTGCTCTTTTTTTTTTTCATTTCCTACAAATTAATTTTTATTTTATTCATCTCATAGTCTAGATGTTCTTTTACTCGTCTGAAGTTTTTTAATGTATGATTTATATTTATTAGATTAGTTTTAGGAGGTTCAACATGGAATAGGTTTCTAGTTATTTTAGATGTGTTCCTCTATTGTCTATTGGCTTTGAATAATATCTTTTCCCTTCTATTGTCACATTCATTACATGTTCTATTTTTTCACATTCCATCATGTTTGCCCCTTCTAATAGGTTAGGGTAAGGTTTGACTTAGAGCATGGTCCAGTTTCCCATATTACATATAACTAGTTGTGGAGGTATCAAGGTCGTAGTCATGGCTACTCATACCATAGGTCTATATACATATCTTCCAGTGATAAAGATATATTCGTTCCATTCCACCAGTATATCCTTCGGAACACATTGTCCTTCTACCATAAGGGAACTTTCTGTGGCCTAGGTTCCCCAATCTCCCTTTTCACATTGGGGAATTGCAGAAATGGGGTAACACGATGTCCTGTTTGCTTCTTTAAGTGTCATTATTTTAATTTTACATTTGTCCAAGGAATCACAGCCATTAGGATGCAAAGTATCTACTACAGTTCTGGTTGAGTTGTCTGTTATCTCAGATGACCAGTATTGCCCCAAAATTATAGCTGATCTAAGAGTATTCCACATACCAACCAATCTTAACTGCACTAAGCGACAGTCTACACTTAGACAAAATTCTTTTGTTATTTCTTTATACTGTATTGTTTTAGTTTTTCTCCTACTGCTTCATGTAGAATTTCCACTGCTCTATTTATTTTCATGTGAAATTTATGTGTTGTAATATGCTACTCATTTTATCCACCTTTGTACCCAAAGAAGACAAAGCTGCCATTGCATATGTGTTAAACTGAGATGGTTTGGTTTAAAAGTTTTAAAAATAGAATATTATTTGATCAATTTGGAATTGAGAAAATATAGCTGCCATTGCATCTCCAATTAGATCTACCAGTTCAACAAGAAAGGGTTGTAAGGGTTTCCTTTCTTTTTTTAATGTTTACTTATTTTGAGAGAGAGAGAGAGAGAAAGGGAGAGGGAGAAAGAGAGGGAGAGGGAGAAAGAGAGGGAGAGGGAGAGAGAACACATGAATAGGGAAAGGGTAGAGAGAGGAGATCCCAGGCAGGTTCCATGCTATCAACACAGAGCATGATGCGGGACTCCATATCGTGAACTGGGATATCATGACCTGAGCCAAGATCAAGAGTTGGAGCCTTAAATGACTGAGTCACCAGGAACGCCAGGGTTTCTTTTCTTTCATTGAAATTACTTTTGGCATAAGTTGTAAATTGGACATAAACGAAGATGGGGAAAACAGCACAATTTGAGGATCTACGTCTGATTGAAAAGTCAAATTAAATTTCAAGTTATGGGCTACACTTGTAGGTTCCAATATGATCATAGTAAGTTTTATCAGCATAGGTTTCCATATTGTTGGGGTAGAAATCTGTGGTGTGATATATAAGCCTGATGTGTGCCACCAAAGATAATGATCTGTGCTATGTGCTTAGTTCTCTGTATGCCCGCTGTACACCTTCAAGATGTCTATGTTCTTTTAGTTATTTTTTTATTCTTTTTAATTTTACAGTGAGCACCGGAGGGGGTAGGGAGTGAGGGAGAGAGAGAGAGGGAGGGAGGGAGAGGATCTTAAGCAATCTCCGTGCTCAGCGTGGAGCCCAATGCAGGACTCAATCCCACAACCCTGGGATTATGACCTGAACCAAAATCAAGAATCGGATGCTCAACTGACTAGCCATCCAGGTGCCTCTGTCTCTGTTCTTTTAAAGTCTGGACACAATATATATGGATCTATTGATAATTTTCTAAAAGATGAGTATGGATTAAACAGTGTAAGTTGAGGGTGTACTAAATGACCAATATTAGGCCCATTTATTTGTAAAGGTATGATTGCCTGATTGTCATCATGTGGATGTGATTTGACAATGTCTTTTCCTAAAGTATTACTACCCATGGTGGGAAGTAAATACTTAGTATTCCGTGTGGTAAATGCATCTCTGTATATTTTTTAAATAGTTTTTCTAGGTTGTCCTAAATTTTTTGACTTAGTATTTTCCTTCTCACTCTTGGTTTCCACCAGTCATCTATTGATTTTTGATGTATTCTGTTCAATAAATAGAGCACAATTATGCTCCATTAGGTAACTTTTTAGTGTATTACTAGTATAAGAAAAGTTTTACACAGATATGACCATGTTACTGCCCTTCATCTAGTGATATTTACATCTTCATTATTCTTTTACATCCCAGTGCATGTATATGCATGTTCTGAGATTTCTCTCTCATCATTGGAGGAGGCATCTGACTGTGATTGATGCTTGGAATTTCTGTTTGTCATGTTACACGTTCTACTCAAGAACATGTTCTTCATAAAATTTAAAGTTTAATAATGGGCTTACTCATGGACCATCATAATGTTTGGTTCATAGTTGAATTGTTTGGTGCATCCCTACATGATGATTTAGAATCATTTTGTAAGGAAAAGATCAAGTTATAGTCTATGAATGTCACTGGAGTATTGATAGGTGTTTTGTTACAGCACCAAATAATTTATATCCCTTCAGTGTGAGCATGAAAGATCTGATACTGTCTGGTCTTGCAGAAACATTTAGTATACCATCAGAGCACACAGATACATTGCACGTAACAATTCACTCTACTTTCCTTGGTGTAGCTTAATTCTTCATTGCTGTGCTAATTTTTGTCTGTGTATATACTACTGGTCTTCTCCCTGGGTTACCAGTCTGTTTTCCCTTGATAAAATCTCCATGTCTACAGTCATCTTGGTAAAATTTGGTAAATAGTGAGAATATTTCCATTCTACATTTTGATGTGACTTTGGTCTCTGTATACCCTGATAGGTAATTGAAGAATTTTCATTGGATTAGGTCATGTTTGTAGGTCTCATAATTTAAGGTCATCAAGATTAATGGGAAATCCTATGTTGGCAATGTAGCTCAGAATAGGCAAGAGAATCATTATGTTTTAAAGAATGTGTAAAGGTTTGGGACACCTGGGTGGCTTAGTCAGTAAAGTGTCTGACTTCAGCTCAGGTCATGATCTCATGGTCTGTGGGTTTGAGCCCTACACCAGGCTCTCTGCTGACAGCTCAGAGCCTAGACCCTACCTCAGATTCTGTGTCTCCCTCCCTCTGCCCCTTCCCTGCTCGTACGTTGTGTGTCTTTCTCTCTCTCTCTCTCAAAAAAAAAAAAAAAACATTAAAAAGTTAAAAAAAATCATGTGTAAGGGTTAAAAAAACAGGGTGATGGGGATGCAGCAGCAGGTGTCTCATGTATGGATAGATTGCCATGATGAAGCATGTTAGGCCTTGCTGTGACATAAGTCTAACCTCTTTGCCATCAGCAGTGTTGTATTCCTGTGGGATTCCTAGGTATAGATGTTGTTTGTATAGGAATGGGGGTAGTCTGTAGTTTATTTCAGGTAAATTTTGGTGCACTCAAAGTGTCTTGTTAAATATTATAACTGATATGGTAGGTATTGCATGGTAGATGTGCTTTGGATGGTGTGAGTGGTAGTGCCCCATTATTTTCATAATAAAAATCATCATCCATAGACAGATATTTGTAAAACACTAGTAAGATGAACAAGTAGTTGCAAAAATGGTATTTAATTTTTTAAAAAGTCATAGACAAAATATCTTCCTATTTATATTCTAAGAAGTCAGAAAAGATAAAACCAGAATGTTCATGAGGCTCATCTTGTTTGTAAGATTATATATAATTTTATTATTTTCTATTTCTGTATTTACCAAATATTCAATAGTGGATGCACATTCTTTTATAGCCCAGGCTTTCCTATTTAAAATTGTCACCTCAACATACACACAGTTCCTTTCATCTTTTCCACTGTATTTTTTCTCTAAATCAGTTATCAACATCTCTCATACTATAATTTTGTTTATGATCCAAGTCTCTCAACTAGATTGAAAACTTCCCATGCAGAAATGTCAATAACCTCGTCTGGACAGGTGGTGATGCTCAAATAAATATTTTTGAATGAATATTCTATACTTACACAATTCTTCTTGAACTAAATAGTGAACTTAATTTTCTTTTTGCATTTTAATTCCAATATAGCTGATAGACTATATCATTTTAATTCCAATTAATCATCTTAATTCCAATATAGCTGATAGATTTGTGTCCATTTCAGGTGTACAACATAATGATCCAGTATTTCAATACTTCAGCCAGTGCTCATCACAGCAAATGTACTCGTTAATTCCCATCATCTGTGTGAACTTACTTTTTAATTTTCCCAGTCAATGTGAATAGTATACATTTCACATTGTTGTCACATTAGTTTTAATGAATCTATTAGTCTAAGAAAATAAAAATAAAAATCATCATCAATGGTTCCCCTCCTTCTCTCATGCAGATGTACATTGCCACATAGCTAAGTGATATAGTCCTTTGAATGATGTCTCTAAGAACCAGGCACATGTCCTATGAACCTTTGGTTGTGGTTCTGTGTGTGTTATCAGCATGCTTATTTTTTTGCCCTCCAAAATGACAAAATCTACTTGGCGAGCATCTTGTGAGTGTAAAACATAGCCGTGTATCTATAAATATGGTCTTGGGATCTGCATTGAGAGTACATATAATCTCTCTCGTATATAATTAGTATATCTCATCATATTTCACCAATGTGGTAGATGAGAATTTCTCCTTCATGTTTAATTCTTTCATAGCATGGGGTATTAAGTTGTTCATTCTATATCTCTCTGCATATGGTTTAAGCATCTTTTCTAATACATCCTCATTAGTCTGTGTGTATGTGGGCAATTTTGTAATTTCTTGTAGCCATGCTTGGTCTATTGCTAAAGCCAAATGTTTGCCTTGATATTGCATAAGATTTTGATCTACTGGGTAAGGATCAGTGGAGTGCTGATAGAGCTAACCTGAGTTCTTATAGATGTGTGGGAGATGTAGCTACCCTAGAACTTGGTGCTGAGGGTGCAGATGGTAAAATAAAGGTGTCAATGCTACTGTCGTGTCCTAGGCTTTGGCTCCAGGTATCCAAGCACCCATTGTGTAATTCTGTAGCTACTCTGTTGTGATAGTGTGCTAATATGCTTACTCTATCAGTAACCATATCTGGGTTGTTTTTAGTGAGTCTTTGCATTGTGTTTAGTGGAACTCCTAACTCAAACGTACAAGGGAAGGGAAGGACATGAAAGTCAGTACTTGAATGTCTTGGAATACATGCTGGGTCATAATGCCAAGAGCCCGTAAGAAAAGCTGGCCAGCCTTTGACCTCTGCTTCAGATTCTAATAATGGCTGATGTTAGGTGTCTCTCTCTAATTCTTTCCCTGATGGGAGTGTAGGCCCTGGCTGCTGCTTTAGCTTCCCTCAGGAGTCAGTCTCTCCTCCAGAAAGGAGGAGAGAAAAAGTACAAAAGTTGTCCAGAGTACACATGACACTGAGGGTGAAGATAGGGAGGTGGAGATGTGGGTGAATCTTGAGTTGCAATTTGGTTGTCCAGGTTGTTGCTCTGTGAATGAAGTGGAGGGTATCACAGACAGTGGAGCTGTATCTGGACCAGAAGGTAGTGTTCCAACTTGAAGTTGTAGAAAAACTGTTGCTAAAAGTGCCAGACGAGTGTCCATAGCTACAAAGAGTATGGCACTGAGTAGCGAGCAATAAGCAAAATGGTGTGATCAGTAGGTTGTACGGACCTACTTAACAATATTTGTAGGGTTGAGATGCATAGTGTGTTCATTTCTGCAAATGCTAAAGATGGTGTTTTTATCAGTCTCTGTGCCTCCCTTGTTCTTCTTGCTGTTCAAGGTCTATGGCAAGAGTGGCTGCCACTGCTGATACTCCTCCCAGCAAAGGAACCACCCACAATGTATGTGAAATTCACTCCCTGTTACAATGCCTTAGATAAGTGTCTCTGTTAAGTGTCCTGTAATCAACAAGGGAGCTCAGGTTGTAATGAGGTGCACATGCAGATATCAAGCTCTTAGATCCAGTGTTATCAGTAAGCAAAAGAAGTTTACATTGTTCATGCCTGGAAGTTTTACAGAAACATGAAATTCTTCTGTCTGGTGCAGTATAACTTAACCTTCTGTTACCCAGCAAGTGTTATTTATAGCTGGTGCTAAATTTCACTTATAGGTGCCATTTTGTTTTCTGTTTTGTTTTGTTTTGTTTTGTTTTGTTTTGTTTTGTTTTGTTTTGTTTTGTTTAATTAGCACTTTCCTCTTTCACTTAGTGTTTGGGGTGCTATTGGTGGTAGTTTTTATATCTGTGAGCAGTTGCAGTATTGATCCTATACGTGTTTTACTACTATTTCTGTACCTATGGTTTAATAAAATTGCTTCTTCTCATATTGCTTTAGTCCAAGCTTTCATGACTAGATTGTGAGTAAGCAAGCTACGCTTTTGTTCAAGCAAGCCATTGTATATTTCAATTGATTTAGACGTGGTAGGATTATATAGGAGGTGTAAGTTCCACATTACATCTTGTTTTTGCCTCATTCTTGGGATGGGTTTCCTGTGAACTGAGTGCTCTGATCTGGTTCTATGATGACTAGTGTGCCATAACATGCAGTGCATATATTTAGCACTTGGATTGACCTTTGGTCATTCTTGCATGGATAGGGTAATTCTATTCCTCATCATATATCTACTCTGGGACATGAATATTATTTTGTGATGCTGGCAATGGTCCTATGTAGTCACTCTGAATTCTTTGGAAGGGTTGATCAGGTCAACTTTGTCCGGAGTTATGATAAAAGATTTCTAAGCTTTAAAATTTCTGCAGTTCTCAATGTTTTGTTTAGCATGGTACTGTAGATATTGAGTTGTTATTACATGTTTCTGTTTTCTAACCACATTTTAGCATTCTGTATACCTCCGTGTTCTGTTTTATCATGTGCCCATTTAATAATTCTGTCAGTTGGCATATCTGTGCTTTCCTGTTTTATTGCCCATTATTCATTTGATTTATGTGTAAGTATATTTTGAATAGGCTATTTTATAAATTATGAATCATTATGGTTTTTAAGACTGATTTTAGGAATTTTAGTGAATCCCTAGAGATTGCCGGTAAGTTTGTCTGCCTGATTATTATACTTAGCACAGAGTGATCACTCTGGTGAGCTAAGATGTATGTGATAAATAAAGAAATATCAGCCTGTGCTATTTTATATGTCCTTACCCCACCTGTCCTTATTTCTAATTTTCAGTTGTTCTTTCCATGTCCTTGAACAAATAGGTATGAGATTAGCTACTGTCCATGAGTCTGAGAAAAGATACACCTCATTCTTATTTTCCTAAGTCAATTGTTCAGTGGCCTACTTTGTGTCTATTAGTTCACCATATTGTATGGGTTGTCCCAAACTCGATTCTCTCAGGGCTAGACTATAATTGATCCTCAAGGCCACAGCCTGCTATCATACTCTGGGTGGCATCATGGGGAATGATCCATCTCTACGCTGATACATTGTTGAGTGCTGTGGATCCAGGTGGTCCCCATTGCCTGACTGCTCCAGCTTAGATAGGCTTACCCCTCAGAAACTCTAGCTAGTCCACTATTGGCATTGCTGAGATTTCTTCAGTTAATGCAGAGCATCGACCATCCATCTTTATATCTCACTAGGAATAAATAATTTCCTTGTTATGACTTTATGGTCAATAGTAGTTCCCCTCTGTTAGAGGTCTGTTGTATACAGTTTAGAATAGGATGTTGGAGTCTAAGTATAATTGGCTTATTTTCTATTGGTGGCTCTGCATTTTTCAGGGCTTCAAAGAGTGGCCAGTTTAGCTTTCCAGTTGGTTATATATACTTGGACTATAGGAACTTCTTGGTCCAAAATGCAGTCAGGTAAAATTTGGGATTATTCGGCCATGTTGCAAACTCTTATGAGTTATAGGCATTCTAGTATATATTCACAGTCTTTATTAGCTGGTGCGAATGAGTTTAAAGTTCTGAAAGCATTTTTCAAATAAATAGTCTGCCTCTTGAGTTTGTCCATCTAAATCTCCTATTCTTCCTATTTACTTTGTGGATGGGTTTTAAAATGATCCCCATATGTGGTATATGCTGTTACCAATATTCAAGCAGTCTTACCAGTTTCTGAGATTGTTCTGTTGTGACAGGAGTTGAGATGCAACCTATCTTGTTGATGACTGGGTCTGTTATTTTCTTACCTTCAGAAGACCAAATTATTCCTAGAAATTTTACTGTAGTTTGGGGTCTTTGGACCTTACCTGGGTAAATCATCCTTTGAGTGTAACAAATTCAGTTGACTCTGTCTTGACCCTAGTCTGTTCTTCAAAGTTATCACTATAAAGAAGGATGTCCTCAAGATAGGAAATAAGAGTTTATGTTTGTTTTGTGTTTTCTTGAAGGGCCTGGATGCCTTGTTTGTGAAGGGGTGTGGGCTATCACAGGTTTGTTAAGGTATCTTTGTGGTGAGCTAGTAAACTGATATTTTCTACCTTCCTGTGTAAATGCAGTCATGGGTTGGCTCTCTCATCAACGTGTGTAACAAAGAACATGCCAGATAAATCTATCAGTGTATAGTAATTTCTGATTCAGTAGTGATACTGCTTGTGCTACTACCTATATCTGGAAGTTCTCTCTCAATTTTGGGAGAGTGTTTGTGTAAATTCCTATAATCTGCAAATCTTCAGTAGGCACAAAAATTTGTACCTTCAGGAGTTCCTGCGTTTCTTTCACTAGTGTGTCCTTCCTTAAGGGGTATATTTGTTAATTTAGAGGGGCAGGCAGCTCAATTGCAGTCATTTTGGTGTAGCTAAGTTATTCTTTGGGATGACACTATCTTTGTTGTTCACATGTTGTCTTATCCACCTTGGGGATGTTTTCTAAATTGGGTCCTATGAGGCATTTTGCCTTTCCTGGTGATGGTCATCAATTCATCAACTGTTAGGATATATTTACCCATGTTCCTGGGGTTTATTTTCCTCCTAATCCTTCAATTAGCTTCATCTTATTTTTTTTAAATTTTTGTCTTATTGCATTTTCCCTGTATCATTGTTACTGGAGACCCTGTGTCCAAAAGCATAGTGGTATATAAAGTATTTTTATTTACAAAAGGGTTCCTATTGAAGTGACCCTTGTACATAAGGGCAATTTTCTCTGGCCAGAAGGCAGACTGCTAAGCCTCTATAGGGGGTTTGTCTAACTTTGTCTAGTTTGTCAGTGGTTCATCTATAAATGGGATTAGGTTTTGTGAACGGGTTATTCATACTAAATGGGTTAGTGGATCTATTTCCTGTAAGTCTACTTTCTCTAAAAGGTTGTTTGTTTCTGATTCTCTGCCACTGTAAGTTTTTTCTGGGATTTCTAATTGTGTTTCTGTTTTTACAGTTAGGATTAAAAGGTAGTGGTCTACATGGTATAGTTGACCAAAAGGGTTTTAGAGGTTTTGTTCTGCTTTGTCTGTTGACATTAGGGATAGGCCTGTTTTGTGTATATCATTTAATGCTAAAGCTATAGTTTGTATCTTGACTCATTTTCTCAGCTGTTCTGATCAAGCCAGTGAGTTCTGGCACCTGCAAATACAGAAACAGTTCTGTTCTGTCCTGTAGGGCACAGCTTTTAGGATGACCTTTTAAATTTGTTCTCTTGTTTTAGCATGTCTGTCCCCTGTCATAAATCATAGCCAGTAGTCTTAATTTCATTATTATTAGCTTCCCCTGCTGCTTTCCATGGAGGTGTTTCAAAGGGCAATATGTTAGGTATAGGCCATTTTAATCCCTAGGCTGCTGCTACCAGTCAAACTGAGATCTTTGTGTATCAGTATAATTTTCTCCAGATAATCTAAGTTGTTGAGTAAATTCAGCACCAGTGGTAATGGGTCTGAGTTGCACAGTTTCTACTCCTATGAGGAACAGGTTTTGTTCTCCTTTGGTCCATAATTCCAATAGCCACAGGTTTTCGGTGTCTAGATAAGTTTGTTGTAAGTCCGTTGTAGTTTTTGTCATTTCTTGCCTAGTAGAGGCTTTCTGTTCAGTAAGCCTGTTTGGTTCCATATTATCATTTGTTGTATTTTTGTCTATTCTCATGGGCTTAATTTCTAGTAGATTAAAGTTCCCCAAGTCAAAAGAGAAAAAATAACCATCACCTTTAGAGTGTTGATTGGTTCTTTTTAAGGAGAAAGAGGGTCTGGGTTTTCTCCTACTCTGGAGATAACATTTTGGGCTATAGTTTTTCTTTTCTGTTTGCATCAATGTTGTCTGAATCCTAAGAGCCCTGCAATTTCATATTTGCTCTTTTTAATATAGGATACAAGTCACTGGGCTGGGTGACTAGGCCAACATCTGGAGTCTCCTTAATTTTAAGTCTATCTGGGCTAAATCTTGACTAGATCTGCATGGATGCTCAGAAGTTAATAAATAATTCAAAATACCGCTAAACAACCTCTTGAGTAAGAGATCCCTTGATGATATCACTGAATAAAGCATATTCACTGATGTCCTCCTGCCTTTGATGACACTGTTCAAAAAGTCTATTTTATTATAGACATCCTTACTAGAATGTTCCAAATTGTTTATAATATAGTGTGAGACAGTATTAAGATAAGTATTGTGAGTAGCATTAATATCCAAACTATAACGGCTCTATTAATTTTTCTCATTTATAGGCTATAATTTCAGTATGATGCTATAGATGATAAATGGTATATTAAGTTTAAAGTTTTTTTAACGTTTATTTATTGTTAAGAGACAGAGAGAGATAGAACATAAGCATGGGAGGGGCAGAGAGAGGGGGAGACACAGAATCCAAAGCAGGCTCCAGGCTCTGAGCTGTCAGCACAAAGCCTGACACAGGGCTTGAACTCAAACCGTGAAATCATGACCTGAGCTGAAGTCAGATGCTCAGTCGACTGAGCCACCCAGGCGTCTCAAGTTTAAAGTTTGTCAGTCCAGTTTGAGCTTTACCAGATTTTGGTTAATTATAAATTTAGCATAATTTATCGACCTGTTTTTTTTTTTTTTCAAGTATGAACTGTGGAATGGTATATTCCCCAGCACTGACCAATTTTAATTGTTACTTTGGGTCAGGTTGAATTGTTTTGTTCTGTACAAATAATGGTCAGAGACTGAGATTGTCTTTGTTAATGATTTATTTAACACAAGTTAACTGTGGGAATTATAATATTTCATAAGTCAATAGCAGGATAACTCCTCTTAATAAGCCAGTAAAGAAATAACACACTCCAAAACAATGACAGACTAATCAAACTTTTGTTTTAGTCTAAAGGGAGATGAAAGATATAAAGTTCAAATTACAAGCTGGTTCTTGGTAGGGTCCATCCTACTAACTAAAAGCTGGCTATTAACTGCTGGCTTAGGTTCCTTACTGCTGGGGCACATAGCTAGAGAGTCACAGCCACCAGTGTTGACATTCAAGATGAGCTGCTCTGAAGATTGTCACTCCAAGGACTATTACATGGTTTGCTGAGCTGCCTATGAGGAGTAGCTTTGCCGAGGCAGGATCAGATGTCCCTTCTCTTCCTGAGCCTGCTACATAGTTTACCAACACTGTTTACCAAGAGTAGCCTGGCCATCATAGAAACAGGTGTCTTAAGATCTCTGGAGAGCTCCTGAGGTGAGCAAAGAGTAGCCTTGCCCAGACGAAACAGTCTCAAGTTGCTGATCAAACTTTTTTGTACCTAATATATTACCCTTTATAACATCTCCATGGAAAGCAGCAAGGGAAGCTAACAATAATGAAATTAAGACTATTGGCTATGATTTATGACAGGGGACAGACATGCTAAAACAAGAGAACAGATTTAAAAGGTCATCCTAAAAGCTGTGCCCCACAGGACAGAACTGTTTCTGTATTTGCAGGTGCCAGAACTCACTGACTTGATCAGAGCATCTGAGAAAATGAGTCAAGATAAAAACTACAGCTTTAGCACTATTTTTTTTAAAATTTTAAATGTTTATTTATTTTTGAGAGGTGAGAGGGTTTGATGAGAAAGTCCTAATATCCAATTTCAAAACAATTTTATAAAAAGCAGGTTATTCAAAACAAGTTCAAACTACAATTTTGTCTAAAACAAACTTTCAAAACATGAACTCAAAATCAAAACAAGTCAGTACACAGCAAGTGGAAAACAAGTTAATTGGATGAATTAAAAAGGCATTTTGGAAGTTAAACAAGACTTCTGGGGAGTAAGGGAAAGAAATCACACCAACAGGATCTTTTTGATAATCATACTACCTGGACAATAGGGTCAAAGTTGTTCTAAATCCCTTAGCATTTTCTTGACTCCAAAATGTATGCACAACTTACCCAGAGAATTTCTCCTAAGACCTTCCTGGAAATTGCTACTTAGCTTATGAATTGGTGGTGTTGACATGGCAGGGGACAGGCTAGGGTATAAATGTTTGTAAATACCATTGAAGCAAGCTAGCAAAAATTTGTTACTGATTCATGGACAAACCTGTTAGGTATCTACTTTGTTTTCCAGGAACTCCCTATAGTAAATAGTACACCAATCTACAAAATTCATTTTTTAAAATGAATCTTTAAAAAAAAATTTAATTGAGGTATTATTGACAAACAACATTATATTACTTTAACATATACAACACAGTGGTTAGATATTTATATGTTGCACAATGATGACCACAATAAATCTAATTAATGTCCATTACCATACATCGTTACAAATTGTTTTTCTTGCAATGAGTTTAAAAATCTACTTTCTTAGTAACTTTCAAATATGCAATACAGTATTTAGTATAGTCTTGATGTTGTATATTACATCTCAGAACTTATTTTATAATTAGAAGTTTGTACCTTTTCGTTTCCTTCACTCATTTGACCCTTCTACCTGACCGCTGCCTCTGGCAACCACCAATCTGTTCTCTGTGGAGTTGGCTTTTTACATAAAGTAGTGGCTTCTCAGTGAACATGCTTAAATGAATGAATAAACTTAAGGTTCAGTTTAAGACACTATTTCTTCCTATAAAATCTCCCTGGACTTTGCTCCCTCTTCAAATTGGTTGAATGCCTTTCTTAGGTTCTCTCACAGTTCCTGCCCCCCCCCCCCCAACCTGCCCCATTATATGGCACAGATCTTGATTTCCTGGAACGGTGATTTGTGATGGCAAGCCCCATGTATATTTTGTCCACAGCTTTATCACTTTAATAAACATTTGTTTAAATAATGAGTGAAACATATTTGAAATTTAATATGATTAAAATAGTGTGTATTTCTGGAATTTTTGTGAAGGGATGGCTTCAGTGTTCTACAGATGTTGATTTTATGTTTTCATTGTGCCAGCCCTTAAATCCTGCAAAGTAATTTCTTATATGGCCTCTTGACTTACCGTCTTTGATTTTGACCTGACCCAAATTTTACTTTTGGAGTCTGTTGAGAAGCTGAGCATCAGTCTTGAATGTCTTGTAAAATGATGTCATAACAGAGCTAGCCTATAAGCAGATAGGGGTTCGCACACTTTATGCAATCTCCATGTAAAGGACTTACTATAAAACATATTATTTCACAGATTTTGGTAACTTCAAGATATCTCATGGTAAATATATAAAAACCATCTTTGTGAAAAGCATATATTGTCCCCTATCTTAACTGTTATGCAAATCTGGATTTTTGTAATAACAGAAAATCACAATAGGTCACTAATTCATCTCCCCAATCCTACCAATGGCAATACATCCAACATTTTCTATTGTGTTTTTCTTTTGTGTAAGTATTCTGATTTACATGTATATCTAGACTGTTACTTTCACAAAGTGCTAATTGATTCTTATTTCCTCAGTTGAAAGAAGCTTATTAAGTTCTTACTGTATATTTGTAATTTGAAGTGATCCATCTATTCCTCAAACATTTGTTAACTGCCTGATAAGTATCAGGCACTCCATGAGGCACTGGAAATTCAAAGACAAAACACAGTGCTTCTTTCTGAGGTATCTTAGCTTTATAATGGAAGCAGATACCTGGATACATATTTTTTAAATTCATTGAGATTGGTGGTCTGATAGGCACGGATTTAGGATGGGGCACCAAAGAGGGAATGTTCAACCTTCCGGTGGTGATGGTGGGCAGAGTGGAAGTAGTCAGGGAGAATGTCTAAGATGAGAAAAGAGAGAGTTGGATTTCTTTTCATGAGAAGGAGAGTAAAGATGGATGATGGTCAAAGAGAACACTGGTGAAGACGTGAAGCCATGCAGTAAGATATTTTGTTCACAGATGTTACAAGCTCCTGGGCATCAATGAAGAAAAGGCAGGAAATGGCATTGGACAGGTAACCAGAATCCAGATCATAGAGGTGCAAAACAACTTTGCTACAGTTTTTAATCTTAAAGAAATTGTAAATTTTTAAGTATGAAGGTATTGGTATGGAGGATAGATGGGAGGAGAGAAAAGAATGAAACCAGCCAGAAGTATCTCTTAAGAGGTGGTTCTGCACTCTAACTGGGTAGTCATGAGGGCCTGATACAGCACATTTGGGGGATAAGTAGAATTAGAAGAACTTAATCATCAATATGGTATAAGGGAGAGAGAGCA
Source organism: Panthera tigris (assembly GCF_018350195.1). Classification (NCBI taxonomy): domain Eukaryota; kingdom Metazoa; phylum Chordata; class Mammalia; order Carnivora; family Felidae; genus Panthera; species Panthera tigris. The sequence goes on from NC_056669.1 coordinate 5,118,101, forward strand.
ATCCAGGATGACATCCAGTTTCTTTGCTTAGGTGAATGGTGTTAAATGGTGGTATCAGTTCCCAGCATAGGGATCATAAAAAGAAAACAGATTTAAGGTTAGTTTCTTCTACTGAATTGAAGAGTCTCAAGGATAATAAGTGCTGGATAGTTGGATATGAGTTCTGCATAACAGGAAAGAGATCTGTGGTGGGTAAGTGTATAGATTGGAAGGTTATCAGGGTGAAACTGATAGTTGAGCCTCTGCACCTGGGTGAAATTACTTGGGGACATTATTAAAGTGAAAAGTTAGTGGAAGACAGAACCTTGGTTACCACCACCATTGATAAGGAAAGGGAAAGGAACAGAAGCCAATAGTGAAGACGGATAAAAGATTCAACAAATAAGGGAGAAGAACCCAGATGTCATGGAACAATGCTCTCAAAGAGAAAATAGAGCTTCATAGAGGACATTTTCATTTATGTGAAGACGTTAAACAGAATGAGAACCAGATTGAGTCCATATTAATTAGCAACAAAGTATAAATGAGGAAAATGAATTCGTATCCTTGACAAGAGTAGCTTCAGTGGTGTATTGGGTTTTCAGGTAGGAAATGAGAAGGTGGAGGTCATAAGTGAACTGGTTTTCCAAGTGGCCCTGCTGCAGTGGGAGGAAGTGATACAGATAGATATGGAAGTGTCTGCCACAGAGCAGACAAAATGTAGTTATGTGTGAGTATATTTATAATTTAGGAGAAGGTTTTAGGTGTTTTATGTGAAGAGGCTCACACACAGTACTGAAGGCAGGGTGGGATAGGAAGAAAAAGAAAAACATATTGATAGAATGAGTCTAATGGTGAGATATGTGGTGGGGGGAGAATTAACTTTGGAAAGGGGAAGGGACATTTCTTCATATAAAACCAATGAGAGGGTACTGTTATAGAATAATACAGATAAACTGATAGCTGTTTAACATCATTTAATATCTAGTAACTTGAAATACCCTGTATTTTTCTGCTATCTTTTGGAGAAAGTTTAAAGGAAGTGAGATACAGGCTCACCTTTTTACTTTTCAAATGATTAATTTTTTGCATAGCAGCAAGTCACGGGCTCTTCCTTTGACAACTTGCACTTGTGTTCTCCTTATTATACAATCTGAAGAGGTGGGTTGTGTCTTTGTTGATGTCAGTCAGCAAAGATTAAAGTGCATTGCAAGCCTCTGTGAACTCTGCTAGGGTGATGCCCTCAAAACTTAGGCTTGTGACTTGAATTTACTTTTCAAATTTCCAGTAGAATGACTCACAGCCTGCAAAGGCATACCCTTTCCTCCTCCAGTTTTCCAAGGACAGAGTTTGGACATGTGTCCAGGGGGTGCTTAATAGCTCCTATTTTTTTTTCTTTAGCTTTAATTATCCATCTGGTTTTTCAGACAATTTATTATACTCTAAAAAATCTGAACAGATGGGATATAGCGATTGAAATGGGGTAAGCAATGGGGAGTTCAGGCAAAGCAAAGACTGAACCCAAAGAGCCCATAACACGTATGATCTCACCTAATACATACAGCATCTCAGACACAGACTTCATTATTATGGCTGAAGTCAAGCAGCGACTGCTGGGATCACGTTGTTATAGGTATCAGTTGAGGAATGGTGGGAGAGGCATGTGTTGGTTCACATGGAGGGACTGATACTTGTCAGAAGGATATACTGATACTAGATGGGGCATAATAATGTATATTATAGGAGTGTTGGAGACAGAGTCAGATTCAGTAAGTTATATGAGATACAGTACTTTGGACTCAGCAGCCAAAGAAGGGGAATGTGATTTACCACTTCCTCATCCAGACCATGGGACATAACTGTCTAGGTCCCATGGTCTGGATTTCTGAGTGCTCTTGTCCTGGAGACACATTGAGTCTTTTTGTTTAAGAGCTGAATTGCCAGCTATAGTCAGACTACAAAAGATAACTTTGCCATGCTGTCTTTGTTGGTAAGGTGTAGGCCTGGGTCTAAGGACTACATTGGCCAACAAGGCAACATAAAGGAATGAAGAGAGCTGAATGTAAACAGTATGGAGCATTGAGGACTGAGAAAAGTGGTGGGTGTGTGCCCCAGTCTGAAATGCTTCTCAATTTTTGTTCACTCTTAACATTCAGGAATGTGGATCCAATTGGTCAGGTCTTTTGATTTACTAACTGAAGTCACAAATAATGAATTCTAAAGTGAATTCACTTCTAATTATTCTCTCACATGGTATAACCTATGTTGTGGATGAAACAGATGGTTTTGTATTTAACTGACTGATTCTGGGACTTCTTGTCTATGTCCTTCAATTTAGTGAACTTGGATCATCTGAGGCAGGAAGGAGTTGTTTCCAAGGAGGGTGTAGTAATCACAAAGCTCCTTAAGACTCAGAGGACCAAAAAGTGGCAGCCTCTGTGAGTGGTTGACCCAAGTCCTACTCATCTCTAAGGGCACCTTCAGAGATTTAGGTACAAAACCCTATTGGTTTGGAAAACACAGCAAATGTTCCAAAGCAGAAGTTGGCTTAGCAAGAAAAGAGCTATTACAGGGAAGCAGCGAGATAGGTTCTTCATTGGACCTGAACAAGACACAATGAATTAGGATGTTCTGGACTGAAAACCAGGGCTTTTCTTGTTTCTCCTGAAGTATGGAGGCCTGCTATTTCAGAAACAACCTAGGGGAAGCAGAGGTAGCATGAAAAGGACTGAGCCAAATTTCTTGATAGCTCTGGGCAGTGAGGAGGCTTGAGGAAGATATTCTGTGATTAAGGGAAATAAAGAAATGTGGCATTGCTTATGCTCCAGACTTATAGGACATCCAAGGGTTTGTGGCAACTCTTGGGTGGGACCATCCCAAGACACATTGTGAGCTCTGTGGAGAAAGGGATTGTGGCAGAAGCTGGAGCAGTGATTTCTTGTTGGAATCTATGAGACTGAAAACTACACTGTGTTGTCCAGAGTGATAAGTGGGTGGAAAGGCATTATTCTCAATTTCATTTTGAGATGCCCTGAGGTACTGATGCCTTGGCCACTCAAATGCAGGGAATGATAGACTTGCAGTTGATACTTTGGATTCTTTGGCAGCTTGAGAGATCACGGTTTTTAAAATGTTAGGAGGGAGAACCTTTGGATTGGACATCAGGATTTCACCAGCAGCACTGCGTGCAGGGAGGCTTCAGAGAGCACAGATGATAGAGCAGGAGACCTTTTAGTGCACCATGGCCAGAAGACATGGTCTCAGTTAGACAGTAAAACCTTGGTTTACAAGCATAATTTATTCTGAAAACATGCTTGTAATCCAAAGCACTTTTATATCAAAGTGAATTTCTCCATAATAAATGATGAAAACTCAGATGATTTTTTCCACAGCCCAAAAATAGTCATATAAAAATGATTACAATATTGTAATATAATACAAAATAATAAAGAAAATACAAAATATAAAGAAAAATGAACAAATCAACCTGCATTTACCTTTAAAAATCTCTTTGTGGCTTGTGTGAGGGAGAGAAGACAGAGGAGGCTTATTGTGTAGGACAACTTTCACTATCACTAATGGATGTTGACTACAGTACAGTATTCATAAACTCTGGCCATGTACTGTATTTAAGGTAACTGGCAATAAGGCAGCAGAGGAAAGGGTCTATATATGCAGGCAGCCTGACCTAGAATAAAGCTAAGCATTCCTAAGCTTACTCTTGTATGGAAAAGCAAAGGACTGTCCATAGATGCTTTGAAGGGACAAAACACACTAGTTCCAGTTGTGGGCAACTTCCAACGTTCTGAAAAAATCACTGATTTCTGACAAACACCATGGCCTGAGACGCAGCATCTGAGCATGGGAGAGGATCACCCACAATCCCGCGGAGAGAGAGAGTGAGCGAGTGAGAGAGAACAAACAATTGGCTCAGTTGTGATCATGTGATGTTTGGCATCACTTCGTATTGCAAGACATCGCTTATTTATCAAGTTAAAATTTATTAGAAATGTTTACTTGTTTCGCAGAACACTCGTGGAACAAGTTATTCATAATCCAAGTTTTACTGTACTTGAGACACAGCCAAGGACTTCCACATATAACTGGATGAGACTTTGATGAGGTCTTAAAAGAAAATGGAGACAAAATTAATGCAATTTTCATAATTCGCCACTGCAGACGAATTGTACTTTCAAGTGACGTCAGAGGACACTTCGGTTATATTTTCGTTTTATAGCTGAACATGCAGTCATTACAGTTAAGGTGCTTGCCCAAACTGTCCTCAATGTTTTGTGGTAAAACTCAGATTTAAATTCTGGGTTCTTGACTTCAGGTTCACCATCTACTTCATTATACCTTTGCTGCCTTGCAACCCACGTATCAATTGATTATTTTTTATCTCAAAATTTTGCTTAGGAAATGTCTTATAAGCAGAGGCATGATCGTAAATACTTGGAGATCACTTAAAAACCCACTGGCTATACCTATTGTAATATATGTTGGTATATACTTACAAAGAGTAAGTAAATGGAGTGTCAGAAGCTATAGGCCGAGTTCCAGAAAAATAATTGTAATAATCATGAAATGCCACATTAGCATAAATAAAATAGAAAGCAGGAAAACGAGGTTCTTTTTTTAAATATGAAATTTATAGTCAAATTGGTTTCCATACAACACCCAGTGCTCATCCCAACAGGTGCCCTCCTCAATACCCATCACCCACCCTCCCCTCCCTTCCACCCCCATCAACCCTCCGTTTGTTCTCAGTTTTTAAGAGTCTCTTATGTTTTGGCTCCCTCCCTCTCTAACCTCTTTTTTTTTTTCTTTCCCTCCCCCATGGACTTCTGTTAAGTTTCTCAGGATCCACATAAGAGTGAAAACATATGGTATCTGTCTTTCTTTGTATGACTTATTTCACTTAGCATAACACTCTTCAGTTCCATCCATGTTGATACAAAAGGCTATATTTCATTCTTTCTCATTGCCACATAGTATTCCATTGTGTATATAAACCACAATTTCTTTATCCATTCATCAGTTGATGGACACTTAGGCTCTTTCCATAATTTGGCTATTGTTGAGAGTGCTGCTATAAACATTGGGTTACAAGTGCCCCTATGGATCAGCACTCCTGTATCTCTTGGGTAAATTCCTAACAGTGCTGTTGCTGGGTTATAGGATAGATCTATTTTTAATTTTTTGAGGAACCTCCACACTGTTTTCCAGAGATTCTTAAACACATCAAAAGGTGAGCAGTTGTGATAAGTATGCAAATTCAGATTCATACCGCACAAAGGGAACCATTGGAGCTCCTCTCTCCCAGGATACCTGGCTGTGGCTTGGGTGCTGACACTCATCTCAGGTAGCAAATTCCTTCTTTTCAAATAAAGAATATCTCACGTAGATTTACTCAATCTTTACCTATTCTCTGTCTCAGTAGTCTCCAGCTTCAGTAGGCCTGCCTTCTGACAGCTCCCAGTGGACACTTCTGTTGTTGATGATGATCTGTTGTCCTCCTACATGGTTGCCTCTCCTACTTCCTAGACTCCACTAAGATGATTCAGTGAGGAGTGTCCTCCACAATCACTGACCTTGCTCATCTGTAATTCACATTGCTGGGGCATGAAAACTTGTTGCCCATAAATGGCTTAAAACTTTGTACCATAGAGGTACTTGGCACAGGGCTGAAAAATCAGTAGGAGCTTGGAATTCATAGTTACACTCCTTGGATTTTTTTTACATTAAACTGTGTTCTGAAAGAGGGAGGTATTTGGAGGAAATCAAGTTACAACTTAGCCTTTGAAAGTTACATAAGAAATAGCTTTCATGTTTCTATGAGTGCCACCAAGGTATATTCCATCTTTTTTTGTTTGTTTGTTTTTGTTTTTTAATTTTAGAGAAAGAGACCATGAGTGAGGAAGAAGGAGAGAGGGGGAGAGAGAAAGAATCTCAGGCAGGCTCCATGTTTAGCATAGAGCTTGAGGCCATGATGCTAGGATCAGGACCTGAGGTGAAACTAAGATTGGATGCTTGACTGACTGAGTCACCCAGATGCCCCTGCATGCCATCTTTTTAAGCTCACAAACCATATTCAATCTCCTGTTGCATATTGTAATATTGGAAGCACTATTTGTATGCAGCCTCAGTCTACCGGCTTCTAACTACCAAGTCCTGTTATTATTCTGTTTGGGCAATTGGAAAATATTGTATCTTCCATTAAGTCATTCTATAACAGTACAGATGCCTAATAATTAAGTTGACTTAATCTGGACTAAATATAGGTAATCAATATAGGATGCTTTGCAAAACTATAAACAATAGAAAGAATGAAATGGGAATCTCAGTCAGAAAACATAACTTCTCCAGATGTCATTCTCTTTATCCACTAAAATACAATGACTGACCCATAGTAGACACTCAACAAACATCTTTTGAATAAGCAGGTGAATGTATGTATGGATGAATGGCTAATTTACTCAGTTATGATGGCTTGGCTTACTTTCAGGGCTAGGATAAGGATAAACTGAAATAAAATGTAAGTATATATTTAAAAACTATATATTTATTGTCAGAAAGACTTGGGTTAAGATCCTGCCTCTGGTATTTACAAGCTGTGCTATGATGAGTAAGTCCCTTAGCCTTTGCACAAGACCTAGCCCATGAAGAGCGAGTGCTAGGTAGGTGAGTGCTATCATTTGTGAAAGGACTGATGTGTAGTGCAAGGTGTTTTCTTTCTTGTATTTGTCACTTGGCAGTTTTATAATCTGATAAATGTTTCTCTACAGATCTAGCAATCTATATTTCACACATTTCTTTTAAGTGACAGAAAAAAAACATATTTTATGCTATAAATAATGTTCCCCCAAACAAAAAAGTTACATGTTCTAAAAACTAAGATAATAACTAGGAGATATAAGCCACTGATAGTCTGGTGTTTTATGCTGGTTATTATTTTAGCTAATAATTCTTCATGAAAGTCATTTTGAGCAGGGAGCTGCCAGTAACCTCTCAGCTTAGGTATTTACAGAGCTGTGTTTGGTGATTTAGCACCACATATTCAGGACAGGGCTGGCTATATGTCTTTGTACAGTCCCCTCATAAATATGCAATATCCATCATAGGCATTATTGAGAAGAATGTCATTCACATGAACTCATTTGTCATTTTAAGCAATTTTTAAGAAAATAATAATGTATTTCTAAGCACAGAGGGCACCTGAAACAAAATGAAGCTGCTGGTACACATGTATGGGACATAAACATTACCCTTTTCTGTCCTTCTCCGGTGTCCCATGAATTTTTCAATTCTTACTGAAGCCTTTTTAATCTTAAAAGACATTCTTTCTCCTTTATTATTATAGTGCTGCCCAGTTATCTGGAGGTATCAGCAAATAGGCTGTGTTGTACATAATGTTTTCCATGTATCTGAAATGAAGCCCTTTGGGGGCCAATTTGTGGAAGGAGAAAATCAGTTAACTCAGGTAAAGGTGGATTTTCCATATTCCACACCATCTGTAGTTCTCCCATGTTCTGAGTATATTATCTGATAGGGACAGTTGTGGTATGTTCAGTTGTTTTTTCCTATAATAAAGTGATCAAACAAACAAGAATCCCAAACAATCCAAATGCTATGATTTCAAGTTACTATCTTTGATTTCTCTTTTGTTTTGTTTTTGTTTTTTTCTAACTGAGACTGTGGTTCATCACTTTTTGCTCCTGCCAGGCTTTTTACTGCTGGTCCTTACTGCCTTGCCTTTTCTGATTTACTGCTTTGTGTGTCTCCTCTCTCCCCCACCCCCCCCACACCCCTTCCCTCACTTTTCTCTTTCTTCAAGAAACGTTTTTTTTATTTTTTTAACCTTTATTTATTTTTTTGAAACAGAGACAGAGCATGAATGGGGGAGGGTCAGAGAGAGAGGGAGACACAGAATCCAAAACAGGCTCCAGGCTCTGAGCTGTCAGCACAGAGCCGGATGCAGGGCTCGAACTCACAGACCATGAGATCAGGACCTGAGCCGAAGTTGGAAGCTCAACTGACTGAGCCACTCAGGCACCCCAAGAAACTGTTGTTAAGTGCCTGCTCTGGGCATGGGCCCCGCCTTGTGCTGATGGTGCACTGACATGGACACCACTCCTGCCTCCTGCCACACACAGTCTGGAAGGGAGCAGACTTGCAATGAAGATAGAACATCCTATGAGCTAATTAATTCTAAAGGCAGTCTAGTGGGGGAACAGAATCCTAATAGAGAATTAAAAGAGCATACATTATTTGTGGAAGTGCATATCAAGTGATAAGGCAGCCTATGGAAGACAATGTGTCTAGATAATACAACAAATAGGAACAGAAAGGTTTAAGGAAAGAACTAAGAAATTTTTCTCAGATTGAAATACAACCTTTAGCAGCTCTTTTGTCTGCTTTATCTGTTTTGCTTTGCTCATTGTCTGAGTTGGCTCATTGCCTGAGTTTTGTGTGGTTGGGCAATTGTGATGTGATGTTACACTATTTGTTTGCAATAGAGCTGCAGTCTAGTCCTTATTTTTCTTGCCAATTGCCTACCAGAAGTCATAAGCCCCATTAGTGAGTACACCAGCCTCAGGGGGTGGTTTGTTTTAAAGTTAGGAAGCCATGCATCTGGTGTCTTTTGTCACTCTGCTGGCACAGAAAATGTAGAGTAATTGAGAATTAGGATAAATCCTCCCAAGTCCTAGAAATTATAAAAAGTCTAATATGCATTTCATTCCCTCCTGTGTATTTTACATTTTAGATGTGGTCAGAAAAGTCATTTTAATTTCACATTTCTGTCTCTAAATAGTTTTACATTTTGAAAGTAGATATAATTGGCTTTTTAAGGAAAACCAGTATGGAACACCATCCTGGTAAGAGACCATTTAATTGTGCCATCCAGTTTCAATGCCTGAGGTTTCTTCTTCTTTCAAGTCATGCTGAAAGTATTTTAAATAGATGTCTTAGAAATCCTGTGCCCCGGGGTGCCTGGGTGGCTCAGTTGGTTGAGTGTCCAACTTCGGCTCAGGTCATGATCTCACAGCTCGTGAGTTAGAGCCCTGCATCAGGCTCTGTGCTGACAGCTCACAGCCTGGAGCCTGCTTTGGATTCTGTGTCTCCCTCTCTCTCTGCCCCTCTCCCACTCAGCTCTGTCTCTTTCTCTTTCAAAAGTAAATAAACATTAAAAGAAAAAAAAAAAATAAAGAAGTCCTCTGCCCCCACAGAGTGAATCTGTTTCTTATTGTTGGAATCAGTTCTGATTCCTAATGTTCAAGTATCTCTCTGTAGGAGATGAATAGATGGGAAAACATCTACTTTTATTATTTTCTTCCTTCTATTTTTTTGAGGGGGTGATATGTTATTCATATTCGGATTTAGCTAATAACTTTCCAGTCATATGTTTATTCTAATACCTAAGGTAATATTTTTCCTTCACTACTTGTGCTGTGTTCTCCAAGTTTTGATGTTCCGTGTTAATTAGTCATTAAATTATTTTATTCACTTTTTATTTGTATTTTTAAAAAATGTTGATTCAATTTTTGAGATAGAGAAAGAGAGAGAGAGAGAGAGAGAGAGAGAAAGAGAGAAAGAGAATGAATGAATGAGTGGGGAGGCACAGAGAGAGAGGGAAACACAGAATCCGATGCAGTCTCCAGGCTCCATGCTGTCAACACAGTGCCCAATGCGGGGCTTGAACTCATGAACAGTGAGATCATGACCTTAGCCGAAATCAGATGCTTAACCGACTGAGCCCCCCAGGTACCCCAATTGTCATTGAATTCTAAACATTAATTTCTATTCCGATTTCTTTAATACAGAAATGTTTCAAAAAGTGCTCATTTTGACTCTGATTACCAGTTTTAGTGCATTTTGTTCAGACAACATGATTTCATTACACATATTCTTTAGTATTTCTTGACGATTTGTTTTGTGATCAGGCACACTTTTTAATTAATGTGCCAGGTGTTTGTGAAATGAATGTGTATCTTCTTTTGGGGTACAAGGTTTCAGATGCATCCAGTATATTCAAATATTCCATAAACTTGATATTATCAAGATCTTTAACTTGATCAAGCTTAGTCTTCATTAGGTTATATTAGAGAATGAATCATTTCCCCATGAGAAGCATGTGATGATCAGTGTGAAATAGAAATTTTGAAGACTATAAAAAATGAGTCATTCTGTGGTGCCTCAGCAGTGCCCTAAGCCTCCGTTCTGTCTGTGTTTCTCTGTGTGACTTGGGATGAAGCTTCTCAGGTATTTACCTGTATAGTGGAAATAATGACCTTTGCTCTACCTTCTTTACAGAATTGTAAAGCAAAAGATAAGCTCCAATAGCCCACTCTTCTGTGAGGATTGCTTACAAAGCACGGATGTTTTGGGGATATTTTCTTTGCTACTTTAGATGCTTTACTTATGAAAAATGAGATACTATTAAATAGTATATAGGCATTTTCCTTAGGAAATTTTCTTACATGTTTTCTATTTTGTTTAGTGAGGAGTAATACAGTTAGCAAAAATCAAAATGATGTAAGCAAGGTTAACATCAGCCCTTCTCATGGGGGACAGGAGATAAGACATTTGTGAAATATTTGTGTTTCAATGCAAGTAGAGGAGATCATGGCTTGTCTGCAAATATGACTTTATTTGGAAGTAGGATCATTGCAGATGTAATCAAATCAAGATGTGATCATAATTGATTAGGGTGGGTCCTAATTCAGTTATCTGTATCTTTATAAGAGAGAAATTGGACTTAGAAACATACTGAAAAAGGTCGTGTGAAACTGAATCAGAATATGTTTTCCTTGGCCAGGGAACAGCAAGGATTCCCAGCCACTACCAGAAACTGGAAGTGGCTGGTGAATCCTTGCCTACAGGTTTCAGAGGGAGCATCACCCTGGTGACACCTTGATTTCAGACTTCCACGCTCCAGAACGATGAAAGGGTACATTTCTATTGTTCTAAATCACCCCGTTTGTGGTATGTTGTTACGGCAGTCCCAGGAAACTAATGCACCAGTGGCCTTGCTTGAACACCTTCTCTTTCCTTAATTCTCATCTTTGAACATCTAATCCCTTCTTAAGAGTTCTTCTGTCTCTACCATGATCTATCTATTGAGGTCTGGTTCCGTATTTTTAACTCTTTCAATATCTTCACCTAGATTTTCCGCTGGAGAACCCCATTTCATATCTGGAGTCCGTCACCATTCTGTTAAACCTGAAGTTCAGTTACCCCTTTGTGTTTGTGGCCTCACTCTCCTCTGGTTACCCAGACTTCACGTGGAAGGGTCCTCCTTGACTCTCCTTCTTCTTTTACACATCCCACAGATATAATCAGTATTCAGGTCCTTAGGAACCATAACACACATGAGCTCATTTTTTGCTTTTTATTTCCACTTTTTTGGGCCATCCCAATGGTGCTCTGATGGTTTCACTTCTTTTGGTCTCTCACATGTTATCTTAATATGTCTTTAGAAAATTGTTATGCCTCAGCTCTGATGGTAGTACTCCCTTGCTTAGATAACTTCAGCACCTTGTCCCAGACTTGCATAATAAGGTCCACCCTGACATGTTCCTACTTCCTTCAACACATTGACCTCCAATCCCTTTCATGTATACTATTTATCTCAATTAATATTATTTTTCCTGTCAAGTTTTAGTATCTTAGTATGTTGTTTTTTCTTCTTCCTATCTGGATCATTTTTTGCTTCCTTATCCACAAGTCAAAATCTGACATCATTCAAGTTCAAAGATCACCTCCTCTGGTCCTTATCAACGCTTGACCTATTTTATGTTCTATGTACATGTCTTATACATGCTGCTAGACTATAAGCTCAATGAATGGAAGGATATGATTTATCTGTTATACACTTAATTCAGTGCCTTGGACATAGACTCCCAGTAGATATCTTTTGAATAAATTAGTACTTATGTCTAATGAAAAATCATCAATTAAAAATTACTTAACTGAGTATTTCTCCCTGTCTCTATCTCCTGATTGTGAACTTTTTTCCAGTCTGTATATTTTTGACGGGACCCCCCTCCTTCACTCACACCCCCCACCCCCACCAAAAAAAAAAAGAAAAAAGAAACCATCCATATCATTTTGTTTTCTTGTTCTCTTATCACAATAAAGCAAATTAAAGAAGACTTTCTTAGTTAAAGCATGTTACTGTCCTGAGATACCACGCATGTGTTGTGTTTATTAAATAGTCTTGGGAGGGGCGCCTGGGTGGCTTAGTCAGTTGAGCATCCGACTTTGGCTCAGGTCATGATCTCATGGTTCGTGAGTTTGAGCCCTATGTTGGGCTCTGTACTGATGGCTCAGAGCCTGGAGCCTGCTTCGGATTCTGTGTCTTCCTCTCTCTCTGCCCCTCCCTTGCTCGTTCTCTCTCTCTCAAAAATAAATAAACATTAAAAAAAATTTTAAAGAAACTTAAAAAAATATTCTTGGGAAATTTTATGACTTTTTCTAATTGTTGGATGACAACCCCATACAAGGGGTTGGCCTCCAGCACATTTGCTGAACTATGTGTGCATAGTGATAGGCAGAATATTCTTGGAGATAACTGGTTAAGCATTTTACAGTGTACTGCTAGTGCTCCGTTACAGGTACAGAAGACAGGGACAGTGTCTGTGTGTCCCAGGTTTGGAAAAAACCCTTTGGGCTGGACCAGGGTTCTGCTCCTCTGTGCCCAAGGCCACACTGCTTGGGAAAAGCTGAGTACAGGTGCTGCCAGGGTGTTGGCTAGAAGCTGCACAAAGGAAGATGTTCTCACACATGGACTTTTACTAAGAACCTCTAGACTGCTCAACATTCTTAGAGGTAACATTAAATCTATTGCAGCTTCAGAGGCATTGAATACTATGTATACATGATACAGAGACTCAAAGGCTGGCTCTTCTAACCTAACACCTTATATAATGCCCAGAATGAGCAGATATTAAAGAAATGCATATTGGTGTTGTAGATCATTTTATGTCTTATTTTTTAATTCATCTGAACTTTTTTTTGCTATTAAAATAAATATTATTTGTGAAGCTAATGCCTACTTATTAAAGGAAGCCTCAAATTGAATATCGTGACTTTCTTTATGAGGCTTCTTCAAAGATAATACTTCAAGCATGGAATGATATTAGAAAGGCCAACAATAAAAGAGTAAAATTATTTTAAAGTGGGTAATGTTTATGGAGAAAAGCTCAGTTTACCAGAGGCAAAGGAGGGGTGACTTAGGATGGTTTTTACATGGCATTAACTTTCACAACAATTTTTTTTTCTGTGTTGTATCCACCTTAGTGCTTTAAATAGACTTAGAGTTTAGTGGAAACAAACACATACTGCTCCAGGTATCCTAACAGATAACTTCCACTGTAATATTGGGAAAACCCATCACCTCTGTGGGTGCACCCTGGCTTCCTCACTTGTGTGGCTGAGGCCAGGTGCAAGGCTGAGTGTCTAGGATGTAGACTGAGGAAGAGCAGCGACCTCTCTCTCTCACTGGATGTTCATGATGTGCCATCCTCCGAGCTAAGCCCTTTCTGTACATCCGCACATTTGATCTTCCCTTAGCTTTGGGTTGCAGGAGCTCCACCAACCTGCTCTAGTCCCTTCAGCTGGTAAGTGCCAGAGACAAGGTGTGGATAAATCTGTCATATTTACCACTACACTGTGCTATGAGAACAATGACAGGGAGAGCTGAGTGGAAGGGTCAGAATGTTTGTTTTTATTTGTTTAATAAAAAGGGCTCTCCTTGTCTTTTCCTTAAAAAAAAGTATACATTATCCAGGAAAAAATGTATTTCTTGAGGAGTTAGAATATATGCATAAGAGTCAATAGCAGAAATACATACTGGAATAGGACTGAGAACACCTAATATCTCCTTCAATCTGGCATTAGCAAATGCTGGTATCTTAGGAAATTATCTCCTCCATGGCTCAGCCTTTTCATTTGTAAAATTGAAACAATCTTGCCCTGTTGAACTAAATGTGACCATTTAGTTTCTAAAATGTGAGAAAAAGTCTGAGGTATATAACACAGTAACAAGGTAAATTATTATACATTCCCTCTTTGGCCACACTCCGATTCCTGTTCTCCCTTTTGAACCCTGCCAGGAAGGGATGAACAATGTGCATGGGCAGGGGGGTGGGTACCAAGATGGGTACTGTGAACATCTGAAAGATTAACTCTAACTTCAGCTGTGCGTTGGGTAAGCGAATCTCAAAGAGGCAGGAGTTTCTGGAGAGCTTTAAATTCATATCATAGTGGTGTGATAAAATTAGATGTCCAGTGACAAGGTAATGCAATCACTTGATAGGAAATAATTTCACTCTGCTAACTAAGGGCTGGGATTACTGAAAATGTCAGAAGGAAGAGAACAGGCAACATTGTAGGTGTTCATGCATTTTCTCGATTTTCCTTTGTTCTTTGTGGTTAAGTGTCAAGGTGTGTGTAATATAGGCAGACCTAAGATGATGTGTAAAATGTCCTTTACAGGTTCCTGCTTTAGACTGTATGCTTCTGTTACCTGCCCCCAAATTGCTGTAAAGAAACCTAATTCCCAGTCTGATGGTATTTGCAGGTGAGGCTTTTGGGAGGTAATTATGTCCTGAGAGTGGAGCCCTCCTGAGTGGGATTAGTGCCCTTATAGAGGAGACCCCACGGAGTTCCCTTGGCCCCTCCTGTTGTGTAGTGACACAGCAAGTAAATGGCTATGAACTAGGAAGCAGGCCCTTGCTGGATGCCACATTTGCTGGTGTCTTGATCTTGGCCTTCCAACCTCCAGAACTATGAGAAAGAAGTTCCTCCTGTTTATAAGCCACCCAGTCTATGGTATAGACTGGGCCAAATTGACTAAGACAGTTCATCAGTAACCTAAATTTTTCTAGTGGACAGGATTATACATAACAACAATAATATAAATCCTATTCCTCAGCTATGATAGCTGCAGGTAAAATTAATCTCCATCAAATATTGCTCCAAATTTGTGAATGTGAAGTTCAGCCCTAATGGAAGAAAGGGGAGGGGGGTTTCTTTCTTAGGGATTGTATTCATTTCTGAGGGCTGCCATATCAAATGGCCAGAAACTGCACAGTTTAAAACAACAGAAACACATTCTTAGTTTAGTTCTGGAGGCTAGAGGTCTCATACCAACCTTCCTCCATTGCTTGAGGGGGAAAGAATCCTTTCTTGTCTCAGCCAGATTCCAGTAGCCTCACATGTCCTTAGTCTGTGGCGACATGCCTTCATTCTCTGCTTCTGTCTTCATGTTGCCATCCATGTCTGTGACGTTACTTGACCTTCTCCTTTGCATGTGACATTGTCCACATTTCCCTCTTACCATGGCACCAGTCCTACTGGATGAGGGCCCATCCCAATGACCTTATTTTGATTATATCTACAAAACCCCATTTCCCAATAAGGTCACATTCACAGGTACTGGGGGTTACAACTCCAAAATCTCTTGTGGGGACACATTTCATGCCATAATAGAACTTTCTGGAGGTTTTGTTTGTTTGGAAGGCATGGGAGAGTTTAGGAAAATTAATGAGGAAAGAAGAAATGAAAGAAACTCAGAGTAAAACTATCTTGAGGATCCGCAGAAGTAAAAAATTCCTTAATCCACTTATCTTGACTCATTTTCTCCTTCCCAGCCTACACAAAGTCCAGAGAGATTTGCAAAGGACTTCTGGAGGCAGAGAATTTGCAATGAATATGCTTCCAAGAGAGTTGAAGAAAGGGTTAAGAGAAGGGGACTTGAGTTTGATAGATCTGGGGGTTAACACGGTCATTTACTGTGTGACTTTTGGCCAACTTAACCAAATTCTCCAAGTAGTGTTTTTCTCATCTAGTGAGGAAATAGTTAACACTATGTACCTGTGGGGGCGGGGGTGGTTTATAAGGTTTACTTGAGACAAAGCATGTAAAGTGCCTGTAATAGTGAAACAATTCAAGCACTAAAAATGTTGTGTGTAATTATTTCTCTGGATCCTCTGCTAGGATATGGATTTCACCTTCTTAATCTGCCCCGTCTGCCTGTGTGTGTTGTAATTCATTAAAAAACCAATATAACTGTAGTTGTAAAGAATAATTTTTAAAATATTTTAAAATATAACAATGCCTGCTAAGTTGCATGGGATCATAATTTTTGCAAGAAAGTATTGAAAAGGCTATTTTAGTTAGATGTGAATTCAGAAAGTGAATGAGATAAACAATGTTTCAAGCTGTTTTTTTTTTCTTTTTCTTTAGTAATACTTAAATCAACAGTAGCAAACAAAAGTAATTTAGCATGGGACAAGTATTTCTCTAGAGGTATTGTGTCAGTTTCTGCTTCCCTGTAATCTTGAGAAATAGTGTTACGATTTTTTCAGTTTTCACTTTTTTGGGCTACATTATATGAATGACAAATACCATTTCATTGTGATCTTTATCCTGTCAAAAAAGACAGAGAAGCTTTGCAAAGTTCTTTGGAAATAAATTATTTCCAGAAGAAAAACAGAAGTGAATTTTAAAATTACAAATTATTGGGTGTTGTATGGAAACCAATTTGACGATAAATTTCATATATTAAAAAAATAATAAAAAAAATAAAATTACAAATTATTACCCCTTATTGAAAAGGCTAATCTAATCTAAAACATAAAATATATCCATTCATAATGTTGCAAAATGTACTTATTAGGAAAGATGCATTCTGGCTATATTTTGTCCTGTGGAAAAATTAAATTTGTTGGAAGTGGAATATGCTGTTGTAAATAAATAATTAATAAAGTGAAAAGCTTTGTGCATCTATTACAGACTACAGAGAGGAATTTTAGGAGACAGAAAAATCTACCAGCTCGTATTATCTAATTCTGTTTGAGCACATTAAGACGTCATTGGTATTCTCTGCACTCTCTGAAGCCAAAATTGCTTTGAGCTGAAATATACAGTCTTTAGTGATGTGTTCTACCAATTTTCTTCTTGTCTTTGCATCCTTTCACTTGGAATTCAGGGTTGTTCATGATACAAAGGAAAAAAAGAAGAAAAGTCTTCTGCTTTTAGTAAAAATCCTTTAGATACTTATTAGTTTCACTCTTCGTGTCACCTATGTTATCTTCTTGATTTAAAAAAAATGCCTATTTGTTTATTTGGAAACAGAATTTCTAATCATTTGCTTTGATTTCTTGGCATAAGGATTATGGAAAGATTTTTTTTCCTCCTGAAAATCACTGTTTCTCCTTGGCCAAAAAAGATTTTAGGTGACACCAAACTACCTTTATGAAATGATAATATTAGGAACATGTGCAGCTCAAAACTGTATTTTGTGCTTAGGGTCATATGGCATGTGGCCCTCTGGGTTCAAAGGTGAGCGGGTTCCTCCTGTTCTTTCCCCCCAAATCTTTTTCACAATGATGAGTCTGTGTGCTCCATGAAGGTAGGAAACATGCCTATCTTGGTTCCTAGGCGGTACTCACACAAAGTTGAATCTTAAAATGTGTATGTAATTCATATATGTTCTTTATTAAGGACAGGAATGCATGAGCAAAGCTGGATTATCTTTATTTTTTTATTTTTTTTGTTTTTGTTTTTGTTTTGTTTTGTTTTTAGATTATCTTTAAAAAGCAATTTAAAGTGACCTTATTTGGTGCCATGCAGGAATAACAGAATATTGGATTATTTAATTATCTACCGTGTACCTGACTTTTTAATTTATGTAGATAATACTCAATTACTTGGCACCAACTGAGCAGTAATTGAGGATGGGTCCAATAAGTAAAGGGCTTCCCCCATTTTCTATGTGTAAGAAATGGGAAAAATTCAGACCACATTAGACTTCTGAAAGGCTCAGGTTGTTATGCAGCTACCTAGTAGCAGCCAAATACCCTAATTCCCCCTCAGCTGGTAAAATAGCATGGAGAACATACATTCCATCAGGATGACCAATGACCCATGTTAATGAATTCTTGAACAACTTTGTGCTAGGCCCTGCAGATAGAATGAAGAAATACATTTTGGAACATTGACATGAGTCTTTGGTGTTGTTCAGTGCTCTAATTTCCTTTTTTCATTAAGCCCTTCCTGACCTGAGAAATGCCACCCCAACACTGTGCCGCAGCCTATTATTTATCTAGAAAAGTTGTGACTGTTGGGGTGCTTTGATTGGAAAGACTTAGGTCACAGTTCCTGCACTTTACCATTAATATTCACGGAGGCAGGAGGCAACATTTTCTTGCCCAGCGAAGTTTCTTTCAGAGTTGAGAGTTGGAGAACCCAGAGAGAACTGGGATAAATGAATAGCAAATATAATCAATGCAATGTAAACATAAATCATTAATTTTTCTTCTAGGTGACTTGTTCTTCAATTTTAGACAGTTGCAGGAATCAAGCATCATCTATGTCACGTGACTTCTCCAGATAGCTACCAGAAGGTAAGGCTAAAAAACACTCCTATTTTCAATAAACAAGTGTATCTGTTCTTAGTCACTTAATAGAATCTTAACTTTTAATACAACTTTCTGTTTAAAAAATAAACCCAGTAGAGAATACTTTTACTTGTAGCTCCCTCTTGTCTTTCGATTTAAGTTCCTAAGCTGAAAGCTTGTTATGGATGGAAAAGTTTTCATCTGAGCAAAATAGTATGAAAACAGTCTTTCTCAGAGTCTAGATAGTTTTGTGTGTCTGTGTTCTCTAAATCTGCCATTTTACTGGTGGTATCCATATCTAATAGAAATTCTAAAACCTGCTGTGAGGATCTTCATAATTACCTTTTTGCTTATGCCATTGTGGAAGAAAGGCATTTGCTCAGTTTCCAGATGTCTAGTTTTGTAGGGAATGATCTTTGAGGTAGAATTCTTGAATGTTCTTTTCTTTGTCACACACAAGGGAACTAGAGCAATGGAATTTTCCATTTTCCATGATAGGCTGATTTGTTGAATCTTGGGAGGCCATTTTCCATATTGGAAAATGACACCTTAAAAGGCTCAAGCTCCTGGAGATAAACCTGTATCTCTGGACTATTGTGTAGAACCTTTGGGAAGGTCACTGAAGGTGTTAACATTGAGGTTATTCACATTGGTGGACGGTCCTTCCCCAGCTCAATTGACAACCATTGGCTTTATGAGAAGATCATTTTTCTGCCTTTGAGAATTGATTTTTAGGATTTCTAAAGTCATTTCCAACCTATCATTTAATGGAAGAGGCAGTGCAGCTAACGGGAAGTGAAATGACTTCTCCGTGGTTAAAAAACAAACAAACCAACAAAAAAGCAAAAACAAAAACAAAAAAACTAGAAAGTAGAACCTCAACTGAAACCCAGACATGTTCACAAATTAAATGGGTTCTTCACATATTTGTCATAGATAGCAGGATCTGGACCCATCTTTGCTTCATTTTAATGAGATTGCTTTTCTGTGCTTTATTTGTAATCACTCCATGAGCATTGTTCAGTCAAGTTTATGGTAACTCCATGTAAATATTGACTAGTCATTGGCTAGTTTGAAATGTCCACAAGGGTGACAATGAGGACTAGGAAGTCAAAAACACAACGGTCAGAGGGCCTCTTGTCAAAATCAATTAAAGATGGTAGGTGATAAGATTTTTAAAGACCTATACTTAGGTGTCAAATGCTGTGTTTTGAATTCGTACATTTTAATTTGAGTAAACATTGACAAATGGTACTCTGATGTGGTTGTACCTATTTATACTCTAAACAAGATAACCTTTATCATGTGCTCATTATGTGTTAAAATTGTACTAATTAGTTTTGCACACATCAGCTCACTTTGGTTGTAACAGTCTTACTGGGTACTATTAATTCTTAGTTTGGGTACTATTACTTCTTATTATCCTTATTTTAAGTATAATAAGATGAAGCACAAAGAAATTAAATAACTTGTTCAAGGTCACTCACCTAGTAAGTGGCAGTTTGATACTGGATTGCATACACTTACTTTTCAATACCAGCCTCTCTGTCCTCCCCAATAGTTGGTATTACTCAAATTTTTCATTATTGAGAATATAATGTTTGTTAAATTGTATTTATTTTAATTTTATATTTTGCTAGTTAATAGTGAGGTTGTATTTTGCTAGTTAATAGTGATGTTGAATTTTTTTCAGTTTATTGTGTTTTTCCTTGTGTATTGGCCATTCACGTTTTTGTGGGGTTGTTTGCCTTCTTATTACTTCAAAGAGTTTCTTACAAATCCTAAATTTCATCTTTTCTTGGTCATGGGCATGGCATATAATTTCTACTAAAACGTAACTTCTCTAATGAGCTTTCCAAGAGTATATTTTGCTCTGTATAAGTTTTTAATTTTAATTCAGTTGAACTTGTCCATATATTTTTTTTATGGTGTGTGCTTTTGGGGTCTTAGTTAAGTAATTCTGTGTTGCAAGATGCTGAATACATTTACTTGCATTTTTTATTGGCAATTTCAGCTTTCACATTTAAATGTTATTATGCCTGGAATTCAGTTTTATTTAGTTTGTGAGGTAGGGATCTAGTTTTAATGATAAGTATATGTAAATTATTATAAGAGTATTTATAAAATAGGTGATCATTTCCATGTTGATTTGTAGACAGCTCTCTTGTTTATCCCTGGAGCAATTACCTCTTCCTTGTTATAACTATATTCTTTATTGGAGTCCCAACCATCTAGTTCTTTAAATTGTCTTGGTTATTTTGCTCATTTTCTCTTACATGTAATTTTCAGAAACCATTCATAATTTCCAGTAAAATTGCCTGTTGATGCCTTGTTTGGAATTACATTGGGCTTGTAGAATAATATGCAGAAGACTGACATCTTTATATTAGAAGTCTTAAAATTCATGTCTATATTATATCTCTGATTTACCTAGGTCTTAAGAAAAATATTCCTGTACAATGTCATATATTTCTACATAAAGGTCTTGAATATCTTTCAATAGGCATATTTTTGTCTACCTCATATTTCTATTGATATTGTCATATCTTTATAAAAATGCATTTTGTAATTGTTTATTGCATGAAAGAACTTAATTGAATTTGTAAATTCACGTTATTGACCAGCATCTTTGCTGAACTCTTAAAATCTAATAATTTTTTAAAAGTTACTTGAATTGTTTTATGTAGATAATATTTTTGTTAGTGATAACTTAATTTCTTTTTCACTTTAAAATGCTTTACCACTTTTATTACTGCACTGGGTGATACAGTGTTAAATAGAAGCAGTGATAGTGGATACCCCTTTTTGTATGTGTGTGACTTTGCATAGACTGCTTGTAAATTTTACTATTGCATATAACTCTCACATGTTTTTGATTGCTTTGTGGGCTGTTTAGAAAATATTTTTTTTATGTTTTGGCACAATTAGAACTTTTTGAGAAAATTTCACTGAAATTTAGGATCTAGACTAAAAGAATACACCTTAGAAGTTAATTGATAAATTATTTGATAAGAGAGACTGGAGAAATTCACTTCCCCAGGTGAATGTGTTTATTTTCCGGGGTGGGGAGGGGGATGCTGGGGGAGGGGGATAGATTCAGGACCTTGGAGACCTCCTTTTAGTGATAAAGACAAAGACCTTGGTCCTCTCTACTAAAGGAATGTATTTACATTGCAGAGAATAAGAATAAGGACCTAAGTTCCTGTCCAGGAGCAAAGTGTTTTCTCCCTTCCTTTCAGAAGAGGAGAAGAGATGGTTGTCTCTCTCCCATATAAATGCCCAAGTTCATAGTTGTGTGGTTACTTGCCTGCAGTAGACCCCATTTATGTGTAGGACTTATTATCAGGCTCTCACTGCATCATCTCAGGGATAAGAATTGATGTTATAGGAATGGGTACAATTTTTTGTTATAAAGTAAATAATGATCTGTTCCAGAAACCTTGTATTTGTATTCAGTATAATATTAATGAACACAGATATTAAGAAGTTTGCATTTTATCAGATTAACAAAATTTCCAGCTACTCCCATTTTGCTGAGAGTTTTTTTCATGAGTAGTACTAAATTTTAGCATTTGCTTTTCTGAATTTACTGAGATGATCCTAGGTTTTCTAAAATTTTAATACCAGAATTTCAGTTCTGCCTTGTTTGTATGCCATCAACACCAGCCTATAATAATTTTTATTCTATATAAGTCAAGGTTGTTAAAAATCTTTTAAAATTTTTTTAACGTTTTATTTACTTTTGAGAGAGACAGGGACAGAATGCGAGTGGGGGAGGGGCAGAGAGAGAGGGAGATACAGAATCTGAAGCAGGCTCCACGCTCCAAGCTGTCAGCACAGAGCTCCATGTGGGGGTTTGAACTCACAAACTGTGAGATCATGACCTGAGCCGAAGTCAGATGCTTAACTAACAGAGCCACCCAGGCGCCCCAGGGTTGTTAAAATTTTTAAAAATATTTACCTGTTGATTAGCTTATGATCCTGTTTTGTAACTCAGGTCTAACTTCGAGATTCAATTTCCTTTTTTTTTTTTTTTAATAATATCTTTGGTAGGTTTATTCAGAAACCACTGGCAGTAGTTTTCAGTATTCATTTTACTTTTTAATTAAATTTTTTTATATGTGTATTTATTGTTTTTGAAAGAGAGAGAGCACGGGGGAAGGGCAGAGAGAGGGAGACACAGAATCTGAAGAAGACTCCAGTCTCTGAGCTGTCAGCAAGAACCTGAGGCAGGGTTTGAACCCACAAACCATGAGATCAGGTCCCCACTAACTGTGAGATCATGACCTGAGCTGAAGTGTGAGGTTTAACCAACTGAGCCACCCAGGAGCCCCTCAGTATTCATTTAAAGAAATTGTTTTTTAAGTTTATTTATTTATTTTGGGAGTCACAGAGAGAGCAAGCAGGGGAGGGGCAGAGAGAGGAGAGAGAGAATCCCAAGTAGATTCCACACGGTCAACACACAGCCAGATG
The DNA here is from genome assembly GCF_018350195.1 of Panthera tigris. Lineage (NCBI taxonomy): Eukaryota > Metazoa > Chordata > Mammalia > Carnivora > Felidae > Panthera > Panthera tigris. The sequence goes on from NC_056669.1 coordinate 5,140,957, forward strand.
TGGGACTCCAACTCAGGAACTGCCAGATCATGACCTCAGCTGAAACCAAGAGTCTGAGGCTTAACTGACTGAGCTACCCAGACACCCCATTATAAAATGAGTTTGTTTTATAGGGCACCTGAATGGTTCAGTTGGTTGAGCTTCCAACTCTGGTTCCAGGTCAGGTCAGGATCTCCCAGCTTCATTAAGTTGGAGCCCCTCATGGGGCTCTGTGCTGCCAGCACAAAGCCTGCTTGGAATTCTCTCTCTCCCCATCCCCCACGTGCACTGTCTCTGTCTCTCTCAAACTAAATAAATAAACTTAAAAAAAAGTTTGCTTGTAGTTAGTTGTTTGTTGTTGTTGTTGGATATGTTATAGTTTTCCTATTTTGACACTAGGTTGACAGTTACTTTAATAATGTAAAGATACACATTCAGTCTTTTGTTCCTATTATTACTCTTAAGAGAAACTAATACCATCATTAAATTTGGCTCTGCAGGTGATCTGATATTTCTCTCAAGTTGTTTCTGTAATCTTTCTGTCAGTAGTGTCCTACAGTATCAGCAGGATCTATGTGTAGATTAATTCTATTAATCGTTCTTAGCACTTTTCATGATACATGAATCTGAGGTTTTATAAAGATTGAAAAAAATTAATAATTGTTAATTTTATAAAAACTTTTTTTGTAAATTTTCTCTGCCCCATCCTTTTAATAATACATTTAGTCACATACTAGGCTTTTTAGTTATATCAGTTATGTGTTTGTAACCCTCTTGTGTATTTTTTTCTTCTTTATGTCTCTGTTTTGCGTTTTTAGGTGCTGTTCTCATCCACTTTCTATATCATCATTTAGTTTTTTTATAAGTATATCAATTTGTTTTTCCTCCAGCTGTCATATTTATTTAACATTTTAACACCTAATTTTATATCTGTAATTAATAACCATATTTGTTTTGCAGTGTTGTATCCAATGATGCTATTATCTGAAGTACTCAGTGGTCTCAACATTTGGCTGATGCTGTGTCCATTGAATTTGATGATGTAGCTTGTAATGCTTTATTTGGAGGTTGTCTTCAGTGGGGCTTTATTTATGTGAATGTCACATGGTCAGAATTGAGATTTTATCGCTCAGAGGTTTATATTGAGTGCTGCTGGACTCAGTTTATCATCAGTTCTCTTATCCCATCAACTAAAATGTCTTTAACAAGAACCTACTATACATAAGGCACTTTTCCAGTTGACTGAGATATATTAGTAAATAAACATGACAAACGTTCCTGACTTCTTGCCACTTAACAATCTCCTTTGGGGGAGAGGAAAAATAGTAAATTAGTACTTGACTCCTTTCCTTAGAAGATATTAAGTCTTGTGGAACACAGTTAAAAGTGAGTCAAGATTAAGAAGTTTGAGAGCATATTTTAAATTGGGTGGTCAGAGAGGACCTCCTTGATAAACTGATATTTTAGCAAAGGTTTGATTGAGTACTAAATTTTTCAGTATACATATATGGGGAAAGAGCGTTTAAGAGCGTTCAGTATACATATATGGGGAAAGAGCGTTCAGTAGAGACCCTAAGAGGAATTAAAGTGAGACACACAGCTAGTGTATACAGGCAATAGGAAAGAAGGCAGAACAGAAGTAGAGTCAGTGAGGGAGAGATCAGGAAAGATGGGAAAAGAAAAGTAATGTTTCTTTTTATTAATTTATTGGTTTAGGGGTTCGTGGAGACCGGATGTAGTATATATATCCATACTTGAAATCATGTGAGAACAAATCTATGATTTTCTCAGGGAGACCGTTTGTTTGTTTGTTTGTTTGTTTATTCATTCTTTGTTTTTAATTTTATTTCTTTTATTTATGTTATTTTTATGACTAACTGCCTTCCCTGAATATACAAACTTCTCTGATATTAACTGTTGCTGTTATAGATTGTCTGCTCTTTAGTGGAGTTACACCACCTCAAGGGGTAAGAAAGTTTCTAGACATCAATTCCAACTCCTAATCTTGCTCAAAACCAAAGCTTACTTTGCTTCCTCATCTTGCCACTACAAACTATGTTCCTTGGTATCTGAGGCTGGAACTTCCTCAGGGTGGCTCCAATGTTTGTCTGCACTTAACACCCCAATTTGTTACTTTTTTATTCCTGACCTCTCTTGCTTTCTTGACATCTGAATTGTGAATTTAAAATAATGTTTGTAATATTTTATCCAGTATTTTTAAAGGTGCTTTCTAGAGAGTTCAGTTTATCACATTTCTAGAAATGAAAAGTCCAGAAACATGTATCAAACACTTTCTCTGTATCAGTTACTAGAGAAACAGATAAATGATATATTTTCCTTGCTTCATGGAACACAAATTCTAAGGTAGATACCAGAAACACGTAATTATGTTCACGTGTGATCGACACTCTGTTAAAGGCTAGTAAAAACTGCCGCACAAACAGAACACAGGTAGGTGCTCCTTTCACTGGGCTGAAATGGGGACATTTTTTAGGCATCACGGAAAATGCAATGGCTGATCTGAGCCTAGAAACGTTGGTAGCAGGATGCCATATGGAAGAAGCTGACTTTTGTGTTCAAAGGCTTGGAGGCATAAAACATATGCTTAGGATAGAGTGTGTAGACTTACATGCTTAGGTGGCGGGACCTTGGGAAGGAGGAGGGTAGGAGAACATCATGTGCTGAAGAGATGGGGGAGCAGAAGAACCAAAAGACAAAGTTTCTTTTTTATTATTATTGATTTTATTTCTTAAGTTTATTTTTTTTTGAGAGAGAGAGAGAGAGAAAGAGAGAGAGAGAGAGCAGAAGAGGGGCAGGGAGAGAGGGAGGGAGAGAATCCCAAGCAGGCTCCAGGCTGTCAACACAGAGCCATATGCAGGGTTTGAACTCACAAAACCATGAGATCATGACCTGAGCTGAAACCAAGAGTTGGATGCTTAACCAAGTGGGTTAACTGGGTTAAATGGGGCCACCCAGGCACCCCAAAGTTTCTTATTTAAACTTCTATCTCAATACCACCCTGAGTGCCAGCTAATAAGTTATCTTTTAGAGGAAGCCAGTTTTTCTTAGAGAATAAGGTCCACCATCTGTGGAATCCAATATATATGCCAATACTTACAAGATTCTTCCATAACAACCAACTTGAACTATTGATTAAAAAGGCTTTCTGAGTTATGTTTCCAGTTTTAAGCTGTGTTTTCCATGATTCTCTCTAGGGTGACCAACCAGCTTGATTTACCCAAGACTTGAGGGGATCCCTAGGACATGGGACTTTGAATTTTAAAACTAGAAAAGTCGTGGGCAAACAAGGAAGAGTTTATTACTTTAGATATTCCACTAGAACATAAGTCTCTCCAAGAGCAACACAATGTTTAGAACATTGCCTGACAGCGGATGTTAATAAATATTTGATAAGTGAATTTATAAATGAATTAACATTTTTTGCCACACAGAAAAAAGCAGTAGGAACCATTACTTCCATGCAAGGGAAAGAAAACAAAACTGTTAAATGTTGACCTTGCAATGATTTGGGCCATTGGCTTCTAGGGTAACAGAGCCACTGTGAGGGAGGACAGACAAGCAGGCCCTCAGCACTTAAAGGCACAATGAGAAAACTTAGACTTTCCCCATGGACTATTCAGATTATTTGGAGGAATATTTGAACATTTTAGAGGACTTTTCATGAAGGCTTCTACTAGTCTTCTGGTGAACAAGGTGAGGTTATACCTCCATAAGTTCTTTTCCAGTTTTTCTACTTTGTGGTAAGTTTTATGACTAATGGAAATAGAAACTTGTGTAGAAATGAGTGTCTTCTTATGTAACTTAAAGATTGGAGAATGGTCATGAATTTTCCTCTCTTTCCTCTTTCCAGAACACTTGAATTTATGTAGCCTTGTATTAAGTGTCTCTAGGATATGAGCAAGTCACAACAGCATAGGGTAGAGCAGAGAGATGTGGGGAATTTCCCTTTGTCGTAACATACACATTCTCAGCTGTTCAGAGCGGGTGATATTGGGAAGGATAGGTTTCAAAATGAGACTTGGGCCTGGTAATAGGATATAGTCAACAAGAGAGATCTGCTGACCCACAGTGTATTTCAAAAGCATTTTATAAAGGTGTAAAAGAGTCAAGAGAAATATAAAAAGGGGAAATGGAATTCAGCCCAGTCCTGTTTTTTGTATCTAAAGCTGAGGATTCTTTATTTACCTGCTTAGTCATTATTTACTTTTTGGAAATAATGTTATCCACACTAATAGCATTGCCAACTGGGACATATTTTTAGTTCTTAAAAGAGGGTCCAATTAATTTGAATGGTTATCTAAACTTTGATATATATTAATGTAACTCTGGGATAGCTAATATATATATATATGTATGTGTATACATATATGTATATATATATACATACATATATATATACACATATATATACATACACATACATATACATATATATTAGTGTGTGTGTGTCTGTGTGGTTATACAAAATTCATGTACCCTTAGCTCAGTGATCAATCTGAAAATTTCTTCTTATGAAATATATTGTTTTTCAGGCTGATTGATACTGAACAGCAGGAAAGGAAGATTTATTGGCACAATTTAAAAACTTTCCAGTTGATTTAAGGAGACCAAATAAATCCTTTTCTCATTTATGCTTTTTTCTGAAAATCATTTTTTCATCATAAAAAATAAGACAGTTGTCCAATTTAAAAAAATGCTAGAAATATATATCACACAGAAATGCGGTGAGTTCCACAGCATGATACATCCTAGAAGTAAGGCTGTGCTTCCCAAACAGTGAAAAAGGGATGTGTTGCAAAATCCCTTGTGAGATAGCAAGGAAAACAGAGTCAGAGCTGAAATGGAAGTAGTGTTTAATCAAATAAAGATAGTGAAAGAAAAAAAATTCCATTTATAAACTATAACAGGACAGCATGACAGGCTGGGATTTAATCCTATTACATGGAGAGAAAGTACATGCTAAGCTGAAAATTACTGAAATTACCTACGCTGGTGATTTACAAGATGGGTGAGAAAAAAGTAATGAAACCAATTTCTCTCTCACTTGCACTGGAGACTTTCTTAGGTCTTTGAATGTAGAAAATAGTATAAAATTACAGCAGAGGAATCTCATAGTAAAAAACACTGCAAAGATGTTCAGATATCAAATGAAATAATCAGAGCAAAATAAGAAAAAAGAGTCAAGTTAAAAATGCAGGAAACCCTGTTTATGAAACCCTTTTCTACAAAAATTTCTTACAGGCCATCCATCTGTGCTGTAGACCTCCTTGTGCTCCTCCAGTACTTCATCCGACCAAGAAAAGATGGCATGGTGATGCTCTTGGGGCATATCATCCGCCATTTGTCTCTCTGTGCATCTGACATAGGAGGGTCATCTTTATCTTACTTGGCCATTCTTATGGTTCTAAGATAGACTTTATTTTTTTGGAATAAAATCTTGTGTTTTCTAAGCTTGTTTTTTCTAAAGAAATCTTTTTATGTATTTTTAAATCATTCTTTGCTAGATGGGAATTAAACAGTACTATTTTTGTGAAATGAGTCTGAGTTGAAGAGAAAACAGTGGCTACTGTCGCCTATTTATCCTACAGTTGCTGTCGTAATCATCCCTATCCTGGAGCACCTAACTCTGGGTCCTAATTCCTTCTGTGGCAAATTGCCTCTTTTTTGACTGCAAACACTTACCTGTGACCTGCCAACTACTCCTCTGGTCTGGTTCCTATACATGTAAGTTCCTAATGTTGATTCTCCTTCCCATTTCTGATGTGGATTCTTCTTGAAGACCTGGCCTTTGTGAATCTGCCTCCCTACTCTGCCTTTCTCTCTCTTCCCTTCTTGTCCTCCTCCTCTGCCCCTGCCTGGCTACCATTCTGATTCACTCACTCACAAGGAACCCTTCACAGACAGCTAGCATTCTTTCTCCCAACAAAATCCTTCTACAGGCTCTGCCTTTGCTTATACATGCTTGGAGATATACAGAACAACTACTATTTGATCACATCATTTTAGAAGTTTTTTTGTTCATAGAAGGTCTCCCAACTACTTTTCTAGGAAAATAAATCAACAGGGGGAATATGGTTTAAACCAAGAGCTCCTGAATCACTACAGTGTTTGAAAATTCCAATTGAAATTGGTCTTTGTACCAATTCTAAATTTACTGATGATCCCAGTTAGTGTCCTATCCCATATGTCATAGCTCACTTAGAAGAAATTAATACCAAGTCTGAGTATGGTTGGGTAGTTAGAGGAGGGTTGGTAATCTGCTTGATAAGTCTTCATATAGTCTAAATACAACTAACTGTTGGGTTTCAAGTGACTCCTGGCTTGTTGAAGTAACCAAACCTGTAACTTATCCATGCCCCATGCTGTCAGTGATATGAGAAAGGCTCTCTTGTGAGATGGCTGCTCCTGGGGAGTGCTGGATCCCCTATTCATCTAACTGGAGACTTGGGGCTGCTATTTTGTTTAGGAATCTGTTCAAGATCTCCCCAAGCCAAGTCACTCAGCAGCCACCCCTAGTGGCTCCCTTTTGCCCTCCAAGTTCCTTAAGTACAGGGACCAAGCAGGATCAAAAAAGCAGGTGAAGTAAGGTTAGTTTGTAGCTCTTTTTATTGTTTTTCTATTTTCTACGTGGATGCAAAGCCTAAAGGTGCTTTACTTCTTTTCTTTTCATGGAATATTTCTTTAGATCACACCTGTCTAACCCATCCCAAGAGACTTTATTAAAATGTGATCTAGCAATAACAGGAATTGAGGAAATTTGAAACTTAAATATAATAACTACCTGTCATGACTGGTTAAAAATAAGACAGAGATGCCACATGCTGTGGCACTTTGCACTAATCAGAGCATCTTCTTCCCTAACTTGTGCAGTCTAATTAAAATCAGCTTCCACAGCAATTGTTGCACCATGTCTTACTCATATCAGGTCATTGTATCTGAACCTCTGAGATTCTAATGCAGCTTTAGATGCCAAGGTCAAAATATGTTGCTGCAGTCAGATTATTGCACCTCAGCCAGTCCTCACTCACTTGCTCACATGCAGTTATAAGAAAGCGGACTTTGACTTAATTAGAAAGAGGCTATTCAACCATCAAAAACCACCTTGTGCTTGAGGACAGGAAATAGACACACTTGACAAAATGTAATGCGAATCCAAAGCCTATTTTTGAAGGAGAGAAATATTTTGTGGAAATTGTGATGAAAGTTTGAAAACAGTACTGAATTTCCTGGTTGGCTTTATTTTATTTATTGATTTATTTTTCAGAGTGAAGTGATTTCCTGACATTCTGAGCTTCAGAGTCTGCCATGATGCTAATTATATTAAAATTCCCAAGGCAAGGGGAAGGGAGGGACAGAAAAGGGCAAGACTTGGACTTGAGCTGGGCTTCCAGTACGTAGGTCTGTCACCTGCTTCTAGGGAGTGGCACTAAATGCGGCATCCAGAGTAGAAGTAAGCCAAATATAGAGTCAAATAACTAGATTGAACCAAACATCAGTCAAAGGCAGGAAGGAAAAAGAAGAAAAGTGATCAAGGGCCCGTGGACTGTGTTTAGAGATAGTGTGACAGAGTGAGTGGGTTTTGGAGAATGGATGGTAGGCAGAAGGCTCCTTTTTGAAGGGGGTCTACAGCCATTCTTGGAAGATGAGGAAGCTTTAAGGGTTCTGGGAAGATTAGTTTCTTCTTTATTTTGTCTCAAGGCTTGAGCTCTGAGTGGAATATTTCCACCAGGAAGCTCATTTCAGCCTCAAGTCATGTCTTAGAAGCTCAGTAGCATAACTGCCCTTGAGGATGTAATAGGGTCACTAAAAGCAGGCAGACTCACAGGAAGAGCAGGCTTGGGGAGAAACGCAAAGTGGTGGCCCTTGTGTCAGAGCTGTTCTCTTACCTTCATCTTGATTCTCAAACAGCATACCACTTGGGTGGAAGCATTGGGGCCATCCCTAGGCAATTCCTCATCCTTTAGGTGAGTGGTCTTTAAAGCATGGCCCAGAACCTTGAGGATTCCTGAAACCTGTTCAGGGAGCTTACAAGACTAACCATGTTAATAATCATACTAACCTATTGTGTCCCTTTTTCTCCTTCTCATTTTCTCATGAGTGGACAGTGGAGCTTTCCAGTGTGACATGCTAACAGACTGTATACAGAGACATGAGAATTTTACTCTTCTCTAATAATCCTTTTATTGTTGTAAAATAATAGCTCTCTTCTCACTGTATTTTTTTTGCTTTGATAAAATTATTCATAAAAATATATTGCATAAAAGGGCACCTGGGTGTTTCAGTTGGTTAAGTGTCTGGCTCTTGACTTTGGTTCAGGTCATGATCTCACGGTTAGTGAGTTTGAGCCCCGCATTGGCTTCTGTGCTGACAGCATGGAGCCTACTTGGGATTCTCTCTCCCTCTCTCTGCCCCTCCCCTCTTGCTCTCTCTTAAAATAAATTAAAAAATGAACTTAAAAAATTGTCTGAATACATTATATGTTCATTATTGTTAGTGTCAAGGAAATTTAAAAAAATTATTTTTCGGTTTTAAATTGAAGTACGTTTACCACACAAGCAAAGGATTTGGGGTCCTCAGTAATTTTTGTGATTGCAGAGAAATTGTGAGACCAGAAAGTAGGAGCATTGCTTTAGGTCTGTGCCTCCCCAAGCTTCTTGTTCTCACATAGGTAGAGTTGGCATCTGGTTCTGTGATCTAGTGTTGAGGGCTCTATGCAAGCTCCTCTTGGAATATCGCCTTATCAGCCTGTCATTGATGTTTGATTTACCACTACTTGAAATTTCTTCGTTTGGGGTAGGCAACACACCATGCAGTGGACCCCGAAATGTAAAACCTGTAAGCCTCATCAGCAGTTAGCAACATCACCGTCATTAGCACCTGTATGATAAGGACTCAGGTCAGTAGTTCCCAAAGTTCAGAGAACATTAAATGGTTTTTCTTTGGAATAATGTTTGGAGGGTGTAGCTCAGAAATCTGAATGTTCATGTGGTCTTCAAATTATTCTTAAGTAAGTAGTTGGAGGGCCATAGTTTTTATTGTGATGGCCTATTTGTCTTGTTCATTGCATGATCACTGTCTCCAGCAAAGTACATGACATACAATGTAAATTAAATAAATATCTGCTGTTTGCAAGAAAGAGGTAGTACTGCTTCTGGTGCATAGGGTAGAGAAGCACAGCACCTGGTAGGTCTGACTTCAGGAATAAGGTGAAGATGTTGAAGCCCTGAATCTGGGACAACTTGAGGCCATGGTGAGCCTCAGGAAGGAAGAAGGAGGAGAACAAGGAACAGAGGAGAGTAATAGTACTGATGTTAGTGATGGGGTCCATACTCAGACCTGATGTTAAGCCAAGACCTTAAACCCTTTACCTTGCCTTAATTTTTACAATGACTTTGAGAGATGAGTGTTATTATCTCTGTCTTTCTGGCAAAGATACTCTGTCCCCATCTCATCCTTACGGGTTTTCCCAGAAGCACAAAGGTGAAATGCTAGACTCTAACGAAGACAAGATTTTGCTTATTCCTCTCTACGTATCCTTTTTGTCCAACAGGGAGCAGGGTTCAGAAGCAGATGGAGGAATTTTGGAAATGTTTGGATGTCTCCCAAACATCCTTTTTTTTTTTTTTCGTTTTTCTTAAGCTTGCATGCTAGCTTCCAGACTGTGATTCTGTGCATCACTCATGCCAAAGCCATGAGTCCCTGGCACTGTGTTGAGTCCATTCTTGTCTGTTTGGGTAGACTGACCACTTGCTTGCTGCAGGTGCCAAATGGGTGATTCCCCCCAGCGCCCAGCGTATATATGTGTGTGTGTATCCACTCACCTACTGATGGACTATTGGGGTGCTTCCATTATCTTGGCTGTTGTAAGTAATGCTGCAATAAATACAAGGGTACATATATACTTTTTGAAATAGTGTTTTTGTTTTCTTTGAATAAACACTCAAAAGTGGAATTTTAGGATTATGTAGTATTTCTATTTTTAATATTTTGAGCAACGTCTATACTCTTTTCTATAGTAGCCGTATCAGTTTACATTTTCACTAAAAGTACACAAGGTTCTCTTTTCTCCACACCCTTGCCAACACTTGTTACTTCTTGTGTTGTTGGTGTGAGTTGAGCTCTCACTGTGTTTTTGATTGACATTTCCCTGATTACTGGTGATGTTGACCACCTTTTTGTACACCTGTCGGTCATCTGTATATCCTCTTTGGAAAAATGCCTATTCAGTTCCTCTGTCTGCTTTTCAAATCGTTTAGTTTCTGTTGAGTTGTATGAATTCCATATGTATATATGTGCTATATATATATATATGTGTGTGTGTGTGTGTGTGTGTGTGTGTGTGTGTGTGTGTAAACCCCTACCCACATATATGATTAGCAAATATTTCCTCCTATTCTTTAAGTTGCCTTTTTATTTTGTTGGTTGATTCTTTTGTTATAGAGAAGTTTTTAAATTTGATGCAGTTCCATTTATTTATTTTGGTCTTTGTTGCTTGTGCTTTTGGTGTCCTATCCAAAAAATTACTGTCAAGGCAAATAGCCAAGAGCTTTTCCCCTATGTTTTCTTTGAGAAGTTTTACAGTTTCAATCTTCTGTTTAAATCTTGAATCCATTTAAAGTTACTTTTTGTTACTATTGTAAGATAGAGGTCCAATTTTATTTTTCTGAGTAGTTGTCCAGTTTTTCCAACACCATTTATTTAAGAGACTCACAGATGCCCCACTGTCACCATTCTTATTGGACTTAGTATTGAAATTTCTAGCCAGAACATTCAAGCAAGATATATAAAAGGCAGCCAAATCAGAAATGAAGAAGTAAATTTGTCTTTATTTATACGTGATAGGATCTTACATATAGAAAATTTTAAAGACGGACCAAAAAGCTGTTGGAACTCATCAACAAATTTAGTAAAGTTGCAGGATATAAAATCAACACAAAGAAATCAGTTACATTTTTATACATGGACAAAATGTCTGAAAAATACTAAGAAAACTATCCTATTCACAATAACATCCAAAAATAATAAAATACTTTGGAATAAATGTAATTAAGGAGGTGAAAGATAGGTATACCTAAAACTGCAAGACTCTGGTGAAAGAAATTGGTGATGACACAAAGAAACAGAAAGCTATCCTGTGTTGATGGATCAGAAGAATTAATATTGTTACAACATCTGAACTACTGAAAGCCATCGATAGACTCAATGCCTGTCAAAATTTCAGTGGCATTTTCCACAGAAATAGGAAAAAATTGCAAAATTTGTATGAAATTACAAAAGACCCCATATAGCTAAAGCACTCTTGAGAAAGAACAAAGGTGGAGACATCACACTTCCTTTTTTCCATGTTTTTTTAAGTTTATTTATTTATTTTGAGAGAGAAAGCATGAGTTGAGGAGGCACAGAGAGAGAAGAGAGAGAGAGAGAGAGAGAGAGAGAGAGAGAGAGAGAGAGAGAATTATAAGTAGGCTCCACACTCAATGCATAGCCTGATGCAGGGTTCAACCCATGAACCTTGAGATCATGACCTGAGCCAAAGTTGTACCCTTAACTGACCAAGCCACCTGGGTGCCCCACACACTTACTGGTTTAAAACTATGTAAAACTATGCGACAGAGCTATAATAACTAAAACAGCATGGCATGACATAAAAAAAAATAGGCCCATAGACCAATGGGACAGAATAGAGAGCCAGAAATAAACTCCTGCATACACAGTAAATGGATATTTGACAAGGAACTAAGTCTCTTCAGTGGAAAAAGGATGGTCTCCTGCTGCTCCTTTTCAAACTATTGAAGCCAAGCTTCAGTTCTCATGAGAACTTGTCCCTACAGTGATAAGGAGTATTCCTCATTATGAGCCTGAGCAACATGGCCTGTCCACAGATGATCAAATTATGGGCAGTGCAGGAATGATGTCTTCCTGTATCTGTGTCACTTCCTGGGCCAGTCATTAGACCCGTCCCAGAAAACTGAGCTAAAGTCACTCTTCTGCGAATTCTGCCAACTTATATAGGGTTCAATTCTGCCAACTTATATAGGAATCCACTGCAATGGATTCCAGTATGTTTTGTTTCCAGAGATTTCTGTGACTCAAATCCATTTACCACAGGCATACCAGTTAATCATTCTTAAATGTAAATCTAATTATTTTCTTCTTACTACATGAAACTTTTCCAAGTCTCCTTAAGGCCCCTGAGGTAAATTGCAAGTCTCTTAAGAATGTTTTACAAGCCTCTGCACAATATAGTTGAGGCTTCTCTTTAGATTGAGTTCTCCTCCATTGTTTCATGCCTTGGCTCCATTCCTGTTGAGTTCTTTGTAGTGCAAGTTCAGTAACTGAATCTTCCTTGCCTGCCCACGCTGGTCCCTCTGCCTTGAATACCTTTCTTTACCTGTCTACTTGATTATATCCACTGATCCTTTATATCTAGACCTAAACATCATATCCTGATGGGAGCTTTCCCTCATATTGCCCTATCCCCACTGGGTCTGGAATAGATGACTCTCCTGTGTGATATGAAAATACCCTGGACCTCCCATATCAGTGCACATACTACACTATATGAAAATTGGATGCTCAAATGCCCCTATGGTGATGGAGCAGCAGACCTCTTGTGTTCTTGAGTGCTTTCTCCATCTTCTTTTTGTGAGTGGAGCATAGTTTCCCCTCATGTCACCCATCTGTAACCCACCTCCTGCTTGTGCTCTTCACCCTGTTCCAGCTCCATCTTCATTCATCATGTGTTCCTTTTTGTTTCACTATTTTTTTAATTTAAAGAGTTTATTAAAGTATAAGTGATGTGTAATGTTATATTAGTTCCAGGTGTCCAACATATTGACAATTGATTTGACAATTCTTTACATTATTCAATGGTAACTCCAATAATTATGGTCACCATACAATATTGTTCCATCATTATTCACTGGATTGCTATGCTTTTAATCTCCATGACTTTTTTATTTTTTCACTGGAAGCTTGTACCTCTTAATCCCTGTTATCTATTTCACCCATCTCTTCACTCACCTCCCCTCTGCCAACCACCAGTTTGTTCTCTGTATTTTAACATCTGTTTTCTGTTTGTTCATTTGTTTTTGGATTCCACATATGAGTGAAATCATATGGTAGTGGTCTTTTTCTGACTCGCTTATTTCACTTAGTGTAATACCCTCTAGGTCCATCCATGTTATTGCAAATGGCAAAATCTCATTACTTTTTATGGCTGAATAATATTCTATTGTATAAATTTATCACTTCTTAGTTCATTCATCTCTTGATGGACACTTAGGTTTCTTCCAAATTCTGGTTATTATAAATAATGCAGCTATAAACATAGGGGTGCATATATCATTTTGAATTAGTGTTTTTGTTTTCTTTGAGTAAATACCCAGTAGTGTATTCCCTGGATATTCTGAGATATCAATATTAATATCTATATTCATATGCTATTTTTCAAGATAGAATTTAAGATTTTTATATTGTTATCTCCTATATTTGATATCTTACAATATACCCCCATGCTGCTAATACAAGTTCTTCTAGCACCTATCCAAAGATTATTTTCCTTTAAAGAGAAATTACAGTGTTGTAAACATTTATCACTTAGAACCAAGTGGAACCTTTTGTGTCACAGTAAGAACAAAACCGACTTTTGGCCTTTGCCTTCATCACAGAAACTCCAGAGAGAGGAGTACAACCCCTGGCTTAACCCATTGCTCTATCCCCCACCTTTCCTCTCTGATTAAATTAAGGGAGGGTGCACATGAGAAGTATGGCTTTCTTTTCTTGGTCCATGCCTATCACTTTAAGACTATAAGGTCCTTTAGGACCCTCATCTTATCCCTCCACCCTTCAATTTTATGGCCTCCTTCTGCAAGACAGATTTATTTTGAAAATGATTGCAGAACAATGCTTAATTGTCAATACTTAAATGGTAAGTAATTCAGGAGATGCTATTTGGTATTCTGCATTAGCAACTCTGCATTGTTAGGATGACACAACAAGTGTTCTATTTTTATGATAATCCTACACATTGGTTGGAAGAAATGCTGAAGCAGGCTTTAGAACCACAGACTGAGCCACAGAACACTGGAGTTTAAAATCCTGTGGAAAGACCACGCATGATTCAGTGGTGAAATAAACACTGTTGAGTCTGATGGGTCAACAGAGAATTGGATCTGGGGTTGAGTTAAGTAAAGGTGTTCAGCCTCTGTCTTGGGGCAAATGTTTGGGCCAGTAGGGGAGGTCCTATTTAGCTAGGCACCTGGTGATAGAACATTAATACTCTACAACTCAGCCCTGTGAGATTTTGTTCTAGGTTATCTGGGTAGAGAAGACAAGAAAAATGTCCACGGAGAAACTTAGAGTCAGACTACTTTTGGGAAATCAAGCAAAAGAACTGCCATGCCTGTAGGGATGACTCTGTTTCATTTTGGAGCAATGTTTCTCAGCCTCTACCCTATTGACAGTTTGGGCCAGATAACTGCCATGGGGCTGACCTGTGCCTTACAGGATATTTATCAACATCACTAGCCTACTCACCAGATGCCTGTAGCGTCTATGTTTGTTCTCCCATATTTCAGACATTGGTGTGTGTCTCCTGGGGGGCAAAATTTCCCCTCCATTTAGAAGCACTGCTATGGAGAAAACAGTGGCAAAATCAGCATCTTGGGGGATGCTGTCCGTGGGTACACCTGTATTAGCAGTGCTGATGGATATTACCACATCATGAAGGTGAGCAAGACAATAGCCACAGCATCAGGGACAATTTAAATTTTTTTTTTCAACGTTTTTTGTTTATTTTCGGGACAGAGAGAGACAGAGCATGAACGAGGGAGGGGCAGAGAGAGAGGGAGACACAGAATCGGAAACAGGCTCCAGGCTCTGAGCCATCAGCCCAGAGCCGGACGCGGGGCTCGAACTCACGCACCGCGAGATCGTGACCTGGCTGAAGTCGGACGCTTAACCGAGGCGCCCCAAGGGACAATTTAAATGTCACTGAGGAAAATACATGAGCCACAAAAAACTTTGTGGAACAAGAGAGGACACACAGAGGTTGGGTTCCTGATAACCATGCTGGCTGAAGTTCTGGAATCAAACACCTATGTCCTTGATTGACAGTCCATTGTACCTTCCCTATCAGTGTGGACTGGAGGCCTTAGGGTCATATAGTTTTTGTCACTCATTCTTTGACTATTGAATACCGCTATAGTCCAGTCACCATGTTGGGGATTGAGGCCAGAATGAATGAACAGGACCTTTGTCCTAATATGGACATGCAAACAAACAATTATAACACATATTCACAATTGACATCATTGTGGTTTGCATAAGGCACAATAGTAGAACAAGTACTAGACTCCATTATGCCTGAAGTCATCAGGGAAGTATTTGAAGACCATGTAATTCTTGACCTGAGAAAGATGAATGATGATAATTGGGCAGGTAGATTTAGAAGATGTGGAAAGGGCACTCCAGGTAGAGGGAATAATGTACAAATAGCACAAAGAGATAGCAACACACACTACAGTCTTTGTTCAACTCCTAGTCCTACACTACAACACAGTCCTCTTCATGAGGGAAAGTTAAACTGTATGGGGTTAGATGGGTTATCTGCAATTACTACCCAAGCATTTATTGTTTCTTCCTTCCTGGAAATACGTAGTCTGCTGGAAAGAAGCATAGATGTAGACTCAGTGCTCCCTGGACAATGGAATACCAGATGCTTATGTTGTTTGCATGTGAAACGTAAAAAGTAGCAGAGCCAAGCTTCTGGGTTTTTTTTAAACTTTCTCAGTTCATTTACTAGCAAGGCATGATGACAAATCAAAGGTGCCCAATCAAATAGGAACACAGTTTGAGCTAGCTAAAAACAAACAAGTCTAATTATAAACAAATCTGAGTTGTTTCTATACATTTGCACTCTTAACATTCAAACTCTTTCTTTGTGTACCTCAGAAATGTCTGTCATGGAGCTGCTGCCTGTATCTACCATCTTCTTGGAGGAGTAGTTTCTATCTCTCTGAATCCTGGTTCCACCATTGGGTTTCAGTCAACTCTGCAGTGAAAATCAATTCAACAGTTTCTTTTTTTTTTTCTTATTTATTGTTGGTTATCACCCAAATCAATAAATACATGTAGTCCTTAATTCAAAAAACAGACACTAAGATGAACCCAGGATTAAATATTGGAGCTTAATGATTCTTTCCCATCCTTTCATGTGGCCATAATTTTCAAAACATTTCTTCCCTTTCCTTTCCTTTCCTTTCCTTTCCTTTTCGTTTCATTTCATTTCGTTTTTTTTTTTTTTTTAATTTACATCCAAGTTAGTTAGCATATAGTGCAACGGTGATTTCAGGAGTAGATTCCTTAATGCCTCTTACTCATTTAGCCCATCCTCTCTCCCAAAACCCCTCCAGTAATACTATGTTTGTTCTCCATATTTAAGAGTCTCTTATGTTTTGTTCCCTTCCCTGTTTTTATTTTGTTTTTGCTTCCCTTCGCTTATGTTCATCTGTTCTGTGTCTTAAAGTCCTCATATGAGTGAAGTCATATGACATTTCTCTTTGTCTGACAAATTTCGCTTAGCATAATACCCTCTAATTCCATCCATGTAGCTGCAAATGGCAAGATTTCATTTGATTGTTGAGTAATATTCCATTGTGTGTGTGTGTACACACACACACACACACACACACACACACACATCACATCTTCTTTATCCATTTGCCCATCAATGGATATTTGGGCTCTTTCCATATTTATGCTATTGTTGAAATTCTCAGCAAACTGGGAGTAGCTGGAAATTTTGTTAATCTGATGAAATGCAAACTTTTAAATATCTGTGTTAATTAATATTATACTGAATACAAATACAAGGTTTCTGGAACAGATCATTATCTACTTTATAACAAATAATGGTACCCATTCCTATAACATCAATTCTTATCCCTGAGATGATGCAGTGAGAGCCTGATAATAAGTCCTACACATAATGGGGTCTACTGCAGGCAATGAACCACACAACTATGAACCTGGGCATTTATATGGGAGAGAGACAACCATCTCTTCTCCTCTTCTGAAAGGAAGGGAGAAAACACTTTGCTCCTGGACAAGAACTTAGGTCCTAATTCTTATTCTCTGCAATGTAAATAAATTCCTTTAGTAGAGAGGACCAAGGTCTTTGGCTTTATCACTAAAAGGAGGTCTCCAAGGTCCTGAATCTATCCCCCTCCCCCAGCATCCCCCCCCACCCTGGAAAATAAACACATTCACCTGGGGAAGTGAATTTCTCCAGTCTCTCCTATTAAATAATTTATCAGCTTCCAAGGTGTATTCTTTTAGTCTAGATCCTAAATTTCAGTGAAATTTTCTCAAAAAGTTCTTATTGTGCCAAAACATAAAAACTATTTTCTAAACAGCCCACAGAGCAATAAAAAACATGTGAGAGTTATATGCAATAGTAAAATTTACACGCAGTCTATGTAAAGTCACACACACACAAAAAGGGGTATCCACTATCACTGCTTCTATTTAACACTGTATCACCCAGTGCAGTAATAAAGGAGGTAAAACATTTTAAAGTGAAAAAGAAATGAAATTATCATTAACAAAATATTATCTACACAAAAAAATTCAAGTAACTTTTTTACTATTGATTATAATGCTTTTTAAAAAAATTTAAATTTTATTTATTATTAATTTATTATTTATTTATTTATTTATTTATTTATTTGTTTATTTATTTTACATCCAAATTAGGTAGCATATAGTGCAACAATGATTTCAGGAGTAGATTCATTAGTGACCCTTACCCATTTAGCTCATCCCACCTCCCACACCCCCACCTGTAACCCTCTGTTCTTCATATTTAAGAGTCTCTTATGTTTTGTCCCCCTCCCTGTTTTTTATTATTTTTGTTTCCATTCCCTTGTGTTCATCTGTTTTGTCTCTTAAAGCCCTCCTATGAGGGAAGTCATGATATTTGTCTTTCTCTGACTAATTTCACTTAGCATAATACCTTCCAGTTCCATCCACGTAGTTGCAAATGGCAAGATTTCATTCTTTTTGATTGCCAAGTAATACTCCATTGTATATATATATACCACTTCTTCTTTATCCATTCATCCATCAAGGGACATTTAGGCTTTCTCCATACTTTGGCTATTGTTGACAGTGCTGTTATAAATATTGGGATGCATGTGTCCCTTTGAAACAGAACACCTGTATCACTTGGATAAATACCTAGTAATGCAATTTCTGGGTCGTAGGGTAGTTCTATTTTGAGTTTTTGAGGGACCTCAAAACTTTTTTCCAGAGTGGATGCACCATCTTGCATTCCCACTAGGAATGCAAAAGAGATGTTCTTTCTCTACATCCTCGCCAACATCTCTTGTTGCCTGAGTTGTTAATGTTAGCCATTCTGACAGGTGTCAGGTGGTATCTCATTGTGGTTTTGATTTGTATTTCCCTGATAATGAGTGCTGTTGAGCATTTTTTCATATGTCGGTTGGCCATCTGGATGTCTTCTTTGGAGAAGTGTCTATTCATGTCTTTTGCCCATTTCTTCATGGGATTATTTGTTTTTTGTGTGTTGAGTTTGATAAGTTCTTTACAGATTTTGGATACTAACCCTTTATCTGATATGTCATTTGCAAATATCTTCTCCCATTCTGTTGGTTGCCGTTTAGTTTTGCTGATTACTTCCTTTGCTGTGTAGAAGATTTTATTTTGATGAGGTCCCAGTAGTTCATTTTTGCTTTTGTTTCCCTTGCCTCCAGAGATGTGTTGAGTAAGAAGTTGCTGTGGCCCAGGTCAAAGAGGTTTTTACCTGCTTTCTCCTCAAGAATTTTGATAGCTTCCAGTCTTATATTTGGGTCTTTCATCCATTTTGAGTTTAGTTTTGAATATGATGTAAGAGAGTGGTCCAGGTTCATTTTTCTGCACTGCACTGTCCAGTGTTCCCAGCTAAAGAGACTGTATATTCCATTGGATATTCTTTCTTGCTTTGTCAAAGAGTAGTTGGCCATATGTTTGTGGGTCCATTTCTCGGATCTCTATTCTGTTCCATTGATCTGAGTGTCTGTTCTTTGCCAGTACCATACTGTCTTTATGATTACACCTTTGTAGTATAGCTTGAAGTCTGGGATTGTGATGCCTCCTGCTTTGTTTTGTGTTTCAAGATTGCTTGGGCTATTTGGGGTCTTTTCTGGTTCCATACAAATTTCAGGATTGTTTGTTCTAGCTCTCTGAAGAACGCTGGTGTTATTTTGATAGGGATTGCATTGAGTATGTAGATTGCTTTCAGTAGTATTGACATTTTAACAGTATTTGTTCTTCCTATCCAGCAGCATGGAATATTTTTCCATTTTTGATGTCTTCTTCAATTTCTTTCATAAGCTTTCTGTAGTTTTCAGTGTATAGATTTTTCACCTCTTTGGTTAGATTTATTCCTAGGTATTTTATGGCTTTTGGTGCAATTATAAATGGGATCGATTTCTTGATTTCTCTGTTGCTTCATTGTTGATGAATAGGAATGCAACTGATTTCTGTGCATTGATTGTATGTCCTGCAACCTTACTGAATTCATGGATTAGTTCTAACAGTTTTTTTGGTGGAATGTTTTGGGTTTTCCATATAGAGTAGCATGCCATTGGCAAAGTGTGAAAGTTTGACCTCCTCCTGGCTGATTTGGATGCCTTTTGTTTCTTTTTGTTGTCTCATTGCAGAGGCTAAGACTTCCAATACTATGTTGAATAACAGTGGTGGGAGTAGATGGACATCCCTGTCTTGTTCCTTACTTTAGGGGGAAAGCTCTCAGTTTTTCCCATTGAGGATGCTGTTAGCATTGGGTCTTTCATATATGGCTTTTATGATCTCGAGGTATCATTCTCTTGTCCCTACTTTATTGGGGGTTTTTATCAAGAAAGGACACTGTATTTTGTCAAATTCTTTCTCTGCATCTAGTGAGAGGATTATGTGGTTCTTATCCTGTCATTTATTGATGTGATGAATCACATTAATTGTTTTGCAGATGTAGAACCAGCCCTGCATCCCAGGTATAAATCCCACTTGGTCATGGTGAATAATTTTTTTAATGTACTGTTGGAGCTGGTTGGCTAATATCTTATTGAGGATTTTTGCATCCATGTTCATCAGGGAAATTGGTCTATAGTTTTCCTGTTTAGTGAGGTCTTTGTCTGGGTTTGGAATCCAGGTAATTCTGGTTCATAGAAAGAGTTTGGAAGTTTTCCTTCCATTTCTATTTTTTGGAGCAGCTTCAAGAGAATAGGTGTTAACTCTTCCTTAAATGTTTGGTAGAATTCCCCTGGAAAGCCATCTGGCCCTGGACTCTGTTTTTTGGGAGATTTTTGATTACTAATCCGATTCCTTTACTGCTTATGTTTAGTGAGCAGTAAATTTTCTATTTCTTCCTGTTTCAGTTTTGGTAGTGTATATGTTTCTAACAATTTGCCCATTTCTTCCAGATTGCCCATTTTTTGGCATATAAATGCTCATAATATTCTCTTATTATTGTTTTTATTTCTGCTGTATTGGTTGTGATCTCTCCTCTTTCATTTTGATTTTATTTATTTGGGTCCTTTTCTTTGTGATCAAACTGGCTAGTGATTTATCAATTTTGTTAATTCTTTTAAAGAACCAGCTGCTGGTTTCATTGATCTGTTCTACTGTGTTATTGGTTTCTATAACATTGATTTCTGCTGTAATCTTTATTATTTCCTGCCTTCTTCTGGTTTTGGGTTTTATTTGCTGTTCTTTTTCCAGCTCTTTAAGGTGTAAGGTTAGGTTTTGTATCTGAGACCTTTCTTCCTTCTTTAGGAAGGCCTGGATTGCTATACAGTTTCCTCTTATGACCGTCTTTGCTGTGTCCCAGAGGTTTTGGGTTGTGGTGTTATCATTTTCATTGGCTTCCGTGAACTTTTAATTTCCTCTTTAAGTTCTTGGTTACCCCATTCATTCTTTAGTAGGATGTTCTTTAGTCTACAAACATTTGTTACCTTACCAAATTTTTTCTTGTGGTTGATTTCGAGTTTCACAGGGTTGGGGTGTGAAAATATGCACGGTATGATCTCAATCTTTTTGTACTGGTTGAGGGCTTATTTGTGTCTCAGAATGTGATCTATTCTGGAGAACATTCCATGTGCAGTGGAGAAGAATTTGTATTCCACTGCTTTATGATGAAATGTCCTAAATATAAGTGTTAAGTCCATCTGGTCCAGTGTGTTATTCAAAGACATTGTTTCCTTATTGACTTTCTGATTAGATGATCTGTCCATTGCTGTAAGTGGGCGTTGAAGTCCCCTACTATGATGTTATTATTATCTATGAGTTTCTTTATGTTTGTGACTGATTTAGGTATTTGGCTGCTTGCACATTTGGAGCATAAATGTTGATAATTGTTAGGTCTTCTTGGTGGGTAGACCTGTTGATTATGATATAATACCCTTCTTCATCTCTTGTTACAGTTTTTATTTTAAAGTCTAGATTGTCTGATATAAATATGGCTACTCCAGCTTTCTTTTGGTGACCATTAGCATGATAGATGGTTCTCCATTCCCCTACTCTCAGTATGAAGGTATCTTTAGGTCTAAGGTGGGTCTCTTGTAAACAGCATATTGATTGGTTTTGTTCTCTTAACCATTCTGTTACACTATGTCTTTTGCTTGGAGCATTTAGTCCATTAACATTTAGAATGAGTACTGAAAGATAAGAATTTATTGCCATTATGTTTCTTGTAGAGTTGGAGTGTCTAGTGGTTTTCTATGCTTCTTTCTAGTCTTTCTTGCTTTTGGTATGTATGTATGTATGTATGTATGTATGTATGTATTTTTTCCTTTTCTCCCCTCAGAGAGTCACCCTTAAGATTTCTTGCAGGGTTGGTTTACTGGTCACAAACTCCTTTAATTTTTGTTTGGGAAACTTTTTATGTCTCCTTCTATTTTGAATTAACATCCTTGCTGGAAAAGAATCCTTTAATTCTTGGCTGAATATTTTTCTGATTCAGCACTTTGAATATATCCTGTCACTCCTTTCTGGCTTGTCAAGTTTCTGTGGTTAGGTCTGCTGCACACCTGATCTGTCTTCCCTTGTAGCTTAAGGAATTTTTTCCCTTGCTGCTTTCATGATTCTTTCCTTACCTGAGTACTTTGATATGCCTATGATATGCCTTATTGATGGTCAGTTTTTGTTGAATCTAATGGGAGTCCTTTGTGCTTCCTGGATTGTGATGTCTGTGTCTTCCCCCAGATTAGGAAAGTTTTCCACTATGATTTGCTCACATAACCCTTCTACCCCTTTTTCTCTCTATCTTCTGAGACACTTATTATTCTGATGTTGTTCCTTTTTAATGAGTCACTGATTTCTCTAATTCTTAAATCATGCTCTTTTTTCTTTGGTCTGCCTCTTTTTTTCTGCTTCATTATTGTCCATCAGTTTATCTTCTATATCATTGATTGGCTTCTCTGCCTTATCCCATTGCCACCGTGGCATCCATTTGAGATTGCAGCTCAGTTATAACATTTTTTTATTTCATCTCGACTAGCTTTTACTTCTTTTATCTCCGTAGAAAGGGATCCTCATCTATTTTCAACTCCAGTTAGTATTCTTATTGTCATGATTCTAAATTCTGGTTCAGACATCTTGCTTGTATCTGTGTTGGTTAAGTCCCAGGCTGTCATTTCTTTCTGCTCTTTCTTTTGGGGTGAATTCCTTTGTTTCATTATTTTGAGGGAAGAAAAGGAGTTAATAAGGTAAAAAAAATTAACATTAAAAAATTAAAAACAACACTGTCACACATAAAAATCAAATAAATGATGCTAGATCCTAGGTGTTTTAGTCTGAGTGGTGAACAGAGCTTGATAGATTAGAGAAAAAGGGGTGAAAAAAGGAAAGTGTATGAAAATTTGATAAATGAATATAATGAAATAGAATAAAATGAAATTATGGAAGGAAAATAGAATTGGAAAAATTTACAAAAAAGTAAAAAATATAGTAGAAAAAATTAAAAAAAAATTTTAATAAAAATTTAAAATAAACATAAGTTTTTTCTCTTTCTGTATTCAAGAAAAAGGAAAGGAAAAAAGAACAAAACGAAAAGAAAATTGAATAGATGGATCAGTGAACAGACTGCAATACATTTGAAATTACATCATTTTCCCCTAGAAGTCAAACTGTGAAGCACTTTATAGTCTGTAAACTAAGCAGGTGCAGGGACTTGTGGTGTTCCTGAAGGGGAGGTTGGTTCACTTGGTTGGGGCTTAGTGTAATGGCTCCATTCTCCACTAGATGGCGGTGCTTAGCTTACTGGGGTGGATTCTTGTGGCATGTGTGGGCATGTATGCACATGTGCGGGAAGTGTGAAAATGGCGTCATCCAACTACCCAGTCTCAGTATTGGAACTCTATTCTCCCTGATCCACAATCGAGCACCAGTCTTTTGTCTCTGGCTTCCATCCACTCCCTGCTTTTACACTGTCCATGACCAAGCCGTCAGATTGCTAAGCTGTACTTCCCTCCTGAGTTTTATCTCAGATGTGGCTGTTTTCCCCCATCCCTTACTTCTGAGGAACTGTGGCTTGGACCCATTGTGCCCCTCTGCAAGAGTGTCTTACCAAGCAGTGGCCAGGTGTCAGCTGCTCTTAGCAGCGTTCTCTGGACCCTGCTGCTGATGCCCAGAGACTGCAGCTGTGTGCCAGCCTGCCCCAGAAAAATTTCGCATGATTGTGTAGCAGCAGTGTTGCAGGGATTATGGAAAAAAAACAACACACTTCTGGCACCAGGCTTCACCTTAATGACCTTGTTCCCATATCAGCAAATGTGGTTGTTCTCCAGGGTCAACTGGGCCTTTGCCTGTGGCAGGGCCTCACAACCTCTACCAAATGTCCTTCCAGCAGCAGGGCAACCACCTCTCCCTATGTGACCCAAGGACCCCCAGACTTCACTCTGCTCCTGGGGATTCACCCTTGCCACCAGAGCACTGCCAGGTATTAAGTTGCAGAGTTTCAGACTCTGTGCTCCCCCTGTTGATAGGGTCTTAATGGAATTTAAACCCTCTCCTTTCTCCTTTTTCCCTTTTTAGTTCAGTCCCTGCGACTGTTTCCACTTTACCACTTTCTCTCCAGCTACTTTTCTATACTCTCCCCCGTCTCCATTCTCTCTCTGCAAACAAAAACAGCTCCCTGCCCTCCATGGCTTCCCTCTCCCCCAGTTCAATGCTCTGCACAGTGTACCTGCTGAGTTCTGTGGTTTAGGTTGTGCACATTGTTGTGTTGATCCTCAAATCATTTTCTAGGTGTGCAGGTTGGTTTAGTGTAGACCTGCCTGTATTTCATGGACACAAGACACAAAAAAACTTCCATGCTATTGTGCCATCTTGGCTCCTCCAACAAAGCCAAGATTCTGGTGTGACATCAGTCACTAGGGCAGGTGATTGTGTTGTGAGCTGGCCACATGATTCACGTACAGGGACAATGGGAGAGTGAGGGATGAGACATTGGAACAGAACCATCTTCACAGAGAAAAGATCACATGAAAATGCAAGCCCTTAATGACAGCAGGCCAGAGTTCATTCTCATTGTAGCAGTTTAATTTCCAGGCAGTGTTTTTAAAGCTATTCGTCCTATTATGGCTTTTTAGTGAGGGTCTGGCACTCATGCCTTAAAAAACTGCAGAATAATTTGCCAACTTTCCTTTATTTCTAGATGGATCTCTTCCTTTTTTTCACCTGGTGTTGGTATGTTAATTTCTTTTTCAAATGATTCAGGAAAGATGAAAATATTAAGTTTGTTCAAAAGACTTATTGATGTAGCTGTGAAGAAAAGTACCTGTATTCTGAGTCAGTACAGAAACTTGCAAAAAAGGTCACTGCTTTTATTCACCCTGATGAGGGGAAGCTATAAGGATGTTCTGACAATGGAACAGGAAAATACACTGAATATGGTACAGTCATATAGTTATCCATTGCCATATCTACTCAATCATCCCACAGGGTACTCAGAATTGGTTTTTATTCAGGGATGGAGAAACAAGCGGGACCCACAAGGCAGGTTTGCTCCTGACCTATTTTTCTGGTGGGGAGGAAACTGGCACTTATTTGGGCCCCATTTGTCTCTATCTTACCTCCATTATGTTACCTTCTAACAGTTAAAAAAAAGGAAGTATTCCAATACCCTAATTTTGCTGCTGATTATAATTCAGGTTGGATATTGTCATAAAATTACATTTTAAATTTAAACCTCAGGCTAATTTCCAAATAAGTTTGTCCATATATAAACTATTTACTTACAAAATTCACAAAGGATGAAAAGCCTGAAATGAATAAAAATCAGAAAGGGAAAAACCACACAGGGTTAAAAATTAATTAGGTTTTACTAATGGTTGTCTTGTTTCTGTGTCAACCTATTTTCAGGCAATTTTCACAATAAAATTGACTATCACAATATCAATTTTAGAAGACTTTTTACAATAGAATTCATTAAGTATACTATTCTGCCTCCAAATAGATTTCCATATTTACTCAGAAGAGTTTTGAAGGCTCTGTCATATAGCTGATTTTTTTCCCTTTACAGTTGTACTTGCTAACATCGAATAAGTGAGATTTATTTTCTCACCTTCAAATTGATTTTTTCTTCCTTTTAAAGGGTGCTGCATGCAATATGGCAAAATATGTTAAAAGAGTTTCCAGGTTTTGACATAAATTAGAAAAAATAAAATCCAACACTGCTGTTCAGCTACCCCCATTGTCCTTCTAGCCTCCCATGCTCCTTCTGATATGGCCTTCTGGCATGTGCATCCTAGGCTTCCAGAATATTTCTACAGTTATTTTTTTTTAAATTAGTCTGTCTCCTAGAAAATAGTCTGCTCCTTGCCTTTTGAAAAGCTGAAGGTCTCTGTGCTGCTCTGGATTCCCTCCTGAGGGCTCTGCCCTGGAACAGTTGCATAGCTTGGGAATAGAATAGGCTGTTATTGAGTTGTACTCTGCCAGAAGTAGAGTGAATATGACACCATTGTCTTGTGGAAGGGTACGTGTGCATGTTGCCCACACATCATCCCTGCTGGGGCACTGATCTCCCTTCCTTACCTGACAGCCTCTGATAGGATTCCTGCCTTTCCCCATTGGTGAATCCCCAGCACCTGGTATAGGATAAAGACAATTACTTCCTGTTTGTGTGTGACTTGTTCTTCCATTTGAGAGCTAGACACACTCATTTTGTATTCTGTAACAGAGTGATAAATACTAAATTTCACAGAAGCATTCAGATACAAAGATGCAGAATTACAAGATGAAGTATGCCAGGCCAGAATACAGATTTTCAAAGAAATAGTTGACAATTGGCTTTATACCTTTAGATATGATCATCCAGAAGATGGAGATACAAAGGTTTAGAGAGTGAAGATTAAAAGAGCATGTTGGAAGGTGATTTACTAGGTGGGGGAACCGGGGCATACAAGGGGCTCCACCACTTAGGTCTAGCCTTCTGGATCAGCAGACATGTCACCAGGGACCTTTGAAAAGCTTGACAAGTGTTCCCTGCGGTTGGCAGGAATAGGGATTGGTGTGTGTCTCATGGCTACTGACAGCAACAGAGAAAAGGATGATGCCAGAGAAGGTCCTGCACCTGTAAAGTAGCAGGATTCTCCTGTGACAGTGGGTGAAAGGCCTATAGATCCAAGACAGCAGATGTGGAACCACCAGTGAGAAGTTAACCTTGAAGTCTGTTGACAAGGCCTGAAAACTATGGATTTTCAATCACAGATGATGCTGAGTGGATGGAGGAGGTACAAGCTGATGGAGAGGCCCTAGGTACAACAAAGATCTGCAGTATGGAGACCCCAGAACTGAAATTAGGATGTACCCATGAGGCAGGGCCAGAAACGAGAACAAGAGTGCAAGCCACCTTGTTCCTCTCAGAAGAGTTCCTGTCTGAAAGCAGGGCAACTGTCTGAATATCAGACAGTCTGGACAGGTCTTATCTTTGAATGAAGGTGAAGTGTGGGCTGTATTGAATTGAAGTCTTAATTTCTGAATTGAAAGTCCATTCTGTGATCAAGTGTTGACAGTGACTCAATGACATAAGTTACATAAAAGTGATTACAACAGCCATTGAACAGCCGAGTTTCCATCCATGGTACAGGGGAAGGGCATCACTAAGGAGGTTTAGGGGGAGAATGGGAGAAGGGGGAAGGGGCGTGGGCAAAACAAATTTGCCCTAATAGTTTTATACCAGGAATCCACTGGGTCATCCCCCCCCCCCCCCGCTTTGAGATACTAATTTGATTATCTGCCTTGCGTCTTCCTGTCTCAAGAACACAGAGACATAGATTCTTAGGCTTTTTGAGACTGTGCCTTGAGCAACAGAGTTGCATGTACATAAGTCCAGGATCATAAAACCTCCTGAGTATAAGCCATGATTGATAGTGGTGACTTCTCTTAGGAACACAGGACCAGGAAGGTCTGAAAGGCAGATCCAGAATCAGTCATTGTTGGTCAGCAGGCATCTAGGAAAGAGTAAACTTTATTATTAAAATTTTTTTGATGTTTATTTATTTCTGAGAGAGAGACAGAGAATGAGCAGAGAAAGGGCAGAGAGAGAGACACACACAGAATCCAAAGCAGGATCCAGGCTCTGAGCCTGGCGTGGGCTCTGAACTCATGAGCCATGAGATCATGACCTCAGCCTAAGTCAGATGCTTAACCAGGTGCCCCCAAACTTTATTATTTTTTAAAAATAAACTGTGACAATGCATGCCTCTAGATGAAATCTAAGTACACATTGTGAATCACTGAAAAATACCTTCCCCTCTAAGAGAGCATGTTCCTTGGACAAGTTCTATTCTGCTTCCCTCCCCTTCCCTTTCTCCCCTCCACCTGCACCCCAAATTTGGTGTTCAGATGGGTGTAGCTCGGGCTAGAAGTCAACGGTGAGGTAGAAAACAGATGGTGAACCAGTCACCTTAGAAATTATTTTCTTTTCAGCATGTTTAAAGACCTTGGACATTTTGGCTATGCCTAAGACAGGAACATTATTTTCAGCTGTAATAATTAAGGAGGCCGTACAGTTGTAGTTGAAGGTTTGGGTACCAGAGTTTGAGAGCAGATGGCGAATTTTGGCTCCACAACCTGTGCCTGCGATTCACATAAACTCTGCGTGTCTGTTTCCTCATCCCCAAAATGAGTGTGTTCACAGTAACTCATGACTTTTGGGAGGTTTAAATGAAAACTGCTTAGAATGCTGTGGCACATGGCACTCCTAACATGTTCTTTTATCATGATTCTATGGCATCTTGGTTTTTTTTTTTTTTTACAGTTTATTTTGAGAGAGAGAAAGAGCATGCACGCACAAGTGGGTGAGGGGCAGAGAGAGAGAGAGAAAGAGGGAGAATACCACAGGCTCCACATTGTCAGTGCAGAGCCTGATGCAGGGCTGCATCTCACAAACCATGAGATCATGACCTGAGCTGAAACCAAGAGTAGGATGCTTAACCAACTGAGCCACTCTGGCACCCCTGGCATCTTCTCTTTCAACCAAATGAGGTAATGAAAGGAGGAATGGCTTGCCTGATTTTGACAAAATGGAACCTGGGGAAGAACAAGGTAGGAATTCTAGGATTCTTTATAGTCAAGTGGACTTCTGGGCTTGAAATTTCCCTCTGAAGGGAGATGTGGAGCCACGAATGCCTGCAGTAGGGTTTAGGGATTTCTGAGAAAAACAGTGTTGTGTCAACCCAGTGAAGATGGAATGCCTGGACTTACCTGGGGTCTTCCAAGACACCAACACAGGAGAATTCTAGGACCTGTCTAATCCTTTTAAATCTCCTTACATCTTACATCCTCCACCTTACATCTCCTTTGTATCTTAAACTCAGCTTCAGAGTAATGTGTGTGTTTTCATTTTGCAATAAGTCTCATCTGCTAGTCTCATTATTACTTCCATGGGACGGTAAGGAGGCTTTCTCCAAAGTACCATTTAAAGCTCCAGGTGCCTTTGGTTTGATTTGTAACTAGTGTGGGGCTCACACTGACTGATGTCCACAAGCTAGCTGGGGTGAAAACAGCTGAATCTCCTGCAAAGTTTTGGCAAGAAGAAAGAAGTGAAGTTTGCATCTGGTTACAGCTGTTTGAATTCATTTGGAGAAGCCAGATTGGAGATGCTCAAGGGGAGACATTTATAATTTCATGGCATGTGTCTGCTCAATAAATATTTGTGGTATGTTTGTGGAATTTGAGTAATGGAGAAAAGAATGAAGTGTGGAGGGGTGGGTTCATGGTGTGGGGATATAAGGAAAGGGAAGCCATACTGCTTGAGAAAGATGTTCACATCAGAGAGTAGGACTTGGAGTATTCCTGCTGAGTGTAATGTGAAGGGCAGAGCCCCTTCTCAGGAGTCTGTAAAGGAAGAGTGCCAAGGGAAGTGAGAAGAAGACAAGGAGGGAAACCACAACTCCATTTTGGAAAGAACTCTGGAAGTTCTGTCTGAATTTGGAATCTGAGAAGAATAGTATAGAAGTTGTAACAAAGGACAGAAATGAGGTGGTCAGTGGAGGTGAGACCAAGAGCCTTTCCTTGGGGTAAGAAGGGTAGTGAGGTTCACACAAAGATTGCATGGACCTGTTCTGGAAGGGGGAGCGCATCCCAGGCACACTGCTCCCTCTAGGAGGCTACCCGTGGGACACATTCAGAGAACGATGAGAAGAAAAGAATTAGAGAAACAAGAAGGGAAGGAAGCAGCATAGTGCTTGATTATGTTTGTTTTGTACTGTTGGCAAGGGTCAGTGGATAACGTATTTCCTTCCCCCCTTCCTCTATCCCTCCCTTTCTTTTAGGAAACAATGGTATGTTTCATTCTAAATACATAGTGTGGAAATTTAGCTCCTTAGAATAACCTATGAGCTCATGAGGCCATGTGTGCAAAATGACTTTAATAAGTATAAACGCAAATGTGCAGCGTGGTTATTAAGCCAGGTCCAAGGTCTACAGACCTTCTCCTCTTTATCTAGCTCCCAGAGAAGGGATTTCTTGGGTTAAGTCCACAATGACCTAAGGAGAATCAAATGTAAAGTACTGTTGTTTTATTATTTTCACTGCAAAAATTACTTCAGACTGAAATTGTAAAACAAAACTCTGAGCTCCAAAAAGGCCTCTGGGTGTAATATTAGCAGTATGATGGTTTGTGAAAATACTTGGGGACAGCTGCCTTCTGGACAGCTGCCTGAATACACATGTCTCCCCCTTGGGTCTTGGACTTGGACCTGACTAAACTAATTTACTCTGAGCATGAGACACACTATTCACATCAGAAGAATAAACTTAAGTAGATATAATGCAGCCTTCCCCTGGGGCTAGTTTTGCTTTGCTCTAGGCAGGAGCTTGGCTGCCATCTGGAAAGATGTCTCAACTTTACTGTTGAGCCAATAAAGCCCCAAATAATGTGAAACAGCATAAGCTTTTAAGTCAGTCCACTGGAGAGGAAATCCTGCAGTGAGGGGCCCGGGGGGGGGGGGGAGGTTTTCAGAAGGTAAGTGGCAGGAGAACACTATGAGTGCTGTTCCCAGCCAGGCCAGAACCTAACTGAATTGCACAAATGGAATCATTCCTGAATAGTAGACTAAATAGTGTATACAGGTTATGGCAACGGACTTTTAAGTCTTTTAAGATGTGGGTTCAAATCCTCAGCTTAGCCCCTTTCTCGCTTGGCCAAGTTACCCTCTCTGACTAGTTTTCTCATAAAGTGAGGGAAATAACAGCAACCTCACTGAGTTTTTTAATGTTTAAAGGAAAACACTGTGTGTAAAATTTGAGTGCATAGTGGTTTTCAACTCTGGCCTTATGCTGCAATCAACTGAGGAAGATTTAAAGCGATTGCATTGTCCTACCTCAGTGCAGACATATTCAGAATTCCTGGAGCTGGGACCTGGGATTGTTTGTGCTTAAGGGTCACAGGTGAGTGTCATGCGCTAAGAGGTGGGTGTGAGAACCATCGTGTCCATCCCGTAAACAGGCAAGAAAGGATAGCCACAGGGCAAAGTCTTCAGTGGCAAAATGTTGGAAAAGAACTTCACACATTGCTTGGCTGATAGTAAGCACTCAGAAAATATTAGCTATACTCTACTTGTCCTAATTTTATTAAGCTCTATTAATGAGTCACAGTTGCTTCTTAGAATGGAGTAATTAAGCTTATCTCTGGGCAGTAGAGGATACTGAGTGTAAATTTAACTGTGGGGAGTGTCAAAAATTGTATAAGGAAAAGCACACCAAACCTTTAAGATCTGGGCTACAGGGGTATGCTATTTCTTTTTCTTTCTTTTTAAGTTTTATTTATTTATTTTGAAAGAGAGAGAGAGTGGGTGATCTGGGCAGGGACAGAGAGGAAGAGGAAGAGGAAGAGAAAGGAGGAGGAGGAGGAGGAGGAGGAGCAGGAGGAGGAGGAGGAGGAGCAGGAGGAGGAGGGGGAGAGATAGTAAGAGAGAGAGAATATGAATCCCAAGCAGGCTTCACACTCGCAGCATGGAGCCCAATGCATGGCTTGAATTCACAAACTGTGAGAATATGACCTGAGCCAAAGTTTGGAGTTGGATGCTTAACTTACTGAGCCACCCAGGTACCCCCGGGGGTATGTTATTTCCAAGTAGAGAGCGAAATTGTTGTCTTAATAAGTCAATATTCATAGTTTCTTATGAAGTTAACTCTTGTTTTTAATTTTCTTTTCTTTTCTCTTCTTTCTTTCTTTCTTTCTTTCTTTCTTTCTTTCTTTCTTTCTTTCTTTCTTTCTTTCTTTCTTTCTTTCAATATTTTTATTTATTTTTGAGAGAGAAAGAGAGTGAGTAAGGGAGGGGCATAGAGACAGGGAGAGAGACACAGAATCCAAAGCAGGCTCCAGGCTCTGAGCTGTCAGCACAGAGCGGGATATGGGGCTCCAACTCACAAACGGTGAGATCATGAGCTGAGCCAAAGTTGGATGCTTAACCGACTGAACCACTCAGGCTCCCCTAATTTTCTTTTACTGAGAGCGTGCAAGTGGGGGGGGCAGGGGATGGGTAGAGGGGGAGAGAAAGAGTCTTCAGTAGGCTCCAAACTCAGTGTGGAGCCCGATGTGGGGCTTGATCCCACAACCCTGTGATCACGACCTGAGCCAGAATCAAGAGTCAACCAACTGAGCCACCCAGGCACCCCTGAAGTCAATTCTTAATGGAGAGGAAAACAGAGTGGCTATAATGGTGTGATCTTCTGAGGCTGGCTGTCCATGTTCCAACCTCAACTGAATCACCTATTAGCTGTGTGAGCCTGGGCATTGTATTTAACTTTCTTGTATTTCAGTCACTGCATTGATAAAATGGAGATGATAATGGTACCTGTATCAGGAGTGTTTTGACAAGCAAATAAGTTAATAGCAATAAACCACTCTCAACAGAGTCTGGCATTTAGTGAGTACAAAACATTATCTGGCAGTAGTAGAAAGATGATTTTAAGTGTTCTTGAGTTTTCCAAGATCTCTGTGTCAGAAGGTGGTTGAAGTATGAAATGATACACTATTGGTCTCATGCTTCAAAACTGCCTGGGAGTCTTGTTTAAAAAAAAAGCCAACAACAGAATTTTGGGTGGATATGATTCACAAAAAAATTCTAGAATCTTTGCTACTAATGAAATACTATATATTTTAGTGTGGGTTCCCTAGAGGAACAGAGCCAATAAGAGAAAGCTTTGGGTGGGGGGGGCGCACATAGATGTCTCACTCAGTTGAGCATCTGACTCTTGATTTCAGCTCAGGTCATGATATCACAGTTTGGAGTTTAAGCCCTGCATCAGGCTCTGTACTGGCAATGTGGACCTTGCTTGGGATTCTGTCTCCTCTCTCAATGCATTCTCTCTCTCAAATTAAAAAAAACAAAAAAACAAAAAAACAAAAAAAAACTTCTAAAAACAATAGGTTGGTTGTTCTGTGTCCATCCACTCTATCTATCTATTTATATATCACTGAAAGAGATATTTACTATAAGAAATAGGCTTGCATGATTATGGGGACTGAGAATTCCAAGATTGCAGCTGGAAACCTGGAGACCCAGGAGAACCGATGGTATAGTACCAGTCTCATCACAAAGACTGCACAACCGGGAGAGCTGATAAAACTTTAAATTTCAGTTTGAACCCAAAGGCAGGAAAAGATAAATGCCCCAGCTCAAAGACAGACAGAAAAAATAATTATTTCTTACTCAGCTGCTTATTCTATTCAGGCATTTGGTGGATTGGATCAGGCCAGTTTACACTGGGGAGGGCAACTTACTTTACTCAGTCTACTGATGAAATATTAATCTTCTCCAGAAACAGCCTTAGAGACACACCCAGAAATAATTCCTAACCAATATCTGGGCACCTTGTGGACCAGTTAAGTTGACACATAAAATTAGTCATCATATTACATTAGGAATCACAGTATGGCTTAGCAGCCCAATGTCGCCAACTAGTGTCTACTCTTAAGTATTGGAGGAAATGATAATCTCTTGTGCCCCAATTTCTCTTTCATGAAGTAGAGATGACATTCTTCTCTAACTCTGGTTCTTGTGAGGAGTAATGAGATAATCATGACTTATGAAAAAAAATGAATTTGTATTTTCTAAATTACCTATGCAAGTTAATAGGCATGATGTTAGTGTTGGCATATTGATAAATTTCTTTGTTACAATTATTTGTAATCTTCCTTGTTTCAGTAGAGTGTAAAGTGAAGTAACCACATGGGGTCCCAGTAGAATAAGGTTTCCAACAGCACATACACACTTGATTATTTGGGTCTGATAGTCAGAAACAACTCTGAGGACAGAAAAAGTCAGACAAATATGAAAGTTTGGAAGGTGAAGATTGACTCATACCTTTTCTTGAAATGTGAAAACTTGTTGCAATCTCAAGGAAAAATATTTTTAAACTCTTCCTCATGTTTTATACATGGAAATAGTGACTGCTGTTGAGAATAATAACAATTATGGAATTAAAATATAATTACAAGTAAACTGGGAGGATTTTTAACCTTGACTATATCATCTGCCTAATTCACGGCTAGAGATGGATGTTTTAAAGCAGAATAATTTGAATAGTTATGCCATCCTATAGTTAGTTCCCTTTTAGAATGTGCCTAGGGATTCACAGCCTCATTTTTTGTTTGTTTTTGTCTGCATGCATTCATGTGTGTGTACATGAAATGCATGTGCGTGCATGTGTGTGTATACATACGTGTGTGATAGAACCCAGCCTCCTAGATAGGACATATTTTGCTGACTTTCTTCTTCAAAGATAAATGTTAAACTAATCATGCCTGTGGTATAAAAAGAGCCAGGACTCCAGAAACAGGAACATTAGGTACTTCTTCACCTCCTCCCCTCAAAGAGAGAGAGTTACATAGGGGAAAGTCATGGTAATTTGGGGCTTATAAGTCTTTCAGAAATCTTTCTCTGAGCAAAGTATATGACCGCACAGTATGGAGAAAGTCTTGAGGCACCAAAAGGTCCTGAGAAAGTTTACCAAAAGCTCTTTTCTTCTTTCTATATCTTTTCAAATTACTTTTGGGTCCTAGAGCTACTTATCTATAGATGACTAGTCCCTGGCAGGCATAATAAATACTTTATTCTGCTTCAAGGTCTTCCCTCAGAAGGTGACTTGTGAGTCCCCTTTTGCTCAGTAGTAATTAGGATGATAGTCAGATGGCTGGATCCTAACTGCTGTGTCAGATGGTGTGCCTCACTGACTGGTGCTGAGCAGCACCATGGGACATGATAATTGTATCACAAAAGTGGAATTGAGGGAGGTCATCTTACCCCCACCCTCCAAATTTCACAAAGGGAGAAAACATGATTTCAAAACCAATAAAGAACAACCCAAATTATATAAAACCTCCTATGAAAATTGTGAAGCATAAGCTACCAATACAATCTGGAGAAGTATATGAATCATAAGTGTTTCAAGACAGAAAAAAATTGGTAAGAATAACTTAGTAAAAATTCACTGAAATGATATTTCAATCCTACTGTCTGTAGAGAGGCCCACCTTATGTGGTCCATGTTCTGTGTCTTGTCACAGGCACATCCGTCCTTGCCAAAAAGTAGTCATGCTGCACCTGTAGAATGTAGAAATGACTCTTTCTTCTAGAGATGGTGCCACCAATATTTATTGATCTGAAATTTAATTCATTACAGGAGGTTAATTTAATCAATTTTATCAAAATTCTTGATGAATGATATTTATTTCAATGCTATCTCATCTCTGTCAAAACTATAGTTTTAAATTTATAATATTATAGAGGATTGTCCAATATTCATCATTTTACTCATCTTGAATCACATGTTCTATCATTAGATGTGATTCCTTTTTCTTTTTCCCCAAGTCCTGAAGGTCACAGGCTTTTTATTGAACTCATTGGAAAAGTTAAACACTGCTATTTATTCTGCTTATTGCTGAGATTCTTTGTTCTCTTTCTCTCGAACCTTAAAAGATGGTGCCCCCTCTGTTTTCACCTTTGATTTAAAAATTACTAACCTTGTTTTGATAGAATCTTGTGATTCCTGAAAAGGTAGTCAATGAACATTTGAATTTTCCTCGCAGCCAGCTCAGGGAAGGCTATGGAAAGAAGAGAGAGGTTGATGAATCTCAAAACTTAATGTAAAAACTCTGATACATCTGTAAAATCGGCAAAGAGAAAATGGTTAGGATTCTAAGTAGGGCCAAAATACCAACACAGAGAGAAAGAAGGCGGGGCCTGAGTATGGTTAATTGTTTGGGGAAAGCTGTCTTTGTCTCACTTTTTCCTCTCTGACATTGCCCTGGACAGACCAGCACCTGCTCTATGGTACAGAAAACAGTGTCTCCAGCCTACACCTGAAGTCTGGCTGGCCTGGAAGTTGCTTAACAGTGTGTAGTGAAGCCCACTGCTTTGTCTGGGTCACCCCACTAGCCCTGATGTGCTCATCCACCAGGTGTTGGGCAAGTTAGGGGTTGACATCTCACATTTCCTTCTGTTAGGACTTCCTTCAGTGGAATGTTGACCTCTGTTTTAGAATCTACTTTCTTGGGAGCCCAGCTTGGATGCTACCTCTTGAACAAACCCCTCCATCATTTCTATTTTCCTGGGCCTAGGAATTACAAATCAAGGAGTTAGTTTATTGGAAAAAAGAAATCCATGGTGTAGGGGGTTCCTCGGACTGGGTTAAGGTTTCCTGATGATTTATGCACAAAACACAAAGTTAAGTCTACACTAACATGAGAGGCTGAATAGGAGCACATCTTCGACGCTCATGCTCCATACTTCCGGGAAACAGGCCAGGAGCAGGGCCTCCCTCCAGTGAACCAATGATGATCCAATAAACTCACCATGATTATCTCCACTCTCTGAACCTGAGGTTAAAAAAAATGATGTCTAACTCAATTACTCATGTTGATCTCTTTTTACCTTCAGTTCAGTTGTTTGGTTTGAACTGTGGATCTGAGAGTGGCTCTCAAATACCCAAATTCATAATTAGTCATTTCGTTATGTAAAAGTCTTTTTTCCAACTCCCTACAACTCTGAATAATAGCTATTGTTTTCAGAGAAAAAGTAACATTTTAATCCCAAAAGACAAGTCTGAGTACAGTTTACTAAACATTGTTTTTCACAGAAACAGTTGTAGATGATCCTGTGGTTTCTAAATCTAAAAGCCATCAGAATGGAGGCATTTCCCACATCAAGTAAACATTCATACAAATGAACTTCATCCTTTTAGTTCATGCCCCATCATTTAGAATGTTAGGTCTTATTACCTCTCACCTGAATTTTTGAAGGTGTTAGTGTCAGAAATGAGATGGAGAATTTCATACCAAAGCCTTTTGCTTGCAGGAGCATAGCTGAAGCAACATGTGTTATATAATTGCCAACTGGAATAACCACACCAAGTCCCTCTATCATGAGTGGTGTGTAGAAAATCTAATAGTTGGTTTTCCACGGCTATAGCTACAGTATCTATTCTAAACAATACATAAAAAGATGCTTATCACAAAACTAGAATATTCAGGAAAGTATACCAGGAGTATGACTAAACTTGTATTGTGCAAATGGTTGTGTGCTAAATGGTAAATTTTAAAACATACAAATAAATGAATAAAACCATACTATATTTTGGGGGTCAACAGCTGATTGTTTTTGTTTTTTTTTTGATATAATAAAACACCTGGGAGGAGTTTCAGCTAATAGGATTAAATTTGTTAGGTATAAGTTTTTATGTGGACATATTTTAAAATTATTTTAAAGATTTATTTTGGAATAGTTTTATATTTAAAGCAAAGTTATGACAGTACAAAGTGTTCCTGTGCAGACTTATCCCACCTTAGATATAAGATGTTAACATGTTAAATAACCATGATGCATTTATGAAAACTAAGAAATTATCTTTGGTGTATACTATGAACTAGTCTGTAGACTTTATTCACATTTCACCAGTTTTTCCAGTGATGTCCTTTTTCTGTTCCAGGCTCCCATCCAGGGTACCACAATGCATGTAGTAATGATGTCTTCCTAGTCTCCTGCAATCTATTATGGTTTCTCCATCTTGCTTTTCTTTTGTAGTCTTGACAGTTTTGGATACTACTGGTCAGATACTTTATAAACTGTCTCTCAGGTAAGGGACATGGTCTGATGTTTACTCCTTATTGGACTGTAGTCACAGGTTTTTGTGAAAAATTCCAGAGAGGCGAAGTGCCCTTTTTACAGCATCATATTGAGGACTATACAATATCAACCCAACTTCTTATTGGTGATGTTAATCTTGATCACTTAGATCACTAGATCTAGATCACTTGATCACTTAGAAATCACTTCAGATTTCTCCACTGAAAAGTTATTATTTTCCCCTTTCCATACCTTCAAGTCCAAGCTATACTCAAGGGTCCAGGAATTAAACTCCAGCTCCCTGAGGGACAAAATATCTGTACAGGTTACTTAGAATTCTTCTGTAAGAAAGATTTTTCCTTTTTCTCTTTTATCCTTTATTTTATAACTTATATCAGTATGGACTCATAATATTTTTTCTACAGGTTTGCATGAGTTTCTTTTTGCTGCTGTAACAAATTACCACAAGCTTAGTAGCTTAAAACAACACAAATTTACTATTTTAGGATTATGGAGTTCAGAAGTCTGAAATGGGTCTCACTGGGTTCAAATCAAAGGGTTAGCAGGGCTGTAGACCTTTCTGGAAGTGCTAGTGAAGAATCCATTTTCTTACATTTGTAACTTCTAGAGGCCACCTGCATTTCTGGGTTCCTGGCCCACTTTCATCTTCAAGGCAACAATGTCCAGTTGAGTCTTTATAATACTATAACTCTGAGACACTGAGCATTCCTTTTTCACTCAAAAAACTTTTGTGATTACATTGGGCCTACCCATAAGCTCCATGATAAATTCTCCGACAGCTGATCAGCTGATTAGCAAACTTAATTCCCCCTGTCATGTAATGTAACATATTCAAAGGTTCTGAGGGTTAGGAAATGATCATCTTCAGGATGTCATTATTTTGCGTCTCACAGGGTTATCTAATACAACATTTATTTTGTTTCTTAAATTGTTCCAGCGTTGGGTCTTCTGGGTTAGTTCCTTTGTTTTAACAACATATCTCCATCACTTTTTAAGAAGTCATTTCTTACTTTCAGACATGACAAGATGCTGCAGGTATATCATGTATTTTCTCTATCCCAGCCTTAGAATCGGCCATTTCTCTAAGATGTCCTGGTTCCCTTTATTGGAGAATGGTATTTAGAAGCCAAGATCTAGAAACTGGACATGCTTGTTGCTCTGGAGTGTCACTGCTTCTAAGCCCTCTATGGACAGATCTGTAATATATATGTATATGTAGTAACACATGTGTGTACCCACATCTATAAATATTTCTGCATCTGGATATCTGTATGCAGGTTAAAATAAACATGCATTCATTATTTATTTTTCCAACTCTGATTCAGCACTACAAGGCTTGCTCTAGACTTTTCACCACACTTACTTGGACCTTCTTTTTCTGACAGTGAGAAATCTGGCTCCCATTACCTGCAATTTATTTATTTACTTCTTCAGTTTTAGTATGCATGTAAAGTAATTTCATAATTACAAACCCAGACCTCTGTAAGAAACAAATTTGTCAAATATATTACACTGTTTATATGTAGTTGTTTTGTCTTTCACCTATACCATTTCTGGCCAAAATACCACTGCCAACGCTTCTTAGGTCAGATCATTTTTTCTTTAATAATTTCAGTGACATGTGTTTGTATTGTCGTTAGATTTATTTCTCATTGTTTGCATTCTACCTTAGGATCCCCTCATTTCCTGGCTAATTTTTTAAAATAAGCTAATAACAATGTTCATTCTTTTTTGATGTATAATTCTGTCAGCTACACAAATTCATAAAGTCCTATATCTATCACCCCAGAACCACACAGAGCTGTTCCATCATTGTAAAGACTGACCCATAGAAGTTAATTTCTCCTTCCGTACTCCAACCCCTAACAGCCACAAGAGTGATTTTCTATCCCTATAGTTTGCCTTTTTATTAATGTCATAAAAATGGAAGCATACAAGATAGAGCCTTTGAATCTAACTTCTTTCACTCAGCAGAGTACATTTAAGATCTTTCCATCTTTTTGTTTGAATCAATACCTTATTCCTTTTTACTGGTGACTAATACTCCATTGTATAGTTTACCATAGTTTGTCTATCATTTTACCTAATGGAAGAATTTCTAGATTGTTTCCAGTTAGGAGTTATTCAAAAAAGCTGCTATTAACATGTGAATGCAAGTTGTATTATTATTATTATTGCTATTGTTATTGTTATTATCATTATTTGTGTGTGAACATGGGTTTTCAGTTCATTTGGATGAATACCTAGATGCGTGATTGCTAGGTCATATGGCAAGTATATGTTTAACATTATAAAAAACTGCTAACCTGTTTTCCTGAGTGGCTGTACCATTTTGCTTTCCCACCATCAATGAATGAGCATATTTGTTGCTTCATCTTTGGCAGTATTTGGTGGTGTTTTTAAATTTATGTAGGTAGGTAGCAGTATCTCATTTTGATTTTAATCTGCTTTTGCCTAATGATCACTGATCATGACCAGCCCTTCATGAGCTTATTTTCCATTTTCATACAGCTTTTAGTGACACTTCTGTTTACATTTTTTTTTACCACTTTTTCAATTGGGATTTTTGTTTGCTTATTGTTGAGTTCTAAGTGTTCTTCATATATTCTGGATATGACTCCTTACTCAGCTGTGGTTTGCAAATACTCTCTCCTACTCTGTGGCTTGTCTCAATTTATTAACTGTGCATTTTGCAGAACAAAATTTTTAGCTCTAACAAGAGTTAATTGATGATTTTTTTTCTTTTGTGTGTATATTTATGTCTAAATTCTTTTGAGTTAATTTTTTGTATGAAATGTGAGATATGTGTCAAGCTTATTTATTTTTGTATGAGGATGACCAATTACTCCAACACCATTATTTGAAATGATTGTTGTTTTTCCATTATACTGCCTTCGCAACTTTGTCAAAAAAATCAGTTGACTTTGTTTATGTAAATCTATTTCTGGGTTGTCTGTTCTGTTTTATTGATCGATATTTGTTAGAATCACATTGTCTTGGTTAAAGTAGCTTTCCATTAAGTCTCGAATTTGGACAGTGAGATTTCTCCAAATGTGTTCTTTTTCAGAATTTTTTGGCTATTAAAGTTCTTTGCCTTGCTGTGTAATTTTTAGAATCAGCTTGTCATGATCAATAAATGCCTGTTGGGAATCTTACTGTAATTGTATTAAATCTCTGATTCAAATTAGGGTCTTAATAATATTCAATCTTCCAATCCAAAACCAAAGTACATCTCTCCATTTAGATCTTTTTTTTTTATTTCTTTGATTAGCATTTTATAGTTTTCAGCATACATATCATCATTATATTTTGCTAATACCCTTGAAATCTTGAATGGCAGAGTTATCCAAGTGAAATTAGGGCACATGACTACACAAAAATTAACTATAAGGATCTTGGCTACAATACAGTCTCTTGCCTTCAAGTGTTCAATAGTTCTCCATTATACGGTAGGAAGAGTTGAAATGCTTCAGCATGAAATTTACATTATGACCTCTAATTAACTTTTCATTCTTAAATTCTATTATGTTTTATTATTAATTATTAATATTATTAATTATTAATAAAAACATGGCCATTTATTTACTGAGAAGCTACAGTGTAAATTCACAACCTAATTCTTAACATAATCCTGCAGAATAATTTTTGGATTTTTTTTTTTTTTTTTTTGGTGAGAAAACAAGGTTCAGAAGAGTTAGGTAACTTGTCTCAGGACACATGTTAAGTGATGGATTTAGTATTCCAATTTAGAACTCACGGAAGCCTGTATTCTCTGCAGGCCACACTACCACTCAGTACTTGTAAGAATAGAAAAATACACTTGGGTTGACTTAGGAGATTCTGAGATATTATAGAAAGTTAATATTTGAGTCTCTGTTTGAAAGGGATGAAAATTTTGGAAGACAGGCAAGAGCGATGAGGACAAAACCATGTCAGGAAGTGAGCACTGCATGTGTTTACATTCAGAGGCCTTGAATAGCATGAAACAGGGAGAGAAGAACTTATAGCAAGAGTGTCCTACTGTACCATGAGGGGAGTCACTTAACCTGAGTCCAGGAACAGTTATGGATCAAATGGAGAGAGGCATTGTGTGTCACACAGAGCTATTGGAACTTGATCCTGTAGTTACCACACAACCATGGAAGAGTTCCAAGTGGAGGAACCACTTGAACAGATACCTAGTTTGGAAGGATATCCTGGTAGCAATATGGATGGCAAGAATAAGAAGTGAGGCAGAAGTCAGCAGATGATATAGGAGACGATGAAAATATTGCAGTTGGGACATAATGATCTGCACTTGTAGGGATGGACAAGAGAGGACAGATTAGGGAGGTGAATAAGAATTAGTATTACTAGGAATTAAAAGTAATTTGATGATGAATGCTTGGTTGAGGGAGAAAGCTTGAGTGGTCCCAGGGTTTTGGTCTGAGTAACTGAAGTAGGGGACAATAGGTAGGTTGGAGGAATACAGAGGAATGAGATACCTTATTCCCATTAAGCTAGTGGCCATTCTAGTGTATATAGGGAGAAAGATGTACAGAAGAAAGTGAAATATGTGATAACATTTCATCCAGCCTTCCCTTTTTAACTTAAAATAATTCCCTCTCCACCAATGAAAGGCATATTCATATTCTATTCGGAATAGAAAGCATATTTTGGATTTGGATATGTAGTCATAGAAGGTATAATAACACAGGGGCTTAAGCATGCATTGCAGTAGGTAATTTCTCTCCCAGAAATTTCCCAATAATACTTTCTTTATCGCCAATGGAGTCTATCTTTTTCCTTCAGTCTGTGCACAGATATTTATGCCTCTCTGGAAGTGGTCTTTCTCAGTCCTAATACTTCCTTATCAACCATCCCTGTGCCTACACCATGCGAGATCCACAAGTAAGGTCTTGACCTTATCTGAGCCCATATCTCAGACCATCCTTGGGCAGCTTGCCCCTCCATTCTTATCTCACTTACCCTAGTTGAGATACATTTTACTTTATTTACCTACTTTTTCTATGATGAATTTATTCAAAGGCATTATATCTCCAAAGACTGAGTGTATTGACATCCTATTTAATGGAGCTGGGATGACTTCGTAAAGATGCAAAAGTATTTATGTCACTTTTCTAATTAGAAACCTTTTTTTTTGTCTTTTTTTTTAACTTTATATTTTTTTTAAATTTATATCCAAATTAGCATATAGTGAAACAATGATTTCAGGAGTAGATTCCTTAATAACCCTTACCAATTTAGCACATTCCCACTCCCACAAACCCTCCAGCAACCTTCAGTTTGTTCTCCATATTTATGAGTCTCTTATGTTTTGTCCCCCTCCCTGTTTTTATGTTATTTTTGTTTCCCTTGCCTTATGTTCATCTGTTTTGTCTCTTCAAGTCCTCATATGAGTGAAGTCATATGATTTTTGTCTTTCTCTGACTACTTTCACTTAGCATAATACCCTCCAGTTCCATCCACGTAGTTGCAAATGGCAAAATTTCATTCTTTTTGATTGCCAAGTAATACTCTTTTATATATATATATATGTATATGTATATATATATATATATACATATACATATATATATACATATACATATATATATACTACTTTTATATATATATATACTTCTTTCATATATATATATATACTACTTTTATATATATATATATATATATATATATACTTACATATACATATATATATATGTAAGTATATATACACTACTTCTTCTTCATTCATCCATCAAGGGACAGTTGGGTTCTTTCCATACTTTGGCTACTGTTGATAATGCTGCTATAAACATGGGGTGCATGTGTCCCTTTGAAACAGCACACCTGTATCCCGTAGATAAATGCCTAGTAGTGCGATTACTGGGTCGTAGGATAGTTCTATTTTTAGTTTTTTGAGGAACCTCCATACTGTTTTCCAGAGTGGCTGCACCAGCTTGCATTCCCACCAACAGTGCAAAAGAGATCCTCTTTCTCCGCATCCTCGCCAACATCTCTTGTTGCCTGAGTTGTTAATGTTAGCCATTCTGACAGGTGTCAGGTGGTATCTCATTATGGTTTTGATTTGTATTTCCCTGATGATGAGTGATGTGGAGCATGTTTTCATGTGTCGGTTGGCCATCTGTATGTCTTCCTTGGAGAAGTGTCTATTCACGTCTTTTGCCCATTTCTTCACTGGATTATTTGTTTTTTGGGTTTTGAGTTTGATAAGTTCTTTATAGATTTTGGATACTAACCCTTTATCTGATATGTCATTTGCAAATATCTTCTCCCATTCTGTCGGTTGCCTTTTAGTTTTACTGATTTCTTCCTTCCCTGTGCAGAAGTTTTTATTTTGATGAGGTTCCAGTAGTTCATTTTTGCTTTTGTTTCCCTTGCCTCCAGAGACATGTTGAGTAAGAAGTTGCTGTGGGCAAGATCAAAGAGGTTTTTGCCTGCTTTCTCCTCAAGGATTTTGATGGCTTCCTGTCTTACATTGAAGTCTTTCATTCATTTTGAGTTTATTTTTGTGTATGGCATAAGAAAGTGGTCCAGGTTCATTCTTCTGCATGTTGCTGTCCAGTTTTCCCAGCACCACTTGCTGAAGAGAATGTCTTCATTCCATTGGATATTCTTTTCTGCTTTGTCAAAGATTAGTTGGCCATACATTTGTGGGTCCCTTTCTGGATTCTCTATTCTGTTCCATCGATCTGAGTGTCTGTTCTTGTGCCAGTACCATACTATCTTGATGATTACAGCTTTGTAGTATAGCTTGAAGTCTGGGATTGTGATGCCTCCTGATTTGGTTTTGTTTTTCAAGATTGCTTGGGCTATTTGGGGTCTTTTCTGGTTCCATACAAATTTTAGGATTATTTGTTCTAGCTCTGTGAATAATGCTCATGTTAATTTGATAGGGATTACATTAAATATGTAGAATGCTTTGGGTAGTATCGGCATTTTAACAATATTTTTTCTTCCCATCCAGGAGCATGGAATCTTTTTCCATTTCTTTGTGTCTTCTTCAATTTCTTTCATAAGCTCTCTATAGTTTTCAGTGTATACATTTTTCACCTCTTTGGTTGGATTTATTCCTAGGTAT
The DNA here is from genome assembly GCF_018350195.1 of Panthera tigris. NCBI lineage: Eukaryota > Metazoa > Chordata > Mammalia > Carnivora > Felidae > Panthera > Panthera tigris. Next base: position 5,185,692 of record NC_056669.1, read on the forward strand.
TTTATGGTTTTGGGTGCAACTGTAAATGGGATCGATTCCTTGATTTCTCTTTCAGTCACTTCATTGTTGGTGAATAGGAATGCAACCGATTTCTGTGCATTGATTTTATATCCTGCCAGTTTGCTGAATTCATGAATCAATTCTAGCAGCTTTTTGGTGGAATTTTCTGGGTTTTCCATATAGAGTATCATGTCATCTGCGAAGAGTGAAAGTTTGACCTCCTCCTGGACGATTTGGATGCCTTTTATTTCTTTGTGTTGTCTGATTGCAGAGGCTAAGACTTCCAATACTATGTTGAATAACAATGGCGAGAGTGGACATCCCTGTCTTGTCCCTGACCTTAGGGGGGAAGCTCTCAGTTTTTCCCCATTGAAGAAGATATTAGCGTTGGGTCATTCATATGTGGCTTTTATGATCTCGAGGTATGCTCCTTCTATCCCTGCTTTCTTGAGGGTTTTTATCAAGAAAGGATGCTGTATTTTGTCAAATGCTCTCTCTGAATCTATTGAGAGGATCATATGGTTCTTGTCCTTTCTTTTATTGATGTGATGAATCACGTTAATTGTTTTGCAGATATTGAACCAGCCCTGCATCCCAGGTATAAATCCCACTTGGTCGTGGTGAATAATTTTTTTAATGTATTGTTGGATCCAGTTGGCTAATATCTTGTTGAGGAGTTTTGCATCCATGTTCATCAGGAAAATTGGTCTATAGTTCTTCTTTTTAGTGGGGTCTCTGTCTGGTTTTGGAATCAAGGTAATGCTGGCTTCATAGGAAGAGTGTGGAAGTTTTCCTTCCATTTCTATTTTTTGGAACAGCTTCAAGAGAATAGGTGTTAACTCTTCCTTTAATGTTTGGTAGAATGCCCCTGGAAAGCCATCTGGCCCTGGACTCTTGTTTTTTGGCAGATTTTTGATTACTAACTCGATTTCCTTACTGGTTATGGGTCTGTTCAAATTTTCTATTTCTTACTGTTTCAGTTTTGGTAGTGTATATGTTTCTAGCAATTTGTCCATTGCTTCCAGATTGCCCATTTTATTGGCATATAATTGCTCATAATATTCTCTTATTATTGTTTTCATTTCTGTTGTTTGGTTGTGATTTCTTCTCTTTCATTCTTGATTTTACTCATTTGGGTTCTTTCCTTTTTCTTCTTTATCAAAGTGGCTAGTGATTTATCAGTTTTGTTAATTCTTTCAAAGAACCAGTTTCTGGTTTCATTGACCTGTTCTACTGTGTGTGTGTGTGTGTGGTTTTTTTTTTGTTTGTTTGTTTCAGTAGCATTAATTTCTGCTCTAATCTTTGTTATTTCCTGTCTTCTGCTGGTTTGGGGTTTTATTTGCTGTTATTTTTCTAGCTCCTTAAGGCGTAAGTTTAGGTTTTGTATCTGAGACATTTCTTCCTTCTTTACGAAGACCTGGATTGCTATACCTTCCTCTTATGACCACCTTTGCTGCATCCCAGAGGTTTTGGGTTGTGGTGCTATCATTTTGATTGACTTCTATAAACTCTTTAATTTCCTCTTTAACTTCTTTGTTAGCCCATTCATTCTTCAGTAAGATGTTCTTCAGTCTCAAAGTATTTGTTAACTTTCCAAATTTTTTCTTGTGGTTGATTTCAAGTTTCATAGCTTCATGGTCTGAAAATATGCATGGTATGATTGTGATCTTTTTGTACTTACGTAGGGCTGATTTGTGTCCCACTATATGGTCTATTCTGGAGAACGTTCCATGTGCACTGGAGAAGAATGTATAGTCTTCTGCTTTAGGATGAAATGTTATGAATATAAGTGTTAAGTCCATCTGGTCCAGTATGTCATTCAGAGCCACTGTTTCCTTGTTGATTTTTTGATTAGATGATCTGTTCTTTGCAGTGAGTGGGGTGTTGAAGTCTCCTACTATTAAGGTATTACTATCGATGAATTTCTTGATGTTTGTGATTAATTGATTGATATATTTGGGTGCTCTCACATTTGGCACATAAATGTTTACGATTGTTAGGTCTTCTTAGTCTATAGACCCCTTGATTATGATTTAATGCCCTTCTGCATCTCTTGATACAGTCTTTATTGTAAAGTCTAGATTGTCTGATATAAGTATGGCTACTCTGGCTTTCTTTTGTTGACCATTAGCATGATAGATGGTTCTCCATCCCCTTACTTTCAATCTGAAGGTGTCTTTAGGTATAAAGTGGGTCTCTTGTGAACAGCATATAGATGGATCTTGTTTTCTTATCCATTCTGTTACCCTATGTCTTTTGGTTGGAGCATTGAATCCACTGACGTTTAGAGTGAGTACTGAAAGATATGAATTTATTGCCATTATGATGCTTGTGGAGTTGGAGTTTCTTTTGTTGCTTTGGGTATTTATTTATTTATATATATGTATATTTTCACCTTTTCTTCCCTCAGAGAGTCCCCCTTAAAATTTCTTGCAGGGCTGGTGTAGTGGTCACAAAATCCTTTAATTTTTGTTTGTCTGGGAGGCTTTTTATCTCTCCTTCTATTTTGAATGAGAGCCTTGCTGGATAAAGAATTCTTGGCTGCATACGTTTTCTGATTCAGCACACTGAATATATCCTGCCACTCCTTTCTGGCCTGCCAAGTTTCTGTGGATAGGTCTGCTGCAAACCTGATCTGTTTTCCCCTTGTAGGTTAGGGACTTTTTTTCCCTAGCTGCTTTCATGATTCTCTCCTTGCCTGAGTATTTTGTGAATTTGACTATGATATGCCTTGTTGATGGTCAGTTTTTTTGAATCTAATGGGAGTCCTGTGTGCTTCCTGGAGTTTGATGTTGGTGTCTTTCCCCAGGTTGGGAAAGTTATCTGCTATGATTTACTCACATAAGCCTTTTACCCCTTTTTCTCTGTCTTCATCATTTGTGACACCTGTGATTCTGATGTTGTTCCTTTTTTTTTAAATTTTTTTTAAACATTTATTTATTATTGAGAGAGAGAGAGAGAGAGACAGAGCGTGAGCAAGGGAGGGGCAGAGACGGGGGGAGACACAGAACCTGCAGCAGGCTCTAGGCTCTGAGCCATCAGCACAGAGCCCAACACGGGGCTCAAACCCACAAATTGCGAGATCATGACCTGAGCCGAAGTCGGTCGCCTAACCAACTGAGCCACCCAGGTGCCCCATGATGTTGTTCCTTTTTAATGCATCACTGATTTCTTTAATTCTTAAATTGTGCTCTTTTGCCTTAATCTCCCTCTTTTTCTCTGCTTCGTTATTCTCTATAAGTTTGCCCTGTATATCGCTGATTCTCTGTTCTGCCTCATCCATCTTTACTGCCACTGCATCCATTCGTGATTGCAGCTCAGTTATAACATTTTTAATTTCATTCTGGCTATTTTTTACATGTTTTATCTCTGCAGAAAGGGATTCTAATCTATTTTTGACTCCAGCAAGTATTCTTATCATCGTGATTCTAAATTCTGGTTGAGACATCTTGCTTGTATCTGTGTTGGTTAAATCCCTGGCTGTCATTTCTTCGTGCTCTTTCTTTTGGGGTGAATTCCTTCATTTTGTAATTTTGAAGGAGAAAAGGAATTAATGAGGTAGAATAATTGAAGTTAAAAAATATTAAAATTAAAAAAAATTAAAATCAAAAATTAAAAACACACACACAAAAATCGAATAGATGATGCTATCCTAAGTGTGTTTTGGTCTTGGTGTTGAAAGTGGTTTGACAGATTAGAGAAGTGATAAAAAAGGGGGGGGGAGGAAATCATTTGAGAATTTGAAAAAATGAATACACTGTAGTAGACTAAAATGAGATGATGTGGGCAAAATAGAATTTGAAAAAGGATACACAAAAGTAGAGAATATAGTAGAAAAAAATAAAAAATATTTTAATAAAAATTAAAAAGAAGTATGAACTTTTTTGTTTTCTTTATTACAAAAGAGAAAAGAAACAAAAGAGAGAAAAAAGATAAAAAAAGAAAAAAAGAAAAGAAAAAAGAAATCGTTTGAAAATTTAAAAAGTGAAATTTGAAAAGTGAAATAAAATGATGAGAGTAAGACAGAATTTGAAAAAAATTTACATAAAAGCAAAAAATATAGTGATAGAAATTAAATAAAAATATTTTAAAAAGAAATTGAAAGTAAAAATGAAGTTTTTCTCTTTTGCATTCAAGAAAAAGAAAAGAAATGAAAAAGGGAAAAAAGAAAGAGAAAAAGAAATTTTTTGAAAATTTGAAAAGGTGAGTAAATGAAGTAGACAAATAAAATGATGGAAGTAAAGTAGATTTTGAAAAAATACACACAAAAGTAAAAATATAGTAATAAAAATTAAAATATATTTTTAATAAAAATTGAGAATAAATTGATTTTTTTCTTTTCTGTATTCAAGAGAAAGAATTGTAAAAGAGAAAAAGGAAAAAGAGAGAGAAAAAAAACTGAATAGATGAACCTGCTAACAGATTGAAGTAGTACTGAAATTGTTTCATTTTACCCTAGAGGTCAGTCCATGTAGCTCTTTATAGTGCATGAATTAAGCCGGTGGTGAGGTTTGTGTTCTTGAAAAGTGAAGTTGGCCCAGTTCAGCAGGGCTTGGTGTAACAGCTCCGCTCTCCACTAGATGGCGCTGCTAGCCTACTGGGGTGGATTGTTTTGGTGCTGGTAAGTGTGCATGTGCATGCACAGGAGTGGTGAAAATGGCGCCACCAGCTACCCAGTCTGTTCTCCCGGATCAGCAATCGTGCTCCAATCCTCTGTCTCCAGCTCTTTTCCACTCCCTGCTTTTCCACTCTGTGTGACCAGGCCCAGGCAGTATCTCTCTCCCACGTTTTGTCTCAGATGCGGCTGTTTTCCCTGGCCCCTTACTTCTGAAGGACTGTGGCTTTGACCCTTTCCGCCCCTTTGCGGGAGGGTCTCATTGAGCACTGGCTGAATGAGCGATGGCCAAATGTCGGCTGCACCCAGGAATGCCTACTGGACCCTGCTGTTGTTGGTGCCCCAAGACTGCACCAGGTGCCAGCCTGCCCCCCACAAAAGATTGTGAAACAGTGTAGTATCAGCGTTTCAGGGATTATGGAAAATCGCAACACACATCTGGCACCAGGCTTCACCCTCAACAACCTTGCCCCAGCACCAGCAAATGTGGCTGTCTTCCAGGGTCTGCTGGAACCAGGTGTCCTCAACAGTCTCTACCAAATGTCCTTCCAGCAGTGGAACCACTTTTCCCCGTGGGGCCCAAGAACCTCCCAGACGCCACCCTGTTCCTGGGGGTTCACCCTTCCCACCAGAGCACTGCCAGGTATCGAGCTGCAGAGTTGCAACCTTTGAGCTCCCCTTATTTACAGTCTTAATGTAATTTAAACCCTCTCCTTTCTCCTTTCTCCCTTTTTAGTTTAGTTGCTGCGGGTGTTTCCAGTTTTCCAGTTTCTCTCCAGTTGCTTTTGGGGAGGGGTGCTTTTCCTGTATGCCCCCCCCCCTTCCCCAGTCTCCCTCCTCTCTGCGTCCACAAAAGGGGTTTACTACCTTTTGGGGCTTCTTGCTCCCCAAGTTCAGCTCTTCGTGTAGCATACCTGCTGAATTCTGTGGTTCAGGTTGTGCAGATTGTTGTGTTAATCTTCCAATCAGTTTTCTAGGTGTGTAGGATGGTTTCGTGTTGGTCTGACTGTATTTCATGGATGCAAGACACACAAAAAGCTTCCATGCTGTTCCACCATCTTGACTCCTCCCCTGATTAAAAACCTTTAATGGCTCCCCATTTCTCACTGGAGAACATCCAAATTCATCAACACAATGTGCAAAACTCTGCAAGAGTCCCCAGCTTTCTCCAGGCTCCTCTCTTATTAATAATATGCTGTGATCCATTCAAATGAATTCTCCCATAACTATACAAGATCGTGTTAATTGCTTGTCCTAAGGGTCCCTATAGTCTCTGTGCACACTCCTATTTTAGCACGTTTCTGAATTGTGATTTTTTAAATTTGTATCGCCTTCTACATTGTATGTTCCTTACGGGCAGAGGCAGTGTCTTGTTCTCTGATATATCATCAGGAGCTGTCACAGTGCCTGGTAGATAAATACATGTTCAATTTTTAAAAATGAATGAATGAATGAAGACATCATTGTCTTTATTTTCACAAGGTTGTTTAACCCAATATTTTTAAAGATTTTTATTGCAGTTCCAGCTTCAGATTTTTCAGTATGCCACCAATTCAATGCAGGAGGTCACACACATAGAGAAATGAAAAGTTTAAAAGCATTTTTATAAAACAAGACATTTTCAGTGCTCTCATTGTATTTCATGACACAAATAAGAGCAATAATAGCTTAAATGGCCACCCGCGTAATGAACCTGCTTCCTTCTTGTCAGGGTGACCTTGTAGGACTAGGTGGAGTGATATTGCAATCATAATAGCAATTGAAGAAAGATCGAAGGCCCAGAACTCATAAAGAATAGATGAGGCATAAATTGAAAGCAGGCATGTGTGGCACCAATATTTTAAAGGAGCACAGAAATGAATTAAATATGTAAAAATGAGATCTGCTAAACTGTCTGTCATATAGCTAAGATGACTGCAGAAAAAGGCACCTTAGAGTTGCCATGACAATGCTGCCTGGAGACTGGTCGAAAAACAATATGAGTAATGGCTCCTGATAATTAACTAGGATTAGTCTCAGTTGAACTGAAATTTTATAGTTGTTTTAGGTTTCAAGGTCCAAATGCTCCTAGATGCCAGTTTCCCAAGGGCATCTTTGGATGCTCTATCCTTATATGTATAATCAGATAAGCCCATATATGTCACCTTTTGAAAGTATTTGGCCAAATAATTGCAAAATTCTATCTAGCTCAGTGAAGAGTGTAGCTTTGAAACTTTTTAAAGCTAGTTCTAAGTTGTGTCTCCAGTTACTAGCAAATTACGCAACTACTTGGTTTTCTCATCTATAAAATGGGACACAGTGCACCCTCCTTAATGGTTTTATGCAATAATGCTGGGAAGAAAAGTACCGAACACATGTTCTTATTCAGAGCAGACACACCACAGAAGCATCATGGCAGCTGCAATCATGTCTTATAACTTAGCTGTTTCTGGTATCTTTCTTTTCTCCACCCCTTAGAAGACAAATGTTTTCCAACAAAAAAGATTTCCCTTGAATTTATTTGCATGGATAATAACAAAATAACATCAAATGGAAAAATTAGGTATTACTTAAGTTTAATGCCTACTAACTGTTGGATCCTCATGTATTGTCCTTTCTTTCTGTTTTCTGGTCTGTAATATCCCCTGGGCATGTAGACTAGTTCTGTCTAGAACTCCCTAGGGCATTTACATCGTACAATGAGGACTGAAGTAAACCCTTACTAGGTTAACCTTCCTTGAAAAAAAGAAGTGCTATATGTTTCTGATTCCTGATATTAATAACCTTTAACCTTCATGCTCTGAGCTCTAGAAAATGTAATATCAATTGAAGCTCTTGTTAGTTATTGACTTTTTAGTACAGATCAGTTTCTGATAATTTCTTGAGGCCTGCTTTTAATAGATAAAATAGAGGGCACTGGTAGAGAAGGGAGCCACCTTCTTGGATATGGAAGCCCTTATAGTCACTCAGGATCCAAGCTGGCGCCACCTAGAGATGTCATATGGCACTGATGTAAGTTTCTTCATTCACTGCTATATTTTGATCCCATTTCAATGTTCAATAAAACCCTGGTTGCAAGTAAGTTGTTGTGCAAGTTTTCGAAAGATGGGAAAATATTTGTAATAAAATTTAACTTGATAAGTGAGAGATGTCTGGCAATAAGAGTAGTACTTGATGCCGAACATCACATGATCACAACTGAGCCAATGGCTTCTCTGTCTCCCTCCCTCTCTCTCTCTCTCTCTCTCTCTCTCTCTCTCTCTCTATGGGATTGTGGATGATTGTCTCCCATGATCAGATACTTGATCTCAGACCACAGTGTTTGTCACAAATCAGTGATTTTTCAGAACATTGGAAGGAGCCACAACTTGCACTTGTTTTTTGTTTTTTGTTTTTTTTGTCACTTCAAAGCACCTGTGGATGGTCTTTTGCTTTTTCCATATAAAAGTAAGCTTAGGAATGCTTTGCTTCATTCTAGGTCAGGCTGCCTGCAGATAGAGACCCTTTCCTCTGCAGCCTTACTGCCAGTTAAATCAAATACAGTACATGACAAGAGTTTATGAATAGTGTATTGTAGTCGACATCCGTGTGAGCATATACCATGGCCTCCATGTAGAAAAAGATTCCATTGAGCCAGTAGATAGCAGTGATACCGTTAGTGACAGTGAAAGTTGTCCTACACAATAACCCTCCTCTCTCTTATTTCCCTCACACCAGCCACGAAGGTTTTCAAAGATAAGTGCAGCTTAATTTGTTTATTTTTCTTTATATTTTGTATTTTCTTTATTATTTTGTATTACATTACAGTATTGTAATCATTTTTATATGACTATTTTTGGGTTGTGGAATGAATGATCTAAGCTTCCATTATTTCTTATGGGTAAATTCGCTTTGATATACAAATGCTTTGGGTTACAAGCATGTTTCTGGAATGAATTATGCTCTCAAACCAAGGTTTTACTGTATGGGCAAAAATTGGTAAACGATTTATGGAACTGTGAATAAATTCTGTTAGTATTTTATTGAAAAAAACTTAAAGCTGCAGACTTTCAGTTTACCAGCAGATTCTCTATATTAGTATAGTTTGATCTATTTTTAAATTTGGGGGTTTTAAAAAACATTTTTCTTAATATTTATTTTTGAGAGAGAGAGAGAGCATGCAAGCACAAAAGGGTAAGGGGCAGTGGGAGAGGTGGACAGAGGATCTGAAGCAGGTTCTGTGCAGACAAGAGCGAGCCCGATGGAGGGCTCGAACCTAGGAACTGTGAGATCATGACCTGAACAGAAGTGGTTGGCTTAAATGACTGAGCCATCCAGGCGCCCTTGGGTTGTTTGCTTGTTTGTTTGTTTGTTTTGGAATGTCAGCTGTTGTATATTTCCTTATATTGCCTTTGCCTGACCCATTATTCCGGTAAATCCACATCTAGGTAATTACTATCCATGAATTATCATGTAAACTTCAGAGCATGGCATGTGTTGAAAATTCAGATTTCAGCTTAAGTCTCCAGAATTTGGGCTTTATCCTTTGGTGATATGCTCCATTTCCTTTTTCTTTTTCTTTTTCTTTTGTTTTTATTTGAGAGAGAGTGCAAGCAGGGGTGGAAGAATGTGGAAAGAATTCAAGCAGGCTCCACACTCAGCGTGGAACCTGACATGGGGCTTGATCCCACGACTGAGATCATGATCCTGGGCTGAAATCAATAGTAGGACACTTACCCCACTGATATGGCACCGCGATATGCTCCATTTTCTAATAGTACTTTACTGTCCCCTTATGTTGTTTATCTGTCAGAGATGTCCTCTACCTTTTCAAATATTCAGATCTTGAACCCATGTTGGAACTGGGTGCAATTGTATAGTGCATGACTAATGCTAGTGGTTGTCTTACTGTATAGGAAATAAAGGATCATATTTTATATATATTGTGACTCTCTTAACACTTAACCATATATAAGTGATTTAGCACACACACAACCTTTAAATAATTTTTATCATTACATGTATTGAGGACAAAATTGTGAATCCTGGGGGAAATGAAGTTCTTATACCAAGCCAATTACCAGTGTTACTGATTTTTAATTGACTCCATGTCTGAGGACAGGATAAATGTAATAAATACCATGACCAATTTTTTTTTAATGAAGGTGAGTATTTCAAATCAAGATACACAAGTAATTGACCATGGAATTATTTACAACTTCCTAGTGCCTGATTTGCTTTTATACTTGCAGTCAGTCATTTTTTGCATAAAACTTAGATACTAATCTCAGTTCAGTTCTTCAGAGGAATCAGTGACCCATAAACACTGATCAGTATTTCCTGTATTATAATTATAGAAAAGTAAGAAGTTTGTCATTTTCAAGCTTATGGATAGTTTTCTAGTCTTCCTCATCTTTCTTCCCCTGCAATGCATATGCACATTCCATCCACCATATCTCTCTATATCCACCCCCTCTCACCCACCACCCACCCTTAGGATGGAGTCTCAGGTGCCTTCTCAGCATGTGTCTGGAAATTTTGATGAACACAAGTGTCTCTGGAGTTCCATATGGACTTCAGAAATCAGTAGGGGCTATAATCTCACTTTTCTGACAGAATTTTCTGATCAGTTTGGGAGAGACTAAATGACATTTCCAGGACACATTTTTTTTTTTTTTGAGAGACACGAGAGAGTGGGGAAAGGGCAGAGAGAGAGAGAGGGAAAGAGGGAATCCCAGGCAGGTTCAATATTTGGAAGCCAGCATGGGGCTTGATCTCACAAACTGTGAGATCATGACCTGGGCTGAAATCAAGAGTCAGACTCTTAACTGACTGAACCACTCAGGTGCCACTTCAGGACACATTTTATGAGAGCCTGTTGTATCCTAAAGGGTGACCAACAGCATTCCAGGAAATCCCTCAGTCCCTAGCAAACCTGGACAGTTGCTCACTCTATCTAGTAGGTATCATGATATGATTTAATGAAAAGAAACAGATTCAGAAAAATTAATGTATCCAAAGTTACCACTTATCCTTCGCTAACCAACGTATTTATTAGGTATTCACAACATTTATCAAGGCAGGTGGTGACAGAGCTGAGATTCAAACACAGTTTAAAAACTCTTTCCAATATATTTTCTATTGGCTGATCAAATGTAGTCACACTTCTTTTGAAGCTCTATTATTTACTTGATTATGGAATGTATCACAAGCTATCATTACTCACATACTTGCATTTTGTCCTCTTCTAGACAACATGCTCCTTTCCTTCTATCCTCCTTCTATCCTTCTATCCTCATACATAACACCATCCATCCACCCACACTAAATCGTTCCCTTTCCTTTAATGTGCCTTGTTTCTTCTTTCTCTGTATGCTCTTATTCTTTGATTTTCCAGTAAAGCTCTTTGTCATTCCTCCCCCCGCCCCTGCCACCTGCACCGGCCTTGGGCCTAGGGAGTATTCTTTTTCTTCATGTCTCTTGTCAAATGTCATTGTTCCATAGAATCTCTCCCTAATGCCCTAGTCATTGCCTGAAATGCTTTCCTCTTTTTTCATGCTTCCATGGCAATTTGGATGTTTTTTATTTAGGTATTAATATTTTTGAATATTTTTTTCTTGCCTCTTGGTATCACTAAAACATGAATACTTAAAAGCACAGAGGCCTTGTTTGGTCATCTTTGCCCTTTTCCTTGAGGAATCTGGCACACACAGGGTGAACAAGGAGTGTCATAATGTTCCTAGTGAGGCCAGGAACTGGAATGGCACACAATTTCTATTATGTGTTTATTTCTTCCCAAGCTACCATTCCTCTAGTGCACTGTGTTTTTTCCTCATCAGTCTGAAGAATTAAAAGAATAAAAGGATCAACATTCTCATTAATGAAAAGTAACATTAGAATGATACCAAATTTCAGCTTCCTACAAAGGATGTGATGCTCCAGAGATCAAGGTCATCTGAAATGTGATTGTCAATTTTCAATTACTATATTTTTAAAAGAATAGCCTGGTTGGATTTTATTAAAAGTAACGAGCACCTAGTAACATTGAAAAATCCATATTGTTCCCCCCATTTTTTTTATCTGTATGAATTACGTTATTTTGCCTGACACATAATTTACAACATAGACTTAATTTTTGGTGAAGTTAAAACATACTCCTAATTGGAAGATTTACTCAAGATATATATTTGAACATAAGTAGTGAATTGAAGCCTTGAAGAACTTCCAATAGTCTAGGGTTGATTGCGTTTTAATTTGTAAACGTTTGCCAGTTGTCAAATTCTCTCCTTCATTTCGTGTAGCACTTAATATTCATTCTGAGTTCGTAAAGCTAGAAAAAGAAAAAAATACCATAAGCAACTCCATCCTTGTGTAAAATTACTGTTGTTGATCACGTAATCCTGTAACACACCAGGGACCCCTGGCTAACAGGATTTTGTTAGACCACTGTGCCCACTTCACAAAATAACCCATTTCATTCAGGATCACTGAGAGTTTGGGTGACACATGAGGGGGTAGGAAGGGGACACAAAGTCAAAGAAGCCCAGGAATTTCCATAGGGAGTCTGGTACCTAATGTGGGAAACAGATAGGTAAACAAATCAAAGTGAAACCATATGAAGTTCTCTTGTTCTGCCTAAAAGCAGGTCAGTAGCTCATGAGAAGACAGAAGTAAACCTTAACTATAAAGGAGAGAGAAGTATCTTATTTGGTAAAAGGCAAAGAAATGTGATTCAGGACTGGCAAGAGAAAGTAAAAACTGAGAATCTCCTGAGAGCAGATTGTCAAAAGAAAAACATGTCTTGGCCAGGTTAAGTTGGGGAAGAGAAAGCATAAAGGAATCCGCAGAGATAAGGAACAACAGAGAAGCATAATCATGTAAAAGGACCTAAGGGAGATGGGATGGAAATGAGGACTTAGGTTTTGGGGGACAAATAGACATTCTGGAAAAGAGGACACTGTGGCACTACTTTCTATTCTGAATGAAGAGTAGCTGACGGTACTGCCTCAGCAGACATGGACTGAAGACCAAGTAGTTGAGTGAGTTGGAAAGCCCAAGGCTCATATTGAGTAGAAAATGTTTAACAGAAAGTGTTTTTCATGAACTAAAAAATGTAATCATAAGCCTAGATATAACAAAAGCAGAAAATTATTGTTTCCTTTATACCTTGTGTAAGTGGACAAGAACTTTCCCTCCTACCTAATCCAGGACATACTAGCCCACGGTGTTGCCCAGAAGGCCCTCAATCCTTTCATTTGTAGTTTAAAAAGAATTTTGATTGAGGCAGGTGGAGCTGAGATTGTGATTCTTCCCTAAATTATAGAACTTTGCCTTTCAGGCCCTTCTGTGTAAGCTCATTGCCATCCGTAGCCCTTAGAAATCCTTTCACAATTATACTTGACCTGGATGGGACTAGGAGAGTTATACTAGCTACCAGATTTTAAAATTAAACTTTTATTGAACTTTGAACAGGGAACCCTTTAGACATAGAATGATTTTTATTTAAAAAAAATTTTAATGTTTTTATTTATTTTTTTCTTTTGAGACAGAGAGAGACAGAGCATGAGCAGGGGAGGAGTAGAGAGAGAGGAGGACACAGAATTCGAAGCAGGCTCCAGGCTGTGAGTTGTCAGCACAGAGCCCAACGCAGGGCCTGAACTCACCGACTGTGAGATCATGACCTGAGCCGAAGTCAGACACCCAACCGACTGAGCCACCCAGGCGCCCTAGAGTGATTTTTATTTTTAACAAAGCTATTCTTATCCTCGAAGTCAGAAAGATGTGATCAAGCCAATTATTGTAGACTGGGAATAATAAAGCCAGTTCTTCCTTACACTATGAACTAGAGTTGGATATAACAGGGCACCTGGTATCCTGCTCTCAAAGCTGGTAGAAACTAACAGGGCTGCAGTCAGTGCTGAGTGAGTCACAGGTTGTGTGCTAGGTGGGGACAGCATCGCGATAGGCTGACAGGTCCAGAAAGCCAGCCAATCACCATTCATCAGAGCAACGCGCATGGCCGTATTGTCCTTTTGTGAACTTAAAACAGTAGGCCCAGAGGGATTTCTGAAGCAGAACTCAGGAGTACAAAACAAAGAAAAGAAACGAATTCTTTTTCTGGTCAGGAGTTAGTCCCATAATGAAATAAAATACTGCACAGCTTCTTTGTGTCAGGCAGTATTAGGCACTGAAAAGAAAGCAATACATAGGGCAGAATTTCTGCCAACAAAGATCTTCAGTGTAGTGAACTATTTAGGTGAGAAACCAAGAAATTTACATTGCAGCCTACAAGGCAAAAGAGAAGGTGCTAAGATGTCAGCTAGGTGAGACTCCTAATTGAGTCTTTGTGTAATGAGGAGAGCCCTCCTAAAGATAGTGGTATCTAACACAAGTGAAGAATAAGGTGTAGTTAGTTGGGGAGAGGTTGGAAGAGGGTGCTACACAGTCAAAGATGAAGAAAGGAGGGAAATCATGGTACATATCAAGGGACTTAGTACAAGTAGAACATTGTGGCTAAACTCAGAGTAGATCTAAAGGTCTAGCATGTGTCACTTTTCTTCTTAAAAGAAACCAAGAAGTCCTGGCTTTGAGTGCTGGGGCCTGACCATGAGCTCAGGGTTGGATCCAGTGTATATGAATTGTATATGCATCAGAGGGAGTTAGTCTTATACAGAGAAGAGCAGCATACTAAGCCAAAGTCTTTGGAGAAAGATAAGCCTCAAAATTCAGGAAGTAAAAACAAACAAACAAACAAAAAAAACAACAAAAAACCCAGCCAACTCTAAAGATCATGATAGTGAATGGGAAATGGAAGAAAGAGGCAAAATCAGGAATCCTAATGTTAGGACAGGTTAAGTATACTCGTGGAGGGTTTCATATGATTCTTAAAACCACTGTCTTCATGTTCTTGGCTTGTAGGATGGCAAGAGCAGACCCTGTACATGTGCTGAGTTGGCTAACAATTGAGGTGGACACTATTTGTATTTAGTATTGGATACTGTGTTTATTTCATTGTCTTGTTTTTATTAGTTTGCCTTTTTATTAAAATATGTCCTCTTGCTTACTAGTTAAGCATCATCAATGGTGGATTGGAGCTGGCTCATAGAGGCTAACGAGAGGAATTGGTTAAATATTCAAGAATTTTAAAAGCCAGTGGTTCAAACACTGATAGCTTAAAATCAGCCATGGCATTTATACCATGGAAATTGGTAAACACTATGAAATCAGGTTTTTTGTTTGTTTGTTTGTTTGTTTGTGTATTCATTTGTTTTCTACAAAGCTGGTTTATCAGTATACTACTAATACTGCATCATGCATGAATTTATTTTTTACAGAAATCCTGTGAGGTCCTTACTCTTGGGATCCACATTTTTTAGGCAAAGAAATTGAGCCAGAGAGAGATGATGTAATGCTTCCAAGGTCACAGCTTGTGAGTGGAAGAGTCAGGCAAGCATCATACCCAGTGGATCTGATGCCAGAACCTGCAGTTAGAACTACAGAGCTAAGGGATCTCTACATTTCATGTTCACACTTTCTGCATTATTTTCTCATGGAGAAAGGATTTTATGAACAGGGTTTTCTTCTGTATACTCTGTTTTCTTGTTAGGAGGAATGTTTATTCATTTATTTATTTTTATTTGAGAGAGAGAAACAGAGAGAGAGGGAGAGAGAGAGAGGGAGAGAGAATGAGCAGAGGAGAGGGGAAGAGGGAGACAGAGAGAGAATCTTAAACAGGCCCCATGTTTAGAGCAGAGTCCTAAAAAGGGCTCAGTCCCACAGCCCTGGAATCATAACCTGAGACAAAATCAAGTCATAGGCTAAACTGATGAGCCCCCCCAAAGCACTCCAGGAGGAATGTATTTTAAAGGACTCATTTGATGTACTTTGTGTGTGTATGTTTAACCTTTAATGAGGTGATGAGTTAAATAGGAGAAGCAATGGATGTATGGATGATCTTCAACTTACTTTCTGCATTCCTAGATGAAATATTCCCTTTAGAAAACAATTTCACTTAGCATTTTCTTTGCACTAGATACTATTCTAAGTGATGGAGCAAGAGTCAGAGCTTATATTGTAGTACAGCAAAAAATTAATGACACAATGTATCAAACTGTGTTATAATAAATAATGTAGGTAATTGGGTCAAGACTGAAGGGGACACGGAAGTGAAGCGATTCAGACAGCCACATGAAGCCTGAGGGAAAATGTTCCAGGCACTGAAATCGTGACTAGAAGTAGCCAAGACCAAGTACAAGGTTAAGAGGTGTGAGTGCTTTAAAAAAGGCCAGTGTTGTGAGGAAGATTCCTATAGAAGAGGCAGAGTCAGGGAGTGATGGGGTTCCCCACAGGCCATGGAAAATGACTTTGGGTTGTATTCTGTGGTTAGTGGGAAACCACTGAAAATTGTTATTCACGGTATGATACCATATCATTTGTGCTTTCAGAAGATCACTCTCACTACAATGCAGAGGATGAACTTTGGGGGGTAAAGTGGAGGTGGGCTTGAACATAGTGGTTCAGTTGAGAGATGATAATGGTTTTAATGAGGTGGGTTTTTGCAGTGGGGATGACAAACCTGACTCTATTCTTGAAGAGATGTCAGACCCTGGGAAAAGTACCCACTTTCTCTGAGTTTCCAATTCTGTACCTATGACATAGGGTGCAACGTGGTGCCTCCCTCACAGAGATGTGGTGATGCTTTAAATGATGTGTAAGGTATATGAAAGGTGTGGAACAGTGTCTGACAGATGACGGTCTTCAGTCTATGGTCATTCCACCCTCTAAATGTGCATCTCATTTAACTTCTCATCAGAACTTAGGTTTATCATGGAGAAAATGTCTCCTGAAGTTGAGTGCTAATCAATAGGATACAATAAATAATTATGTCTGATAATTATGGATATTGTTCTCAAGATTTCCAAAAATAAGGCCCACCCAGAAACTTTCTTCAGTCATTTTCCACGAATGAATAGAACAGGAAGCTGTGATCCAAGAATGAATCAGAGATTCTGAGAGTATGAATGGAGTACATTCTCTCTTAAACAGCAAATCTGAGAGATGAAAAAACTGTGGCCCAGATTATTTTTGAAAGCATATCAGAGAATAAACAAACATACACAAAACAACTGGTTAATCCAGATCTGGTACTATATGAAAGGGCACAGTGTTATACTAGTATGTCAGTCAATTTTGATTAAACATCTACATGTGCTTAGCACTGAGCTACTTTTCAAATAATAATTCAAAAAATGAGAAAATTAGAGCTTAGAGTTTTACCATTTCCCTGTAGCCATATACCAAGTTGTTCTGTTGTTCTTATTTAAGTCATTGCTTGATAGATCCCTAAATCCATTGCAGTGTTTCTAGAGCATAATACTTCTCTGCTGATTGCCACTCATCACTTCTGGACCACCTGGCCAGGATGGTGGGTGCAGTCATATGATTTACTTTGTTCCATCTGGTCTCAGCTAGAATAAGTAATGCAAAAATACAAAATGATGGGCAGTATCTACCTTCGTTTCTAAAGAATCCTCTTGAAATAAAAATATTTTTGGACTAACACTGAGGTGTCTAATCATCTTAATTCAAACATTTATTACAAAATTGTCTTGGGAGGAATATAATCTCCAGGAGATATTCTTGGCTTGAGCCAGAATCAGTTTGGAATTTGACCTACAATGAACGTGGTGGTCTGAGAAGTGTAGTCACTCCTAGGGAAGCATTTCATAAAATAGCCTCTTTATTCACTTAAGAAGTGCTGTGATTTGGAAGCTAATGTTCTGGTCCTCTAGGAGGAACCCACTTTGATAGGAAAGGGATTAGCTGCCCTTTGATTCTTGCTCTGTCAGTCGAGGTTAGGAACCCATTGGGGCTGGGAAGTGCTTACGTGGATGGGCAACCTGGTGGAGATTTTCTCCATGTTCTCATTCCAGAAAATATCAAATAAATAAAATGTCCATTAGAAAGAAGGTAGGCAGCTCTTAAAAACTGAGAACAAACTGAGGGTTGATGGGGGGTGGGAGGTAGGGGAGGGTGGGTGATGGGTATTGAGGAGGGCACCTTTTGGGATGAGCACTCGGTGTTGTATGGAAACCAATTTGACAATAAATTTCATATATTGAAAAAAAAAAGAAGGTAGGCAGACATATACATTAGACTGGACATTAGACCCAGGTACCAACTCATAAGTTCAAAGTAAGGCATATATCATACAGTTTTTGCTGATAACAAACCACCTTAAAACTTCATGCCTTAAAACAAGTACTTAATATGTGCCATACCCCTAAAGTCTCCCAGCAGAGATGGGTGGAATGGCTGGAATGGCTGGGGCCTCTTTTCACATGGTCTTTTATCAACCAGCAGGTTACCCTGGTGTTGTTCAAAGAGTGGTACAACAGTTCCAGGTATAAGAGAAGAAACAGTGAAATCTCTTGAGCTCCAAGCTCAGAAGTCATACAATAGTTGTTTCTGATGCATTCTATTGGTAAAAGAAAGTCACAAGACCCCCCAGATTTAAGAAGCAGGAATGAGACTCCACTTAGTGTTAAAAGGGGCTTTAGGGACCTTTTTCAGTCTACAACAGCATCCATGATTTTTGCCCTTAATACAGATGCTCCAGTCCAGAGAAAATCATGTTATTTTCATAAATAATTTACACACAAATGGTTTATCATAAAGTATGTTAGCGGAGGTTAGTATGTATTTCTGTAAATATGGGAGAATAACTCTAGCATAGCTGGTGTAAATCTTGCCACT
Organism: Panthera tigris; assembly: GCF_018350195.1. Classification (NCBI taxonomy): domain Eukaryota; kingdom Metazoa; phylum Chordata; class Mammalia; order Carnivora; family Felidae; genus Panthera; species Panthera tigris. The sequence continues at coordinate 5,204,020 of NC_056669.1, forward strand.
GCCATAGTTTTGCACCTCATCAGATTCTGAAGTTGAAGCAAACATACTTTTGAAGCACAGCGTGGATCCATTCCTCCAGTGACAGGCCCTTGATGATGGCCACCCTATTAATAAATGAAAAAGTAGATCCAGAAATGAAATTCTGCCAAAGCAAAACAAAAGAAAACAATCTGCCTCCCCCAAAATAGCCTCTTGGAGGAATTCTGTTTTTTCCCTTAGTGAAAAGCAGAGGAAGAGAAAGAAAACTCTGGGCTTTATTCTTTGTAAACTGGTCAAACCAACAGCAAGATTAAAAAGTATAACATCAGCACATTTGTAGCTTCAGGCATTATATCCCGACTTCCCTGGTGCTCACTGACAAAAGAACAAGTTTTCTCACTTGTTGAAATTCTTCTTTATGATTCCTGGTCTTGGCCAGCATTTCTGGCATCTTGTTGCCTTCAAATTTTTGAGGCTAACCACTAACCTCTTCAGAAGTTATTCTTAGGTCTCTTTTGATTGAAGATCTCCTTTGGCATTTCATGATATTTTCACAAGTCACTTTGTCCTCTTTTCAAAATCTGTTCTTCCCACAATCTTTAACTTCCCTACTGAGGCACAAATGTCTTTGCCATCCATCTTCTTTAAGAGCTAAGTAAACAAAGAATGGTATTAGGTATAAACTAGGAACTTGCCTATATTGTGTGATTTTTGAGGGCATCATGTATCTATCAGTCTATATGTTATCATGATTCCTGATATTTCCACTATTAGAGATGCATTATTTCTTTTGGAGCAGTCCAGCTCATTGCATGGATTACACCATTATATATTACTTCAGCCAGTCTTGAGAAACGGGACACAGAAAAAACAATGTGGAGAGTATGAAGAGTTTGGAATTAAACATGGTAGAACTGGGATCTATATTAAGTAGGATCAGTAACTGGCAGTGTAACCTGTGAGTCCCCTATCTCTGGGTCATCTGAAAAATCAGGGCTGTGAACAAGGACAACATTAGGTTTCTTAACTTTACAATGATGAAAATGAGCTCAAGAATATGAGCTAGAAGTAGGAATTAGTGCCAGGGCGATGACTGCTTGAGGTCTTGATGGGTGCCCTGGCCATCAGGGGCCACACTCAATTCAAGGACCCTAAAGACAGGGACTCTAATGAGGAGAAAAGTAGTGGGGGCGGGGGGGTGGGAAGGTTGTGAAGGTAAATGGGAAAGTTCATATGATCCTGTTGAGCATTAACTGAAAACCTACTACGTGCCAGGCACTGTGCTGGGTAATTAATCAGAAAGAATCCCTGACTCAACAATATCATAGGGAAACGAAAAAAAAAAAAATAGATAATAGCAAAATACTATTGCTTCACAGTGATTCAGCTATTGATTGATTCTGAGTAGGGGAAGAGCCTGGGGGAGGAACCAGAGAAAGATGACTTTGGCAGACTTGAAGGCTTAGTAGGAGTTGTGCAGGGAACAAAGGAGGAAGCAACATTGCTGGAGAGCACTTCCACAGAGAAGAAAGTGGGGAAGCCAAGGTGCTAAGGAATGAACAGCACAGTACATGCATGTGTAAGACTCTGGCAATCAGCTTGCCTTGCAGCAGGTCAGGTTCAGGGCAAAGGACACCATGGCTGTGAGTGTGGGAGGGACAAGTAAAAGCATTCTTTCTCAAAGTTTCCTCAATCCTGGAGGGTGACACCATGTGTTTCTGCCATATTCTTCCCCAGCTATCAAAACTCCAGATCCTTATTTCTAATATATGGGTGGAAGACTTAGCCAGATCTTAACCCCAAATCCTTCTATTCACCTGATAGGATGGGAAAGTTTGCCTAGAGAATGGGGACCCCTTGTAAGATCCTGGGTTGCTGTCTGAGCTCCCATACAGGGAAGCCAGGGACAAAATTGAGCTGAGATAGAAACCAGGGCTCATTTCCCCAGTTTCAACAGTCTGCTTATTACTACATAAATATCAATTTAATTCAGACTTAAATGTTTAAGATCCTCTATCATATTAAAGACATTTAAATTTGCATCTGAACTTTCATTTCACCTCTACTGCACAGAGAAATTAAAAACTCCATTTCCAGATGGCCATATCATTCAGGGTATACCCTCAGAGGTAGGCTGGCAGTCTGGAATTCAAAGTCTGTTAATGTTGAGAAAAATCAGATTCCAAGTGTTCCAGGTATTCCTGATTCCCATAGCTCTGCAGTTCAAGGATTAATTAGCTACTCTATTTTGGAGCTTAGCCTGGACCCAGCTCTGTGCTAGACACATGTGGGACCAAACAAAAATAACATCTAATCCCTGGTATGGAGTATGTACTTGACTACAGGAGAGGTAAGCCTTGCCCATGTGAAGCAATTAGACAAAGAATTGAAAAAAAAAAAAGTTTTAGTGAATTATTATATATTATTACTTATGCCTTTAATTTAAGGTAATCTCTCACTGGTTGGTGAGATGCCCACAAGAGAAACAAAAAGCAAACAAAAATAGGTCAGCTATACACTGTTTCACACACTAAATCTGAGCCAGGTGAGGTGTTTACGGAATGGGAAATAAGGTGAGTTTTCTTGGTTGAGAGTTAAGGTCAGTCTTTAGATGTTGGTGGAAGGGAGGGGGAATAAAATGCAACTTTGGTGTTACCTAACACAACTACTTCCCAAATTCTGTTAAATGTCCACCCTAATTATTACTTGGGACTACTCATGTAGTCATTAATTCAGTAAATGCTTGTGTAGCACACTTAATGCTGCCAAGTCCTGGAAAGACAAAAATAATAAAAGACAATTTTACACAAGATCTTACATTCTGCTAGGTGTAAAGGATGAACAGATGGTAAATACAATGCAGTATGAAAAACAATACAATAAGCATAGAGTAGCAGGTATGGTGTTGCATGTGTGAATGTCTGCTAAGCCCACTTAGTCATTTGCAGGGGATACATTGCTTGAGCTGAGCATAATTAAGCAGAGAAAGCTGTTCTAGGCTGAGAGGTGAGACCAGACCATACTCTAAAATTCCACATAGTTCAGGATAGGCAGGGTGGAGGTATATGGGGGTTTGGCCAGAGAGGAGGTTGGAAATCAAGGTGTCAGAGCTCAAGTTAGGATTAAGGCATTGAAACCACCTCTAAAATGGCAAAGTTGGGGAGAGAAATAAACATGAATTAATTACCATCCACTTATATTTTACATCAAATCAGCAGATATTTTAATTTGTGTTAAATAAATGTCAAACAGAAATGTTTCTGTGCCTTGAAAGGGACAAAAGTCTCCTAGGACCTTCTATACCCAGGAAGTCACTTGAAGACACTGAACCCCTGGGGTCTGAGATGTAATGGAGTCCAAGGAAAGGAAGTAACACAACTGTGCTCACCTTACTAGTGGAACCAACCTATTGATTGCTGAAGAATTTCAGAAAATAGACATGTCAGTTCTTATAAGAAGAAAGTTTCTATTGGCAAACCACTCCTTTTCTGATTTATTAGTTTAATAAAATTTCTTTTCATATCCAAGATGGGCTTCAAGATTCAGATGTAAATGTCAGCGAAACTCCTCCCTGCTTCCCCCCCACCCCCCTCCAATAGTGCAGACCTGTGCTGGAGTGCCTGACTCCCTCTTGCCTCTGGCTCTGTCCTTCCCAGATGGCCTGTCCCACCTCTCAGATGTTTGTCTAGGTCTTAACTCCCCAGCTACTGCCAGAAGCTTCCAGGGGCTCTGCCTCATTGTGCATTGGACATTATGGTATAGGGATGCAAAAGTATGTGATGTGTACTTCCTTCACTCAAGAAATAATTTCCCAGTAAATAAATAACAGTGCAAACAGGAAATTCTAGTACAAAGAAATTAGGGCTATGAAAATGTGCAGGATGAGTTGGTAGGTAGGGTGGAGGCAGGAAGGCCAGCCAGCAAGCTGCTAAACCAGACACGATGTAAAGGCATGAAAGGGGTGAAGGTGTAGAGAAGCGGGGTTCATCTCAGACCCTGAGAGTTGTCATCTTTTAGAATAAAGCCCAAACTCAGTGCTTACTAGTAGCTGAATCACACCTCCTCTTGGTAACTTCTTTGGTCAGGTGCCAAAAGATGAAATCACAGAGTAGAAACCAGCACAAATTCATCAGTGTTTCCCTCTAAACATTATCATGCCGGGAGGCCAAGTGGATGTTCTTGGAACTGATGGATGAAGAACACAAAAGGCAGGATCCAAATGTCCTGGAGTCCCACTTCTACATTACTGTACCTCTCTTGGCCATGCAGTTGTGATTTTTATAGCACGGCATTGACCAATTCCATCTCTACTATTCTGCTGGGGGTTGATAATCTCCCAAGGGGGTAGAATTTAACCCCTTATATCTTACCTTCCTCAATTTAAATTTTTGGTAGAGTATTACTGAGAGGGAATTCATGTAACACAAGGCAACATACTGTGTGCTAGACATTTTCTGCCTGGTGTCACCTAAGTCCCTGCCTACCAGTGTTATATGGTATTGCCTTTAATTTCTGTCTTGACTGTGGGGCAGTGTGTGTGTGTGTGTGTGTGTGTGTGTGTGTGTGTGTGTAACCGTGCTGTGAGTGTACTGTTCACAGTGGCAGGATAAATCTCTGAATTCCAGCAGTCTATACCTCATACATTTAGATTCATTTCAGATTGATCAGAACAACTGCTTTGTCATCAGCACAGGCTGTGACAGGAATATAATCTACGTGTTTACACAACTGCATATTGTTGCTTTCATCAGTGGATTATTGTTTTTAAAGTTAAATGCAAGACAATGCAGTATTATGTTCTTTCCTCTCTGCCCATCTTCTCTTTTGGATTGTTCACATGGTTTAATATAATAGAATAGGGAACATACTGAAATCCATGACTATGTTGTAGCCAGCAGTATCTTTGGGCTTGACATAAAATGCCATAGGTGACACAGGAACGATCAAGCAGCATTTAAATGCCTTTACATAGGGTGAAAAGTTTTTTGTTTTTTGTGTTTGGTTTTTGGTTTTCCCACAAAGCATGCCTCCTCATTTAAGCTGCCCTCCGATCTATCAGAAGTATAAGCTTATGCATCATGACATCACTACTCGCTTGTGACAGGACAGCTAGCAGCAATATTGCAGTGGATCATAAATTTTGTTTTTCTTCCCTTTTGTCCTATTGCTTTTATCAATAAATTACTGTTATTAAATTTATAGTTTTTATATATTTCTTAATGCTTTAGGGTCACTGAAAGTTACTTTTTTGGTTCAATGGTCATGTCAAGTATTCTTGGAATACTTTTTATGCAATTTCATCAGTGGATTATTGTTTTTAAAGTTAAATGCAAGACAATGCAGTATTATGTCCTTTCCTCTCTGCCTTGTTTATTGTTTTCAGCATATATAAATTTAAAATAATTATGAATATTGCTCCCATAAAAAATAAATTTAAGAGGAAAGCACAGAAATGGTAAATAGTGTTTAGCAATGGGAAGAGCCTGAAGAACTAAAGGAGAGAATGTAGAAAATAGGGAAATAATTTATGTTTCAAGTCCCCTCACATTTCCATGATAGCTTTACTTTTAGTAGAATAATTTTCCTGATGCATTTCCTTGGTGTTAGGTGTGTGTGTGTGTGTGTGTGTGTGTGTGTGTGTGTGTGTTTATGTGTGTGTGTTCTTGTGCATGAAGAAACTGCTAGCATCATTGTAAATGTTGGAATATCTGGAGTGAAATTCAATATTGCTATTACAGTTTTTCAAAATTTGACTAGATGTCACTCCATTTGTTTGATGGTGTGTGTGTGTGTGTGTGTATTTGACCATTGGACATGTCTGAGGCTTGTGCTTATTCAGTACGAGTCATGAGTTGAGAATTAAAATACCATTCAAAATAAAGAAACAAGATACAAAAGTACTCAGAGATACAAGAAGCAAACTGTCGGTTACCATAGTGGGCAGTGTTTGGGGGCAGATGAAATAAGTGAAGGGAATTAAGAGGTACACACTTTCAGTTATGAAATAAATAAATCATAAGGGTGTAATTTACAGCATAGGGAATATAAACAATAATATTGTAATAACTTTGGTGGCAGATAGTGACTAGAATTATTGTGGGGATCATTCAATAACGTAAACATTTAAATCACTGTCATGTACACTTGAAAATAATAGATATTTGTGTGTCAATTATAATTTAATTAAAAAATGCATGAAAATCCCCCTAGTAAAAATTTACAGAATGATCTCTTTCTGGTACTTATCTTAATATTATTGACTTTGTGTATTGGAAAGCAATTTAAAAATTGTATTGTCTCCTGGGTTGCAAAGGTGGTTCAGTATTCACAAATCAATCAATTTGATAACACCACATAAATAAAAAAAAAAGAAAAGAACCATATTATCCTGTCAGATTCAGAAAGAGCATTTGACAAAGTACAGCATCCATTCTTGACAAAAACCCTCAAGAAAGTAGGAATAGATGGAACATACCACAACATCATAAAGGCCATATATGAAAGACCCACAGCTAATATCATCCTCAATGGGGAAAAACTGAGAGCCTTTTCCCCTATGGTCAGGAACATGACAAGGATGTCCCTTCTCACCATTACTACTCATCATAGTACTGGAAGTCTTAGCCTCAGCAATCAGACAGCAAAAAGAAATGAAATGCATCCAAAGAGTAAGGAAGCAAGAAGAAGTCAAATTTCCATTATTTGCAAACATGATACTCTATGTAGAAAACCCAAAAGACTCCACCAGAAAATTGCTAGAACTAATTCATGGATTCAACAAAGTCCTAGGATATAAAATCAGTGTGCAGAAATCCATTGCATTTCTATACACCAATAATGAAGCAGTAGAAAAAGAAATCAAGGAGTCGATCCCATTTGCAATTGCACCAAAAACAGTAAGATAACTAGGAATAAACCTAACTAAAGACATAAAAGATATGTGCCCTGAAAACTATAGAACACTTATGAAAGAAACTGAAGAGGACACAAAGAAATGAAAAGGCATTCTATGCTCATGGATTAGAACAAACATTGTTAAAATGTCTATACTACCCAAAACAATCTACACATTTGATGCAATCCCTATCAAAATACCACCAGCATTTTTCTCAGAACTAGAACAAACAATCTTAGAATTGGTATGGAATCACAAAAGACCCAGAATAGCCAAGCAATCCTGAAAAAAAAAAAAACCTGGAGGCATCACAGTTCCAGACCTCAGACTCTATTACAAAGCTGTAGTCATCCAGGCTGTATGCTACTGGCATAAAAACAGACACATAACATAAGAGACTCTTAAATATGGAGAACAAAAAGAAGGTTACTGGAGGTGGGAGGGGGGGTTGTGGGAGGGAGGATGGGCTAAATGGGTAAGAGGCATTAAGGAATCTACTCCTGAAATCATTGTTGCACTGTATGCTAACTAACTTGGATGTAAAATAAAAACAAATGAACAAACAATCAAAAAACAGACACATAGATCAATGGAACAAAATCGAGAACCCAGAAACGGACCCACAACTATATGGTGAAGTCATCTTCAACAAAGCAGGAAATAATATCCAATGGGGAAAAAAAAGTCTCTTCAAAAAATGGTGCTGGGAAAACTGGATGGCAACATGCAGAATGAAACTGGACCACTTCCTTTTACCATACACAAAAATAAATTCCGAATGGGTGAAAGCCCTAAATGTGAGATAGGAAACAATCAAAATCCTAGAGGAGAACACAGGCTGCACCCTCTTTGACCTAAGCCAGAACAACTTTTTACTGGACACGTCACCAAAGGCAAAGGCAAGGGAAACAAAACCAAACATGAACTATTGGGACTTCATCAAGAGAAAAAATTTCTGTATAGTGAAGGAAACAATCAACAAAACTAAAAGGCAGCCTTATGGAATGGGAGAAGGTATTTTTAAACAACAATGCTGATAAATGGCTAGTGTACAAAATCTATAAAGAGCTTTTCAACCTCAACACCTAAAACACATAATCCAGTGAAGAAATGGGAAGACATGAATAGACACTTTCCAAACAAGACATCCAGATGGTTAACAGACACATGAAAAAATGCTCAACATCACTCATTATCAGAGAAATACAAATCAAAACCACAGCAGGATACCACCTCACACCAGTCAGAATGGCTAAAACTAACAACTCAAGAAATAACAGGTGTTGGCTAGGATGCAGTAAAAGGGGAATCCTCTTGCACTGTTGGTGGGAATGAAAACTGGTGCAGCTACACTGGAAAACAGTAGGGAGATTCCTCAAGGAACTAAAATAGACCTACCCTATGATCCAGCAATTGTACTGTTAGGTATTTACCCAAAGGATACAAAAATACAAGATTCGAAAAGGTACCAGCACCCCAATGTGTATAATAGCATTATCAACAATAGCCAAACCATGGAGAAAGCCTATATGGCCATTGGCTGATGAACAGATAAAGAAGATGTGGTATGTGTACACACATACACACACACACACACACACACACACACACACACACACAAAATGTAAAATTAGTTGACTATCAAAATGAATGAAATCTTGCCATTTTGCAATGACATGGATGGAGCTAGAATGTATTATGCTAAGTGAAATAAGTCAGTCAGAGAAAGACAAGTACCATACAATTTCACTCATGCATGAGATTTAAGAAACAAAACAGATGGACATATGGGAAGTGGGGAGAAAAGAAAGGAGAGGGAAATAAACCACAAGAAACTCTTAACGATAGAGAACAAACAGGGTTGACAGAGGGAGATGGGCTAGATGGGTGATGGGTACCAAGGACAACACTTGTTGTGATTAGTATTGGATGTTGTATATAAGTGATGAATCACTGAATTCTTGTTTTTTAATTTTTAATATTTTTAAGAGATGGAGAAACAGATTATGAGTGGGGAAGGGACAGAGATAGAGAGGGAGGTACAGAATCTGAAGCACACTCGAGGCTCTGAGCTGCCAGCACAGAGCCTGACGTGGGCCTTGGACCCACTAGCCATAGATCATGATCTGAGCCAAAGTTGGACGCTTAACCAAGTGAGCCACCCATGTGCCTCTGAATCACTGAATTCGACTCCTGAAACCGATATGACACTTACGTTAACTACATAAAATTTAAATAAAAAATAAAAATATTATTGTCTAAAGTACACTTATGATTATTTGTTTAATCCAATTTTCCCTGTTGTCTTCATCTGGGTTTCCTGGAAAAAGATTTGATACTTTAACGTGCAAGCAAGTGGTGTATTGGAACACACTACGAAAGATTGGGGGATGTCAGAGGGGTATTAGGATAAGCTGAATTCTGGTACAACAACTACAGGGCCTAATCTCACAAAGAGTTTTGGATCTGGATGGACCTTCAGAGTTTTATTAGTTGGGGATTGGTACTTTCGTGTCCAGCAGTAGTTGAATATAGACTGCCCCTTGGGATGAAGTGTGATCATGTACTGGGCAGCTCCCTTTGGTTGATGACAATTCCTGGGGTGGTGGTGGAGGAGATGTGATTGTGAACTGCCAGAAGCCAATACTCATGGCAGCTGGGGGAATTCACACCTTTGTTCTACAGAGAGAATCTGGATAGCCTGTCACAACATTCAATACCTCCAATGAAGACCTCAGACATGTTATTGTTCCTTTTGGAGGACTTCTATTAAAGCTTGTGGACATTAGAGGCTGAAAACATTTAACTGAAAAATTCTATGCATTGCATATTCCAAATGAGTTCTTTTAGAAATATGGTCTGAGACTCCCATAGAATTAGTGGTGACTATAAATTCTGGTTGTTATTTTCCTCTTGACTGACCTCATTGCATTGGTCATGGATCCTTGAGAAATGCTTGAGGTGCTGAAAATATTTCTACAGTTAGTTTTGATTAAATGGAGTCTAATGATATTTTCTGAAAAATGCCATGGAATAGACATTTAATAGAATAAAATAATTTAATAATAATCCTGGTAAATCTAGGAGTGCATTTACGAAATCAATTTTGAACTAATTTGTGGCACCTGGGTGTCTGAGTTAAGCATCTGACTCTTGATTTTGGTTCAGGTCATGATCCTCAGGGTCACAAGATCAAGCCCTGGTTAGGCTCTGTGCCAAGTGTGGAGCCTGCTTAAAGTTCTCTCTCTCCTTCTGCCCCTCCACTACTCACACTGTCACTCATTCTCTCTCTCCCTCCCTACCCCCCCCCAAAAAAAAAGAGAAAGAAAAATCAGTTTTGAACTAATTTTATTTTATTTGGTCTATACAACAGGCCAAGTTCTGGTCATTTAACAAACATACACTGGATACCTACTGCATGCCAGGAACTCTGGGGGAATCAGAAATGATTTCTTATTCTTGGAGAGTATACAGCTATTTGTGATCCTGACAGATTTATGTCACCAATCTTGGTCACCCATAGAAAGATGGGAGTGTGCTATATCTAGGTACAAGCTAAGTTCAGAAGAGGGATAAAGAAGCCAGTTCATTTCAAATCAGCAAGAAGATCTTTTGGAAAATATGGCCTTTAATTAATGGAGAGGACCTGAATGTTTGGAGTTGTGAGGAGATCAGTCTTTCTAGATTTGGGAAAGAATTGGAATGCAAGTGTGGCAACGGAGATATGTGATTTTTAGATCAGCTGGACCTTGGAATATTGAATGAATAAATACTAGACAAGGGAAGGAATGCCTGATCACTGAGGACCTTGAATGCTGGACTATGAATTCAGATTTTTTAACAAATAACTGGGGACTGTTGGTGACTTATAGCCTGAGGAGTGAATATAATTATCTTGCATTAATTCCACATAGCTGTGTTTATTTTTTCCCCATAATGCTTAGCCATTTGAGACCCAGAACTCTTAATTTCAAACCACCCAGCTAGCATTCACTTACTATGTGCTAAGTTTATTCACTCACTATGTACTTTGTGTCTTCAGATCAATTTCTAACATAGTTTATGGGGCTATTTAAAAAATAAGAACTCTTACATTTCCAATTTAAATACCTTCTGAATAATTTTGTAAAGCAGTACTAGTAGCTCTGGAAACTCCATGTGTCCCAAACTACCCATAATTCTCACATATATAGCAAACACACACACATACACACACGCACGCACACACACACCACTTCCCATGTGTTGGTTCTCAACACAATAAATAGTGTAATGGAGAACAATGTAACATTAAGAAAGCCTACCAGTAAGGGGGGGGTGCCTGGGTGGTTTAGTTGGTTAGGCGTCCGACTTTGGCTCAGGTCATGATCTCGCAGTTCATGAGTTTGAGCCCCGCATCGGGCTCTGTGCTGACAGCTCAGAGCCTGGAGCCTGCTTCAGATTCTGTGTCTTCTTCTCTCTCTGCCCGTTCCCTGCTCACACTCAGTCTCTCTGTCTCTCTCCCTCTCTCAAGAATATATAAACATTAAAACAAAAAGCCTACCATTAAGCACTTCCATAGTCTAGAAGTTATGAGATGTTTGTGTGTGTTTTTCTGTGCATGTGAGTGCATGTACATCGGGGGTGGGAGGGAGGAAGGGAGGAGAGAAGTTGGGGTGGGAGGGAGGAAGGGAGGAGAGAAGTTGTGGAGGTGTCTGGTTTTTTTTGTTTCTTTCCTAAGAAAACACCGATTTTAATCATTTTATGATTATGATTAAATTTAATGATTTTAATCATTCTCCTCCAGGAGACAGGGTATTTGTGAATTTGATGCAATGAGCCCTTTTGGGTGATGGATAAATGGCTGTGGATGAACTGGATGAACACTCCAGTAAAGCAGGCACAATTAGGCATCACCATCTCTTAATTGAGGAGGGTAAGACACAGATTAAAAAACTTTGCAAGAGCATTCATTTAGTGGCAGGTCCAGTACTTAAATTAGTTGGTCCGAGCCCCCAACCCATGCTCATAACTACACCGCTATCTCGCCTCAGGTCAGTTGAGCTGTCGTAAGCAGTGGTCCTCTTGCTGATGTTACAAGTGACAGAGGACTGGACTTTCTGTAGTTAGGTACAATGGGAGCTTCAGACGTTGTATTTGACTATTAAATGAAAGAATGATCCTGGAAGAATGGGAGACTTGGCACCCCGGGATCCCCCAGGACAGAGGACCAATGTCATATTTAACATGTTGTTCAACTCGCATGTGCAGTCATGTATGAAGCACATCCATTCTTATTCCCTGTCTTCCCCAGCTTGCTCCTATTCTGCAGCCACAACTGTAAACTTGATACACTAGGATGGTTTTGATGACATACTGCATGTCCGTCTCCAGACTCATCTAAAGTGTAAATGCTGGACAGAGTAAGCTTCTTTTCTGACTGTGCTCAAGTTCATGCCACACACACTCCTACCCCTGAATCTTCTCCTTTGTGAAGTTTGTTCAGTCTTTTCAAAATTTTCAATCGTGCTTTCCTTCCTGGCTCTTTAGAGGAACAGGAGTTCTTTCTAAGTATTTCTTTTACCTGTCTTTTTATCATCATCATTGTCAACTGTCTTAAACTACAGTATACACAAATCCTTAATTAGAAAGGTTGCTGCCAAACCGCATGTCTATGTTTTCTCAGTTTTATAATTGTTTTTTTTGACTAAAGTTCTTTTATCATATTATGTTTAGCCTATTGCTTCAGCCTGTTAAAATATTTGATAGTAATCTTGATTGTGTTATTCAATAAACTCACTACCAACCAGATCTGAGTTATTTGATAAGAATCCTATTTGAACATCCATTCAAATTATGTAACAAGAATGGCAAGATTCTGAGGAGATGGAGTAGGAACGGGAGGTCAAATCAATGTGTACAGTATGGTAGTGAGGTTGCCTAGCAAAATACTTTTAGGAGCAACCTCTTTCCTTTTTTTTTTTTTAACACTTGTCATTTCTGCCATTAACATTCTCTGAACCTCTTTTCTCATAAGTAGACAAGAGAGTTTGACAATACCTACTTCATAAGTATTGTGGACATTAAATGAAATAATATTGGTAAATAATGCATGTTAACTATTTTTATCGTCATTGATCTTACTTTCACAAGTCTGATCTTGCTATTTAATACAAACAACATAGAAAGTCTGGCACACATGAAAACCATGATTATGACAGGAAAGATTTGTCTAAACAGTTTACGTGAGTCTAATTTGGTTTTATTATAAAGTGATTTTTATGGCACTTGCACAGCCAACAGAAATCACTTCCCTGCAGTCCTGCTATCTTGCTAGACATGCAAAGTCAAGGAAGACAAAAAAGAAAGATTTTTGTAAAGCCTCTCTGTTACCTGAATTTATAGTCTTCCCTTTGACAAACCTAGCTAATTTGTCACATAATCTGAATCACATTTCTCTGAGGTCAGTGTTACATTTCCTTCACAACAATAGCCTATCCCATGGACTATTTCTGTCAGTATTGTCATTTTGAATTTTGATTAAGCCTGCAACAGAAAACATGACTGCAATATGAATACCTTGAGTTCATAACCACATTCAGTCTCTTTCCTTTATTAATCAGGCAGAGGAAAATTACTTTGTTACTTGAATACTAATATGAGCACTTAGTTATCTGTTACTCAAATTACTATAGAAGAAAAAAACCTACAAGGAAGGCTAACATAACCGGCATCTTGGAGATTGTTTTAGAGATTTTCATATACTATCACTTTAAACTAATATACAAGTCCTACATTTATGATGTATATAGATATGCAGAATTAGAGTGGAAATTAATCTCTCTCTCATTCAACATAGCAGGTAAAGAAAAACATTATTTTTTGCATACTATATGCTAATTTACTCTAACAACATTCCAACAAACTAATAAGTTAGATAACCCAATCATATACAACATGCAGGGGAAAATATGTACCATGAATAAAAGTATCTACCATTTATTGTCTATATGTCAGATGCACATGTTCTTTCTCTCTCTTTCTCCCTCTCCCCCTCCCTCCCTCTCTCACTCACTCTCTCTCTCACACACACACACACACACACTGTGTGTGTGTGTGTGTATATATATATATATATATATATATATATATATATATATATATATTCAAATGATCATAACACAAGATATCTTTTATTATTTCTATTTATAGTGAGAAAATTATGGCTTGTGGACTACTAGTAATTGGCCCAAGTCACAACTCAAAGATATAGGATGTTTATCTGACTTTAAATCTCACTTATTATCCATTAAAACATGATACTTCTAATTTCTTTTTCAGCTTTCTCAGAGTTTGTTAGGATCTAGCTAAAACCTTCCTAAATTGACATTTTTCTGACTTTTACCAGTGGTAATAGGAACCAGATGAAGTATAAAAATGGGGGGTACAATGAATGACAAATTGGATTTGCCAAGAACCCACTTGCTACAAAACACCTACATGTAGCATAAAATATATTTTATTGTTTTGCTGGCCTACAGATATAAGTGACATTGCAAAGGAGCTAACAAACAAAACAGGGGGTTGATGCCTAATGAGCAGTAAGCTCTGAATCAGGTTTTCCCTGAAGGCAAGTAGCTGATAGCTCATAACCAAAAGACTAAGCATTGGATTAGCTACAAAAAGGGTGCTGAACCTGAGTCTTCAGAAATGGAATCAGAAGGGTAATAAAATAATCCCAGTCTATAGCAAGACCAGACTCCAAAAGGAAACAAAAGTAAATCTCCACTGGAAGAAAAGATCATAACTTTAATCTTGTAGATTTTCCATGGATTAAGATCTGTGGCTTCCAAATAATCATCATACACACCAGGAAATAAACTACCATGAACAAAAGCCAGCAGAAAAAACAATGTTACATCTCCAAAGAATTTAATATTTTTCAGATAAAAACACAGGATTTGTAGAAAAGACTATGTGAAAAGAGTGAAAAGAAATGATTGAAACTTACAGTTGACATATTGGAAAAATGCAACATAGAAATTTTATTATAAAAATGTTATAAACTAAATGAGTTAGGTAAGATATAGCTGGGGAGAAAATTAGTAAACTGAGAAATAGATGTGCAGAAAGTAGTACAAAATACAACACAGAAGTATGAGATGAAAACCAGGACAAAGAATTTAAGATATGTGGAGGATAGAAGAGGAGATTTTTTTAAAAAAAATTTTAATGCTTTATTTTTGAGAGAGAAAGAAACAGAGTGTGGGTGGGAGAGGGGTGGAGAGAAAGGGAGACACAGAATCTGAAGCAGGGTCCAGGCTCTGAGCGGTCAGCACAGCTGACACTAAACTGGGCTGGATATAAATGAACAAATGATTGAAAGATTGAAAGAATGAATGAATGAAAATTATGTTTTTCATGAATTATTTACATGTGTTATTATGACCCATTCTGAGTAGCCATTCACTGCCTGGTCCTGTGCTGGGAATTTTACATAAATCACCTTGTTTTGTCACATCATTACAAAACAGCCTTTACTTATTTCTCTTCCTTTTCCTTTTAAAAACAGAGCTATTTCAAAAAGAAACAGGGATGAAATTTATGTTGAAAGGCTCTCTCACCATGCCTAAGGATAACCATTAAACATTTGATATGACTCCTTCTTGAGCTTTTACATGGATAAATAAAGAAAATTAGAAAAAAGAGAGAGTGGATGTGAATAAAAGTTTTATTTTATTTATTTATTTAAAAAATTTAATGTTTATTTTTGAGAGACAGAACATGAGTGTGGGAGGGGCAGAGAGAGAGGGAGACACAGAACCCTAAGCAGGCTCCAGGCTCTGAGCTGTCAACACAGAGCCTGACGCGGGACTCGAACTCACAAACCACGAGATCATGACCTGAGCTGAAGTTGGATGCTCTACCGAGCTACCCAGGCACCCCTAGAAAAGGAGTTTTAATATTTTACTGAATTCCCAGAAGTACAGTGTGGAGAGAATAGAAGAAAGACCACATATTCACAGATACTGTGTGTTAGTTTCTCCTATGCTGTAGTGAAGCAAGCCCCACATCTTAGTGACTTAACACGACAAAAGTTGGCTATTCGTCAGGAGGATGATTGTCTTCTGTTCTTCATCCAGTGAATCCACAACCTAAATTATTTTGATCTTGACACACACTATGCCATCTCAACCCAAAGTCTCTATGTTTGCTTTGGAAGGGGAAGATAGGAATGGGCAACAGCTCCAAGGCCTTTTTCACTCTAGTAATTTAGAATGATACCCATCTCTTTCACTCATCTATCCTGACCAAAAACAGTCCCAACGTCCCTACAAAAGTTTAACAATTAGAGTGAAAACATATTTCTCAGAGGCAACAATAAAAGTGAGAAGGAAATGATACATTTGCAGGGTTAGGAGAAAATAACTTTCAGTTTAGAATTGTGTTCCTAGAAAAAAATCAAGAGGGAAGACAGGCTAAATATATTTACAGCTGAAATACATACATGTGTGTGGTGTGTGTGTGTGTGTGTGTGTGTGTGTGTGTGTGTGTGTGTATGTGTGACATACATACACACACACACACACACACATATATACATATACATATATAAAGAGGCTACCGTAAATACGTCTACATCAAGGGACCTGCCAAAGAATTTGTCAGAGAATAAATGATCTCAGAAGGAAGGTCTAGTGAAGTGGAGGAATAGTGAAAAAAGAAATCGATGAATATGTAGTTAAATCCAAAAAAAAATTTTTAAGTTTATATATTTATTTTGAGAGAGACAGAGACAGCACAAGTGTTGGGGGGTACATGTGTAGAGAGAGAGGGAGAAAGAATCCCAAACAGTTTCCACAATATAAGTGCAGCGTCTAATTCAGGGCTTGAATCCATGAAACCTGAGATCATGAACTGAGCAGAAACCAAGAGTCAGATGCTTAACTGACTGAGCCATCCAGGCACCACCAAGTAAATAATTTTAAATAAACTAATATTAATATATGACTTGTGGAATTTGGAAAAAGAAAAGAACAAAATCATTGGACCGAACACGCATGTGAAACGTGAGAAAATTGATTTGAATATAGTGTTAAATATTGTCTTACATTGTTTTAGGGTGGGAATTAAGATGTTAACTCCAGACATTAAATTGGAATGTATGATGACCGTCTATGATAACTAACAAAAATATAGACAGTATGTAGTTTTCAAATCAGTAGAAAAAAAGAATGCATTAAGAAGAATAAAGAAAACCACCAAAAAACTAAAAGAGAAAAAGGAGAACAAATAGAAAGCTCGAGACAAAATATGAGACATTGGTTTCATAATCCTTCCTACCCCCATAATCTAACTTATATGCTATTTATAAATACCCAGGAAGACATACAGACAGTAAAGGGATGGGAATATTACATTAGTCTTAAATACTAAAAGAAGTTTGAGGAGGAATATGAACTTCTGATATAACTGACTTTAAGATAAAAGGCAATTTTAGGTTTCGTAAATGTTATTGCATAATGCTAAAAATTTCAACTCAGTCAGGAAAGTTAAATAATATAAATGCATGTGCATCTAAAATAACAAAAAATGTAAAACCAAAAGTGCTTTGCAAACACTAATAAAATAGTTTAACCCCTGTTGAGATTGAGTGGAAGGTACAGATATTATAACAAAAAATGAGTCGGTATAAAAAAATAAGGATATAATACAAACAACTTTATACCAAAAGAATCTATTGAGATGAATTACTAGGAAAAGTCTAATTTAGAAGTGGTTCAAGAAGAAATAGGCTAATAAGATAGATAACAAGGACTGGTGAAGATGTGCAGAAGAAGAGACCATGGTGCATTGCTGTTAGAAATGTAAACTGGTACAGCCACTGTGGAAAACATGGTGGAGGTTTCTCACTAAATTAAAAATAGAAATATCACATGATCCACCAATTCTACTTCTGCATTTATCTGAAAGAAAATAAATTACTTTTTTGAAAAGATATCTGCACCCCCTTATTCATTATAGCATTATTACAATAGCTAAGATATGGAAACAGCCTAAGTGTCCGTTAACAGATGAATAGAGCAAATCACACATACACACTCGCACACGAATATTATTTATTTAGCCATAAAAAAGAAGGAAGTGCTGCCATTTTCAGCAATATGGATGGAACCTGGCATTATGCTGAGATAAATAAGTCAGATATAGAAACACAAGTACTGTATGATCTCAATTGTATGTAGAATTAAAAAAAAAAAAAAGAAACAGAAAGTAGATTGGTGACTGCCAGGACTGGGGTGGGAGATATGGGTGAAGGTCGTCAAAGGGTACAAACTTGGAGCTATAACATATGTTAGTTCTGGGGTTCTTACATGTGACATGATGATTTTAGTTAACAGTACTGTATAGTATACTTGGAAGTTGCTTAAAGTAAATCCTAAAAGTTCCCAATTCCCCTCCCACCCCAAATGATAAGTATATGAAGTGATGGATATGTTAACTAACCTTATCGTGGTAATGATTTGGCAATCTACACATATATCAAATCATCATGTTGTACATTTAAAGCTTACACAGTGTTCTGTGTTGATTCAGTAAAGCTAAAAAAAAATTCTTTTTAAAAAGAAATAGGCTAATAGCCAAAGGATAAATTGAATAAGTAGTATAAAATCCTCTCACAAAGAACCAGCTGGCCCAAATGGTTTTACAGGCAAGTTCTAGCAAACTTTCAGGAAACAGATGAATCTAATCCTTTGTAAAACATTTCACAGTAAAGAAAAAAGTTTATAGTTCCCTATTCATTTAATAGGTAAATTTAATATTTATAACAACACATAAAAAGTGTGACAAATGGAAATCACAGGCTAATCTTACTCATTAATATAGATCTACATTCTAAATAGAGTATTAGCAAATTCAACCATTTAAGCATTATTCATTATGGGTAAGTTGGGCTTATACCAGGAATAATTTGATTCAACACTAAAAGTGTTTAAAGAAAAAAAATGATATGATTATCTCAAGGCATGCAGCAAAATGTTTTATAAAATCTAATTTCTGTTTATGACCAAAAAACCTTATAGCAAGTATCCATTCTTAATATATGAAATGTCAGAAGCATTTTTGCTATCACTGATTCTGGTCTACATTGTATTGGAAGTATTAGAGGTACTACACCAGCTTACTCACCTTACCAGGTGAGGTAAAACAATAAAAACAAAGTAAAGATGTAAGTAAGAATTGGAGACAATTGAGCAATTATCTTGTAAATCAAAATATGATCATCCTGGGGCAACTGGCTGGCTCAGTTGGTAGAGCATGTGACTCTTGATCTCATGGTCATGTGTTCAAGAGCCATATTGGGCATGTACATACATATACATATACATATACATATACACACTATAATATATATGCTAATATATATATGTTAAAATTTAAAAAATAAAAAATAATCTCATCCACATAGAGATCTCCCAAACTTCTATAAACAACTCATTAGGAATTTAAAAAGGTTGACAAATTAGTTGCCTGTGAGATCAATATACTTATATCGTTCTTATTTCTATATATCACAAATAAAGAGGTATAAAAAGTAATTTTATTTTATTTTTGGGGAGGAGAGAACATGAGTTGGGGAGAGGGGCAGAAGTAGAGAGAGAGAGAAAGAGAGAGAGAGAGAGAGAGAGAGAGAGAGAGAGAGAGAGAGAGGGAGAGAGAGAGAGAGAGAATCTTAAGCAGGCACCCTGCCCAGTACATAGCCCGATGCAGGGCTTGATCCCAGGACCTTGGAATCATGACCTGAGCTGAAAGCAAGACTGGGATGCTGAGCCCTTATTTACCCTGAACTATGGGAAGTAGCATCTTGATTTTTTTCAATTTCCTCTATTTTGGTTATTTTTACACTATTCATTTCATATCTTATGTTTTGAAAATACATAAAAAAATGAAATGAATTATCTATATTATCACTGAAAAATAATCAATATTCATATTTTAGTATATTTCTGATCTATTTTGAAGCATCCCTTGCAATCACAATTTAGGGTGTTTTATCCTGGTGGGAAATTGCCTTGCAGGGTCCATAAAGGAGTTCAGCTGTGCCATGGAGCTCACAGTCCCCTTGCCACTGCAATCTTCTATGTGCATCCTACTCTTTGGTTATATTCAGATAACTGGAAAATAGTTTCTGAAAATTAGTGATATCTTGGTAAAATCTTTAAAAGTTCACTTTTTCCATCCAGTGAAATACTGAAAATTCACCTTTCACTAAACCAACAGTTGGCAGAGTTTGCTCTAGTCTTTAGATTATGATTTCACTAAATTTTCCCCACACTGGCAACTGAAAAGATAATGGAAAAGAAATAGGCAATTTAAATTAATGTAGAATAGTTATCTTTTCCTGATTTAAAAAAAGTATTTTTCTTAAAATGAAGTGAAACTTAACTTAGGCTGACTTCTTTTAAGAAAATATGGAAGGAGCCCTTTATGTTATGGTTACAATGAACAGATTTGATTTTTTTCTACTGAAGGGGAAATACCTCAAAGTTAGGCTGTGCAAATCGATGAGGATGTAGAATGGTAAATTTGCCAAAACAAAACTACTCTGCCCTGCATTATACACATTCAATGCTTATGGAAGAAATACCTCCCCAATGCAAGTATAGCTTTTACGCTAAAAAAAAGCTTTATAATCTTTCTTTTATGAGTTTTAATAAATTTAAATTGAACAAAATGATTATTCACAACAGCATCCTTTATTGTTACTACTGAAAATGCCCTATTTTAAAGCACTGCTGCCAGAGGTGAAGGTGGACACAGGTGAGCATTGTTACCCATTGGTAATGAGAATATCGGGCACGACTGCATGGGTGCTTCTGTCTGGCTGCTACACTACGAAGCATGTCCCTGGTGTCCAGAGCTCTGATGCATAATGACAGCAATACTTTCGCTTTAATGTCTAAACATCAGTGAATGGGCTTAGTGATGCCTAACACAGACCACGAGGGTGATCAAGAGTATGTATATAGAAGTCAGGCAATAACAACAGTAGTAATCGTACTGATAATAATATCTATTGAATGACAGTTTTCTATATGCCAGGTACTCTACTACACATTTTGATTATACAATCCCATTTAATCTTTGTGAATCCTTTGGGAAGTAGGCATGATGATCCCTATTCTACGTGTGACAAAAACTGAAGCTTCCGGTGACAGAATAACTGGCCCTGGGTCATACAACTAGTCGCTGGCAGGGGATTCAAAAGCATCTCTGTCTGACTCTGAAGCCTGTGCTCCAACCACTATGCAGCCCTGATGCTTAAAATACACACATAGACAAACAGAAAAATATGACAGAAAAACAGCATGGGAAACTATCAAAGATAAATATTTTTCATAGGCTTATAATTAATCTATAATCTATCCATCTTTTTATATCGATCAGTCATTACAACCCCTCTATCATCTACCAATCACCTCCCTCCCTCCCTCCCTACCAGCAATATACAAATATATATATAGCACAGTGATTGGACCATGACGCAAGCAGAGCCAATCAGAGTCCTTTTGGTAGGAATGATGTGGACACAGAGGGAAAAAGCATCCTGATCCTTTCCATAATGTAAGTGCTAATAGCTGTATGATCTGGAGCTGTCCTTAATCATCTTCGCTACTCAGATAGAAGGCTTGCTTACACATGAGACCAACAGAGACCAGATAATGGGCTAAAGAAATAGGTCTTACAGTATCATTTGAATCCTGAGAACCAGATGTTGAGGAACCCATGATGTCTCTTAGATATTTCAGTGAGATGAGCTGAAAATAACTTTCCATCCTTAAAATGTAGCTTGAATTGAGTTTCTGTTCTCTCAAAACAAACATAAAAGTGCTGACTCATTTCCATTTAAACCGTGGACTTCTACATTTTACTGAAGATTTCATACTCTTTTCTATCTCTCGTTTTGTGTGCCGTGACCTCTTTCTGCATTGCCAGTTCCCCATATTCCTTCTGGCAAAGATGAATAATGTGGAGTATCCATGGATAAACAATTCCGGAGCCTCTTGATGTAAATTAATATATATGCTGAGCTAATAGGTGATAGGCTGTATGTGTGCTGGAGAACACAGAAGAAATACTGTAACATTAACTATTGCTTTAATGTTTATTTATTTTGAGACAGAGTTTGTGTGAATGGGGTAAGGACAGAGAAAGAGAGAGAGAGAGAGAGAGAGAGAGAGAGAGAGTCCTAAGCAGGCTCTGCACTGTCAATGCAGAGCCTAATGCAGGGCTTGAACTCACCAACCATAAGATCGTGACCTGAGCCAAAATCAAGAATTGGACACTCAACTGACTGAGCCACTGGATAGCCCCAGATTAACCATTTATTACCCCCAAGATCATGCCACCGGGATTTCAAGGATTAAACTGCAATACAAATGCATTCTAGAGGATTCAGTCAAAACATGTTTGAGCCTGCACTAGCTACCTGTCACCGTAGAAGTCTGGTTAAATTCCTTCAGGCTGCTGTAATAGTATTTTACAAATACCTATTCTAGAATTCTCTAGGCTTATACTATTCTATTTTTGATACTCATGCAAGAAATCTGACTGTGATATACAATAAAAATCTTTCATAAATTAACAGATAGCTTAGCTTAGTAAATGTCTCTATCAGTAGGATTTAAATAAATTTTAACAGTTTAGTGGCCAATTCAGTATCGTTTTGGCTGCTTTATTAATATTTTTCTAATGATATGCATATACTTGTGGAATTAAATATATGTCCCTTCTATAGTATATACCTCTTGTAGCATACAATACTTGTTATCACTGAAAATAGGGAATATTATTCTACTCTAGATGTCAATTAATTCTACAGAATTATGAGGTGTGTCATGTAAATCTCTCAAGGAAATATGTAAAGAAGATGCCTGTTGAGTATTGTTTTCTAGTTAGATAAATATTAATCAACTATTAAAAATAAGAGAACTGAAAATATCATATGTTGTATTTGACACTGAAAGTTTTTCTTGGATGGAAGTACAGTGAATTAAAGCAGTTAAGATGTTTCAGAGGAGGTAAATTTTTTGTAAATCAGATTAGGAAATACAAGTTTATGGTCTTGAAGAAATGTTGGCTCAATTTACTTTAAAATCAGGAAAGGGTTTCTATGTAAGAAAGGGATACTTTCTTCATGGAAACAGTCAAACACGATTAATCTTTGGTGAAATTTAGGAATCAAACTCTCAAACCCTCAATTTTTGGTTACTTATGAAAATTATTTATTTAAAGATTGTGTCTGAAGGGCTTCCAGATTGCTGGAGCAAGTTGCAAGTAATTTCAGTAAAATTTGTTTTGTGGATCGTTTCTGAAGAATTAGTTTGAGAACGATAAAGATAAGAAGAAAATACAAGTCAAGCAGGAGGGCATGTGGAATTCAGGGAAGATAGCTTGTTCTGGGAAAATCCTTCAGCTTTTAATCTTACTGGGTTTCAATTCACAGAAATGTGTAGAAGCTTCCTTCCTTAGAGTAGATGAATGAATTTCTTTCTCTCAAGTGAAGGAAAAGACACCAGAGACTTCAAATTCAAAGCACATGGAAGGAATACTGTTTGATTCTTAAGATGGTGTAGTTTCATTTATGGTTTTTATATTACGTAGCTGTTAGCTTCTAGAATATAAGAATTAAGACAACTTTTCTAATAAGCCATACATATATGTCCCTGTATTGTTTATTTGTTTTCTCAGACTTTGCTGTCCGTGTTTGAGACAACTAAATAAATCAAGGGCCAAAGCTTGTATGAAATAGCCTAGTCAGGTATGCCCTACCACCTAGGTTCCCACTGACATTTCCATTACCTGAAATGTATAAAGAGATTTTTAGGTTTTCAAAGATTAGGCAGTATATAAATAGCAATGCTGTAGAAGGGAAGTTGGAAAGTTGAAGGGAATTAATGTAAAATATGTACTGTTGGCTTGATCTATGAGCACAGTGTAAAATTATAAACATCCCTGTGATGACCAGCAGCCTTATGCAGATGGCACCAGAAAGGAAAACAGTCATTCAGAAGAGCCAAGGAGAAAGTAGATCCTAAGTCAGAAAAATGGAACTTTAAAATTAGAAATGTAAATATCTCACCAAAAAGTCAAAGTGGGAATGGTCTTGTCAGTGGCCTTTGATTTTAGCCACATAGACAACCATCTAAAACATCACATTAAATTTAGACATTAGATTGACTGAACATGAACACCACTGACTGACATCAGCACTAGGGAATACTGCCTTCACAATTTCTGTAGAGTTTGGAAAAATGTGTTTTCTTCCCCCACCTTCCTGTTTCCACCAACCCTTCAATTCTGATTTGGAGTAGAGATAAAGAAAAACAGTTTGCCTTAATGAAATTTTGCACAAATAATTTTGCACAAATAATTTTGCACAAATAATCTGGGTGAAAACAAAAATATTAAAGAAGTAATTTGTGATGAGATCTTTAATAAGAGAATCAATTCCACTGAGTATATTAGACAACATTTCCCCAAAGCATTCTTTAGAATACATACAGATTTTGTTTGGTATATCCCTTATTTTATCCCTAGCTCTGTTAAATCACTCTTCAAAGGGTACTAAAAGAGCTCATAATCTAAAGCAACAGTTCATCAAATGTTTATGTAAAGTGAGGAATTATTTTCCTATTCCTATGTTTCATAATTTTTTAACTTTTATAACAGTTGATATTATAGGACAGTACTATAACATACTGTCTCTTTTTTTTGTTAAGTTTATTTTGAGAGGTAGAGTTCACATGTGAGTGGGAAAGGGGCAGAGAGAGAGGGAGAGAGATAATCTCAAGCAGGCTCCACACTCAACATGTAGCCTGATGTGTGGGGCTTGATCTCACGAACAATGAGATCATGACCTGAACCAAAATCAAGAGTCAGATGCTCAACAGACTGAGCCACCCAGACACCCCAACTATAGTATACTTCTAAGCGATCAGACATGAAGATGAACTAATATGGTGAACTTAGCAGTGTGTATTAAAGCGAGCTTTGAAATTTAGTCATAGATATCTGTTACATTTGGTCACCACAAAGCCAAATCTGGGAAGTTAATGGGTTAAGAAAATGTCAATTAGTAGTCGCCAAAAAGTTGGTTCTTCTGTGGAATTCACTGAGCAACGTTTCATTTGCACTTCTAATATTTTTCATTCTTTATATATATATTTTGTTTTTAAATTTTTTGAATCTAAAGATAACTTAAAATAATACAATATATGTTCATAGACCTCTCAGGTTCATTATTAACACACTTATGGCTTCTTTCTGGATTATTATTATTGTTTTTTATGATGAGTATAAAATTAGGCCAGTGGAAGCCCATTTACATTAGCATGTATAGATACACACAACTTTTTTAAAAAACTGTTTAAAAGTAAGAATCTGACATTGCATCTTATGAAACATATTCCAAGAATACAATGGTCTTTGGCAGAACAGGCTGTCATTATCATCATGGTCACACTTAAGAAAACCACTCAACATTATCTAATATACAGTCCATGTTTAAATTATCTCAGTGGTCCACAAAAAAAGATTTGTGGTTTTAAATTTTCATGATACTAAAAAAATTTTTAGTCCAGATTAGAAGTCTTGTAGAATATTGCCTATTTCACATGTGAATTTGTCAGATTGTCTCCCTCTGATTAGCTTCCAGTTAAAAGATGTTGGGGAAAATACTTATATTGATGGTGTGTCTTTTTCGTGTGGATGCAATGTGCCCAACGAGAGACAAAGCCAGGTTATCTCATATCAGTGATGCTGAGGTTTATCATTTGGTTAGGGTGATGAGAATGACATCTCTTCATTTTAAAGATGTGTTTTTCTTTTGCAAGTAATAAGCCATCTATTTCAAAATATTTTGAGATTGTGTTAAGAACCTACTATTTCCAACACCTTTTTACCCAGTGTTGTGTGTACACGTGTTGATTTGGATTGATGGATTCCTTTTTTATTCAAGAATAATTTTATTATTGGTTTTTATTATCACATTATTCTATATCAATATTTATATATATAATATATATGTATCTGTATCTATATATCTATATGTTTTATACCATAATATTTCACTTCTACATGGCAAAATTTAGTCATTTTTTTTCTAGATTTTTGAATCAAGTTAAGAAGGCTTTCTTCATAATCACACTTGCACCCAGTTTTAAAGGTGTCTTTTTCTTTTCCTATTATTGATAAGGTTTCCTTTATTGCATTAAGATCTTTCATTGATTTGGAGTTTACTGGAATATGATATGAGTTATGACAATAGTTTTGTTAGTTTTTAAATGGCCACCTATTTGTTCCAGCCTACTTATCAAGAAGTGATTGAGAAATCCCTTAATTATGCAGTAAATTTCTAAATACACTTGGACCAATCTTGGGGACTTCTATTCTGTTCCAGTGGTTTGTCTGTCTGTTCATGTGCCAGTTAGGTGCCCTTTTAAAAGAAGAGGCTTTATAGTGTGTTAGCTCTATGAAGTGTATATCGCTACCAAGCTAGCCTCTCTACATTGCTTTTTTTTTTTAATTACACAGTTTATTTCCTTTGTTATTCTTGCATTATACACACACAGTTGTGAAGAGATGTGTCTAGCTCCAGAACATAAGCACTAACAGGCTATTTTCTTTTATAGAAACAACATTAAATGTCTTACCCAGCTTGGGGAGAATTGATATCTTGACAACATCAAGTCATTCTACCTAAGAGCAAGGGTGATTTGTTGTTCAAGTCTCACTTTGTGTCTTTCAGGAGTGTTTTAAAGTTTTTCTCCTGTGTTTCCAGATTTTTTTAAAGTTTATTTGTTAGCATATTTCTTTTCTATTATTAGTTTTTCACCACAGTTGTTACTATGGGGTTTTCCTCTTTTGCTGAGTTTTTAAACTGGTTATTAAATGAATAAATGAGGGCTATTGATTTTTGTAGTTTATTTTATATCATGCTTCTTTAATACCTTACTTTTATTAGCATCATCATTGGTCCTCTTCGGTATTTCAGAGTACACTATTATGTACAAACAAATATGGCTGTACTTCTTTTCACCTATCCTATACCTCCAATAGTTTTTGTCTCATCTCTTCTCTTTGACTGTGCCTCTAGGGTTTCTATATGATAACATAGTTTACAGATTTCTTTCAATCAAGAATAAGTGTTTAACCTTGTCAAATCTTTTAAAGTCTCTATCATGTGGTTTTTCTCCTTGTATATATTAAGATGTTGAATTATAATTATTTAAATATCAAACTATTCTAACATTTCAGGAATAAATCCCACTTGGTCATGGGGAGTTATTATTTGTGTGGTATTAGCTCATATTTGCTAATGTTTAGGAATTCTTCATTGATATTCATAAGTGACATGTAGAATAAAAGTGTGAAGTAAAACTTCATTGAATTTATCTTACTCTTTGCTCTTGGAAGATTAATCATTATTAGGATTAACTCATCTTCGAATGCTTTATAGACATCTTCCATAAAACCTTGAGTCCTTATTTGTTGTCCTGAGTTGTTTGATAACTTGTTTATTAAATGAAAATTATTCTGCTTCAAACTTCGATTCATGTTCACCTGATTTTTAATGATGAGCCTCAACATTTTGTTTTATTATTAATGAGTAAAGCATGGATATTGAGGGTGTACACTCTGGTACTAGACTTGGCCTAGGTTAAAATTCCAATTTCAACCATTACCACATGATCTTGAGAAATAAATTTACTCTTTGAGCCTCTTTTTTTTTTTTGAGAGAGAGAGAGAGAGAGAGAGAAGCAGGGGAGAGGCAGAGAGAGAGAGGGAGGGAGGGGGTCTTATGTAGGCTTCGTGTCCAGCCTGACACAGAGCTCGATCTCACCACTCTAGGATCATGACCTGAGCCAAATAAAGAGTTGGAAGCTCATCCAACTGAGCTACCCAAGTGCCCTGAGCCTCACTTACTTGATCTGTGTATAATCTACCTCATAAACTTGTTGTTAGGAAATGACTTGCCAATATGTATACACCTAGCCCATCCTAAGTTCTCAGTAAGCATTAGCTATTGTTGTTCTTCTCATTCTTTCATTTATTCAAACATTCACCAAACATATCTAAACAACGTTAAAAAACTAAAAATGCCAGGCATTGTGATTGATGCTTAGGGTATATACAAATGGGGATGACATGGATCTTATCCTAAAGATAAGATCACATCCTAAAGAGGAGACTAGATAGATATGGTGGTCAGGAAAGGTACCATAGAGGACTCTGAAAGAAAAATAAAAGCAAATAATATATTAAAAGGCATGGAGGCATAAAATCACATTTTTGGAAATCACAAATCTCTACACAGCTTGAACTTAAGCCAATGAAGTGGTGATAGTAGTGCTAAAGAGTGGGAAATGGCTAGATCTGGAAGGGCCTTAAGTCATGTTAGTGACTTTGAACTCTCCTCAGTGATGGATGGTGATTGAGGGTTTTCAGTAGTATGGAGTTAGGTCTGGCTTGTGTTTATTAGAGACCATTCTGATAACCAGATGGAGAATGGAAGATTGGCAACATGACCAGTGGAAAGAGCAGTTGTCTAACCTATGTATAGCCTCTAAGAATTATCTTGGGACCTTGTGTACAAATATAATTTTTTAAGTCCTATTTTCAAAGATTTTTGAGTTAGTGGGACTGAGGTAGGGCCTCGAATAAGTGTTTTCAGGGAATTTTAGTATTCATGATTGGTAGTCACACAATGAAATAGAAGGCCATTGTAACTGTCCAGGTGAAAGGTGTTGACGCTGCTGTGTTGCAGAGGTGGGAGGAATAGAAAGCAGAAATAATAATATACATGCTTGTGTGTGTGGGCATCAAAAAAGTCGTAGTGAATATTTATGTTTTCATGGATGCCACAGCCTTAAAACATTCTTTCACAGTTTATTTCTATGTCTTCTATACTAATTTAGTTTGGAAATTTTAATAATGCATGCTTCATTTTAATTTTTGTTTTAGTCCTAGGACAAAATATCAACAGCACAGATGAACTGCTAGAGGTAGTGTTAAAAGAGAAGGATGAAGTGAATACACTTCAAGTGAGTGCCATTGTCACCAGAGAAGGGGAATGTAAAAGAAAAGTAAGATTTGCAGATGAGTTATCTTCTGGTCATAGTGAGTTCAAAGTTCATAGTTCGTAGTAGTATTCTTTATAGGCATCCAGGAAGCTCAGAGAAGAGGTTCAGGCTGGGGAAACAGCTCGGAACCATCAGCTTATTATTGGTATGAGCTGAAGCTGGGAGAGTGGAAAATACTACATAGGATGAGGAGAATACAAGACTCAGGAGAGAAGTTTGGGAACCATTAGAGGCTGGAAGGAGAAAGGAGTGTGCAAGGAAGAGGAAAGCCAGCTAAGGCATAAAACCAACGGGAGTGTTGTTAAGAATGTCAAGGGAGCAACAGATGTCAAGAGAAAAAGCATGGCTGGAGGGGATCAGATGTCCCAGGGGAGTCCATGAGAGCCCCACAAGTTCTAGGATGTGGACCAGGTAGCTGCTACTGAGTTTCCAAGAGCAGTTTCAGTGAGATACTGAGAGCAACAAGTCTGCTTCTCCTAGTTGTCATGGGAAAGAAGAAAGGGAAGCAAGAGAAGGCAACACGTAAAAGTAACAGGATGGTTTTATTTTTATTTATTTTTTATTCCTTAAAGCAGTGAGTATAGCTTAGGTACAATGTAAAGCATGTTGATATATCTTTTTTTAATTTTTTAAAATTTATTTTTGAGAGAGAGAGAGAGAGACATAGAGTGCGAGTAACTGTTTTAAATTGTTGCAAAATGGGGAGGAGACACGGTGCAGCCTTTGGAGGGATGTGGTGTGTGTTTGAAAACAGGACACATATGAGCCTATTGTAGGAGCTGAGAAGCAGCTGATGTGGAGGAGCAAGAAAGAAAGAGGTCCTACAAGTGGCATTTGATAAAGCCCAGGACAGAGCATGACTTCTTTTATTCCAAAACTAGCAGGAAGGAAGGAAGCAGGTGTGCAAGCAGAAATGCATTTGAAGATTAGGGTTTTTGAAAATAGAGTGAGTTTGTGCCTGACCCTCTTCATTGTTTCTATGCAGTAAAATCGAGAGTTCTGTTTACTAAGGAGTGGATTAAACCCTTTAAGGGCACTAAGTGCTGAAAAACTCAAGACACATTTCCATCACTCCACCTTGTTTAATAGGGTGGGGGAGCACATCTCAATTTTGAACATAGACTTCGTCTTGAAATGATATCAGCCTTTAATATATGGTGATGCCAAAATAAGCCTTTCTGCAGATTTTCTGTTTTTCTTTTCCTTATTGGTGCTGCATCTCTGCTGGCGGGCTAAGTATGTGCTTACTGCCTGTCACATCATCCTGCGGTAAAGCATTTAGGAAAAGCCATAAAGGACTGGAGCAGCTGCATTGAGGGTTGGAAAAGGCGGCGGGGGTGGGGAGGCGGGCACGTGTAAAGGCAGTGCAGAAGGACTCGATAAAACTTGCAACCTGAACCTTGTTGTGATGCCTTTACATGTACATTATTATTGGAAAGAGTGGGAGTGGGTGTGGGAGAGGCATTGGCTCAGATCTCTTATTGAGGGATCATCTCATTCAGGTCCATTCTGAGTTCCTACAAGCCACCATGGCCTTAGTGACATCCTCAGAGGGGATGAAAATATTGTCGTGCTAAATAGTAGGTTTAATTAAGTTTTTGTGCTTATTACCAGCCCAGTTTCAAAGATTTTGCATGTATTAACTCATTCAGTATTCATAGCAACCCTAGGAGACAGGTGCTATTATTAGCCTCATTTTAATAAAATGAAACAGAAATGAAAATCAAAAATACTTTGCCCAAGGCGCTACCTGTTCAATGGTAGAGCCAAGACTTAAATCCAGAAATTGTCCTTTTCCTTGTTAAAGTGAGAAAGAAATCACAAAATGTGGACTAATGTGGGGTGGTTTGAGATAAAAGCTATCTTCCATAGAGAAGTCTATGGGTAGGAGAAGGAGATGGGTGAAGGGACCTTCTACAGTAGCAAGACCCTCAGCTTTGACATTGTTCTCAAAGTGAACAAGTCATCTGATTCACAGGCAGAGGTAGGATTCAGAAGTCCAGTAATGTTCATTTCTTCCTGTAACAAAATCGATAAAGCTATATTGAGTTTCTAATAACTTTCAGTTAATGCCCTGTGACAATTTCCTTGAGTTCAATAGCCTTGTGTGTGTTTGGCTCCTTGCTGTGGAACAGTGGCTGCCTGTTGGAATCAGGGATATGTCTCACACATCCATAGAATGCCCAACAGCTCCTGAAGGCAGTCACATATAACTCGTTTCCTGCAGAAAGTTCTATTGGTTTGCCCAGGCAGGTATTCATTATCCATTTGCTTATGTTTAGCAGGTTGGAAAGAGGAGAAAACCAGCTTAAGAGAAAAGAATTGAATAAAAATATGAAATCACATAGATTTCATGTTATAGAAAAAGGAGGGTCCCAGGAGGGGATGGGAATTGTTCCCCCTTCTTTCCTTTTGCTTTTGAGAGATCACTCTTCTGAGGACACCAGATATCCTGCCTACAGGTACCATGACATGTCCTTCCACAGAGTCTGTGAAATACCACAGAGTCAGAGCAAGACTTTGGCTTGCTATTATCCCCCTCCTCACCCACTGGAAGCTTATATTGGAGTTCATGTTAGTTCCAAATGAAAATCCTGCCTCCTCATGAAGCTTTGCTGATAATCTCTAGTCAGAAGAGATTTTCTACTCTGAACCCCACTAGTATTTAATTTACCCCATTTGTGCAGCATTAAACAAATTCTGCCTTTTATGTGAACCTGTAGAGGTTGCACAGTTCTCTTTGACGTAGGGTTATTGCTTGCCCAGTGTACTGGGGCTGTCATCTCCTCAGAGAGGGCTCCTCTCAGAGAGGGCTGACTCCCCTCATCCCTCCCAATTCACATGCCCACCATCACCAACTTTGAAAGGAGAATAAAAAATAAGCCTATGGCTCAGAAAAACTGGAAAACTCTCTGGGATCATTTTATTAACTCTTAAGGGAATGGAAATACTTAAAAAAAATGGCAGAATGAAATTGGTGGTAGCCATTCTGCCAGCCATTGAGCAAGGCCAATCTGAGAATAACAGTGAAGAGAAACAGACACCAGGAAAAAGAAAAAGACTGAGATCTGACAGCACTGTTTGAGCTCCTGGAATGAGGCTTGTCTGCAGTCAATTGTCCTGTGTGCTTCCAAGTTCTGAATTTTAATTTATTATTATTATTATTATTATTATTATTATTATTATTATTAATTTTAATTATAATAGGCTTAAGGTCCTTTGAGTTGAATATTTTTGTTTTTATGAAGAGTCCTGGTTAATAAACTTCAATTAACTTTTAAGTATCTTAACATCAAGATTGAGGTCTCACCTATGTCTAGTTTTCCAGAATTTGAAATAGGATCAGAAGAAACAAGAAGGAAGGAGGAAAGGGAGGGGAACAGAGGAAGGAAGGAAGGAAGGAAGGAAGGAAGGAAGGAAGGAAGGAAGGAAGGAAGGAAGAAAGAAAGAAAAACGAAAAGGAAGGAAGGGAAGGTAGGGAAGGAAGGAAGGGAAGGAAAGAAGGAAAGAGTAAGTGAAGGAAGCAAGGAGGAAGGAAGGAAGGAAGGAAGGAAGGAAGGAAGGAAGGAGGGAGGGAGGGAGGGAGGGAAGGACTAATGGTGCCTCTAACTCCTGCCTGTGATTTTCCCATTTGCGTGCGATGGGAAAATCAGTGCTCTCGATTTCTCTTCCAGCTAATTGAGTTTATGCTTGTGATTCCTCAGTTCATTATTTGTCTTACCAAGAATCCAGCCTATTTGGTGAGTGACTACTCTCCCTCTGACATGTTATCCACAGTGATAGCTTATCTGTGAAATATGGAAGAGCTAACAGTTCAGCTAGTTTTGTTACAGGCCTAGGTGTAGAGAAGAAATGGCATGCACTCCAAACAGATAGATGGATGTGAATCACACACACTCAGGTGCATGATTGCATGCACCATACCCATACTTCAAAGCCTCTATATATCATACTTCTCTCATTTTTTTGTGGTTTCTTTGATTCTCTCACTCTTGGTAGTGTTTTTTTCCCCACAACTTGATTCTTTATGACAGTTTTATGGGGTACATTTCACATGCCATAAAATTCACCCATTTAAAGTACACAGTTCAGTGATTTTTAATATATTCAGGGCTGTAGAACCATTACTGCTTTCTAATTTTAGAATATCTTCATGACCCTTCAAAGTAGCCCTGTACATATCACTGGTATTCCCCATCCTTCAACACCCCTACTCCCTGGCAACTACTAACCTGTTTTCTTTATCTGGTTTCCTAGTGTAGGCAAGTCACATATAAAGAAGCATATAATAAGTGGTATTATGTGTGTATCTTCTTTCATTTATCCTTTTGTTTTCAAGGTTCATCCACATTGTAGCATGTGTCAGACCCTCATTCATTTTTATTGCTCAACAACATACTACTGTATAAATATATACTTTATTTATCCATTGATAAAGATTAAGTTGCTTCTACATTTTGCTTTTATGAATAATGGTTTCGTCAACACTGACATACAAGTTTCTGTGTAGGCATGTGTTTTCATTCCTCTAAATTATGTACCAAGATATGGAATTACTGGGTCATATAGTAAGTGTCTTTTTCACTTTGTGAGGAATGGCCAAACTCTTTTTCAAAGTGGTTGCACCATTTTACATTATCGCTAGCAATATACGAGGATGCCAATTTTTCTACCTCTTCATGAGTAATTGTTACTGTGCATCTTTTTTATTTTAGCCATTCTGGTAGATGTGAAATAGTATCTCATTTTGACTTTGATTACCATTTCCCTAATGACTAATGAGGTTGAGGATCTTATCATTTGTTTACTGGACATGTGTATATTATCTTTGGAAATATGTCTGTTCAAATCTTTTGCCATTTTATCCACTGGTATATTTGTCTTTTTATTGTTGAATCTAAAAAGTTCTTTATGCATGCTGGATACAGGTTCTCTGACAGATAAAAGATTTTCAAATATTCTCTCCCTTTATGAAAGTTGATTTTTCACTTTCTTGATGATGTCTTTTGATACATAAGTTTTAATTTTAATGAAGTTAAATTTATGTATTTTTTCTTTTGTCGCTTATGCTTTTGGTATCATCTAAGAAACCATTGCTCAATCCAAGGTCATGAAAGTTTATCTTTTATTTTCTTCTGGAGTTTTACAGTTTTAGATCTTATATTTAGGTCCAAAATTCATTTTAGTTAATTTTTTCAAGTGGAGTGACACAGGGACCCAAATTTATTATTTTCCATGTGGATATCTTGTTGTCCCACAAACATTTTTTAAAAATATTATTTTCCCCATTTAATTTCTTTGGACTTGTCAAAAATCAATCGCCCATCAGTGAACATTTCTGGACTCTCAATCTGTTCCACTGATCTATGTATGTGTCCTGATACCTGTACCATATTCTCTTAATTACTGTAGATTTATAGTTTTGAATTTGGGACATGTGAGTCTTCCAACTTGTTCTTCCTTTTTAAGATTGTTGTGGCTTTTCGAGGTTACTTGCGTTTACATATGAGCTGTAGCATCAGCTTGTCAATATAGAAAAAGAAAAACATAGCTGGGATTTTGATAAAAATTACATTGAATCTGTAGATCAATATGGGGAATACTGTAACCTTAACAATGTTAAGTCTGCTGATCTAAGAGCAGAGGATGTTTTTCCACTTATTTAAATCTTCAGTTTCTCCTGACCACATTTCAAGTTTTGCTGTATGTCTTACAAATTTTTTGTTAAATTTAATTCTGGTTACTTTTTTCTTGTTTCTGGGATATTATAAATGGGATAGTTTTCTTAATATCGTTTCCAGATTGTTTATTGCTAGTGTATAGAACTGCCATTGAATTTTGTATCTTGACCTTGCACCCTACCATACTATTTATTGAAGTCTTCCATTAATTCTGGTAGTTTCTTAGTGAATTCCTTAGGTTTTTATCATGTCATTGGAAAATAATTTTACTTTTTTCTAATTTGGATGACTTCATCTCCTTTTATTGTCTAATTATGCTGCCTAGAACATCTGGTACAATGTTAACTAGAAGTAGTGAGAGTTGACAGTCTTGTCATGTTATTGATCATACTGGCAACATTGCTCAGTCTTTTCTATGTTCCATATAATGTTACTATGAGTTTTCATAGATGTCCTGTATCATGTTGAGGCAGCTCCCTTCTGTTGCTATTTTGTTCAGTATTGTTCAGTATGGGATTTTACCAAATGCTTTCTCTGTATTTGATTGATTTTCATATGCTGAACCAACATTGCAATTCTCTGATAAATCTCATTGGGTCTGGTATATAATCCTTCTTTCTGTTGTGGGATTTGATGTACTAAGATCATTTGCATATATATTTAAAGGGATACTCGTTTGTCATTTTCTTGTGATACCTTTCTCTGATTCTCTTGTATAATACTGACCTCAGAATGAGCTGTGGAGTGTTCTCTCTTCTATTTTTAGAAGAGTTTGTGAAGAGATAGTATTCCTTATTAAATGTTTAGTAGAAATTCCTAGTTAAGTCATGTGTCTTATGCATTTCTTTGTTGGAAGTGTTTCAATTACAAACTAATTCTCTTTGCTTATTATATATCTACTCAGATTTTTAATATCCTTTTGAGTCACTTTCAGTATCTTGTGACTTTCTAGAAATGTATCCACTTTTTCTCATTTACCTCATTTATTGTCATACTCACTGTATTTTCCAAAAGAGGCCTTTTCATTTCTGTAAGGTCATTAGTCTCCTCTTGTTTCCTAATTTGAGTGGGGTTTTTTTGTCTTTTTTTCTCCATGGTCTTTTTTTTTTTTAATCTACTTGATTGGGTTTTTTATTATTTTATTTATTTCCAATCTAATCATCATTATTTCCTTCTTTCTGGATGTTTCAGTTTAATTTTATTTTTCTAGTATTCCAGGGAAACACGTTAGGTTAATGAAATTTTTTGTGTTTTTTTTTATTTTTTAAATATTTATTTATTTTTGACAGAGAGAGAGAGAGAGAGACAGAGCATGAGTGGGGGAGGGGCAGAGAGAGAGGGAGACACAGAATTCAAAGCAGGCTCCAGGCTCTCAGCTGTCAGCACAGAGCCTGACGCGGGGCTCGAACGCACAGACCGTGAGATCATGACTTAAGCCAGAGTCGGATGCTCAAGCAACTGAGCCACCCAGGCGCCCCAATTTTTTGTGTTTTTAATGTAGGCATTTACCATTACAAAGTTTTCTTCAAGAACTGTTTAGATACTTCTCATAAGTTTTGGTATGCTTACTTTTGTTTTAAATTGTCTCCAGGTATTTTCTGATTTCCCTTGTGATTTGATCTTTGACCCTTTGTTTATTTTAGAGTTTATTGTAGGGGCGCTTGGGTGGCTCAGTCGGTTAAGTGTCAGAGTTCAGCTCTGGTCGTGATATCACAGTCTGTGAGTTCGAACCCTGAATCAGGCTCTGTGCTGACAGCTCAGAGCCTGGAGCCTGCTTTGGATTCTGTGTCTCCCTCTCTCTCTGCCCCTTCCCTGCTCATGCTCTGTCTCTCTCTGTCTCAAAACTGATAAAAACATTAAAAAAATTTAAAGAGTTTATTGTTTATTTTCCACATATTTGTGAATTTCCCAAGTTCTCTTTTGTTGTTGATTTCTAATTTAATTTTATTGTGTTCAGAGAACATACTTAGTATTATTTCAATCCTGTAAGTTTTATTATGTTTTGTTTTATTTTCTAGTATATGGTCTATCTTGGAGAATGTCTCATGTACAATTGAGAAAAATATATATTCTGCAGTTGAGAGGTGTGTTCTATGTCTGTTAGAACTGCTTGGTTTAAGGTATACTTTGAATGTTCTATTTTCTTGTCTGTAGTTACCTTCATTGTTCAGTTCATTATTGAAAGTAGAATATTGAAGCTTCTGATTATTACTATTAAATTACCTATTTTTCTCTTTAATTCCATCAGGTTTTTGCCTCATGTATTTTGGTACACTGCTCTTAGGTACATACTTGTTTGTAATCATTATATCTTTCTTATGAATTGACCTTCTTATAATTATAAAATGTCCTCTGTCTTTAAGCAACAATTTTTGATATTAAAACTTATTGTCTAATACTACTATTTCTACCCAAAATATCATTTAGTTACTTCTTACATGATATATCTTCTTCTACTCTTTTACTTTTAACCGATTTCTGTCTTTGAGAGTAATGTGTGTGATAAGCAATATAAAGCTGGAGCATATTTTAAAATATATTCTTCTAGTCTCTGCCATTTCTTTGGAGAATTTGTTCCACTTACATTTAATGTGATTACTGGTAACATAGGAAATTATCTGCTAGTTTGCTACTAGTTTTTTGTAGGATTTTTTCCCCCTTATCCCCAAAATCATGTCTTCCAAACATTA
Source organism: Panthera tigris (assembly GCF_018350195.1). Lineage (NCBI taxonomy): Eukaryota > Metazoa > Chordata > Mammalia > Carnivora > Felidae > Panthera > Panthera tigris. The sequence continues at coordinate 5,241,392 of NC_056669.1, forward strand.
AATACATATTAACTAGTATATCTTTTTAATTCCTTTTTTTTGTTACTTTTAATATTTTTTGAGTTCTTTTTTTAATAGCTGTTCTAGGAGTTACCATTAACATTTTAATTAAAGTCTAAATTAAACTTAAAATATGCTTTAAAATATTACCAACTTAATTTCAGTAGTATACAAAATCTTTGTTCTAATATAACTCTATTTCCTCATTCTGCCTTTGCATTAATATTGTTATATCATACAAACTATATTAGAAACATTTCAATATAAATTTGTAATTTTATACATATATAAATTTATTTACTTAAATAATTTAAATTAAAATATATATATATATATATATATATATATATATATATATATATATATATATATATATAAATTTCTTGTCAAATTGGTTTCCATACAACACTCAGTGCTCATGCCAACAGGTGCCCTCCTTAAGGCCCATCACCCACTTTTCCGTCTCCCTCACCCTCCATCAATCCTTAGTTTGTTTGTTCTCAGTATTTAAGAGTCTCTTATGGTTTGTCTCCTTCCCTCTGTAATTTTTCTCCCCCTTTCCCTCCCCTCTGGTCTTCTGTTAAGTTTCTCAGGATCCACATAAGAGTGAAAACATATGGTATCTTTCTCTGCCTGACTTATTTCACTTAGCATAACACTTTCAAGTTCCATCCATGTTGCTACAAATGGCCAGATTTCATTCTCTCTCATTGCCAAATAGTATCCCAAAGCGTTTGGGTTGTTATATTTTATTTTCATTTGTTTCCATATATTTTTTATTTTCTTCTCTAATTGCCTGGTTGACCCATTCATTCTTTAGTAGGGTGTTCATTAACCTCCATGCTTTTGGAGGTTTTCCAGACTTTTTCCTGTGGTTGATTTCAAGTTTCATAGCATTGTGATCTGAAAGTGTACATGGTATGATCTCAACTCTTTTGTATTTACTGAGGGCTGTTTTGTGACCCAGTATGTGATCTATCTTGGAGAATGTTCCATATGCACTTGAGAAGAAAGTAGGTTCCATTGCTTTGGGATGCAGAGTTCTAAATATATCTGTCAAGTCCATCTGATCCAATGTATCATTCAGGGCCCTTGTTTCTTTATTGATTCTCTATAGATGATCTATCCATTGCTAAGTGGAGTATTAAAGTCCCCTGAAGTTACCACATTCTTATCAATAAGGTTGCTTATGTTTTTGATTAATTGTTTTATATATTTGGGGACTTCCAATTTTGGTGCATAGACATTTATAATTGTTAGCTCTTCCTGATGGATAGACCCTATAATTATTATATAATGTCCTTCTTCATCTCTTATTACAGCCTTTAATTTAAAGTCTAGTTTGTCTGATATAAGTATGGCTACTCCACCTTTCCTTTGACTTCCAGTAGCACGGTAGATGGTTCTCCATCCCTTCACTTTCAATCTGAAGGTGTCCTCAGGTCTAAAATGAGTCTCTTATAGACAGCAAATAGATGGATCTTGTTTTTATATCCATTCTGATACTCTATGCCTTTTTGTTGGAGCATTTAGTCCATTTACATTCAGTGTTATTATTGAAAGATATGGGTTTAGAGTCATTGTGATATCTGTAGGTTTCATGCTTGTAGTGGTGTCTCTGGTACTTTGTTGTCCTTGCAATATTTTACTCAAAGAGTCCTCTTTAGGATCTTTTGTAGGGATGGTTTAGTGGTGGTGAATTCTTCAGTGTTTGTTTGCTTGGGAAAACCTTTATCTCTCCTTCTATTCTGAATGACATACTTGCTGGGTAAAGGATTCTTGGCTGCATATTTTTTTCTGTTCAACACATTGAAGATTTCCTGCCATTCCTTTCTGACCTGCCAAGTTTCAGTAGATAGGTCTGCTACTACCCTTATGCATCTACCTTTGTATGTTAAGGGCCGTTTGTCCCTAGCTCTTTTCAGAATTCTCTCTTTATCCTTCTATTTTGCCAGTTTCACTATGATGTGTTGTGCAGAAGATGGATTAAAGTATCATCTGAAGGGAGTTCTCTGTGCCTCGTGGATTTCAATGCCTATTTCCTTCCCCAAATCAGGGAAGTTCTCAGCTATGATTTGTTCAAGTACACCTTCAGCCCCTCTCTCTCTCTCTTCTTCTGGAATTCCTATGATATGGATATTGTTCTGTTTGATTGCATCACTTAGTTCTCTAATTCTCCCGTTGGACTCCTAGATTTTTTTCTCTTTTTCTCAGCTTCCTCTTTTTCCATAATTTTATCTTCTAATTCACCTATTCTCCCCTCTGCCTCTTTAATCCTCACTGTGGCTGCCTCCATTTTATTTTGCACCTCATTTATAGAATTTTTTAATTCGTCATGACTATTTTTTAGTCTCTTGATCTCTGTAGCAATAGATTCTCTGCTGTCCTCTATGTGTTTTTCAAGCCCAACGATTAATATTATGACTATTATTCTAAATTCTTGTTCTGTTATATTGCTTAAATCGGTTTTGATCAATTCCTTAGCTGTCACTACTTCCTGGAATTTCTTTTGAGGAGAATTCTTCTGTTTTGTCATTTTGGCTGGTTTTCTGTCCCTTATGCGTTTTAGAAGCTTGTTGTGTGCTCTGAACCTGTGAGCACTGCCATATTAAGGGAGGGTCATACCCTGTCCAGGGCCTGGTCCTTCAGGAGATGTGTTTTTCAGAGATTGTTACTTGCTTTCTGTTTTTGTGACTTTGGTTATTTTATTACCCTACTCATAGTGATATTTTGGACCCTCCACCAGGTGTGCTTTGATTTGTTCCTTGGAATAGCCCTGTAAAGGAAAACAGATAGACAAACCAGAGACAAAAACATGCAAACACAAACACAAAAACAAAAATCGAAAGACTAAAAACAAAACAAAAAACCAAAACGCCAACTACAAGTAAAGAAGAGAGTTGGAGGTGGTGCTGATGGAAGGCACATACAAAGAGAGAAATGACAGGAGTGGGTGGGGGGGGGACAGAAAAGAAAAAATAAACATTGACTAGGCAGAGAGACTAAAAATCTTAATCAAGAGAGAGGGAAAGGAAAATAAAGAAGGAGGCAGGAAAAATGAAACGAAGATAATGTTACCCAGACAGAGAAACTGTATGGCTTGATTATTCCAGAGAGAGAGAAAGGAGTGTAAAGAAGGAGGTGTAGAACATGTATAAGACAACGGATTAAATATGTCTGTTTAGACAGACAATAACCAGAGTAACCAGCCAAGGGAAGGAAGAGATGAGGAGGAGAAATGGCGGGGGTGGGGGGGGGGTAAGGGGGGGGCAAGGGCATGTAGAATATATCTATACATCCAGAATTGACCTAGAGTTAATCCAGGCAACTGCATCGCTTGTTGGAGGGAGCTTTCTGCAGGGTCTGTGCCGCTCCAGTGGATACACAGCTACCCAGTGCAAAGGGCATGGTTTGGTGTAGTCTGGACCCATTTCCATTATGTGCCCTGGGACTGGTCCCTTAGGCCCTACGTTGGTGGTGTGGGAGGAGGAATGGTGATCCCCTAGTCTCTTCATGGAGCTGGACCTGGTGGACTCCGTTTGAATCATCCTCACTGTGCCATGGGCGTGAACAGGGCGGTTCTTCTCACTCTGCCAACTTCCCTGACCCTTTGCTAGGCTAGGATTCAAAGTCCTGCTCTGTGTGTTCTGGCACTGGGGAAGGGTCTCTCAGTGCATCCGGATATGTGGTCCCTGCTGGCTTTGTTTGTGCCACCGCACTTCATGGAGGACTGCCTTCTCTTAATGTGGACTGAGCCGCAGCCCTTGCCATAAGCTCCCCGGAGTGGTGGATGCAGTCAGGCTTTGTCTTTTTCCACAGCACTCCAGGGAGATGGCCACCTTTTCCTACTGCAGACTGCACCCTCAGCCTAGCCACTGAGCCTGGGGGTGGCAGACACAGGCAGGCTTTGTACTATTGTGCAGCTCTTCAGGGAGGGAACCACTTTTTCCAACTACGGACTAAAATTTGTAATTTTGAAATGAAATTCTTTTTAAAAAAGGAACAGTTGCAAACAAAGTACATTTATATTGTCTTTTGTAATACCTATATAGTTAACTCAATTAGTGCTCTTATGTCTTTATAGGAATTTAAGCTACTGTCTAGTGCCATTTTATTTCATCCTGAAAGTCTCTTTCTGCATTTCCTATAGGACAGGTCTGTTAGCAGTAAAGTCGCTCAGTTTTTGTTTATCTAGTAGTAATATCTTACTTTTTCTAAACTTTTGAAGGATAGTTTATCTGAATAGAGAATTGTTGGGTAACAATATTTCTTTCAACACTTGGAAATGGCGTTGCACTGTTTTCAGGCTTCCATGGTTTCTGATAAGAAAGTCACCTGTTAATTTTATTGAGGATCCCTTGTATTTCATATATGTTTTATTTTCTATTGCCGTTTTCAAGATTTTCTCTTGGAATTTTTAATTTTGTCAATTTGACTATGATACATTATATTCTCTGATCTCTTTGAATTCTATCTGGATTTCATTGAGATTTTTCAACATGTGCATTAGTATTTTTCACAAAATTGTGAAGGTTTAGGTCATTATTTCTTTCAAATATATGTGGGTTTTCAGTTTTTGTGGGTTGTTGTTTTGCCATTTTCTCTTTCTCTTCTCTTTCTCGAGTTTCATAATTTCTTCTTGTTCTTTTTAATAATTTTTGTGTCTTTATTCGTATTCTCCATTTAATGAGACATCATGGTCATAATTTCCTTTAATTTTTTAAGATATGCTTTCCCTTAGTTCTTTGAACGTATTTATAATAGCTGATTTTAAGTCTTTGTGTATTAAACCCATACTTAATCTTCCTCAGGAACAATTTTTGTTGGCCACTCTTTCCTGTGTATGTGGCATACTTGACATCGGTTTGCCCATTTCCTATTTTGGCGGGGGGGAGGGGGGGACTGTACATTAATACAGTGTAATGAGAATATTCTTTCCCTACCAAGATTTATTGTTATTGTTTTTATGTTGTTTGAGTTTTTTCTATTGCTGCTTGTTTAGTTAGACAATTGTGGGCTAATTGTGTAGATTTTGTCTTCCCTCCTGTATGTGGCTACTCATTTCTCTTCTAGACATTTAGGAAGTGTTTTTGTCTTTATTTTTAAACCTGGCTTCCTGGGTGTGACTTCTTAATCAATGTAATTTGGTAGTCAGTCAATGATTGGTCACAAGATTTCCTTTAATGCCCTTCCTGTATGTCATTGACTTTTTGCCAATGATATTGGTTTATATCACACTTTTAACTTTGACTTCCTGCTTGGTCATGGCCTCAAGGTCAAGAAAATACTAGTGACTAAGGAATTTTGCTTTCTTGGATCTTTCCTAGGTATGCACAAAGACTTGTAGAAGCTCAGCCTTTTAGATCCCTAGGGATATGTAGAAGCTTTTAAAGGTTACCTACTTCTTCCTTACTCCCCTGCTGAGCTAAGCTGTATGTCACGTCAAATAGCCATCACAAGCTGAGAATACCCATTTTCCAAGGATCTAAAACTGTGGACAAAAGTTTGATTTTGTTTGAAGGTACTTTTTACAGAGCTCAAAAATCAATCATTATCTTACTGTTGTCTTCAAGTCTGCTGGCTTTTGGTTACTGAGTTCTTAGCTAGGAAGGGAAGGGAGATGGGGTTAGCTCCAAAGTAAAATGATACAGAATGTGCTGTCTTATTATTATTTTTTTTTTGGATAGATGATTCTGAGTTTACTTGGTACCTTTGGTTAATTGCTCACATTCTGAAATGTTTTATTTCCATTGTTTTGCCAATATTTTCATTGTTACGGGAGAAGAGTTCCCTGAGGTCACTGCTATTTTGGAAGTTGACCACCACTTCTTGTTTCTTAATCATTTTTCCTATGCACTAATGCTAAACTCTTCTTTTTCTATTATGTATTTTTCAAGATAATCATCATATCATGGAGTTATAATCCTTTGTATTTTCCTTATGTTGTAGTATTTATAGTAGGTGTTCAACAAATAATTGAATGTATTCTGCTATATATCGCCAAATATCCACTGAAGAGCAAAATCATACCTTATGGGGAACCATTGGTAAACATTATTTTATTAAATCTTTTTCACAATTCTGCTGGGTATTATTATTTCCATTTTATGGTGACATAGAGAGCTACATAAATATTTTACAATATCACACAGCTAGGTAAGTGACAAACATTGAATTTAAATACATATTTCACTGACTCCAAGGAAAATCTTAGGGATACTTTATAAATTAAGAGGAAGCACTGTGTCATTTTTTTTTTGAACTATAACTACCTATGATCTTATCAGTTTCTAGGAAATTAAATTTTGTTTTGTCATTTTGGCAATAGGTGTTGGACATTATTACACATTTCACTGAGCTTTTAGAGACCTATTAATTGAGCAGTCAGCAATGATACTTGGTCAGCCTGGCCTTTTTTCCAAAATCAGTGACCTTGAATTTAGCATGACTGAGTTTGTGGAATGTTAAGGTGTTCACACATGGAATCAGTGACATTCTTCCATACCTTCTCTTGTTTTAACCATAAACTCTCAGAGGAGGCTGTTGAATTGGGCACATTCATCCACATCCTGTTGTCTTGTCAATAGAACACAGGGAGAGATGTGGAAGTGCCCAGGTAGGTTTTCTCACATCTTGCAACCAAGGCAATAGTGCCATGATTCCCTGTATTTTATGGCTAATATAGCAGCAGGCTGGCACCCAAGGAAACTTCACATGCCCACCTGTATCTTACTATATTAGAAGAACATAAGGAAAACTTCTCAAAGTGGTGGTCATGGTCAGGATTATTTATGATTAAGATTACACTCAGACAAATGGATGCATCTTTGATGCTTTTTTTCATAAAAATTCTCTTGACAAAAGAAGTTACCTAACCAAATAGCTGCTAACAAGCCTAAGGACATGTATTAAAACTCTGATTTTGTCACAGTCACCGTCTTAAACTACTTTCCCTAAGTCCCAGCTTTTCCTGTTTCTCAAGGAAACAGAATTCTTAATATTGTCACATGAGCAAGAATACCCTGTCCTCTTCAAGGTCCTTTTGCTGAACTAAGAATCAAATTGACAGAAGACCAATTAACAAAATAAAATAACATTTAATTTTGCATAATGGGAATCCACAAAGACATGGAAATATGAAAGACAGGCAAAATGAGGTATATACCTCATCCTGAACTCAGGAGAAGGGGGGTAGGAGATACGGAACTTGAGAGAAAAGGAATTTATGAGGCAATAAGAAGAGTAGGTGTTTGGTAATTAGATGTTTTCCATATAGAAGGATCACTCAGATAAACTTTATCTCTGGTAATAACCCTTGTTCTGGGAAAGACCCATAGCTGAGATTCTTCTATGAAGTAAAAGGAGGGGCAGAAATTTCTGTTGAGCCCACAGGATATCAGCTGCCTCCAGCTCAATATAATCTTTATGCCCAACTGGCCCATCTTGAGGCAGTCTGCCCTCAGCCCCTACAATATCAATTACCTCCCTGAATCACACTAGGGATAAAGAGAGCAGTCATGAAATTTGTTCTTAAAGTTATTCAAATGCCATTTTTAATTGTTTTAAAACCTATGCTTCAACTTTGATATTGCTTTATCCCCATGTGAAGAAAGAAATCAGAGAGGAAAGGACTGTTGTACTATTTGAGGACAGGAATCATATTTCTAAGAATCATAAAGTTGTTCCTCAATTAATGATTACTCATGCGTGGATGTAGGTCCTTAGAGTTATTGTGTGTAGAGGACCAAGGCTCAGCAGGACTCACTAGCGAATAACACAGTTATGATCACTGTATATTCTTGCATACCTCGGTAGCCCGTTGCTTTCAGTGTAAGTTTTGTAGCCATGAATATAAGTAGCATTTATGATAGATTTGTTGTCAGGTTTTTTTTAGGAACATTTGTGTGTGTGTGTGTGTGTGTGTGTGTGTGTGTGTGTGTGTGTGTGTTAAAAGTCCCATCATTCTGAAGTCCATTAATATCTTATTCAGTTAGATTAGGGATGAGCCATATTTTGTGAATAATCTTTGGCAAACACACACACAGCTGTGTTTACTGTAAACTCTACACATTATGATTGAAGGAAAGATGAATAAAGGTTTTCGTGCTATGAGTCAAGGAGTAACTCCAGTTTTTTTGTACCTCCTAAAGCATTTCACTCCATCAAGAGCAGCTCAGGAACAACTTTCTTTGGAATCAATAAGAGTCAGTTATAAGGATGGACAAAATTATATGGATGAGAAGAAAATGAGAGAGTCCATCTGAATAATGAGAGATTTCTATTACATCCTTGGAAGTTAGGCACATATTCTCAAGCAACTTCTAAGTGCCTTTCTGATGCTAAGCTAGTATGTTTAATGACATGGGAAAACAACAGTTATAAAACTCAAAAATTGGAAATAATAACAGTTGCAAAAAATCTACAAAAATAATTAGCCATATTGTTTTTGACACCCTTTGATTTCATTGAGAGTGAATTATTCTTTGTCTATCAATGAGGTAAAAACCTGCTGCATTTGATAAACTCTGAGACAGTAGAAACCATTCAAAATGACCCAATTTGATGTCCAGTAGAGCATCAGGTAGAGATGAAAAAAATTCGATAATTTTATTATGAATGGTGTGAGCACTATTTCTATTTCTTCAAAAGGCAGAGTTTTCATTCCCTAGATGAAAAGTAGGCACTCAATAAATGTTGGCTGAATAAAAAGGTAATGCACAAATTAGAAAGCATCAGCAGAATGAAAATAATGAATTATTGCATGAATAAACAGTAAAACAGATATCTTCATCAGGACTTTCACTTGCCTATGTGTATCAGCAGCAAAAGGTCATCTCAAATCCCTAAAGAAATAGAGATTCTCACAAAAAAACATTTTCCCAGTATATGTAGTTCTGGGAAAGAGCTTTCACCTCAAGCTCTGCCTGCAATGCTTTGAATATTAATGTTGTGATTGAATATTAAATAAGAAATTTAATCAGAAAGTATCAGTGTGTGTGGTGCAGATGTAAACTTTGCCTTTCAACCCGTTAACAACAGGGGCCATATTTGGCTTAATATTTTTCTTTTCTGTTATCTAACAAAGGATCCTATTATTTCTTGTCAGGGAACTGGCAGCTGGTCATCAATTTCAATTAATCAGAATGCTTCAAATAATCTGGACTGCTTTTTCATTATTCAATATTTCAGCAACACTTGAGACTTTCCCTTTAATGTCTTCACAATGATTTAGCATTATTATTTTGAACAGATTCCCACACATGTTTATCACTTCGAACTGAATGTCTGTCGGTAGGGAAAAGAACTAGCAAAAAATTCCTCTTTTCAACCCTCTCAGCTGGCTAATCCTGAATCACAATAGCATCTGAAATAAGCTCGCATCCACCCATCCACGGGGAGGGATAAATTGTCCTAAGAATTTTCTTTGAGTAAATACTAAAAACCTCATATGAAATCCACTTTCCCATGACACCAGGTTTCCATCTACTCTTCGTTAATTAATGTCTATTGAGTAAGAAATGTTTCCTGTATTTGGACAGAAAATAAAAGCTGTTCCATGTGTTGTCAGAAGCTTGCCTTTGAAACATTGGTGCCTATACATCATATCTCTGTGGTCCGCAGGATGGACTATTGAAAGCTAGCTATTCTGGTCATCATGAATTTGGCTTGAAATAAACTCCTTTTTCATTTATTGTATGTCTTATGGCAAGAAAAAATTGTTCCTTGTTGTCTGGGAGTGATCATTTTGATCCTGTTAACCTAGTAAAGTTCTCTGTTGAAAGTAGCACATTGAAGCAATTATTAAATGAGAATAAAGGGATTTTTATGAATGAAAGATGCAAGATTATCCAAGCTGAGTGAGTATGAAATGGAGAAGAGTTTGGAGTCTAAAGTGGAAACAAATTATACATGAGAAATTTAAAAGAGGCTTGCTCTGTTTAAGAAAACTATAAAATCATAGATCACGGTGCTTACTAGTTTGCTAAAATTCATGGTTCCCTAATTGCAGATACTTTGTTGGAAGCATTACTGTATCCTCTGGGCAGTGCTGGACACATAGCAAGTGCTCAATAAATTTGTACTGGATAAATAACTGAGACCATTAGGTAGACTTGCCCAGAGGCTTTTTCTAAGATTGGTGGTTCATGGTAAGGATGTAGAAAGTAAGAGAGATAGGGTCCAGGGTTGGGAACATTGGTCTGGGATGGATAGGCTGCTGACACAGTGATTTATCTCCTGCATTTTAATCTTATTTGTTGCTATAATCAAATTTCGTCACTGCCAATGATTGGTAAATATTCCTTTCCAAGCAGTGCATGAACCAGAGATGTAATTTTGGAATTAAAGAGGATAGGATGCTTTGAAAGAAGAAACACTTGAACTTGGGGAAAGAAGGAGCAAAATACAGGAAAAGAATGACCTAAACCTGATAAAGACGTGAACTACAAATTCTGTTTTTAAATTTACCCTCAGTCCTTTATTGACAATTATCAAAACTGAATTTCTAGATAAAAGATGTCCAGTAGAATTTTCTTTGTTGATGGAGAAAGGTTTTGCAATCTGCATTGTTCAGTCCAGTAGCCACTAACCATATTGACCTATTGATCACTTGAAATGTTGGTTGTACAGTTGAGGAAATGTTTTTCAAATTTATTTAATAATTGAGCTCAAATAGTCACATGTGGGTAGTGGCTACTGGATTGGACAGCACAGGGCTAGTTCTGTGTCGCCTATAGTTACATGTTGGCTGTTGTGGTAGATGACAGGAGACCATGACATCAGAAGCACTTCTGCTAATTGGTGCCAAGGTCAAAGAGGACTGATGCTAGGAGGTACCACAGTTCATATCTCTTAGCATGGGTGATTTTTCAAATAGGGAAGTTGTGTTTTCTTTTACAAAAGGAAAGCAAAATCAATCTTTTCCTTATCACATAGTAGCAGGTCATTACACAGGGCTGAAAGAAGAATATAATAAATCAAGGGTTCCCAGAAGTGCATTTAGTAAAAGAAACAAAGAGTGTTTGTGATGTTTCTGATGAACAGGGAATGTTTGGCTTTCGGTGTCAAAAATAGCACTTGGATTTGCAGGCTTACCTCTGACCTTCAGAACTGATAAGCAAGATAAAGAGAGTTTATTGCCAAACCTCCAAGCTGTCAAGTCAGGGTCAGATGAAGCATTGAATTCTTCTCTGATAAAGAATAAAGTGTCTGCCCAGAAAAGGGCCAGCTCCATTAGACCACACACAGAGAATTAGGTGGGAAGAATTTCAAGCAGCAGTCTGAGAGGAGATAGGATAGGAGAACTAGCAGGGGGGAAAATGAGCAAGATTTAGTTTGTGTTTGTGCATAAGAAATAAGAAATAAAATGGAAATCACTGTTTTTATTTAGAACATGTCCCCAGGAAATGTGGATTCTCATAGACTGTGCTGCTGAGGGGGAAATAAATACCATTCTGCATGGAAATTTGCCGGTAATTATCCAGGAACTATTCAAATGTGTACATTTTTGACCCAGAAATTCCAATTTTAGACAAGTATCATAAGAAATAATCACAACTGTGCCATGTATAGCTAAAGGCCATTCACTGACGCAGTAGTTATTGCAGCCTTAATTATAATGGAGAGAAATTATAATTGACTGTCTGTCAATACAAGGTTGTTTAATTAAATTATGTTACTTCCATACAGAGGAACATCATTTGATCATTAAAATAACACGGAGAGATGCCTGTAAGTGCGTGAAGGTTTATATATCTGTATATATTTTCTTCTTGCATATCTGTATTTTTAAAGTATCCTTCAATATATTTAAATTTTTCTTAAATATTTAGAAAGCATTTTCAAATATATTGATTTTATAATAAAAAGGAAAAAAATAATTTTTATGTTCATTATAGTTTTGTTTTACCAAATGGGTTTTGAGCTATTCTGTGAACCCCTTCCTATCTTGGTTGTCAAGGAGATCCACTGTATCTGTTATCAGATGGAGATCAGAGTGTGCAAAAAATAACCCTCTTGGGCACCTCTCAGAAGCTCTCCTGCCTTACATGTCCAGGAGGATCTTAAACCATATAAGCAGTCATAGTGTGTAAGCTGCTTTATCCATTTATGCTTTCAGCTGGCTTATGTGATTTACATTCCTGCTTGCTTATCACCTTTAATAAGCAGAAAGCTATTTCACAGTGCTGATTGTCTCCTATTTCTCTTTGGAGAGATCTGTGTCCCTAACTGGATTACTGCAGGAAACTGTCCCCAGAGTGCATATCCACTGCTCCATTCTGGTCAGTGAAAATTTGCAATGTATTTTCCAAAGAACATGAATTCATGGCATGATGGACCCATTCCCTTTGTCTCTGCAACCCCATTTTTGAGTACAGAGAATTTGACCTCTCAGTTCTTTCCAACTGTACTAAAGCAACAACAGAAAGAAAGAGAAAGAGAAACAAAACAAAGCCAAAAAATCCCAATCAAACAAACAAACAAAAAAAATCCAACCTGTAATTGAGATGTGTAAGGTCATGGGAAGGAATAGAAGCAGAAGTCTGGGTTCATCTTAATTTGCTTTCATTGCTCATATTGAAAACCACAGCCAGTTTTCCGATCTACTACCTCTACTCTGACTGGGTTGACATGATATGCATTAGGAAATGAAATTGTAATGCAAGGAATGGACCCAGAAAGAATGTTCTCATAACAGAAGGCCATGTCAGGTCTTTATATTTTGTGAAAGCCAAGTCTCATGAAATAACAACACATACATTCCCAGAAGTGACAGGACATGCCTTTCCTATCACTGTCACTTTGGACAGAATGTACACAAGTTGTGGGAATATCCGGAAAGCTGAATTACTGCAGGGATGCTGATATAACTTAGCTAGATTTTAACTCATACCCGTGTTTGTATGTAGTTTAGAGGCTATAGGTGTTTTCTTCACTAATTTTAAATATATTATTTTTTATGTTTATTTATTTTGAAAGAGTGAGAGAGAATACAAGAGGGGCAGAGAGAAAGAGAGAATCCCAAACAGACTCTAAGCTGTCAGCACAGAGCCTGACACAGGGCTCGATCTCACGAACGGTGAGATCATGACATGAGCTGAAATCAAGAGTTGGACACTTAACAGACTGAGCCACCCAGGTGCCTCTTAACTAACTTTATTAAACAGCTGAAGGTGTCACCTGGCAGTGGTTATGTTACTCACATAGGTCCTATTGGTAAAGGTCCCCAAAGCACTCCACAGTCCTGCATAGTATATGCCACATCTGAAATCACTTGTTGAATGTCTGTTTTCCACATTACTGTACCTTGCTTTCAGGGACTATGCATTTTTTCACCATTGTATCACCTTGGGTTTGGTTCTCTACGTGGGGCATAGTTGACATTAAAAATGTGTATTTTGAATGGACAAATAAGAAATGTTTTAGGAAATCTAGAAAAAAAGAGACCTTGCTGAAAGGGGGAATAAGGACCAGTGCTAATGAGGTGGCAGGTCCAGTACAAAGTACTGTGGGTCTACTGGATAATACTGACAATTACTTTGCACAAAATAATAACACTGACATCAATAATAATATTAGTTACTATTTATTGAATGGCAATAAGCCAAGGCCTTTCCATTCCTGATGCCACTCAATTTTTGTAAGAATTATACAAAGCAATAATTATGTTCTCATTTTGTGGATTAAAAGACTGAAGTGCAGATTATTTATGTTACTCAAGGTTACAGCTGCAGGGCACCTAGTAGGCTCTTTCCAAGGACTTATTCCAAAAAAGGAGTAAAGGGTGAGAACCAGAATTTTATTAGTTCTCTGAATCACAAAGCCTGTTTCCTTTTCACTCACTATATTCCACTCCTTCCCAGAAAGGGAATTTAGATGAATTCTCTGTAGAACACACCTACCTTCATAATACTGAGTAACTACTGGTAAATAGGTTTCTGCAGAAATGCCTGAGGTACTTCAGGAGTGTTCCTCAGAATATAAGGAAATGAGGTGCTCAGAAAGATGGAATAAAACTCCCTTGGGGTGAGCTTCTTGGGTTAAAGCTTAGAGCTGAGTTTTTCTCTCTTTCCAAGAGTCAAATCCAACAACAAACACCACTAAGGGTTCCAACACCTTCCTAATGGGAGTGAAGAACAGCATCCAGGCAGCTTGCTGTCAAAGGAACAGCAAGAATGAGGTGGCAGTAGCAAGACATGGTGGAGACCAAGACCCCATTGGAGAAAGAGAAGTCATAGCTGAGGGAGAATAACCCCAGATGGACTCTGCTGAATCTCAGAGGCAAACACCCATAGTGAAGGGCCATATCCTCAACATCTACATGTGATCAGCTGAATTTGTCATTTTCTGGCTGCTGGTGGGAAGTGTGAGATCCCAGCAGACTTCTGACGCTGGCATGTGAAAGCCTGGATCTTGGACCTTGGAAACTTGTCTGAAGAAAGCTGACCTTGAGGGGGTGGGTGGTTGGGGGCAGAAATGAAGCTTCTATTGGTTGGGGACAAAGAGAACTTAATTTCTCTGTTTTTTTCCTCCATGCTTAGCTCCAGGTCATTGAAATGTGCTCTTGGAAATCACTGATCCTTGGTAGGATAGGGTCTCTGTGTTCACCTTATCCTTCTATACCATTCCCCTTCCAAGAGCCAAATAACAAGGAAGGAGTTCAGTGTTTACCAGAGCTGACTTGAAACAGAGATCAGGGACTAATAGTTGAACTGAATTTAGTGTTTTTTATGGGCTAAATTGTGTCCCTTAAATTCTTATATTCACAGTACTTCAGAAGGCAACCATGTGGGGAGATAAGGTCTTTAAAGAGGTAATCAAGTTGAAATGAGGTCTTTAGGATTGGACCCTAATCTATGACTGGGGTACTTATCAGAAGAGGATGTTAGGACACAGACATACTCACAGGAAGAACCACGTGAAGACAAAGTGAGAGAATACAGATGTTTGCATGCCAAGTAGAGAGACCAAGAAGAAACCAGCTCTGCTGACAGCTTGATCTTGGACTTCCAGCCTCCAGAACTGTGAGACAATAAGTTTCTGTAGTTCAAGCCCCCTAGTCTGTGGTACTTTGTTATGGGCAAGATGAACACAGTGCTCCAAGGTTCTGAAAATACTGCATGAAGGTTGAAGGCAGGTGGAGCCAGGAACAAGGGGGAATTGCAGACAACCCCCTTGGGCCCAAATGTTGCTTCTATAAGTGAATTTAATCATCAGATTTTAGTGTGCTTTGAACTGCGGAAACAAAATATATGCTGTTCACAGAGAATATATAATAATGATAGTAATGCCTATTTATAGAGTGTTTATTGTGTTCTAGCCTGTGCTCCAAGTGCAATACAAGTATTACTTCACTCAATCCTCACTGCAGCTTGCCAAGGGGAGTAGTGTACCTCTCCCCATTTTATGGATAAGGAAACAGTCTTAAGTGGATTAAGTAATTGTTCACAGTTATCCAGCTAGGGCCAGGGCTCAGGCTCTGACAGATGAATAGACTAAATTAGGCTCCAAGGTGTTTAGATGTTGTCAAGGTCCATAAAACAAGCAAAAGAGTAGCAGATCTGGGGCTTCTCATCAGCTCCTCTACAGTCACATGTTGTCATTCCACTGTTCCTCCCGGACTGCAATGAGTCAGACGAATGGCGTTATTATTCACCCAATGCGTTTGTACCACTCTTTAGAAAAGGAACAGCCTGTTATAATCAGGAAGGCTAAAACATCAGTGGTGGTGGCTAAAGACGGCCTTCGTCAACTTTATTTTTGTTCAAAACTTTTTGTCCTCATTTTTGAAATTCTTCAGAGAAAACCTTAGGCTTATGCTGAGTATTTATTATACATGATTGATCTTACAACTGGAATTATGCCATGATATAAGGCTGCAGTAATCCTTAAACACTGACTCACAGGCCCAGCTGGTGCTTAATTTGTATTTGCAATCAGCAGTGTAGATACACTTTTTTTTTTTAGGCAGAGTAAACATATAAATCCAGGATCAATATAGATTGGAGACTGTTTACAATTAACAAAACATGAGTTCTATGGTATTGTGGGGGGAAAAAGGAGAAGAAAAGTAAGGGCTCTTATCTAAAATTCATCCAGGTGCTCTCAGGTTGAAATGTCTGAATAAATTGTTACAGAATTGGAAAATTGTATCTGAAAAGGCCCTCCAGAAGCACCTGTGTTAAATCATGCACACATACAAGGAAAGACGATTTGAGAATAAATATTTGTTTTGATTAAGGATAAGACAGTTGATTAAAGTTCAAATATTTTCCAAACACCTTACAAATGAGCCTGAAGATGACAGATCTGTGTGTGTGTGTGTGTGTGTGTGTGTGTGTGTGTGTGTGTGTGTTTATCCATGTTTGTGTGTAGAGCAATTGAAGCACATTTTATAAGTTCTTTGGAAATCTTTCAGACTTGGGCTGACCTTTCAACTATATACTTATTCATTTATTCATTTATTCAGTTTTCCATTCATCCATTCAAAAATATTTATGGATTGCCTACTGGTGCTCAGAACTGGAGATGAGGCAGTGGATATGATAAAACATGGTTCCTCTGCCTAAAGATCTTAGAGTCTAGAGAGGCGGTGACTCATCAAACAATCATGGGAATGCAGTGTTGATGAATGCTATGAAGAAGTTAATGGTAGCCCAAGTACAAAACAGCTGGCCCTAACTAACTCCAAAACTAGAATTATTTCCCAGACGTGTTTGTAGCGGTGATATGAAATGCCAATACCTAGGGATGAAAGTTAAGAAACAGTAGTTGCATACTTTTCCTAGAAATGTGTCTTTTGACTACATTTGGCTTTAGATTCATTATTTTCTAGAACTGATTCTGTGTAGCTGCTGAGGAAAATAGAATATTCTAGCTCAGTGGTCTTAAAAATTGCTTGTTCACTACTATTCACACTGCCATTAGGTTCCCATTAGACCAAAAGAAGGAATAATTTTAAAAATTCTCCTGTTTTTTCTTCTGGACACCCAACAATCCTTAGGATCTGTCAGACCACCTTTAGCAGAACCAAAATCAAGGAAAAGGATGGAAATACTGGCTATTCTCCACCCTTTCCAGAGTCCACTCATTGTTCTCAGATCTTTTCCTTTTCACTGAGCTCTTGTTTGGATGATGTTGTTTGGGCATATTTGTCCCTGACTTAAAGGTATGGTTAAGGAAGAGTGAGCTCTTCCCTGAGAGTTGAGAGTTAATTTAGACTCCTTGAAAACTAAATTGATATTTTTTCATGTGGAAACAATGAGTTTTATCCTACTCAACCTATGAGTAGAAAGTCATTTAATGACTAGAAAATCATTTAGCCAGTAATTTATGAATCTCTAAACAGGTGTAAGGAAAGTAAAGAAGAAAGGAAGAGAAGTAATGGTTTTGAAAACCAGTAAAAAGTACTTTAAGCAAAAGCATTTCTTTTTTAACTAGCTGATTTTGCTCTGTCAAAGCAGGCTTTACCCCAATAATCAAGGGCACTCTATACTAATGGAGATGTGTGTGTGTGTGTGTGTGTGTGTGTGTGTGTGTGTGTGTGTGACGTGCCTCAAATAAATTTAATTAGAACTTATCAGCATGTGGCTTAAGTAGCAGAAGATGTGTAAGTGGTAATAAGCCAATATTTTAATATTTTTCTTGGTACTTTAGAGCATTATTATCCTTTATCAATATCAATATCTGAAACCTATCCTGGGAAAATAAACAAAAAGGAATAGAAGTTAAAGACACTTCCATCTGATAGTCTGTAATTTTGAGAGCCACTAAGTATAGAAGATAAGACTGCTCAGGATTTTCTGTCTCTGTTGCCCAATACTGAATCCTATCTAAATGATTACTATATGACCTGAAGGAGGGACTGATAAATGATTCACACTTAGGAGAGAAAAATGAGGAAATAGTAGGGCTTCAGTTTCCAGCAGACTGGAGAAGATGCATTTTCATGTTGACTAAACTTTAATCAACATTAAATTAGAAAATCAGACATATTCTCGGAGGACAAAAGAAAATCAGTGAAAAGACAAAAGTATAAGTGCATGGAATTCAAGCAAAACCATACTTAATTGTTACGCTGAGAAATCAGCTCCATCTGAATTATTTCTTATGAAACTGAAGAGACTTGTAGTTTATTCAATATTCAGCATTGTTCAAAATGCCTGAGTATTAGAATACACTGTTGTACTCACTGTTTTCCTCCAAAGGAAAGCAATTAAACAAGAGTGATGAAGTTTAGAAATAGGAAATTTTGAGGACCAATGATCTTATAATAAAATTAATAAATGAAGTGGAATAAAATACATCCTGTATTGGAACTCAAGAATAGAAACTAGCTGACTTTTTTTTTTTTTGGTTCTCTAAGTTCACCTCAACTAATGTGAAAAATGGAGATAATTATGCTTTTCTACCCCCTGTTACATGAGGGACAAACAAACCAATATCTAAGAAGCCCTTTATGGCTCTCAGGGGAACGGTAATGTAAATTACTTTCACAGGACAACTTCAAGCCTTCAGCTCATGGTAAATTGAAACATTCACCCCTTGTTTGGTTAACTCTTGACTTGGAAGGCGAATGAGGTGTCCTCTTGGGATACCAGTCAGGATTAAGGAAAGTCACGGACTGTAGGGTAATAAAAGTGAAAACATCCATCATGAAACTCTTAGAAAATCTCTTGCAATGCTTGGAAATGTTCTCCAAGTTATGTAGTTATATGGGGTGGCTCAAGGCAGGAGGTTATCTTTACAAAAGTAATCTTCTGTCATCTGGTGGCCATTTTGGACCTGTGGAAATGTGGCCGCACATGATTTCCCTACCATGTGTTAAAAGCTCTAAATCTTCTTGCAGTCAATGTGCAGGCCTAAATGTGGTTAAGTAAATGAAGGTCCTTTCTCAGGTGTGACTTTCTCAGTGGCAGATGTGGCTCCATGGTCACCTACCACATAGAGGAATGAAGTAGACGTTTCTCTGCCCTCACCATTGGAGATCATTGAGAGGACATGAACAGTGAAGAAAGAAAAGCAGCTGCTGAGTTAGGAATTCTTCATGGGAAAGTTCATTGCACCATGTCTTGAGTCTGTTAAATTGCTACAACACTTTTGGAAAGGAATTGGTTGCTAGGAATCAAACATAAAAAGATTTAAATCCATTTATTTAGTCTTCTTATTTATTCTAAATAAATAGTTCAAAAGAATATGAAAACATATGCAAAAGATGCTAAATCATATGTTTATTATAAATTTTGGTGTAATAATATACAAAGTGGAAGTAAATTAGGTACCTAGAAATAGCAGTATGTTCACGCCACTCTGAATACTAAGGAGTCATTTAAAGTTACCGTTATGAAGGTTGTGTGGCTACGTGAATCAATGCATATAATACTTAATAGAAAAGAAGGTAAAAATTATATATACAAGATAATTGCAAATATATATACATATTTATGCAGAGGAAAAATAAAAGGAAAACACACACAAAAATGTTTGCTAAATGTTTTGTTCCAGGCCCTGTTTGAGGAACTGAGCAAAATCAGTGAGAAGGACAGATAAGGGCACCATTCTCTGACATTTAGTGAAAGGAAATAATAAATGAAAATAAGAATATATTAGATAAAAGCCTTGGTGGCTCAGTCACTTAAGCATTTGGCTTTGTCTCAGGTCATGATCTCATGGTTTGTGGGTTCAAGCCCCGTGTCAGGCTCTATGCTGACAGCTCAGAGCCTGGAGCTCTGTCTGAGGAGACTGACGGACAGCCTGACAGCTGTCTGAGCTGTCAGCATAGAGCCTGGAGCCTGCTTCAGATTCTCTGTCTCCTTGGCTCTCTGCCCTTCCCCCACTCACACTCTGTCTCTCTCTAAAATAAATAAAACATTAAAAAAATGTTTTTTAAAGAATATATCAGATAGTGACAGTGCATTGAAGAAAATTATAGGGTGTTATTGTAGATTATAGGGAGGGGGTTATTCTCAATTGCAGAGTCAGGAGACCTTTTTGAGGAGTCAGACTGTAACTAGAGATCTTGAAACTCTGAGGTCTGATCTCTGTAACAACTCTTGTTAACTCTCCCTCTTCTAATCCCTTCTCAACCGCCAGAGGGAATACTGACGTTACCTCCTTGTGAGAGGGGACTCCTGAGAGTGGAGTCACTCAGAATCTCAGGTTTTCTTGTGTGGGAATGGAGTGCCTGGAACCTGGGCTTATTCACTACAAGTTCTACCCTCCTGTGTGGCATTACTTGGGAGCAGTTTTCTGACCAGTCAGCTTTTGGAGGACCATCCAGAGGGATCTGTCTATGTAAGCATGAGTTCTGGAGTTTCTGGTTCACCCAGTCTGAAATTAAAATCAGAACCAAATGCTAATTCCGGGTGGTAAGCACTCAACCTTAGGATCACTGCCTTCTTCTCTGCCCCTGCTTCCTCCCTGAAAGCTGCTTTACTCTGGCTGGTGTCCTCCAGTGGGGACCTGGGGAATGTTCAGTCCTGAGGAGTCCCTCACAGAGGACTCAGGTGCTGGAGTGAGCTGGCAGCCTCCTTTATTGGCAGAATATGCCTGGTGCTTGGGTAGAAGGAGAACTGGGGTAGAGTTTGCTCTGTTGAAGCTCTGCAGCAGGAGGAGTAAAAAGAAAGGCATTTTTCATATAAAGGTTTTTTTAAATGTTTTTTTTCTTGTTAAAACTGAGCCTTTTCCCCTCTCATCCCCATAAATAGCAGACTTAAAGGTCATGTGGTCATAAAGCCATTCTTAGTACTACAAGTCCAGCAGTGAGATGACCTTGATTTTGGGCTTCTGTCTGCAATGTGTAGATGGCAGCAGCCCAGGTGACTAGAATATATCTTGAAAAACTCACAAACCTTTTTCTCTGTCTTTTTATGAGTGTAATAGGCCTGCAGTTCCACAAAGAGAGAGTTGATAAAACCATGGCTTTATAGCACCCACTAGACAGGGAATTTGTACAGAGCTGTGAGCTGAGTGGCTAGCAAATGACTGGTATTGCTGGAGGGAGGAAGGGTTCATCCCTCATTTTCCTTGAGACACATATGGTATTTAAGAGCATCTAACTTGTGTTGGGGAAGAAACAGCACCACTCACAAATCTCAAGTATTATAGCACAGCTGTCCATACAATGTGCCCAGTCACACCTGAGCTCTCTATAGCCAAACCATTGTGTGCCTTAGCCACAGAGACAGACTGCTCCCAGCTTGCACAACACTTTGCCAGGAGGATGGAGCTCGTGGGTGGGAGTGTCATTATCTTGTGGTCTTATGTTCTAGAGGAGGTGGATGGACCTCACCAGGGAAACCTGGAGGGATCAGTCTTGTGTAGGAGTTCTCTGTAGATAAATTACTGACCCCCCACCTCCTCTCCCTGGTATGTAATATGTGAATAAATGTGTATATATAATCATCTGAATTACATTGAAAGCCATAAAACTAATCAGGTGCTCTTACCACCCGGTATCATTTGTTACTCTCTAGACCTACTTCATCTTTCACAGAACAGTAATCATTCTAGCTATAATCTCTATTTTGTTGGGCTTTTTAAATAGCTGCTTTAAAAATACTAATTGTATTTGGAACAACTAAATAAGTAGAGATTTCTTATGCTTTCTGTTCTTACCTGTTCTTAAAGCAGTTTTGAGATTGAATCTCCTTGAGAGTATCCACTCTGGGTAATTTTAATCATTTCCTTGTTTATCCTCCCCCCCTTTTCTTGACCCTCATATCCGACTGTTTCTGAGACCAGGCTTGCCTCACAGCTCTTTGGTATTCTAGCTCTGTTCCATCTTATCAGAATGCTAACACAGTGCTCACTGCAGCCTCTGGCCATGGCTTTTAAATAACTGTATGGAACTGTTATAAGGATGCATGCTATTTTGCATTGTTCAGATTTTTTCCCCACAGAAGATGCTCTTTTAGCCTCTATAGATTTTTCTTAGTTTTATCTTATTATGAATATAACGTGTTTTATAAATCCATGACTCATTTTCAATCACTCGACAGGCTGTGTATTTAAAAGTTGTTTGGCAAGGAACCCACGTAATGCATATTCAGTCATCTGGTCCACCATCTGTCACAAATATGTTACTTGGTTATCATTAAAGCTTTTATCCAGATTGATTCATAGGGCTTTATAAGAATCAACCCTAGAACAGGACCTTAAAATATAGTCTGTCTGATTTGCTCCAGCTTGTCTTTACAATAAAACTCACACAAACGCATGCACATAGGCTGCTTTTTCTATGCTCAAAACATAAACTCAGGCAAATATCACTATTATGGATTACTGTCCAGTTTACTTGTATTATATAAACATAAGCTGACTATTGTCTCACTAAAGTTTTTCAGTCTGTTTATCATCTTAGTCAGAAGAGGTTCAAAACATTACCTCATCCAAAAAGTCTCCCACAATTTTGGCCTTGTTCTAGTAATTTTTGATTGTATATTAACAGGGTAATTTGCAATTCAGTGTATATGACATTTACATAATGGAAGGGTCTTTGGGAGGGCACTCTTAAATTGGTCATATCTATGGCTTCCCTACCTACCAGACTTTTGACTTTTATGGGAGTTTGATTGCAAAGATGGCCTTGGACAATTATTGCCCTCTTTATGTTCATGCTGATGGTCACATAAAGAGATAGAGACTAGTTTCTTCTCTCTAAATTTTAAACTAGCCAACAAAAAGCAGGGGAAGTGGCTCATGGGGGAATTAATGCAGCTTCCTTTTGAAGTGCTTCTTCTCACAGTGCTGCCTCTTAGAACCGAGTCTCCCTAATATGAAAAACCCAAGTTATATGGAGAAAACTTGTTACTCCAGTTGACATCTCACATGAATTCCCAGCTAATAGCCAGCATCAACTCTCAGTCCACTTGACATTCCAACTGAACAAGTCCCCAGATGTTTATGGACCAGTGGCAAAATCACATGGAGCAGAAGAACCATCTAGCTGAAGCTAGTCAACCCAAAGACGATGAGAAATAATGGCATGGGTGCTCTTTCACAGTGTTAATTTGGGTGCTGGATAGCATTAGATAAATAAAATGCCTCATACGGACCCTGTGCCACAAGGCAGAGTCTCCAGTGATCAGGTATCTTCTGTGGGGAAAATATAGCACCAGCCCTGGGAGTAAAACTTACCAAGAGACTTTCCCCATGGGCCTATTAATAGTTGGGTTTCCCAGAGAACCAAAACTTGGTCAAACTTCCTCACACTGGTACAGGGAGATGCAGATGGGATTCAATGAATATCTGTGATGATAATGTGAATTCTTGCTCTTATCCAACATTGTTCCTACACTAGTTAATAGTGTTTTTATGTATGCTTTGTAACTTTTCTCCATGTTCTTCCCTATTTGCATTAAAACTATTCAGAATAATGGAAACACATATAGGCTTCTTCTCCTAGGGTAATCTTAACAATACACTTGGATTTCCTAGCCTGGTTTTCTCCCTATAAGATGGGAATAACAATACCTACTTTGCAAGATCATTGTAAGGATCAAGTGAACAGAACCAAGTGTTTTTGGTAATATGTTAAATACATTAAAATTTATGTTTTATACCTAGGGTTTGCTATTTTTTTTTTTTGCTTTGTCTTGTGTATTACAGAGATTTGACCTGTTTAAATGACAAAAATGTTGATTTCAGCTTGGAAACAATGTGATATTTATAAAATTTTTTTTCCTGGAAGATTTGCTGGCAGTATATAAATGGGTACTTTCCCTCAAATAATAAATTATAGCACCACAGCAGACTGAACAGTCCCAAGGCAAATAGTTTCCTGAAGTGAATATGATTAAACTCAGCAGGATGGTGACAGATCACTGACTCTCCTAAGTTTGGATATACAACCATTAGAATGGCCTTCCTGGTCGGGCAAGGCTGAAGTGTTACAAAAGGCCCAGTAGATAAATAATGAAACTAAATAGAATAAGTCTCTTCAGGAAGCAGAAGTTTAAAATGGCACCTTTTTGTAATCAAGTTCAACACTGAGATTTATAGTTTCTAGTTGTCTTCTATTTTCCCATTATTTAGAAATGAAATGTAGTTGAGTAAATGAGTCAAATAATGGTATCTTGTGAACCATGCATATAACACTTTTAAAAATGAACTTTGAAATACTTGTATGCTTCTTTTGGCTTAACATAGGAAATCTTGTCCAAACTTAACTGTAAGGAGATTATATTTGTGAATTTCCCAGTTGTTTTAATGTTCCATGTGCCAGGAAACTGACTCCAGAGGAAAACTATCTCCTGGGATGTCTTGACATGCATGCCATTAAAGATAAGAGGGTCAAGACTCTGAAAGAATTTTAATGCTCTTAAAGGAACCTAATAAAAGACAATTTAACTGAACAGATGCATCATGGAGTTGTTTTAATGTAGAAGATTATTTGTTTTTCTTTTACTCTTTCCAAGGGCCAGTTTCCTCTTGGTTTTTGAAGCTGAATGCAATTTGTGAAAAATATGGGGAGCACCCAATTATTTTCAAGGGTGCCTGTGTATTTTATAGCTCAAAATTAAGTAACTGTTGTTTCCTGTGTGTCTGAAAGAGTGGATCAGTATTGACTACCTTACCAAAGAACATAATCTGGTGGCTCACAGGTAAATGAAATAGGAAGTAAATCACAGGGATCCCTGGAGTCTCTATTCCCATACACAGCATCAAAATAACTTTCTTCCAGATTGGAAGTGGGAAAGGTCTTTCTCTCCTGCTCTTCCCAGAACCTGAACCAACACTGTGATGTACAAAGAAAAGCTAAGGTGCCTTTTCTGCATCAGAGCCCTTCACTTGCTCTTCCACTTCTCTGGGTTTCTTATCTTTTCCACCCAGGTTCTTACATCTGCCAGGTTTCAGCCTAAATTGTCCCCAGGAAGAGAAGCCTTCCATCTGAACAATGTCTTCACCCTATTCTGCACTACACCCTTTCTACTGATCATGTAATAGGTATTGCCTTCTATAATGATTTTATCGATAGTCCATCTCCCCCACTAGAATATGAATTTGCCTTTCCAAAGGCAGAAATTACCTCATTTATCTATTTCTCCAGAACTGGAGAATGAACTAATTGGATGGATGGATGGATGGATGGATGGATGGATGGATGAGCCTGACATAGACTTATACCTTCAGAATGTGCTTATAAAACTACATTACATATAGAATCATGGTGGAAAGGTAGTTTGTGGATACACAGAATTTTTATGGAGATGAGAGTCATTTCCTGATTTTCTTCATGTGGCTTATTTATTTTGTGGATTTCCTCTAGCTAGCTTTAGATTCCAGAACACCTCCTGCCACCACATAGAACAGGTCTTGATTGCCTTGCCTAGCTCTGATTCGATATGTGCTCTCCGAACTCTCATTTTAATATCAGTTAAGCCAGACATAATTGAGAAGGGAAATGAGCTGCTATGGGTACAGATGCACATATCCCCAAAACAAACACAAATAATGAGCAGGGAAAATTCCATGCATTACCATGAGGAAAAAAAGGCTTTTTTTTCTCAGAAACAAAAGATCAGAGTTTGAGACCTTGCTCCTTAGCTTGTGTTCCCTTAATTAAGTCACATGGCCTTTTTGAGCCTCCATTTCCTTACCTATTATGTGCAGATAACAGCAACTGCCCTAAGTTGCTCTCAGAGTTTCTGTGAGAAATGAATGTCATGGAAAGCTCTCAGAAAACTATAAAGCTCTTTATCCATAAAAGGATTTATTTTTAGAATATAATTTAGATATTAAGGTCCATAACATATAAACAAAAACCTGTGAACTGAGCATCTAGCATACACAAATCCATCATTCTCACATGGTCCTGGTCACTGAGAAAGTCAGAATTATATGTTTAGTCAAAAAACATACATCAAATATTTCTATGTTCCAGGCTGAAGAAATGACACAGGAGGAATAAGATGGACTATGTGTCTACAGAGTTGCCAGTCCAGTGGAGAATACAAGCTAGGAATAGCAAATCCATGCAGGAAGTGCCATCAGGGATAGTACCAAGAAAAGTACCAGGTCCTCCAGGAAAGGGGCTGGGAAACATTTTTGAAGGCAATAGGTATCATTCAAGATCTGAAATAGGAATAATGAGGTTAAAGGTTAGAGAAAGAATGGTTTAAGAGAAGAAGGGTTTTTAAAGTCCAGGAGTGAACACAGGAGAGACAATAGAGATTTTGAGAAAGACAAATTGTAGACCTGGGTGAAGCTCACTGTGTGAGGTAGGGCATGGTAGAAGATGGGGTGGGGAAGTTATGTTGGAGCCAGAAATTGAAGGAGTTTAAATTTTATTGTGAGATGGAGATGGAGATCTTGAAGGATTTCAAAGCATTTTCAAAGGAAAAAGGTTACTCTGCCTATAGTATAGCAAATAATTAGAAAGAGGGGGCTCAGAGATGTAAGTTAAGAGGTTGATTAAGAAACCGAGGCAAGAAGTGGAGAAGGGTGATGTGGGGGGTGGTGGAGAGACATTGAGGTGCTTGGTTATTGAAGGGGGTGAGTGAAACCACACAGGAGGAGTCTCCCCTGCCCCACTTTGGGTCGGGGCTGTTCCTTTCATTGTAAGGATCAGGGTCTCTCAATACTGATTGCTCCTGTGTCTTCAGGCCTCAACCAGAAAGTAGAAGAAAATTTTGGAGTGGCTTCACTGTTTTTCTTGGATCTATTCTTAAATATCACATTGGGCTTAGGAAGGAAAGAAGCCTGATGCATAAGACATTTTGTGCTGTGCCTTCTTCTTCAGAGAAACTTACAGAAAAACTGTCCTTTTTTCTCACTAGAAATGAAATGTGTAAGTTTTTAGTTATCCGTAAATTTTGGGGGCCATCTGCTTTTGGAACCAAATATTTAGCAATAGAGAAACTTTAATGTTGCTCTATTAGAGCACAGTGAGTACATTTAATACTAAAGTATTTAACATTATTTACCATTTTGAATTGATGTGCTTAAGTATATTAAGAGGCAACAGTAACTATATAAACATTACTTCTTAAGATTTTGGACATCAAGAAATGAGAGACACTGTATGAACAAATCCCTATTACCCATCTCTTTTCATAAAAAATAAATGTGTGGAATATATAAAATATAAAGACCTACCTGATTCTTTGCACTGTCCAATTGCTAAGAGTCCACGTAAGTACTAAGAAAATCCTAAAGTGAAAAAATTAAGTAAAATAGGGACTTGGGGCACTTGGTGGCTCAGTAGGTTAAGCATCCAACTCTTGATTTCGGCTCAGGTCACAATCTCACCATTCATAGTTTCAAGCCCTGTGTTGGGCTGTGTGCTGACAGTATGGACCCTACTTGGGATTTTCTCTCTCCTTCTGCCCCTCCCTGGCTCTCGCTCATGCACTCATTTTCTTTCAGAATAAATAACATTAAAATACATATATAGGGACTTCAATTGTTAGAGAAGAAAGATTATAGAATATTAATAGTAGTCACATTTATTGATCATTTACTATATGTCAGGCATTGACCACTAGATGCTAGAACTGGCATTTGGACTCAGGTCTGACTTGACAATATATGGTCAGCAGGTTCCTTGAAGCTTAACTGGTGTCCACAGGCCACAAGAAGGCCTAAAACGCATATTTTACTGACCTTACATGGCCACACATAAAATTTTCATCTTATTTGTCAAATAATTGCCAACACTTTAAAATCAGGTTACTTCACACATATTCTTGAATTTGTAGCTCCTTTTGGAAAATTGTGAGCTATGACCTTCTTTATTTTGTCGGTTTTGTTTTGTTTTTGCAGAAAAACAACTCAGTTGGGTTTTAGTTTCAGAATGGGCCAACACATATAGGATAATACAGTGTAAAGTTTATAACTTGTACTCTCCTGTTTACCATAATTCCCATTATTTCTCACTGCATTACTAACACTGAGGCCAGATGTCAGTTGGCATTAATAATGAGTGCTTGCCTTACAGTTCTGCTTCAGATAGAATTAGAAAGTGGTCATTGTTTTGTATTCAGGTTTTCCTAATGTTAAAAAAAACAACTAAAAACTAAAAGGTAGGGAATGCCAATTGGTGTGGCAATGCTGTAAAACAGTATGGAGCTTCCTCTAAAAGTTAAAAATAGAACTCCCTACAATCCAGCAATTACACTACTAGCTATTTACCCAAAGGATACAAAAATACTGATTTGAAAGGATACACACACCCCGATGTTTATAGCAGAATTATCAATGATAGCCAAAATACGGATTCAGTCTAAGTGTCCATCAACTAATGAATGGATAAAGAAGATGTGGCATATATACAATGGAATATTACTCAGCCATCAAAAAGAATGAAATGTTGCCATTTACAATGATGTGAGTGGAGCTAGGGTATATTATGCTAACTGAAGTAAGTCAGAGAAAGACAAACACCATATGATCTCACTCATATGTTGAATTTAAGAAACAAAACAGATGAGCATAACGGGGGAAAAAGAGAGCCAAATCAGTAAACAGATACTTAATGATTGAGAACAAACTGAGGGTTGATAGAGGGAGATGGGAGGGAGATGGGCTAGATGGGTGATGGACATTAAGGAGGGCATTTGTTGTGATGAGCACCGGGTGTTGTATATAAGTGATGAATCACTGAATTCTATACCTGAAAAAAAAAAACTTTAAAAGATAGCTGAAGACAGCTGCATGTTTACAGAAATATGAGAGAAAATACAAATTTCTGAACAATTCTGCTTGTTTACATGAACTTCATGGCCCATTGAATTTCTCATACTAACCCTCTTACCAGCCCCTTACAACTTGAGAATGGAGGCCCAGAGACACTCAAGATGGATGCTGGCATATTTTTAAAAGTTCCTAGTTCCCTCTCTCTCTGCCCCTCCCCCGTTCATGCTCTGTCTCTCTCAGTCTCAAAAATAAATAAAAAACATTAAAAAAAATTAAAAAAAAAAAAAAAGCTCCTAGTAATCTTAAAGCAGTTTGAGAATCACTGGGCTAACAGTGCACTTGGTTATGACCAGAGCCTGTTCTCCTGCCCTAAGTATGGCATAAACCTGTGGGTGACGCGCCCAGGGGGCAGAGATGCGTGGCTGACTGTGTGGCCCATCCCAGCAGCAGGACAAAGCCATCCATATAAGTGAAAAGAAAGGCCTCTTGTGTTTTTCTTTCATTTTACATTTTCTAAGTTTTGCTTATTTCTGTTTACTTTTTGGCAAATATTTAAAGAAATCATTCCAATTTAACATAGCCAGTAGCCTATTTATAACAAGCCTGCAGCTGGGACTAGCTAACACTGGTGAGTCATCATCCTCCTTAGCAGTAAAGGCATAGCTCACAGAGTGGGGAGTGATGGAAGGTTAGCCATTTCCTACTCAACTAGAAGTTCAGAAAGTTACTGGGTCATTTTTTTTTTCCTGATAATCTAATGAAAGTATACTAGAAGAAATCTTCCAGGGCCCTAACTATTAACAGCCAGAGGAAGCGAGAGTGAAAATAGGTAACAGTTGAAATGGAGCAAGGGCCCAGTTCTGCAGGCAGCACATGCACAGTGAACAGGGCATGACCAAGCCTTAGACTTCCCTCAAGAACTTCACACATCAGTTTGGGAGATACACTGACAGCACAAGGAATAAATGAGGAGTCTGTTTTAGGAATGGTTCAGCTCAGCAGACTTCTGATCCAACTTTTCTCTGTAAAACAGATACATCTTTGTATGAATGACTGAGTACACAGTGAATATCTGAGAATTTGTAATCTAAGAAAAAATGAGGCATATGAAATTAAATGCCTGCTTGTTTAAATATTTAATATCCTGGAGGTAAAGTCTTAAACTTAGTATCGGATTATCAGTCCCTCTCTTTTTTCTAATGTTTATTTTATTTTGGGGACACAATGAGAAAGAGAGGGGCAGAGAGAGAGGGAGTGAGAATCCCAAGAAGGCTCCCAACTATCAGCATAGAGCCTGACAGGGAAGTTGAACCCATGAACCATGAAATCGTGATCTGAGGCACTCAGGCTCATGAAATCATGACCTCAGATGTTTAATGGACTGAGCTGCCCAGATGCCCCTATCAGTCCCTTTTCGAACAAAAATTATCAATCATGTTGAAGACTTCAATGTCTTTCAGTATTGATTAATCACTCAATTTGGAAAAAGCTGAGAAGTAGGAGATCTGTGTTAGTTTCAACTGGTCAGTGTTGGGGCTGATTTCCCAAGATCCTCAGACTTAGAACAGATTTCATTTTTGTGGAGAGTCTTAACTCAGCAGAGGAAGGATTAGAATTTGTGATCACACATAATAGGACCACTTTAAAATGCTAGTGAGTTTACAATATGAAATTCTTCTTGTATGCTATACCTCACATCTCCTGTCCTTAACAATATGAGTGCTGGGAGACAACATTGAGCAAGTGAAATGACCACAGCTGGGTCTTCATGGGTTGTGATATGGGGTTCTCCTTTATTTACAGCTAATGCATGGATCTAATTGATCCATATGTTGTAGAGATTTCTGCAAGTCTTTTTTCATACATTTGTGTCCATGCCAATTGCATAATGGTTTAGATACCCACCCTGGAATCCGTTAGATGTGATCTGAATCCTTGCCCAACTCTGTGCAAGCTGTAAAGCCTAGGACAGCTTGCTTGGTGTTCCTAAAGTTTAGTTTCCTCATAAGTAAAACCAAAATAATAATAGTATCTACTCCATAAAGCCATTCTGAAAATTAAATGAGATAACCTATGTTTAAAACACATAGTGTCCACATCACAGTCTGCCCCTAATGTTAGACACCACCCCACTGCTCATCATATCAGATCTCCACCTCCCAAATACTGTTCATGTAGAAAGGTGTAGATTTCTCCATTTGTCCTTTTTGAAATCTCCAATCTTTGCAGTTAGAATTTACATCTCTCTCCTCAACTTTGCTTAGCACTTTGTTTAAACCTTTATTACTCTGAAACTGAATTACAGTCTGGCATGTAACAGAGTATTTATTTCCCTAATATACAGTGAGCTTCTCAAGAGCAGTTTCCATATCTTATTTGTTTTTTATTTCCCAGGACATATTACAATGACCGATATCCATAATAAGCTTGTTGTAATAAATGTGTCTAGGTGACTAGTTACTGTCTCTAAATTGGTCTTATCCTACCACTGCTTAGCACAACTGTGATGAAGATACTTATGATTTGATGAGGATCCCAAAGAAACAAAATTAGGAAGAAAAAAATAAAACAGTGACTAGAATATTCATGCGTTTTAATAGTTTTTTTCCTAGTTGTAAAAAAAATATTAGAAAGTTCCAGAAAATGTCAAGAAGAAGTCTAAATGTCAAGAAGACTAAACATATTTACCAGTGATCCATCCAACTACAAGGCAAACATGACATGTTTATTTTGGCATATACAAAGTGTTTTAATATGTTTTTAACAAAGGTAAGGTCACATTTGTGTACATGTGTACGTACATGAGAAAATGTCCTCATTTCACTTAAGGTTAAATTATTAAACCCTTCCAGTAAAATTTAAAATCTCTTTGCAAACATTATTTTTGGTGTCTACATAGACAACCATGTCATCTTTGCATAGGAATTGTTTTCTTCTGTTCCAACCTGTATGCTTTTTTTTTTTCCTTTTCCTAAATCCTTGTGCTGGCTAGAACTTGCAGCACTGAACTAAGTCTTAGGGGGGAAGCTTTCAATCTTTCACCTGTTAGTATGATGTTATCTATCAGTTGGTGTTGTTTTAAACCAAACTGAAGTTTGTCTATAACCTGGTTTTCTGAGAGATTTTGTAAACATATGTTGAATTTTTTCAAATGCTTTGTGTGGGTGTGTGTTTGCATCAGCTGATATGATCATGTGACTTTTCTTCTATAGTTGCTTATTATGGTAGGATGAAGTGATTTATTTTCAAATATTGTAAAGCCTTCCATCACTGAAATAAATGCATTTTAGTTGTTGCCTGTAATTCTTTTTATATATTGCAGAATTCTATTTTATAGAATATTTGCATATTTGTGAGGGTTAGTGGTCTGTAGTTTTTTTGTACTGTGCTAGTCTGGTTTTGATATCCGGGTAATTCTAGTTTTATGAAATGAATTGGAAAGTGTCTCTTCAATTTTCTTGAAGAGACTGTGTAGAATTACTGTACGTTCTTTTTTTTTAATGTAGTAGAATTTTCCAATGAAACCATCTCAACCTAGAGATTTTGTTAGGAGTTTTAAATTATGACTTCAATTTCCTTATTAATTATCAGGTTATTAAAATTGTTTTTTTTTCATGTTCTGTCTTTTGCCCTTTCAAGAAATGTGTCCATTACATTTGAGTTGTCAAATTTATGTGTGTAGTCTATAGTGTTTCCTTAATATCTTCTATAGATCTGTCAGGTCTATATTGATATCCTCTACTTCCTGATATTGGTAACTTGTGTCTTTTTCTCTTTTTCCCTCCTAACACTACTTTTGTTGGCTTGGCTGGGTGTGGCCCACAGTCCCACCCCACCCCCCATAGTGTTTGGATGGCATGCAGCAGTTGCTATCTCAAAGCTTTCTATCTTGCTAGGCTGCCTCTCTCTCCTGGTCCTTTAGACAGAGAAGGCTTTGTTTGGGCTTTTTTCCCTGTCATTTGTGTTTCTGGTTTGCTAGATTCTTTAGTATCTAGGATACATAAATGAAACAAACAAACAAACAAACAAACAAAACCCATGGAACTCACCACCATCTTGCTCCTTGCGTCCTAAGCTCCCTAGCTTGTCTTCATTTTTCTCTCTGCTTTTCAAAGTCTTTATATGGTAGTTTTCCATAATGTCCATGGTTTTTGGTTGTGCTTAAGTGAGATGAACAGGGAAAAGTACATCTCTCTACCTACACAGAAATGGAAATCTAAACATAAGTATTTGTATGTGCAAGATTTGTATGTTCACAACTATAAAACAGATGAAAAGGTCTAATACCTAAGTAAATAGAGCAATATACAATGCTCATGGATTGGGAGACTGAATATTGTTAAGATATTAAACTGATCTATAGATTTAATGCAAACCCAATCAAATCTCAGCAGGATTTTTAATGGAAATCAAAAAGCTGATTGTAAAATTCATATTTCAAAAGAAAGAATATAAAAGAGCTAAATAAATTTCTTAAAAGAGCAAGTTGAGAAATTCATACTATTGATTTCAGGCTTTGATTAAGCTATGGTAATCAAGACAGTGTTGGCAAAAGGAAAGATACATACATGAATGAAGAATAACACAAACTAGAAATAGATCCACACATAAATGGCTAAATGATTTTCATAAAGATGTAAATGCAAATCAATGCAGAAAGAATATTATCTGTAGTAATGGATGCTGGAATATGCTTATAAAAGTCAGTCCCAATCATATACTCACATCATATACACATCACATCACATACAAAAAATATTTCAGAATGTACCACCACCTAAATGCAAAACATACAACCTTGAAACTTGTTAAGGAAAATATAGGGAAAACTTTGTCACTTTGAATTAGACAAAGATGTCTTAGGCAAAACACAAAATGCACAATCCATTAAAAATGATAAAATTTGGATGTTTTCAGAATTAAAAACTTTTGCTTCTCAAAACACAGTTGAGAGAATGAAAAACCAAATAACAGACTAAAAGAAAATAATTGCAAAACATCTACCTGGTAAGGTGTCTTTATCAAAAATAAAGAACTATTTTAAATTTATTTTTTAATATTTATTTACTTTTGAGAGAGAAAGAGACAGTGCATGAGCAAGGAGGGGGAGAGAAAGAAGGAGACCCAGAAACTGAAGCAGGCTCCAGACTCCAAGCTGTAAGCACAGAACCTGCTGTGGGGGCTCAGACCCACAACTGTGAGATTATGACCTGTGTTGAAGTAGGATGTTTAACCGACTGAGCCACCCAGGTACCTCAAAAATAAAGAACTTTTAAAGTTCAATAACAAGAAATCAAACCTATACAAAATAGGAAAAAAAAGATTTGAACAGACACTTCACCAAAGAAGATACAGAGATGACAAACAACCATATGAAAACAATTTCATTATCATTAGATATTAAGAAATGCAAATTAAAACTATTATCAATATCTGTTAGAACTTAGATGACCTTGAAATGGCTTAAAACCAAACTGGTGAATTTATGGAACACCTTGAACTCTCATTCATTGTTTTGAGAATGCAAACCAGTACAGCAACTTTGAATATCAGTGCAATTTCTTATAAAATTAAATATGTACTTGTACTGGCATATGATCCAGCATTCCTACTTGTGGGTATTTGCTCAAGTGAAATGAAAACATATGTTGATACAAACACTTGTACACAAACGTTCACAAAAGCTTTATGCATAACTCTCCAAAACTGAAAACAATCCAAATGTTTATTAACTAGCAAATAGCTAAGAAAAAATAATGCCATGGAATACTACTCAGCAATAAAAGGAATGAGTTTCTGATACGTGCAGCAGTGTGGATGAATCTCAGGAGCTTTATGCTGAGACACGCTAGCCTGAATCAAAGGTTACATGCTGTGTGATTCCATTTATACTACCTTGTGGAATAGATATATTTATACAAAGAAAAAGCTTATAAGTGGTTTCCAAAGGTTGGTTGGGATAGGGTCATAAAGGAATTTTTGACTAATAAGAATGTTTAGTACTTTGGTCATGATTGTAGTTCTTGTGGAACTATATGAGATTGTCAAAATGTATGTATTTACACAGTAAAAAAGACTAATATTAAGACTCAATTAAATATATTTTAATAGTCACCTGGATCTCAGTATTATATACTGAGCATATAATATATATACAGTATATTTGCTGAATAAAAAAAAATGAAATCAAAGCACTGAAACATAGCATGTGTAACCTTTAGTGTTCAGTGCCTTATAAGTCACTTACATGACTATTTGTTAAATGAAAATGTTGAATAAGAAATAATCCTGTAATATTTTCATCTTATATCAGCAGCATCATATAAGCAAAAAAGTTGAGGTTAAATAAAATATGCACATGCCTTTTGGGAAATAAATTTTGTACACATTGTGAATCATTTTCCAAATGAAACATGTTAGGACCACATCATCATAAATTATGAACTTCTACTCATTGATCACATTTTTATTAATTGAAGGTGTAGTGATTGACGTTTTAATTACATGTTTCAGAAGTAATTTATGAGTGCAGAAGTAAATTTATCAGTTGTTTAACATACAATGTCACCATCTATATCAATAGATAGATTTCATACCATAAGAATAATTTTAGTTCCACTGTAGCTTCAGTGAGCTATTTATCATCACTGGACTTTATTTTATTTCATCATGGTGCCTTAGTATGAGAAATACTAATATCGATGAAGTGAAATTTCGCATTAGGGTCTCCTTAGCTCAAAGAGTATTGAATAAATTTCAAGAAGGCCAATGCCTCCTTGCTTGGGACTGCCAGTGAAATGACATATACCTGACTATGGAGCAGACAGTCCTAGCTGCCGATAGGTTATTTGATGGTCATTCAGCAGATATTTCCTGAGGTCTTTCTCTGTAAATTCTGCAGCCTCATCCCCATAGGCATAAATGTCTGCTCAAGCTGTCTGCGTGACCTGACTGCCACTGCTTGTGCAAATTATATTTCATTTTATAACATAGGAACAAAAATATCTGTCTCATCTCCACCAACATTAAAGCATTTGAGTGTCCGGGAATTCCTGGAACAAGATAAGGGAAAGTATACTATAGTAAAAAGAGCGTGGACTTTGAATTGAGACCAGCCTAGATCCAAAATACAAGCTAGGTGACTATATTTTGCTTATATAATTTTCAGTTTTCTCATTTAGAGAGAGGAAATGATCCTGTCTTTCTCATAGCATTATAAGTGTCACATATATATTATTTTTGAAACATGTATGAAAGGAGAGCATAAGGAATAAATTATAGCTGTTTCCCTTTCCCCACACCTGAACCCCAAGTTAAATAGATGGAGTTCTTTTGTGGACCTTACGATGTGGAATGCATCTGCCCCAAGACACATTCTTGATCCCTCTGGAATGACCCATTGTCCAC
The DNA here is from genome assembly GCF_018350195.1 of Panthera tigris. NCBI lineage: Eukaryota > Metazoa > Chordata > Mammalia > Carnivora > Felidae > Panthera > Panthera tigris. The sequence continues at coordinate 5,277,434 of NC_056669.1, forward strand.
ATAATTATTCCTGAACCTACTGATTTCGCAGGACATCCTCCAACTAGATTTGAACCTGCTGATTTCATAGGACGTCAAGCCAGCCCTCTGCTGGCTTAGAGGATGTGCCTCACCTAAGATCTTTTGAATTGGAACAGAATTAGTTCCTCTCTGTGGTAGAAGCTGTATGAGGTGAAACCTGGAAGCTCTTTTGTTTGTTTAACCCTTCCAAAGTTCCATGAACTCATTTGGTTGGATTTCTGTCACTTTTCAACCAAAGCCATAACTGCACAAATTACAGATAGGAATTACCTGACAGAAAAGTGACGTTTTCAAAGTTTGCTTTTTGGGAATACTGGAGAAGAAGTTGAATTTGAATGAAGAAGGTAGCCTAGAGAATATATGTGAATTTTCCATGTCACAATGAAAGTTCTTGAATTTAAGACTAATTTCATGTCTAATGATGTTTATGCTACCATACTTCTATGCACTGTGTGATGTAGTGCCACAAAAATCTAGAACAGGGAGTTGTGTGGGTAAACCAAAAAAAAAAAATTTAAGAAAAAAAATGAAAAGCTTCTCTCATAATTGATTTGGATATCTTAGCTTTGTTTCCTTAGTGGTTATATTGTAAAGAGCCCTGGCCTGTAGAGGTGGATGAAAAGACATGCCTTGGTTAAGCAAAGATTTTCTTTGTTTCCCACTTAATTATTGTTTGAATTTTTCTTACACCATAAGAAGTTGAAAAATATTAAAGATACAACATTGATAGGATTTAGTGATTGATTATATAGAGAGGATACAAACAAAAGAGGAATAGAAATCATGTTCATGGGTCTGGCTTGGGCTGAAATTGATAAAAATTCATTGAGTTAAGACGCAAAGGTGGGGACAGGTTTATGGGGGCCATATGGGTTAGAGCTATGTTCTTTCTGTAAACACTATTCTTTCCTACTCTAGGAAGTCATGCTTGTCGTTTGTTACCCTCCCTCCCTGGGCCATAGTTTATTGAACAGGGATGAACTCTTGACTCAAAGCCAATGATATTCTTTCTGTGTGATATTTGCACTCAGACTGTACTTATTGCTGTAACTAAGAACATTTAAATTCATACATGTGGTGTCATCATCCTGCTGTTTGCAGGGAGAAACAAAGAAAACTTGTCCTCAGAGTGAGAAGAGATGGATATACATAGGGAAACAGAGAAAATAAGGTTGGGGAGGGAGAAGGGGGCTGCCTTGGTGTCTGGCAGCTTCTCTTTCTTGACTTTGAACCACTGCTGTGCCTGGCTTTTCTTTCTATTCATAGTTTTTGAAATGCATATTAGATCTTTGAGAGGTAAGGGTTAATTTGATTGATTCTTTGCAATCTGGATTCAGAAAAGAAGTTGGCCTCATATAGAACTCCATGAAAATCTATTATGGTCTAGTGCTTAGTTAACTGTAGTCATGAGCAAGGCTTGGACTCAGTCCTTGATTACACTGGGAGAAGGGTACTTTCCAATACTCATCACTGTGAAAACCCAGTGGCTAGACCGCCATTGTTGCCTGGCTGCAACCAAAAGGCATGGACCCACTCATTCTGTGGTCACATTAGAGAAGAGGCCACTGTTCACCCTAACGTGAGTATTGAGCTGGCAGGATAAGGAAACACAGCCAAAGGACTGAAATCTCTTCCTTGGAGTCTATCTGTTGAGTCTGTTCTGAATCTCTGCCCTGACCTAGAATGTCATGGGCAGCAGGGAGGTGGCTCACTGGTTGCCATTCTGTGTCCAAGAACTTTTTCCATTGAATACTGCTGTTTCAAGTTGGTGTGTTCTCTGTGAATTTGCCTTTGTTTTTACAACAATCCTTATAATACACTTATTAGTTTTTGCTTAAGTTACCCTATGGTTTCTGTTATTTTTTGCCAAAAGCTGAAGAGAACAGGGCATAAATGTCCATTCTGCTATTCCACCCTTGGTAAAGATCACTCCTGTGGATGGCTATGACTCTAATACCAAACAAAAAGTTGTCAACTCTTGATATTTGCCCTAATAGAATAGGTGCCCTAAATGTGCTTCTCTACAGTACTTCCTTGCATTGTTTTTTGACTGATAATATGAAAATATGATGTAAGCAGATGCACCTTGTCTGCCCGGTTTTGTACCTCCACCAAAACTATAGAAGGAAACAGGACTTAGGGCTCTTGTTCTGGTGTGAAAAGGCCTGGTTGACTTCATGATGGATTGTGATCCAGGAACTCCTCAGTACCACCACAGTTCCATCAAATATGACTTCACTGTCATGACCAGTTAGCATTGCAATGTCCCAGGACATAAGAAGGACATTGTCTTGAATATCTTTTCAGTCTCCTGTGAAGTTAGTGGTATACTTTATCCCGGTATTTTGTCTTTTACTGAAGAGCTATCTCCATCCTATGACATTTGAATAACTAACTTCTCTGTGATCATTACTCCTTTTTTACCTTCATGATAGATTCTTTTGAAATTTATCCATGTATCAATTGTGATTCTACCACCGAAGCAGCTCCAGTGGTACTAGGTCACCACATCTCAGAAAACTGGTAGAATTTCTAAGGTGTTAGGCCTGGGGCAGAGGCTGAAAACTACCAGTGATAAACTCTTAACTGTTAAGAAAATTTGTACCGTGTTCTAATTACAAAATATTATATGTTGAGAGTAAAAGTTATAAAACAGAGAATAAAAATTTAATAAAAAATAAACACACTTCATTCTCACTAAAAACAGATGAATTGATGACATTTTAAGGGGAAAATATATATGTACTTGGAGACTCTTATTAATTCCTCCTGAAATCTTTCTCTTTGTGTTTACTTTCTTTCTTGCTGTAGAACATTATTAAGGACTTGTTCTCTCATGGTCTTTCAGCAATAAAAGCTTTCATTCTTATTTTCTTGAAAAAGTCTTTGGTTTCCCATTACTTCCACTTAATAATAATTATTTGAGTGTATAATAATAATTTATTGAGTATTTTCAAGATAATACAACACCATTTTATGTCACTATTTTTTATGAGAAATATGCCTTCCTTTGAATAGTCACTGTTTCGTCTGCTTTATTCCAGAAGTTTCTTTAAAAAAAAAGATTTTCTGGTTTGTTTTGTTTTGTTTTTAAGTTAGAAAATCATTGTGTGTGACTTTGGGCTTGTTATATATTTTATGTATGTATGTATGTATGTATGTATGTATGTATGTATGTATGTATGTCAGTCAGTCATGGAATCTTCCTCCAAGGATTCTGTGTTTCTTCACATTTCTCCATGGTTAATTCTTTGAATATTGCCTTTACTTCTGAAATAGTAGTAGATGTAACTTGGTGATTCTATTCTATTCTCTATGCCTCATTACTACTTTTTCATATTTTCAAAAAAAAGAAAAAAAATCTCTATTTTTTTCTGGGTGATGTACTCAGCCATATTTTCTAAGTCAATAATTCTCTCTTCAGTTGTATCAACTATATTGTTTAAAGAACCAGCATTTTTTTTAAATTTCAACTTTTGCATTTTTCTTTTCTAGGCTTCCATTTTGCTTTGCTTCAAATATGCTATTTTTGCCTCATTACTTTTATTTTTTTCTTATTATTTTGAAATACTTTTATCACAGTCTCTTTCCATTGGCTCTATTATCCTATAGTTTCATGGGTTTGACTTTCAGATCAGGTGTCTATATTCCATGGCAAGGTATTTCCTGCATACTTTGTAATTTTGTCTGGGGGCTCATCTTGATTGAAAAATACATTCTTTAGGGGCTTTTTGTAAGCCATGGATTTAACAGCAATATTCCTGTGGCATGGTTTCATGTGGATTGTGCTACTAATACCCTTTGAGAATTATTGTCTCTAGTTTATTTTTAAATATAAATATTTTGCGTTAGGTTCCAGCATTGCCCACATTTTAAGCAAGACATATGGTTCAAAATTTGAATTCTGAGTAAATTGCCATTTCTGTTATTACCAGAGACCCAAACAAAGAGTTCACCTTTTTTGCCATACCCTTGGACTAGAGAGCTAAGGTTTCCAAGTCGCTCTTAACGGATGGGACAACTATTCCCAGACTTGCATGTTGCTAGTTCCAGACTCTCGTCTGAGCATAAGACCTATACCCCAGTGTTCATCAATTCCATGTGGTCATCAAAACCATGAATCCAATCTCTCTATACCTGGTTTGGTTAATCCTGAGCCATTGAACTGTACCTTCTTCTCACCCTTATAAGTTACCTTTTAAAATATGGTTCTTACTTTTAATTCTGCTAATGCATCTTATAAAATGAAGTTTATTTTATCTACCATTCTATATGTGTGAAGACAAAGAGGAGACTTGACTTTTCAACTCAGGCCATGGTGATGAAAGTCCCCATGATAGGTTCTGTAGATTTTCCAATGACATCTCCAATTCCCTAGAGAAATGTACAAATTAACAGTTTGCTTAAATTTTTATTGAAGAGTGCCAACATTTTTAGTGTTACTGAGTCGATATGAACTGAGACAACTAAAAGAGGAGTACCTTCATAGAATATTTGGTGTTTTGGGTATGACATTCTGTTTGGACAAGAAGATAAAACTTTGAATATGACCTGTTATGCAAGATAGTCAAGTGATTGCTGGTAATAAATCATTTTTCCAATATGAATCTAATCAACATTAACAACTAAATATATAAGTATTCATCTGTTGCATTTGTTGTTAAGATAGTTTAATACAATTGACATTTTGATATTTTGTTTTGTTTTACCTCATGCTCACTATTAATTAGACATGGACAGTTATCTGGATGGATTCTGAATAAATCACTGGTGACATGAAATGAACATGGTATATGAATAATAGGTTAAAAATAATGCTGAAGGTAATCACCAAGGTGATACTATTTTTAAGTTTTTTCAGTGGGTTTTCTATATTAAGTTCAGTATTGGTTGTTCCATTTCTATGGAAATACTTTTTGTAGAATAACAAAACAGTTTCCATTAAATATTTCTTAGCCCTTATAAATAATACATGTGTGCATTCCCAATGCTTTTCTAACAAGGTTGCAAAAGTACTTCACCATCAAATACACTATTATTATTAGCCTTGTGTCTGGGAAGAGTTTAGGTTTAGAAGATTCAATATAATATTGAAGTTTACATAGAAAAGCAGTAGCCAAGAGAAAATGAGCCCTTCTTGGGCCTCATTCTGTGCTCTGGCCTGAGCACAGCATATCACCAGCATAATCTGCTCAGAGCATTCAGGGCATTCATTAACTAGGTCATGTGGATGTGCCTGGAATGTACAGTGATGAGCAGTGTGGAATCACAAACAGCAACACTGAATTAAATAGACCATGAAATTTCAAATCTGCCAACTGATAAATACACATTGCAAAGGGGAAAGGAGATAAAGTAGAGAAGGGGCATTTCCTCTTTCTAAAGATTTATCATAATGAAGGGAATAAAACTACTGGGATGATCCTATGGATTAAAGATACCAATAAGCACCTATTTTAACTATGTTCAAACAATGAGGAAATTGCTTTGATATAGTACTTATTTGGTCATTTTGATCCCAAGCTATTATCACTTGTCTGTTTATTAAACTACTGAATAACCCTAGGGAGCATAAAGTTGATAGTTTAAATATTAAGCTTAATGGTTGACTCTTCTTTTCACCAGTTTTATTTATTTTTGAAAAAGCCTTTGAACTAGAAATACTTCATATCTTCATTTGATCAGGTATACACATTTGTTAAAAGAAACAAATATAGACTTAACAATTTATACACTTACCTGAATATATGATATGTATCAATCACATACTGGAAAAATTCCATTAGTTTATTTTAAATGAAAAAATTTTATTGTATAAAATTTATATAACATCCAATTTTAATTAAAAAAATTTAAAGCCGATATTCATATATGATACATCATTATATACACATGGAGAAAGTTGTAGAATAGACACCAAGGTGAAGTTCTATGAATCCTTTGTAGGAATGGGAAGAAAACCAGAACTGAGAAATTTAAAGAAAATATTCCATTACAAATTGAGCTATGTATACGTGTGTATATACATATGTGTGTGTGTGTATATATATATATATATATGCAGATACATGCAAATATATGCACACACAGGTACATATAAACATGTGTATACATTTATACACATATGCATTCACTATTTTAATAAATTGTGTCATGTGTTACTGCAACTTGCTTCCATATTAGCAATTTTCAGGTTAGCACATACGGATTTACCTCCTAACCACCTTTTTAAAAACTGCTACATAGTATCCATGGAAAAGATGGGTAAAATATATATATATTTTAATGTTTGTTTATTGTGTGAGAGAGAGAGAGAGAGAGAGCACAAACAGGGCAGGGGCAGAGAGGGAGAGGGAGAGAATCCCAAGCAGGCTCTGCACTGTAAGCACAGAGCCCAATGCGGGGCTCAGCCCCATGAACCATGAAATCACAGACCTGAGCCAAAATCAAGAGTCAGTAGCTCAAGAAAGTAAACCACACAGGCACCCTGATCATAGTTTGTTTAACAAATCTCTCATTGATTGACTTGGAAATCATTTTCATTTTTTTCAGCTACTACAAATATTTAATGTACCTCATTGCATGCTTGTTTCTCTAGAGTAGGTTTCAAAAAACGGAGTTGATTATTCATACGGTATGAATATAATTCTCCAAAGTGGCTGTACCAATTTACATACCTTCTAGAAATATGAAGCAATCTCTCTTTTCTCACTTCGTGTCAATATCGATTTTATTATCTTCAACTTTTTTTACCTGGAAGTTGAAAAATAACTCATTTTTATTTCAATTTGTATTTGATGCCTTCTGTAAAATTATAGTATGTTTACATATCATAGATATTGAGGTACTATCCACCATTATAAATTTATCACCTCATGTTCTCTTCCCCTTCTTGTTTTTTTTTTATATCTTTTTTAAAATTTGTATAATATATTCTTTTCCAAATTATTTTCTGCTGTCTGCTGCCTTTAAACCCTGTTAATAGTTTTCCATCCTACAGATGTTTTAAGATATAGTACAATCAAATAACAACTCGTTCTTTGTATATTTGTATTGTGCATATTATTTAACAAGTTATTTGCACCCAAAAGTTCATAAAATGATTATTATATTTCTTCCAATAGATTAATAAGTTTGTAAAAATATTTTACTGTAATTTGTTTTTGTATCATGATTACATGATTACAATATCATGATTGATATTGTATAGGTATCTAACATTTTAATCTGTTAATTTTACTGGACCTTAATTGAGCAGAATAGTATCATTATAAGCCTTTGTTCATCACACTTTTAAATATTGGTCCAAACATTTTATTTCTGTGTTCATTGTTTTTTTGTGGTATATCAGCTTTTCTGAATCAAGTATCTCAACATAGGCTCTTGAAAGTAATGTACATCTTACTACATGCCTCCTTTGCCACAAGGCACACTTTATTCTAAATTCTTGAGTTTATTATCCTTTTTTTCTAGTGTATTTTAAAAATTAACTTTATTAAGGCATGCATTACATACAATATAATTGCACCTTTTAAATGCACAGGTCAGTGATTTTTGGTAAATGCATATATTAACCTAATTATCTCTTTAATATTATTATAGACCTTTTACATCTGCTCAGAAGGTTTGGTCACTCCTTTTTGTAATCACACTCCCTACCCCCTACTATAGACAACACTGATCTAATTTGTACTCTAACCAGTAAGATGTGTGTGCCCAAAATGTCAAAAAATGGCTTCTTCTCAGTATAATATGTGTAAGATTCAACCATATTGTGTGAAGCAGACATTTGCTCATTTTCAATGCTGAATAGTCTCTTATCATATGAATGTATACTTGAACATATACAATGCATAATATATATAATATATATGATATATATACAATATATAATATATTAATATATATATATATATGAATGTATTATTTGCTAATGGAGTTTTTTTTTCCCTTAATTTGGAACTATTTTGAATAAAACTGCTCTGAGCAGTTACATACCATTATTTCTTTTGTTGTTGTTGTTGTTGTTGTTGTTGTTGTTGTTTAATATATGAAATTTATTGTCAAATTGGTTTCCATACAACACCCAGTGCTCATCCCAAAAGGTGCCCTCCTCAATACCCATCACCCACCCTCCCCTCCCTCCCACCCCCCATCAACTCTCAGTTTGTTCTCAGTTTTTAACAGTCTCTTATGCTTTGGCTCTCTTCCACTCTAGCCTCTTTTTTTTTTTTTCCTTCCCCTCCCCCATAGGTTTCTGTTAAGTTTCTCAGGATCCACATAAGAGTGAAACCATATGGTATCTGTCTTTCTCTGTATGGCTTATTTCACTTAGCATCACACTCACCAGTTCCATCCACGTTGCTACAAAAGGCCATATTTCATTCTTTCTCATTGCCACGTAGTATTCCATTGTGTATATAAACCACAATTTCTTTATCCATTCATCAGTTGATGGACATTTAGGCTCTTTCCATAATTTGGCTATTGTTGAGAGTGCTGCTATAAACATTGGGGTACAAGTGCCCCTATGCATCAGTACTCCTGTATCCCTTGGATAAATTCCTAGCAGTGCTATTGCTGGGTCATCGGGCAGGTCTATTTTTATTTTCTGAGGAACCTCCACACTGCTTTCCAGAGCGGCTGCACCAATTTGCATTCCCACCAACAGTGCAAGAGGGTTCCCGTTTCTCCACATCCTCGCCAGCATCTATAGTCTCCTGATTTGTTTATTTTGGCCACTCTGACTGGCGTGAGGTGATATCTGAGTGTGGTTTTGATTTGTATTTCCCTGATAAGGAGCGATGTTGAACATCTTTTCATGTGCCTGTTGGCCATCCGGATGTCTTCTTTAGAGAAGTGTCTATTCATGTTTTCTGCCATTTCTTCACTGGGTTATTTGTTTTTCGGGTGTGGAGTTTGGTGAGCTCTTTATAGATTTTGGATACTAGCCCTTTGTCCGATATGTCATTTGCAAATATCTTTTCCCATTCCGTTGGTTGCCTTTTCGTTTTGTTGGTTGTTTCCTTTGCTGTGCAGAAGCTTTTTATCTTCATAAGGTCCCAGTAATTCACTTTTGCTTTTAATTCCCTTGCCTTTGGGGATGTGTCGAGTAAGAGATTGCTATGGCTGAGGTCAGAGAGGTCTTTTCCTGCTTTCTCCTCTAAGATTTGATGGTTTCCTGTCTCACATTCAGGTCCTTTATCCATTTTGAGTTTATTTTTGTGAATGGTGTGAGAAAGTGGTCTAGTTTCAACCTTCTGCATGTTGCTGTCCAGTTCTCCCAGCACCATTTGTTAAAGAGATGTCTTTTTTTCCATTGGATGTTCTTTCCTGCTTTGTCAAAGATGAGTTGGCCATACGTTTGTGGGTCTAGTTCTGGGGTTTCTATTCTATTCCATTGGTCTATGTGTCTGTTTTTATGCCAATACCATGCTGTCTTGATGATGACAGCTTTGTAGTAGAGGCTAAAGTCTGGGATTGTGATGCCTCCTGCTTTGGTCTTCTTCTTCAAAATTACTTTGGCTATTCGGGGCCTTTTGTGGTTCCATATGAATTTTAGGATTGCTTGTTCTAGTTTCGAGAAGAATGCCGGTGCAATTTTGATTGGGATTGCATTGAATGTGTAGATAGCTTTGGGTAGTATTGACATTTTGACAATATTTATTCTTCCAATCCATGAGCAGGGAATGTCTTTCCATTTCTTTATATCTTCTTCAATTACCTGCATAAACTTTCTATAGTTTTCAGCATACAGATCTTTTACATCTTTGGTTAGATTTATTGCTAGGTATTTTATGCTTCTTGGTGCAATTGTGAATGGGATCAGTTTCTTTATTTGTCTTTCTGTTGCTTCATTGTTAGTGTATAAGAATGCAACTGATTTCTGTACATTGATTTTGTATCCTGCAACTTTGCTGAATTCATGTATCAGTTCTAGGAGACTTTTGGTGGAGTCTATCGGATTTTCCATGTACAATATCATGTCATCTGCAAAAAGCGAAAGCTTGACTTCATCTTTGCCAATTTTGATGCCTTTGATTTCCTTTTGTTGTCTGATTGCTGATGCTAGAACTTCCAGCACTATGTTAAACAACAGCGGTGAGAGTGGGCATCCCTGTCGTGTTCCTGATCTCAGGGAAAAAGCTCTCAGTTTTTCCCCGTTGAGGATGATGTTAGCTGTGGGCTTCTCATAAATGGCTTTTATGATCTTTAAGTATGTTCCTTCTATCCCGACTTTCTCAAGGGTTCTTATTAAGAAAGGGTGCTGGATTTTGTCAAAGGCCTTTTCTGCATCGATTGACAGGATCATATGGTTCTTCTCTTTTTTTTTTTGTTAATGTGATGTATCACGTTGATTGATTTGCGAATGTTGAACCAGCCCTGCATCCCAGGAATGAATCCCACTTGATCATGGTGAATAATTCTTTTTATATGCCGTTGAATTCGATTTGCTAGTATCTTATTGAGAATTTTTGCATCCATATTCATCAGGGATATTGGCCTGTAGTTCTCTTTTTTTACTGGGTCTCTGTCTGGTTTAGGAATCAAAGTAATACTGACTTCATAGAATGAGTCTGGAAGTTTTCCTTCCCTTTCTATTTCTTGGAGTAGCTTGAGAAGGATAGGTATTATCTCTGCTTTAAACGTCTGGTAGAACTCCCCTGGGAAGCCATCTGGTCCTGGACTCTTATTTGTTGGGAGATTTTTGATAACCGATTCAATTTCTTTGCTGGTTATGGGTCTGTTCAAGCTTGCTATTTCCTCCTGATTGAGTTTTGGAAGAGTGTGGGTGTTTAGGAATTTGTCCATTTCTTCCAGGTTGTCCAATTGGTTGGCATATAATTTTTCATAGTATTCCCTGATAATTGCTTGTATCTCTGAGGGATTGGTTGTAATAATTCCATTTTCATTCATGATTGTATCTATTTGGGTCATCTCCCTTTTCTTTTTGAGAAGCCTGGCTAGAGGTTTGTCAATTTTGTTTATTTTTTCAAAAAACCAACTCTTGGTTTCGTTGATCTGCTCTACAGTTTTTTTAGATTCTATATTGTTTATTTCTGCTCTGATCTTTATGATTTCTCTTCTTCTGCTGGGTTTAGGCTGCCTTTGCTGTTCTGCTTCTATTTCCTTTAGGTGTGCTGTTAGATTTTGTATTTGGGATTTTTCTTGTTTCTTGAGATAGGCCTGGATTGCAATGTATTTTCCTCTCAGGACTGCCTTCGCTGCATCCCAAAGCGTTTGGATTGTTGTATTTTCATTTTCGTTTGTTTCCATATATTTTTTAATTTCTTCTCTAATTGCCTGGTTGACCCACTCATTCGTTAGTAGGGTGTTCTTTAACCTCCATGCTTCTGGAGGTTTTCCAGACTTTTTCCTGTGGTTGATTTCAAGCTTCATAGCATTGTGGTCTGAAAGTATCCATGGTATAATTTCAATTCTTGTAAACTTTTGAAGGGCTGTTTTGTGACCCAGTATGTGATCTATCTTGGAGAATGTTTCATGTGCACTCGAGAAGAAAGTATATTCTGTTGCTTTGGGATGTAGAGTTCTAAATATATCTGTCAAGTCCATCTGATCCAATGTATCATTCAGGGCCCTTGTTTCTTTATTGACCGTGTGTCTAGATGATCTATCCATTTCTGTAAGTGGGGTGTTAAAGTCCCCTGCAATGACCACATTCTTATCAATAAGGTTGCTTATGTTTACGAGTAATTGTTTTATATATTTGGGGGCTCCTGTATTCGGCGCATAGACATTTATAATAGTTAGCTCTTCCTGATGGATAGACCCTGTGATTATTATATAATGCCCTTCTTCATCTCTTGTTACAGCCTTTAATTTAAAGTCTAGTTTGTCTGATATAAGTATGGCTACTCGAGCTTTCTTTTGGCTTCCAGTAGCATGATAAATAGTTCTCCATCCCCTCACTCTCAATCTAAAGGTGTCCTCAGATCTAAAATGAGTCTCTTGTAGACAGCAAATAGATGGGTCTTGTTTTTTTATACATTCTGATACCCTGTGTATTTTGGTTGGTGCATTTAATCCATTTACATTCAGTGTTATTATAGAAAGATACGGGTTTAGAGTCATTGTGATGTCTGTATGTTTTATGCTTGTAGTGATGTCTCTGGTACTTTGTCTCACAGGATCCCCCTTAGGATCTCTTGTAGGGCTGGTTTAGTGGTGACGAATTCCTTCAGTTTTTGTTTGTTTGGGAAGACCTTTATCTCTCCTTCTATTCTGAATGACAGACTTGCTGGATAAAGGATTCTCGGCTGCATATTTTTTCTGTTTAGCACACTGTAGATATCGTGCCAAGACTTTCTGGCCTGCCAAGTTTCAAAGGAGAGATCAGTCACGAGTCTTATAGGTCTCTCTTTATATGTGAGGGCACGTTTATCCCTTGCTGCTTTCAGAATTTTCTCTTTATCCTTGTATTTTGCCAGTTTCACTATGATATGTCGTGCAGAAGATCGATTCAAGTTACGTCTGAAGGGAGTTCTCTGTGCCTCTTGGATTTCAATGCTTTTTCCTTCCCCAGGTCAGGGAAGTTCTCAGCTATAATTTCCTCAAGTACCCCTTCAGCACCTTTCCCTCTCTCTTCCTCCTCTGGGATACCAATTATGCGTATGTTATTTCTTTTTAGTGTATCACTTAGTTCTCTAATTTTCCCCTCATACTCCTGGATTTTTTTTATCTCTCTTTCTCTCAGCTTCCTCTTTTTCCATAACTTTATCTTCTAGTTCACCTATTCTCTCCTCTGCCTCTTCAATCCGAGCTGTCATCGTTTCCATTTTATTTTGCATTTCGTTTAAAGCACTTTTCAGCTCCTCGTGACTGTTCCTTAGTCCCTTGATCTCTGTAGCAAGAGATTCTCTGCTGTCCTCTATACTGTTTTCAAGCCCAGCGATTAATTTTATGACTATTATTCTAAATTCACTTTCTGTTATATTATTTAAATCCTTTTTGATCAGTTCATTAGCTGTTGTTATTTCCTGGAGATTCTTCTGAGGGGAATTCTTCCGTTTGGTCATTTTGGATAGTCCCTGGAGTGTTGAGGACCTGCAGGGCCCTTCCCCTGTGCTGTGGTGTATAACTGGAGTTGGTGGGCGGGGCCGCAGTCCGACCCGATGTCTGCCCCCAGCCCACCGCTGGGGCCACAGGCAGACTGGTGTGTGCCTTCTCTTCCCCTCTCCTAGGGGCGGGATTCACTGTGGGGTGGCGTGGCCCGTCTGGGCTACTTGCACACTGCCAGGCTTGTGTTGCTGGGGATCTGGCGTATTAGCTGGGGTGGGTAGGCAAGGTGCACGGGGGCAGGAGGGGCAGGCTTAGCTCGCTTCTCCTTAGGTGATCCACTTCAGGAGGTGCCCTGTGGCAGCGGGAGGGAGTCAGATCCGCTGCCAGAGGTTTGGCTCAGCAGAAGCACAGAGTTGGGTGTTTGCGCAGAGCGAGCAAGTTCCCTGGCAGGAACTGGTTCCCTTTGGGATTTTGGCTGGGGATGGGCGGGGGAGATGGTGCTGGTGAGTGCCTTTGTTCCCCACCAAACTGAGCTCTGTCATCTGGGGGCTCGGTAGCTCTCCCTCCCTTTGTCCTCCAGCCTTCCCGCTTTCCGAGCAGAGCTCTTAACTTATGACCTCCCAGATGCTAAGTCACGCTTGCTGTTGGAACACAGTCCGTCAGGCCCCTCCGCTTTTGCCTGCCAGACTCTGCTTGGCCGGCGAGCCGCCCCTCCGCCCCGGCTCCCTCCCGCCAGTCCGTGGAGCGCGCACCGCCTCGCCGCCCTTCCTACCCTCTTCCGTGGGCCTCTCGTCTGTGCTTGGCTCTGGAGACTCCGTTCTGCTAATCCTCTGGCAGTTTTCTGGGTTATTTAGGCAGGTGTAGGTGGAATCTAAGTGATCAGCAGGACGCGTGGTGAGCCCAGCGTCCTCCTACGCTGCCATCTTCCCATAGAAGTCATACCATTATTTCTATGGATGAATGTTTTCATTTCTCTTGTTTAAGTTTCAAGATGTGGAATTTGCTGGGTTACATACTGTATGTGTTATTTAGCTTTGTAAGAAGCTCTGCCAAATAGCTTCCCAAGGTGGTTGTACCCTTTACACTCTCTCCAGCAATGTATGAGCCTTCCAGTTGTTCTAAGTCACTACCAACTCCTGGAATTGCTTGTCTTTCTAGCTTTAGTCATTCTCATGGGTTAAAAAATGGTGTCTTGATGCAATTTTGATTTTTGTTTATATATTAGTAATGATGTTCAGCATTTTTATGTGTCAGATCATTGACAGTTGCTATAATTCCATTTGTGAAATGTCTGTTCAATTTTTTTTTTTTTGTATTCTTTGTATATTGGGTTGTCCTCTCATTGACTTATGAGAACTCTCCCTGTATTCTAGGTAACTCTTCTATGTCAGATATATGAGTTTCTACTATTTTCCCCTGTCTCTAACCTGTTTTCATTTTCTTGGCACTATTCTACAAAGAGTATATAGCATATATTATTTGATATGTCCATTTTATCAATTTATTTTTTTATGTTTCATGCTTTTGAGTTCTGTGAAATATTTCCTATTCCAGGCTACCAATTTTATTTTCTGTTTTCTTCTAGATGTTTTATGAATAGGTCAATAATCCATTTAAAATGAGTTTTGCCTGTCTTCTGAGGGAAAGGTTGAGATTATTTGCTCACAATATGGATATACAGTTGCTCTAACTCTACTTGAAATAAACTTTCCTTTATCCATTGAATTATACGGACTGCTATGTTGAAAAGTCAGAGGGCCATATGTATGTGGACTCTCTTCTGTTCCATAGTTTGATGACTATTGTTATTCCAGTATCTGTCTTGGTAACTATGGCTTCTAAATACATCTTGAAGAAAAGTTGGTCTAAGCCCTCTAATACAGTTATTTTGTTGAAAATGGTTTTAACCATCAGGTCTTTTGCATTTTTATACAAACTTTGGAATTAGCAGGCAGATATTTATAAAACATATTGCTGGGATATTTTATTTAGATAGCATTTTATTTATAGTTCAATTTGGGTAGAATGGATATGTTAATAGTAGACTTTCAAATCCATTAATGCGTTATATATCTACTTTTGTTGAGTTTTTAATTTCTTTTAGCATTGTTTTATACTTTTCAGTGTATAGTTCTTCCGTGTGTTTGGTCAGATTTATCCTTAAGTATTTTTTGTTCATTATTCTGTGTAAGTATAATTTCTGTTTCAATTTCTGATTGCTCATTGCAACTATATAGAAATACAGTTGATTTTTTTATTGATATCATACCCTACAGCTTAGCTAAATTCACTTACTAGTTCTTATAATGTTTTTGTAAGTCCATTGGATTTTCCACATAGATGGTCATTTCATCTACAAATAAAGACAGTTTAATTCTTCCTTTCTAATCTGGATGCATTTGATTTGTTCGTTTTGCCTTATTTCCCTGATTAGGACTGCCAGTCAGTATTGTAGCGGTGGGGGCAAACAGTTTTTTCTTGCTGTTAATCTTTGGAGGAAAGCATTCAGTATTTCACAATTAAATATAATAAGTGGAGACTTGTGTATGAACACCTGTTATTTGTTCTAGGACTGTCCTTTCTATTCCTAGGTTGCTGTGGTTTTTGTTTTGTTTTTGGTTTTTTGCTTGTTTGTTTGGTTTTCAGGAAAGGGCTTGCTTTTGTTGAAAGTGCTGTGGCTTCTCTTGTGAATTATCATTAGCTCTTTCTTTCTTTCTTTCTTTCTTTTTTTCTTTCTTTCTTCTGGTGAATTGCCTTGATTGATTTTTGAATTTTAAACCAATCTTGTATTTGCAAGAAAAAAAAAAAACAACCTTACTTGTTCATGATGGATTAGCCTTTCTATACATTGAATCTATTGGTTAAATTTTTGTTAAATTTTTGCATATGTCCATGAGGGATATTGATAGGTAGTTTTCTGTTCTTGTCATATTTCTGGTCAGATTTTGGTATCAGGTTAATGCTGATTTCCTCAGTTTCTGGGCAAGTTTCTTGAGAATTCGTATAATTTATTTCTGAAATGTCTGCTAATGACAAGTGAATCCATCTCAACCTGAACCTCAAACCACTTTTTTTTGTGTGTGTGGAAATGGTTTTAACTACATACTCAATTCTCTCAATAGATAGAGAACTATTTGGGTTATTTATTTCTTCCTGAAGGAGCTCTGGTAGTTTCTTGCAGGAAATCATTTCACCTAAATTTGTTGGAATTATTGACATAAACTTGCTCATAATACTATCCTTTCAACATTTGTAATAATGTCACTTTCTCTTCCTGATATTAGTAACTTGCTTTTTCTTTTTCCCTCATCTCTATGACATGAGTTTATCGTATCTTATCTAATCTTAAAGAAACCATTTTTGTTTTCCTTGATTTTCTCTATTCTTATGTTTCATTGATTTCTATTCAGATCTTTCCTGTTTTCTTTCTTCTACTTACTTTGAGTTTCATTTGAAACTTCCTTGGTTTCCTAAGGAGGAAGCTGAGATGATTGGTTGATTCCTTCTTTTCCAATATAGGCATTTAGTGCTCTAAATTTTCTCTCAGTTCCTGCTTTAGGAGTTCCAACAAATCTTGGTATATTGTATTTTCATTTTCATTGAGTTTAAATTACTTTTTAATGTTCCTTTAGGTTAATTTGTTGACCTTTAGGATTTTTTTGTTTGCTTGTTTTGTTTGTTTGTTTGTTTGTTTTTGATGTGTATTATTTAGCTCCTATCTGAAGATTTTCCAAAAATCTTTCTGATAGAGATATCTAATTTTAATTCCATTATATACAGATGACATACTTTGTTTGACTTGAATTCTTTTTAGCCCAAGATATGGTTTGCCTTGGTAGATATTCTAAGTTTGTAGAAATAGTCTATAAATGCTATTTTTTTTGATGAAGTATTCTATAAATGTCATTTAGGTCAAGTTATTGATTGTATTTTTCAAGTCCTGTGCATGCTGATGATTTGTGTCTACTTGCTTTGTCCATTTTTGAGATAAGCGTAATGAAATCTCTGACTTTTATAGTAGATTTACCTATGTCTCCTTGCATTTGTATCAACTTTTCTTTCATGAATTTTGGAGCTATGTTATAAGATGCATAAATTTGGGGGCACCTGGGTGGTTCAGTCGGTTGAGCGTCCGACTTCGGCTCAGGTCATGATCTCGCAGTTTGTGGGTTCGAGCCCCGCATCAAGCTCTGTGCTGACCGCTTGCTCAAAGCGTGGAGCTTGCTTCAGATTGTGTCTCCTTCTCTCTGTGCCCCTCCCCCACTCATGCTTTGTCTCACTCTGTTTCTCAAAAATAAATAAATGTAAAAAAAGTTTAAAAAAATAATAAGATACATAAATTTGTAGGATTGTTAGGTCCTTATGAAATGGACTTTATTATCCCTGTTTATGTTCTTTGGTCTGAAATCCACTTTGTCTTACAATATATGGCCACACCAACTTTTTCTTGATTTGTACTAATGTGGTATATTAATTTCCTAGGAATTCGGTAACAAATTACACACACTGGATGGCCTAAAATAAGAGAAATGTACTTTGTTAACAGTTCTAGAGGGCACAAGTCCAAAATAAAGGTTTATATCAGGGTTGGCTTTTTTCTCTAGGCTTTGAGGGAGAATCCATTCCTTGTGTCTCTCCTAGCTTCTCGTTGCCACTAACAATTCTTAGCCTTCCTTGGCTTGTAGACATATTACTCCAATTTCTATGTTCACAGGGACTTCCCTTCTTTGTGTCTTGTTTTGCTGCTGCTTCTCCTCTCTTATAAGGACTTATCATTGCATTTAGGACTCACACTACTTCAGGATGATGTCATTTCCACATCTTTACATTAATTGCGTCTGCACAGGCCTTACTCTAGATAATTCATATTCTGAAGTTCCGGAGGGACATATATTTTGGGTGCCACAATTCAGTCCAATACATTGGTATATCATTCACCTTCCTTTTACTTGTAACCTATTTCTGTTTTTATATTTATAATGGGTCTCTTGTCAGCATGATCAAATTGGATCTTTTTACAAATTCTAGTTAGACAATATCTGTTTTTATTTAGGTTTTAGACCATTTAGATTTATGTGCTTACTGATATTGTTAGGTTTAAATCTATCCTCTTACTATTTGTTTTCTGTTTTTCCTGTCTTTTGTATTAATAGTAAATACATATCCTTCCTTCTTTTGTATTAATAATAAATAATTACATACTTTATTTTCTGACTTTGTTTTACCATCCAAATTATAACAATGTGCTAACTTTTACAGTAGTGTCTAGTGTGAACAAGGCACTATTTTAAGTATTTCACTCATATTAACTCTTTTAATGCAGCACCTCTGTCAAGTAGATGCTACTTTATATCTATTTTATAGATGAGAAAACTCAGGTACAAGGAAGTTAACTAATGTGCTCTTAAGGACTTAGGTGAATTTTACATATGAGAAGTAAAACTAAACAGTCTGTACCCAAAGATCATGTTCTTAACCAGAATTCAGTAAAGCTTCCCAAGTGTTGACTTTGTTGGCTGTTGTGCTTGTTGTTGATTTTCTTTGTGAGCCTTGAGTGAAGGGATTTTTTTTTTCTTTTTTCTAATTTCCTTTTGTATCTATTGATTTGATGGTTACCTTTGTTTAGATACTGTCCCTAGCTCAGAATCAAGCATTATATTGGTGTTTGGAGGCTTTCTTCTTTTACGTTACCACAAATTCATGTTCTTAACCAGCAGCAGCTTGATGTACATCTTGCCTGAACAGCTATCTCTCCTTCTCTTTCACAACTTGTACAGAAGTGTGGTGAAGGCCACAGCCCCAGGAAAAATTTTCAGTGCCCAAACATGGGACAGAAGTCATGGTCCTATAAGCCTGGCTCTGTTCATTACCTATTGGTCTTTTTGGATTTTGGTTCCCTGTGTTCCACAGGGGTTAAACTTGGTGATTTCTGCTAGAATCTGGTTCAGAAGTCATACATATATTCTATTTTAGCCCCTCTTTATTGTTTCCCTCTCTTCTGAGGTGGTTATTATTATATCCATTTTGACAAATGTGGACCCTGGGTCTCAAAATAGCAACTTTCCCAAGGTCACCTGGTTGGTAATAGTCAAAGAGTAAGGTATTAAATCTGTAGCAGAAAAATTCAAAAGTGTGTGCTATTCAACTTCATTTATCCATCCTTCCAAGATATAGATATTAAGTGTTTATCCTGTGGTCTCGGATTCTGTAATGACACAAGTTAATGGAGCCCATCACATTCAGACATCTCATGGAAAGCCTAATTCCCTCTCTATGGAAAGCTTCCTCTCCTCCTTGCTTTTCTCTGCTTTTCTCTGCTTCACTGCCTGCAAGGAAAGCAGGAACAGCTCTTCCTAATGAGAAAGATGGTAACATGATGAGATTAAAATCAGGGTCAAAGCTGAACAGTGTCATATCCACATACATTTAGTAAAGGCAGTATGAATTTATTAAGCACCTGCCTCTAGAACAGGTTAAAAAGATTGATTGTATTAGTGGGATAATCATAGCAAAACTATGTGAAAATGTGACCCAGGACATGTTTAGATTCTGTTTTGGCCCAGAGGGGATATGTCAGAAAGAGAAAGGAGCTATCTGGAGCATATGTATGACCAGGATTCTGTCAAGAAACTTTACATTCATTAATTTGCTTATTTTTTAAAAAAGTTAGTAATTGAGTATTTAATGCATAATTGTTATCTCTGAGAGCACTAAGATGTAGAGGAATTAAATAATTTGCTCACCATCACAAAGGAAGTTAGCCCTGGTTCCTCTGATTCCATACCAGAGGCTCTTTTTCACTAGCCAGGTTGCCTTTGTCTTTCTTCTCACTAGTCACTTAATGTAAGACATCTGCTTTATGAGCAATTATTTTTACTTTTATACATGTTTTCTTTATCTTAAAAAAAGAGGGCTACATTCTCTGTTAATACTGGTACATGTATTGGTGTTAGTTCCTGGACTACGCACAAATAGAGATTGGTCTGTCACTGATGAGACTTCTCTAAGTGGCCTTGTCTGTGTTCCCTTGTATGGCAACAGACCCTTCAAGTACCACCACCTATATGGAACATGAACTAAGCCCACATGGGGCAACTTTGAGACTTTCCCTCAATTTGATTGGATGGAGACAAGACCTATATTCCTGGCAAGCAGAGTAACTTAAGGTCATCTCATCAAGTTATGGAGAAAGTACACTTAAAGTTGAATACAGCAAAGCCAGTAAACTGAGAGAAATAGAAGTGTGTGTTGGGCAGGTTCCTAGTATCTGGATCCAAATATCTCTAAAAACAAACAACCTACTACCTGTTCTTGGTTGTATAATCTACGTCATATACTGTGATAAAGCTATTTTGAATTGGATTTGTGTTCTTAGCAACCAAAAATATCTTGCTTGACATAGGTTATTTCTGAAGAGAACAACAAATTACAAATGAGAAACCATGGAACTTTTGTCCATGGAGTATTTTGATTTTGTCCCTCCCTCCACACTCCCAAAGAATTATAATGGTAGAAGACATTTAACAGGAACTGATACTTTTATGAAAATCATGCCTTTTGCAGATTACACCAGAAAATGCATATTCTACATTTGTAAACTTCTCCTCAAATTATACAAAGGAACAAGTGCTTTGGAGTGTTTTTGGCATTTTCTATTTGACGTTGCCAAGGACTGGGAAAAAATGATAAGAATTGGTTTTCCCAGAACTGGCCACACAGTGCCCTCAATCATGTTTCTGGCTCAGAGTTGGCATGGGGGGTAGGAGGACCTTCAGCTGAACATGAAGCAGTTCCATACATTAAATCTGCTGGTTGCTTTTTCCCTTTTCTCTTTGAAAGAGAAACACCTTTCATTTCCCTTTAGAAACTATTCCCTGAGGAACAGTCCTGAAAGTGCTGCAATTTTGTCCTCTGCTGCTTCAGAAGACTGAGTGCCTCTGTGAGGAAGATGTCAGTGGTGAGGACGATATCTTCAAGATCACCCATCAGCTAGTTTAAATTGAGTGGAGGGGAAAATTCAGAAACTAAAAAGTTCAAAAGTGGCCTATGTTAATCAGGGTATCTCACCTCTTAAAGAGATTTGGCCTATCCTTAAAATAATTTTTCATCCTTTGAAATACACCTGTTTCCCATCTCATTCTTTTTAAAGCCTCTGTTTGAGATACAAAGGATTTTTCTTCTTGTTATTTAGTCAATTCTGAAATACTTGATACAGTTATTCTCAGCTTCCTCTCTGCTGTGTACCTTCTATGTTGGTGAAATGTCCGTTCTTCCCTCAATTGGTTCTCAGGGAAGTTGACTTTTTAAATTGTTAACTATGATGGACACGGCTGTCCATATCTTACCTGACATCTTAGAGGAGATTAGGAATTCTCTCCTTTGGTATTTGTGACTCTTCCTTGGTGGTCTTTTTCTGTAGTCATTCCTCAGATTTATTTCCTGGACTCTCTTTTAAACATTAGTATTTTTCTGAAACTATTTTAGGCCTTTTTCACACTACTCACTTCCTGAGCTATGCTATTCGTATTAGCCATATACTGATGACTCCAAAATCCTCATATAAATGCCAGATCCATGTATCCAAATGCCTATTGGATATTCTTAATTTAGGATGCCCAGCAAAATCTGAAGCTCAACTTGTTCAAACCTAAACTCATCCTTTCCTTCAGTACTTCAAAAATTCTTTCTTGTCCTGGGGGTGCCTAGGTAGTTCAGTTGGTTGAACATCTGACTTCAGTTCAAGTCATGATCTCACAGTTCGTGAGTTCGAGCTCTGCGTAAGGCTCTGTGCTGACAGCTCAGAGCCTGGTCCCTGCTTGGGATTCTGTGTCTCCCTCTGTCTCTCTCTCTCTCTCTCTCTCTCAAAAGTAAACAAATATTTTTTTAAAAATTTAAAAATTCTTTCTTGTCCTATATTTCTTATTTAAGTGAATTACAACACATGGTAATCCAATATTTTTCATTCTATATTATTTCCAACCTGTTAAGGCCTCTCAAGCTACTTTCATTTTTCTTTAATATTTGTTTATTTTTGAGAGAGAGACAGAGACAGAGCACGAGTGGGGGAGGGATAGAGAGAGAGAGGTAGACACAGAATCCAAAGCATGTCTCAGGCTCTGAGCTGTCAGCACAGGGCCAACGCGGAACTCGAACCTACGAACTGTGAGATCATGACCTGAGCCAAACTTAGATGCTCATCTCAAGTTACTTTCTGAGCAATCATTTAATTGATTGCCTCTTGCAAACACCCTCTGCTTCTTTCATAGAAGACATTCTCATTATTTTGGTTCTTGGCTTTAACTGTTTCCTGTGTATACTTTGTCTTCTACACTACTATTGAGGTGAGATTTCAACAGTGGAAATTGTTGTTCCATTCCTTCTGGAAATCTTTCAATGGTTCCTGTTGTCTTTGGTATGAAATTCAAGCCATGCACTTTAGTGTTCAGTGCTCTTCAGTGGTTTTTCCCTGCATACCTCTTCACCATCATCTCCTGTGTCAATCACTACACTTGATACTTGAGAAGATCTCAGACTTTTCCAGGACTCTATCCCTTGAATAAGAGACATAGCACAGCTGTTGCTTCTCACTACATACAATTTGATTTTAAAGAAAGGAGCCTGGTTTGTATGTGTGTATTTCTATAATTCAATGTACCTTACAAAATGTATGTATATTGACTCTTGGAAGTTTTCTATAAGTATCTAGATAGTTATGAAAAGATAATATCATAAACCAATAACATGTCATTTTAATTCTGTTGAAATATGTTAACAGGTAGTATATGTAACAATAACAGCATTCTGCATACTTCAGTTGTATCAATTTACATGTATTCTTCCTCATTAATGTCATCATCTCACACTTAAAAAAAACAACAAAGGAGATGAAATGAAATAGTTGGAGTAATAGGTAATGCCTGTGGACTAAATATTACTTCAGTGCATGCTGGGGTCTTGTAAGACTACCTGAAATGGAAAAGTGAATCATCTGAAAATAAAGTAGATATACATATTTTCTTATAATTTTGTAATGTTGAACTTAATAGTGTACTGTTTATATTTGAAGGTATCCAAAATTGGCCACTAGAAAACAAAAACAAAGTATATTCGCTATCCAAGAAGCAAGTATAAGTCTACAAAGATTAAAACATTCAAAAAGAAAGATTTCTTGAATTTTAGACAAACAGGAACAAAAGAATAAACTATTACTATAAACAAACATACTAGAAATCATGGAGCATTTATTATATTCTAGTTATTTATATCCATTTAAATATCAAAACTTTCATTGATTAGGAAACAGACCTTTATATAAGTAAAATGGTAATCCCCAAATCCACATAAGTGGCAAATCATTTTTTCCCTGACTTTTTGAAGCACTCATTATAAGATACTTTAATTATTATTCATCTCTTGGTGAATGTTAGAAAGCCTTTGTTACCCACAGAACGTAACGGATACATTTGAAAAGCAGAAGCCATGAAAAAAGCCAGTAACGAGTGTTGCACTATATATGCTAAATCAGTATGTGACTGTTTCTGATGCAGCCACATCGAGAGAAGCATGATGTCATCCATAAGCTGGACCTTGCGTCCATTTACTGTATTTTCACTTCTGTAGTATAGTTTCAAACATGTTTTGACTGTGATGGAAATTGTGTGTTAGACAGATAAAACACCTCATTGACTAGACAAATGGAAGCTTTTGTGCTGAAAAGAACTCTTATAGCACAAATAACTTGCAGAGAAACAGAATGTGTGATGAGTGTTGGACCTCTGCTTACAGTCTTGTTAGGAAGAGAACATTGGTTTTCATCTTGACAACCAGTGGGTTGTATTCCTTCTTTGAGATTTTCCCTGCACAAGCTCTGAATTCACCTGAGTAAATTCTATTTCCTTTTATCATAGGCATTTGTGTGTGTGTGGCTTTAAAACACATATTCTCTAGTGGAGGTGAAGTGGTAAAATTATCCTTCACTTCCTATTTGAATTGAGGACAAAAGAATTATTCTTGGAAAGGCCACCATAGAATTGAATTCATTGTACTGTGTGAATTGCACCTTTTATGCTTTTAAATGATGTGACATTTTTATTTAGCGTCAATCCGGAAGTGACCACAAAATAAATGAGCTTTCTGGTTTTGCAACGTTTTGTCATTCTAAAACTTTTTAGAGTTATTGCAAACTAAATGATCAGAAGGCAAATTCATATAACTTTGTCTCTGGATTTCCAGATCTTTGTATCCGTGTACTTCTTTCTTCAAAAAATTTCTCCAGTTCTTCATGAGAAAATCAACACATAAAGCAATGAAAAACTGTGCTTCCCTGACTCAAGTTGAGGTGGGAGGTGAGGGTGGGAAAGTCCCCTTGACCATTCTCTGGCCCTTATAGCTGTCTCAGGAAGCACTCAGAATAACTCCTAGGTTGAAGAGCACAAATCAGAAAACACTGAATCTCAGAAACTAAGATAAGAGAAAATTGATAGGGCATTCTAGCTAGCTTCTTCACATTTTCACAACGCTCTCCATAACTTCCTTGATGTATGGTCATATAAAGGTCTGTGCGAATATTTCCAGAGCCATAATGTTTTTCACCTATGTTTGTGACCAAATATGCTAGTGTATTTTTGCTTATGCTGAGCAAAAGCAGTTACATCTGTTTTTTGGTACACACTAAGCCATTCCTTTTTCCACAGCCCTTCTTGATATGATATTATGATTTTTTAAACTCCTCTCTTATCAAAACCAAATATTGTTTCATTCATCCCACAAAGATAGTTTTATAAACCACTCCCCATTTCAGCAGATCTTCCCCAGAATTTCTCCTGCTGTCATTGCCCCCACTTCCTGGGGCACCTGGTCGGCTCTGGTCATGATCTTGTGGGTGGTGGGTTCCAGCCCCGCATCGGGCACTGTTTGACAGCTCAGAGCCTGGAATCTGCTTCAGATTCTATGTCTCCCTCTCTTTCTGCCCCCCCCCAACTCTCCCTCTAAAATATAAATAAACATTTAAAAAAATTAAAAAATACAATAAAACTAGACTTCCTAGAACATAAATCTCCAGATATGATCTTACTAGGGTGAAATACACTAGGACATTACTTTCTTTGTTGTGGCTGTTAGATCTCCATAAATTATGTCCAGAGTTGGAGTACTCTTTTAGAAAGAAATACACAATATGATTTGGGAACAAGAAATACTTGAGGATTTATTCAAGAGGAATATTGCTGAAATGAATATTCCCAGTCTTTGCTTGTTATTTTGATACTTTAAAGCCTTAAAGTACCACAAATTAAAAGGAATATATTTACCCTCCAGCATAAAATACCAAAAATGCAGACAAAATATATGAAACATATGAAACAAATGAAACAAATACCAAAAAATGCAGACAAGACATTGACCACTAGACAACAGAAGATAATGAAGCCTGTGATTTGAAAATACACTTGCCTAAACTTACTGTTTGATGAAAGCTACCAGGCCACAGAACAGGGAGGGTAATAGAGGCAGAGCCTGGCCTGTTCTTGAGTTGAGGATTTGTGTGTCCAGGAAAGCCAAGGAAGCTAGAGTTCACATTGCAAAGTCCCAGAGAGGAGAGAGCTACACAGAAAGAAAACTCTGGACATCTGCAGATAATTTCCCTTGAGTATTCAGTTGAGTCAGTGCATATGTATGAGAAAATCACTCAAGACAAGGGAAGACCATTCAAGAAGCATTAAAAGGATCAATAGCTGGTCCCCATGTGCCAAAAATGATAATTACTTATGTAAATACAAAGACTATTTTGTATGTAAGTCTCTTTAAAACAAAATTAACTTTTCAAAATAAAAATAATAACATATTTGTAAACTTATAATTATGTACAAGTATGACAAAACTACAGAGGCTGAAAGGGAAGATTGGAAATACACTGTTTTCTCTTAATGTTTATTTTTGAGACAGTTAAAATGTGGGAGGGACAGAGAGAGAAGGGGAGCAGAGGATCCAAAGCAGGCTCTGTGACAATAGCAAGTCTGATGTAGAGTTTGAACTCACGAGCCAAAGTCTGACACTCAACCAAATGAACCATCCAGGTGCCCTGGAAATACACTATTTTGAAGATTTTAAACTACATATGAGGTAGAATGCTATCATTTAAGCTGAATTAAAGATCTATACTTTAACCTTTAAAAAAAGCACTAAAATACACAAAAAATAGTTATAGCAAATATAGCAATGGAGAAAAAAAGTGAAATTATAATAATAAAAATAACTGCAGAAAAAAAGAAAAAGAATGAATAACAAATAGAAAACATATAACAGAGTATTAATCAGTATCTCTGTGTGTGTAGTGTGTGTATAATTGGCTCATGCAATTGTGGAAGCTGGGAAATCCAGACCCAGGAGAGTTGATGGTATCGTCCCAAGACCTGAGGAGCAGGAAAGCTTCCAGTTTAAATTCTAGTTTGAATCTGAAGGCTAGATAACCAGAAGAGCCAGGAATCTAAGTTCTAGAACAAGTCCAAAGTCAGGAGAAGACTGATGTCCCAGCTGAAGACAATTAGAGTAAATTCTTTCTTATTTAGACTTCTAGTCTGTTCAGTCCTTCAATGGATTCAATAAGGTACAGCCACAATGAGGAGGCCAATCTTCTTTACTCAGTCTACTGATTCAAATGTTCATCTCATCCAGAAACACCTTCACAGATGCACACAGAAAGGGTATTTAACCAAATATCTGGGTATCCCATGGGCCAATCCAACTGACACATAAAATTAATCATTTCAAGCAGGATAGTATTATTAAAACATCAATTGTCGCACTAAGTGTAAATACAAGTAACTTGTTCTGCAAATGTTCCACGAGATGAGCAAAGATTTCTATTAAATTTTAACTTGATAAGTGAGTGATGTCTTGCAGTATGAGTAGTACATGATGCCAAATGTCACATGATCACAACTGAGCCATTTGTTCTCCCTCCCTTCCCTTCTCTCTGATCATCTCCCATGCTCAGATGCTCAGTCTCGGGCTGTGGCGTTTGGCAGAAATCAGTGATTTTTCAGAATGTTGGAAGGTGCCTCCAACTGGCACTAGTGTCTTTTTGTCACTTCAAAGCACCTATGGATGGTCCTTTGCTTTTCCCTACAAGAGTGAGCTTAGGAATGCTTTGTTTCATTCTAGGTCATTGGATAGGTTCCTTGTTAAAGTTGCAAGAAGAAAGATTCCATTGAGCCAATAGATAGGAGTGATTCCATTAGTGATAACAAAAGTCATCCTATACAGTAACCCTCCTCTCTTTTGTCTCCCTCACACCAGTAATGAAGGTTTTCAAAGGTAAGTGAAGGGTAATTTGTTTATTTTCTTTATATTTTGTATTCTTAATTATTTTATATTATAGTATTGTAATAATTTTTATATGGCTGTTTTTGAGTGCCTGGGTGGCTAAATCATTAAGTGTCTGACTCTTGATTTTGGCTCAGGTCATGATCTCACAGTTCATGGGATCAAGCCCATGTCCATCCAGTTCTGCACTGATGGAATAGAGCCTGCTTGGGTTTCTCTCTCTCTCTCTCTCTCTCTCTCTCTCTCTCTCTCTCTCTCTCTCTCTCTTTCTCTCTCTTACTCTCTTTCTCTTTGTCCCTCCCCCCCACATGCTATCTCTCTCAAAATAAATAAAAATTAAATTAAGATTTTCAGATTGAATATAAAACGCAAGCCCCAAGTAGATGGTGCCCACAAGAAACCTATCATTTAATTTAATTTTATTCAATTTTATTTAATTTTATTTGATTTTATTATTTTCCATGTTTTTATTTAAATTCTAGTTAGTTAACATATAGTGTAATATTGGTTTCAGGAATAGAATTTAGTGATTCATCACTTACATATAACACCCAGTGCTCATTGTAACAAGTGCCCTCCTTAATACCCATCACCCATTTAGCCCATCTCCCTGTCCTCATCAACTGTCAGTTTGTTTTCTGTCCTTAGGTGTCTCTTATGATTTCCTTCCCTCTTTTTTGCATTTCCCTATATTCATACATTTTGTTTCCTAAATTCCACACATGAATGAAATCATATGGTATTTGTCAATCTCTGACTTATTTTGCTTAGCCTAATACACTCTAGCTCCATCTACATCATTGCAAATTACACTCTAGCTCCATCTACATCATTTATTCTTTTTTACTGACTAATATTCTATTGTATACAACACACAAACATGTATACACACACCCCACATCTTTACCCATATATCTGTTGATGGACACTTGGGCTCTTTCCATAGTTTAGCTATTGTAGATAATGCTGCTATGAACATTGGGGTGCATGTACCCCTTTCAAATCTGTATTTTTATATCCTTTGGGTAAATGCCAAGTAGTGTGATTGCTGGATCATAGGGTTGTTCTATTTTTAACTTTTTGAGGAACCCCCATACCATTTCCCAAAGTGGCTGTACCAGTTTCCACTCCCAGCAACAGTGTAAGAGGATTCCCCTTTCTTTGCATCCTTGCCAACATCCGTTGAAGAAACCCACTTTAAACATAAAAACACAAACAGGTAAAATTTAAAGGAAAGAAAAGATAAAACATACAAATGTGAACCAGAAGGAAGCTAGATTGGTCATACTTTATTAGACAGTGTAGATGTGACAGGCAGAATAATGCTTTCCAGAGATGCCTGTATTGTAAGTTACATTACATGGCAAAGGAGAATTAAGTTTGCTGATAAAAGTAATGTTGATAATCACCTGAACTGGTTACATCTTGGCAGGACCAGTGGAATCATTATTTCCTTAAAATTGGAAGGGGGGAAAAAGGGAGAGAGAGTATAAAAGATCAGACAATGCTAGCTTTGATTTGTACAGTAAGGGCCATCAGTCAAGGAGTCTGGGTGGCCTCTAGAGCCTGGAAAAGGGAAGGAAATGGATTCTCCCTTAGAGTCTCCAGAAATTAACACAGCCCTGCTGATACCTTGATATTTAAAAAAATTGAAGCATAATTAGCATAGAATGCTATATTAGTTTCAAGAGTACATCATACTGATTGATCAGTTCATACATCACTCAATGCTCATCACAATAATTGCACTCACCATCTCTTAGCATACAGCATGATTACGACATTAATGATTATGTTCTCTATGCTGTACTTTTCATCTCCACGATTTATGTATTTTATAACTAGAAGTACATACCTTTAAATTCCCTTTGTCTGTTTTTCCCATTCCACCACCCACCTCCCTTGTGGCGATGACCAAATCTCTGTATTTAAGGGTCTTTTTCCTTTTGTTTTTGTTGTTTGGCATTTGTTTTGTTTCTTACATTCCATCTATAAGTGAAATCATATGGTATTTGTCTTTGTGTAATGACTTATTTCATTTAGCATAATATTCTCTACATCCATCCATGTTGCGACGAATGACAAGATCTCATCCATTTTTATGGCTGAATAGTATTTCATTATATATGAATACCATATCTTCTTTATCCATTCATCTACCAATGGACCCTAGAATTGTCTTTGTATCTTGACTATTGCAAATAATGCTTTCATAAGTAGAGGGGTGGATATATCTTTTAGAGTTAGTGTTTTCTTTCCCTTTGGGTAAATACCCAACAGTGGAATTACAAGATCATATAGTATTTCTGTTTTCAAAATTTTTAAGGAACCTGTATACTTTTTTCCACAGTGGTTACATCAATTTTTATTCCCACCAACAGTGTGTAAGGATTCCTTTTCTCTACATCCTTCCACTGCTTGTTATTTCTTGATTTTTTGAAGTGAGCCATTCTGACTACTGTGAAGCGATATCTCATTACGATTTTGATTTGCATGATCAGGAAGGTTGAACATCTTTTCATGTGTCTGTGGACCAATTGTATGACTTATTTGGAAAAATGTCTGCTCAGGTCCTCTGCCCATTTTTCATTTTTTTTTTTCTTTTTTAGTGTTGTGTACATTCTTTACGTATTTTAGATGTTAAGTCCTTATTGGATATGTCATTTGCAAATATATTCTCCTATTCAGTAGGTTGCCTTTTACTTTTGTTCATGTTTTCCTTGGTTGTGCAAAAGCTTTTTATTTTGATGTAGTCTCAATAACTTATTTTTTACTTTTGTTTCCTTTGCCTAAGGAATCATATCTATAAATATGTTACTAAGGACACTGTCTAAGATATTAGTGACTATATTTTCTTCTAGGAGTTTCATGGTTTCAGATCTCATATTTAGGTCTTTAATTCTTTTTGAGTGTGTGTGGTATAAGACAGTGATACAGTTTCATTCTTTTGCATGTATAAGTCCAGTTTTCCCAGCACTGTTTATTGAAAAGACTATCTTTTCCCCATTGTATATACTTGCCTGCCTTGTCATAGATTAATTGACCGTATAAGTGTGAGCTTATTTCTGGGCTCTCCATCCTTTTCCATTGGTCTCTATGCCTATTTTTATACCAGTACTATTTTGTTTTGATTCCTATATCATGATATCTGGGATTGTGACACCTCCAGCTCTCTTCTTCCTTCACCAGATTGCTTTGACTGTTTGGGGTCTTCTTTGGTTCCACACAAATTTTAGAATTATTTTTTCTAGCTCTGTAAAAAGAATGCTGTTAGCATTTTCATAGAGATTACATTGAATCTGTATATTTCTTTTGGTAGTGCAGATATTTTAACGAAATTAATACTTCCAATCCAAGATGATGATAAATAATTCCATGTCTTTATTTCATCTTTAATTTCTTTCATCATTGCCTTACATTTTTCAGAGTTCAGGTATTTCATCTACTTTGTTAAATTTATTCTTCTATATTTTATTATTTTTAATGAAATTTTAAGTGGGATTCTTTTCTCAATTTCTCTTTATACTACTTAGTAGTGTGTAGATATTCAATAGATTTCTGTATATTAATTTTTTATCCTACATTACTGAATTCATTTGTTAGTTTTAATTTTTTTTTTTTTGGTGGTATCTTTAGGGTTTTCTATTTGTAGTATCATGTCATCTGAAAAAACAGTGACAGTGTTACATCTTCCTTACCAATTTGGATGCCTTTTATTTTTTGTCTGATTGCTGCAGCTGGGACTTTTGGTACTATGTTGAATAAAAGTGGTGAAAGTGGACATCCTTGTTTTGTTTCTGATCTTAGAGGGATACCTTTCAGTATTTCACCATTGAGTATGAGGTTAGCTGTAAGTTTTTCCATACATGGCTGGTCTTTCTTTCTTTCTTTCTTTCTTCATTTCTTCTATTTTTAAAGTTTATTTATTCTTATTGAGGTATGTTCCCTTTAAACCCATTTTGTTGAGAGTAACTATCATGAATGGATATTTTGTCAAATGCTTTTTCTGCATCCATTAAAATGATTATACAAAATTTTTATTCGTCTTCTCGTTAATGTGATGTATCCCTTTGATTTGTGACTATTTACCACTCTTGGATCCCTGGAATAAACTCCACTTGATTGTGCTCAATAAAATTTTTAATGTGCTGTTGAATTCAGTTTTCTAATATTTTGTTGAGGATTTTTGCATCTATGTTCATCAGAGATATTGGCCTGTAGTGTGTATGTATGTGTGTGGTTTTGAGTTTGCTGTGTGCATGTGTCTTCAGTTTTAGCTTTAGGGTAATGCTGGCTTCATAGAATGGATTTGTAAGCTTTTCTTCCTCTTGTGATCTTGGAATAGTTTCAGAAGAATAGGTATTAACTACCCTTAAGTTTTTGGTAGAATTCACCTGTGAAGCCATCTGGTCCTGACTTTTATTTTTGGGGAGTTTTTTTATTTCAGTTTAATTACTAATTTTTTGTTTTTACCTGATTCATTTTTGGAAGATTGTATGTTTTAAGGATTTATACATCTCTATGTTTTCTAATTTATTTGCATATAATTTTTCGTAATATTCTCATCCTTTTTAGTACCGTGATGTCAGTTGCTATTTCTCCTCCTCCTTTTTTGATTTTATTTATTTGAGTCCTTTCCCTTTTTTTCGTAATGAGTCTGGCTAAAAGTTTGTCATTTTTGTTTATCTTTTCAAAGAACTAGCTCTTGGTTGATCTTTCCTAGTATTGTCATTTTTTTAAGTCTCTATTCCATTTATTTCTGCTATAATCTTAATTCCTTCCTTGTACTTACTTTGGATTTTGTTTGTTCTTCTTTTTCTAATTTGTTTAGGTGTAAGGTTAGGGTATTTGAGATTTTTTTACTTCTTGAGGTAGGCCTGTATCATTATAAATTTCTGTCTTAGAACTTTTGTTGCATGCCAAGGATTTTCAACCATTGTGTTTTCATTGTCATTTTAATTTATTTTTTAGTTTAGTTTCTTTGATTTGTTGGTTGATCTATTCACTGTTTATTAGCATGTTGTTTAGCCTCCACGTGTTTGTTTTTCTTCCAGATGTGTGTGTGTGTGTGTGTGTGAGAGAGAGAGAGAGAGAGAGAGAGAGAGAGAGAGATTAATTTTTAGTTTCCTACAATTGTGGTTGGAAAAGATGCTTGATATGATTTCAGTCTTCTTAAACTTATTTAGAATTGTTTTGTGGACTAACATTTTCTATCCTGAAAGGTGTTCTTTGTGCACTTGAAAAAAAATGTGTATTTAGCTGTTTGGGGAGGGAATGTTCTATACATATTTGTGAGGTCCATTTGGTCTGAGTTGTTCAAAGTCCCTGGGTTTGTTGTTGTTGTTGTTGTTGTTGTTGTTGCTGATGGTGATTTTTCTGTATAGATTATCTATTGATGTAAGTGAAATGTTAAAATCCTGTACTATTATTGTTTTCATTTCTCCCTTTATTTCTGTTAATATTTGTTTTATGCATTTAGGTGCTCCAGTGTTGTATGCATAGGTATTTACAATTGTTAAATTCTTTTGTTGTATTGCTCTCGTTTTCATTATATTGTGCCCTTCCTAGTCTCATACAACATTCTTTGCTTTAAAGTATATTTTTTTCTGACATAAGTGTTGCTATCCTAGCTTTTTTTCACTTATATTTACACATATGCTTTTCCATCCATGCACTTTTAGTCTGTATTTATCTTTAGGTCTGAACTGAGTCTCCTGTAAGCAGCATAGAGAAGGGCCTTGTATGTGTGTTTTTTGTTTGTTTGTTTGTTTACCTTAAGTCCCTTTATGTTTTTGATTAGAGCTTTTTACTCATTTACAGTTAAAGTAATTATTGATAGGTGTGTACTTATTACCGTTTGTTCATTGTTTTCTGGTTGTTTTTGTAGTTCTCTGCTCTGTTCCCTCAGGATTTGATGGGTTTCTTTAATGTTGTGCTTGGATTACTTTCTCTTTGTTTTTGTGTGTATCTATCATGGTTTCTGATTTGTGGTAACCATTGGGTTCGTAAATAACATCGTGTATGTATAGCAGTCCACATTAAGTTGATGGTCACTTAGATTCAAACACTAGCTTCTCAAACCAGTAAATTTTTACTCCTTCCTGCTCCATATTTTATGTATATCATGTCATATTTTAAATATTTTTTGCATTGTGTACCCTTCACTAACTTTTGTGGATATTATAGATTTTAGAAGTTTTGTGTTTTGACCTTTATACTGGCTTTATAAGTGATTATTCTGCTACCTTTACTATATGTTTGGTTTTACCTGTGAAATTATCTTCTTTCATAATTTTATTCTAGTCATGGTCTTTTCTTTCCACTTAAACAT
Source organism: Panthera tigris (assembly GCF_018350195.1). Taxonomy (NCBI): domain Eukaryota; kingdom Metazoa; phylum Chordata; class Mammalia; order Carnivora; family Felidae; genus Panthera; species Panthera tigris. The sequence continues at coordinate 5,311,128 of NC_056669.1, forward strand.
TTTCCTTGAACATTTCTTGTAAGGCTGGTTTAGTGGTGATGAACTCTTTTAACTTTTGTTTTTCTGGGTAAACTATCTCTCCTACTCTGAATGAAAACTTTCCCAGGTATTCTTCATTGTTAGTTTTTTTCTTTGTAGAACTTTGACTATATCATGCCACTTTCTTTTCAGCAAACTTCTGATCAAAAAGCAGCTTATTATCTTATGGAATTTCCTTTTTATGTAACTGTTTTCTTTTCTATAGCTGCTTTTGAAAGTCTCTATTATTACTTTTTTGCATTTCTTATTATGTGTCATGGTGGGGACCTCTTTTGGTTCATCTTGTTGGGGAGCTCTCTGTACCTCCTGGACTTCGATTTCGGTTCCCTTCCTCAGATTTAGAAATTTTCAGCTATTATTTTATCAAATATGTTTGCTGCCTCCTCTCTCTTTTCCTTCTTAGATCCTTGTAATGTGAATATTACTACATTTGATCGTGTCACTGGATTCCCTTAATTCATTCTCATTAATTATGATTATTTAGTAGGAATAGGAGTAGTTCTACTCCTAGTAACAGTACTAGTACTACTAGTACTATTCCTACTCCTACTATTATTATTAGACATTTGGTTTGGTCTCTTTCCTTTACCTTGTCTTCCAAATTGCTTATCTGTTCTGTACCCTCTAACCTACTATAGATTCCCTCTAGTGTATTTTTCACTTAATTTACTAAATAGTTATTTTTTGATATTTTCTATCTCTTTGTAGAAGTTTTCACTGAGATCATCCACTCTTTTCTTGAGTCCAGTAATTATCTTTATGACCATTATTTTAAGTTGTTTATCAGGCATACCTCTTATCTCTACCTCACTTAGCTCTTTTATTATGATTTTTGTCTTGGCTTTTAATGTGTTACATATTTCTGTCTCCTCATTTTTTTTCTAATTCTCTGTGGGTTTTTTTTAATGTATTAAGTAGATCAGCTCTGTCTCCTAGTCTTGGAAGTAGTGGCCTTGTGTAGAAGAGGTTCTCTCTTGCCCTATAGCACAGTGCTCCCTGGTCGCCAGAACAAGACCCTCCAGGGATGCCCCTTGTGTGGGCTGTGTGTGCCCTATTGTTGTGACTGAGATGTGATTGCCTCCAACGCAGCCTGCTTATATCACCTGCTTTGACTGCTATGGGCACAGTAAGCAGATTTTGGTCCCCATGTTTTCGAGAGGTTTGTCTGAGGCCATCATTGGGCTCCTCAGTAAATGGGGCCAGCAGTCAAGTCAGATGTCTGCAGTTATGCTCAGTGCCACAGTTAGAGGCACACCAAAGAGCAGGGCTTTCTTCCTGCATGGCCAAATGAGAGGCCAGGTTGCTGAAACTTCAGGCATGCTCTTCTGTGGCTAGATACCCCTAGCCATCAAGGGAAGGAGACATTTTGGGATGGAAACAGTCTCTGCCAGGGCTGCTTGCATAGTATGGTGAGGAAGGAGGCACTTTGGAGAGATTCCTGCTGAGGTGGGTGAGCTGATAGCAGAGAGAGAGGTAGGGGCAGAACATGCAGTGCTAGCAAGGTGGAGACAAAGTGCTAACACTGGCTTCTGCAAGTATTTGGTTTTCTAGGCTGGGGAGGGGAAGGGAAGCGGAGCCTGCCAGCACTTTTGTTCCCAGAGAAATATGAAAATCACTGCCTCTACAGGACACACACTAAGATTATACTCCAGATACTTCTCAAATTATTTTTTCTTTGCCGTGTTTTAGGCCAAGTTTTTATGCTGGTCCCTTATGGGCAGGGACCCTTTCTTTCCACCTTCTGTCTCTTCCAAGTTAAGCCCTACTGATTTTAAATGCTCCTAAAGTTAATCCTTGCTGTTTTTCAAAGCCATATGTTATGGGTGCTTGTCTTCCCAGGGCAGGATCCCAGTGCCAGGAATGCCTAGTAGGAGGAATCCAATCATTTTCTTCTCCATGCTTCTGATATCCCTCCCATCTGTGGTTAGTCTCACCTGGGATTTGGTTCCCAACTGCACCTCTATCACTACTACCCTTTTCAACATGGCCTCCTCTCTCTGGTTAACTGTGTAAGGTCTGTTTTACCAGTCTTCAGGTCATTTTGAGAGTGCTTTGCATAGATGTCACTGTTATCTTGGTGTGTCCATCTAAGGAGGTGAGTTTCAGGTCCTCCTACTCTGCCATCTTCCCGTGGTCTCCCCTGATACATTGATTTTAGCTCAGTAAGACTTAGTTTTGACTTCTGATATCCAGAACTGTAATATAATAAACTTATATTGTTACACCCACTAAGTTTGTTGTAATTGTAACAGCTGCAGTCAAAAATTAATACAGTAGACTTCAGAAAACAAAAGAAAATGATTAAGATTAAAGAGAGTCATTTCATAAAGATAAAGTGGTCAATTCATCAAAAGAGCATAACAATTTTTAAATTTTATGTACCTAATGGCACAGCTTCAAAATACATGAACACAGATATCTAGAAGCTTGCTAAAACACTCTGGGGATCAGACTGGCAGATGCCACGTTCATGATCTCACTTTGCTATGCTTCACAGCACCAGTATCTTCTTAAAGAGAGCTTTTATACAGGTCTGATGCCCTGACTATTGAGGCTAACATCTTGATCACCTGGCTCTGGAGACTAAGGAAGCTTATATTTCTGGTCCCATAGTACAGGAATAACTGTTGTCACCCAAAAAGGAGCTCATAACCCTGTCTGACACCTCAGTTTTTGTGACTCAAGCACACTGCTACATTCTCTGGCTGTGGTTGCCAGTGAGGCTTACACAGGTGGGTTCCACAGGACTTAACTAATGGAGACAGAATTCTTAAAAGATATCTATCCCAAGGCACAGTAAGAGGCAACTGACCTAGGAGTTTGGTCTTTCTATGAAGGAGGCTTATTAGCTAATCATCATGACTGCAGCCTGAGGGGCAGGTTCTAATTACACATACATATTGAGGCTGGCTAAAATCTATTCTTAAGACCTTGAAAGATGGGCACTATTGTTATCTTATTTCATGCTGGGCATGAAGCCCATTGCAAGGCTTGAACTCATGACCCTGAGATCAAGACCTGAGCTGAGATCAAGAGTCAGACCCTTAACCAACTGAGTCACTCAGGTGATCCTGGTGCCCTGAATTTTCCACCTAGGGGATGCCCCTTGATCAACTGGCTTTGGTGGCTTGGGGAGACTTATATTCCTAAATCCTATGAGACTGTGGCATTTGGAGAGATGTGAAAGTTAAAAAACCAAAAGTAGTAAAAATAGCTATGATTACAATAATTACTTAAGGGATACACAAAACGAATAGATGTAAAATGTGACATCAGAAACATAAAATGTTGGGTAGGAGGTAATAACATTGTGCTTCACAAGAGGATTAAACATAAGCTGTCATCAGCTTAAAATAGACTGTTATTGATATAAGTTGTTATATCTAATCCTCAGGGTAACCACAAAGCAAATCCTACAGTAAAGACACAAAAGATAAAGAGAAGGAATATAAGAAAACCAATAAAGAAAATTATCAAACCCAAAGAGAAGAAGAGAAACAGTGAGTTACTACAGAAACAGCCAGAAAAGAATAACTGAAAGATAATAAGCTAATCAATAATTAGTTTAAATGTAAATGAACTAAATTATTGAAATAAAAGACATGAAGTGGATGAGTGCATTAGAAAAAGACCCATCTATGTGCTTCCTACACTAGGTTCACTTTAGTGTAAGGACACACACAGGCTGAAAGTGAAGAAATCAAAACAGATATTCCATGCAAATGGAAACCAAAAGTAAGTTGGAGTACCTATACACATATCAGACAAAATAGACTTAAAAACAATGAAAGTAGTAGGAGATAAAGAGAAAGATACACACATAAAAGTGTAAGTCCAGTCAGAAGATAAAACATTTGTAAATATTTTTACACCCAACCTAGAAATAACTAATTATATAAAGAAAATATTAGCAGATCTAAGAGGAGAAATAGACCACAATACAAGAATAGTAGGGGACTTTAATATTTCAGTTACATCAGTGGATAGATCATCCAGATAGAAAATCAATAATGAAACATTGGACTTAAAAAACACGTAAAACCAGATGAAATTAACATATATTTACAGAATATTCCATATAAAAGCAATAATACACATGCTTCTGATGTACACAATAAAAATTTTCATATAGTTCAACATTAACAATATTGAAATTAGGCCAGAAAACAAGCCTTAATAAATTTAACAGGTTTGAAATCATATCACGAATCTTTCTGACCACCATGGCATGGAACTAGAAATTAATTACACAATAAAAACTAGGAAATTAAAAAATATATGGAGATTAAACATGTTACTGAAGAATCAGTGGGTCAGAAAGAAGCCAAAAGAGAAATAAAAAAATACCTTGAGACAAATGGATGTTGCAGTATTACATAACAAGTTTTGTGAAATGCATCGAAAACAGCTCTAAGTGAGAGGTTCATAGCAATAGATGCCTATCTCAAGCAACAATAAAAGTCTAAAATGAAAAACTAAACATTTCACTTTAGGTACCTAGAAGAACAGACAAATCCCATATATAATGGAACAAAGGAAATAACAAAGATGAAAGAAGAAACAAAGACTAAAAAGACAATAGAGAAAATCAGCTAAAGTAAGAGTTTGTTCTTTGAAAAGATAAACAAAATAGATAAATCTTTGGCTAGACTCACCAAGAAAAAAAGAAGATTGAGATAAATCAGAAATGTAAGAGATATTACATATGATACCACGTCAGGGGTGGGAGGAGTCATAAAAGACTACCATGAACAATGATATCTTAAATTTTTTTTAATCTTTATTTTTGAGAGAGAGACAGAGTGTGAGAAGGGGAGGAGTAGAAAGAGAGGGAGACACAGAATCTGAAGCAGGGTCTAGGCCCTGTGCTGTCAGCACAGAGCCTGATGCGGGGCTGGAACTCACAAACTGTGAGATCATGACCTGAGCCGAAGTCAGATGCTCAACTGACTGAGCCACCCAGGCGCCCCATCCCTGATGAACATAGATGGAAAAATCCTCAACAAGATATTAGTAAACTGAGTTCATCAATACATTAAAAGGAGTATATATAACTGCCCAAGTAGGATTTATTTCAGGAATTCAAGGATGGTTTGACATCCACAAATCAATCAATGTACCACACACATTAACAAAATATAGAATAAAAATTATGTGATCATCTCCATAGATGAATAAAAAGTATTTGACAAAATTAATTATCCACTTATGATTAAAACGTTTTAACAAAGTGAGTACAGAGGAAACGTACATCAGCGTAATAAATATTCTATATGACAAGCCCACAGCTAACATCATACTCAAAGGTGAAAAGCTGAGAACTTTTGCTCTAATATAAGGAACAAGACAATGATGCTACTCTTACCACTTGTATTCAACATTGTATTAGAAGTTGTAGAATTAAGCAAGAAAAAGAAATAAAACACATCTACATTGGATATGAAGAAGGAAAATTGTCATTATTTGTAGCTGGCCTAATTACACATAGAAAACCCTATAGAATCCTTCAGAAAACCGAGAACTAATAAATGGATTTAGTCAAGTTGCAGGCTACAAAATCAATACACAAAACTGTTGCGTTTCTAAAAAAATCTGTTCTTTTTCTATACACTAATAACGAACTATCAGAGAAATTAAGCAATCACATTTATAATTTCATTAAAAGGAATGAAATACCTAGGAATAAACTGAATCATGGAAGTGAAAGACCTGTTTTTTGGAAACGTCAAGACATTGGTGAAAGAAATTGAAGACTACCCAAATAAATGAAAAGATATTCTGTGTTCATGGGTTGAAAGAATTAATAGTATTAAAATGTCTATATTTCCCAAAGCAATTTACAGATTCAGTACAATCTCTATCAAAATTCTGGTGACATTTTTTAATAGAACTAGAACAAACATTACTAACATTTGTATGAAACTATAAAAGACCATGAATGCCCAAAGCAAGCTGGAGAAAGAACAACAAAGCTGGAGGCATCATGTTCCCTGATTTATAAAACTATAGTAATTAAAACAGTGTGGTTCTCCCATAAATACAAACATATATATCAATGGAACAGAATAGAGAGCCCAGAAATAAATCCATGCACATATGATGAATTAATATGAGAATATAAGACTGTGGAAAGGACAGTCCCAATTAATGGTATTGGGAACACGGATAAGGCACATCTAAAAGAATGAAATTGGACCACTATCTTACACTGTGCATAAAAATTAACTCAAAATAGACTTAGGGTCATCTGGTTGGTTTAGTCAGTTAAGTGTCCAACTCTTGGTTTTGGCTCAGGTCATGATCTCACTGTTCATGGGATCGAGACCTCCAATGGGCTCTGTGCTAAGTGTGAAACCTGCTTGGGATCCTCCTCTCCTTCTGCCTCTGTCCCTCCCCCCCTCATGTTCTTGTTCTGTCTCTCCCTTTTCTCTCTCTCCCCTTCTCTCAAAATAAATAAATAAACATTATAAAATTGGAAAAAAAAGAAAAAGAGAAAATTGATAAAACCAGAAGTTGGTTCTTTGAGAAGTTCACTATAAATTATTAATTTTTTAGCTTCACTGATCTCAAAAATAATTCTAATATCAGGAATGATAGAGATGATATCATTATAGATTCTACAAATATTTTTAAAAGGTTACTAAGGAATCATTAACAAATGTTATCAATAAACTAAATAACTTGAAGAAATAGAAAACAAAACAAAACAAAACAAAAACATAAGCTATTAAAGCTCATTCCAAATGAATTAAATAACCTGAATAGTCCTGTATCTACTAACAATTGAATTTATACCTAAATACTTTTATGCAAAGTAAATTCCAGGACCAGAGATATCTGACAATTCTACCAGACATTAAAAAAAAATAATAATACCAATTATACACATTTTTCCAAGAAATTGGAAAGATGTTAATTTTTTCCAATTAATTCAATAGGATCTGCATTATTCTGATTCCAAAAACAAGACAAAAACATTAAAAGAAAAAAATCCAATAAGCCAACATCTATCATGAGTACAGATAAAAAATTCTTACCAAAATTATAACTCTTGAAATTCAAAAGTAAAAACAGAATAATACATCATAACCAAGCATGATTTACTTCCAAAAATCAAGGTTGATTATTTAAAAATCAATTTAATTAATTATAACAGTCCCAAAAAGAAAAAAAACTATGATCACCACAATAGACTGTGAGAAAGTGTTTGACAAGCTTTAATATTTAACATCAACTTATGATAAAATAATTTAGCATAAATGGAGTAGAAGGGAATTTTTACGACAAATATAAAGTAATATCATATTTAATGATGTTATACTAACTGCTTTCCTCCTAAAATCAGGATTTAATACCCGTTCTTGTCAATGCTTTTCAATATTGTACTGGAAGCTCTAACCAGTGCATGCAGATTGAAAGGAAAGATATAAAATTGTTCATTCACAGATGACTTGTTTGTTTACATAGAAGACCCTCTGGAATCTACGGAAAAAGATAGCAGAACTAATAAGTGAGTATAGCAACATTGCAAGATAAAATCAATACAAAAAATGTGTATATGTATATACTAGCAATTTGAAACACTCGTTTACAATAACATCAAAATATAAAATTCTTACAGATGTATTTAACAAAAGGTGCGCAAGACCTGAAAACTATAAAACATTGCAGATAGAAATTAATGAAGACTGAATGTGTTTGTGGATTTGAAAACTCAACATTGTTAAAATTTCAACTCTACTGAATTTATCTACAGATTCAATGCAAATCAATAAAATTTGAGCAGGTTTTTTTGTAGAAATTCAAAGTTGATTCATATGGAAATGCAAAACAACTTATAAAAGCACAGATGTGGAGAAATTACAGAACTGAGCCCTGGTTCAAAATTTATTATAAAGCTACTATAATCAAGACAGTTGGTGTTGGCATCAAGATAGACAATAGATGAAAGGAATAAATAGGCCAGAAGTAGATGAACACATATGTTATGGACTGAATGTGTCCCCCTGAAATTTATGTGTTGAAGCCCTAACAAACAAAATACAGCCCAGTGTGGCTGTATTTTGAGACAGGGCCTACAAAGACATAAATAAGGTTAAATGAGGCCATATAGATGGGACCCTAATCCCATAGAATTAGTGTCCTTAGAAGAAGAGAGCTCAAAGACAACTATCTGCAAGCCAGAAAGAGAGCTCTCACAGAAACCAAATCACCTGGACCTTGATCTTGGACTCTTAGCCTCCAGGACTTAGAGTACATTTTTGTTGGTTAAAATACCAGTCTAAGGTATTTTGTTACAGCAGCCTGAGCAGACTATGGTCAGTCTAATATATGGTAAACTAAGTTTTGGTCAAGATGCAAAAGCAATTTTATAAAGAAAGGATAGTGTTTTCAACATGTGGTGCAGAAGCAATGGCCTGTCCCTTTTTGTTAAAAAAACATGTCTATGTCTGTATCTCATATCCTATTCAAAAAGTACTTACAGTGTATTATAGACTTCAATGTGAAATCTAAAACTATAAAACTTCTAGAAGAAAACATAAAAGGAAAAATTTGTAGCCCTGAGTGAAGGAAAGATTTCATAAATTCCACACAAAAGAACAATCTATGAAAAAAAAATTGACAAATTAGATTCCATCAAAATAAAGAAATACTGCTCTTCCAAAAGACACTGTCAAGATAATGAAATACAAGCAACAGATTGAAAGAAAAAATTTGTAAATGACATACCTAATAAGAGACTTGTATTCTTTGTTTTGATAGGCTCTTTGATAACATAATATAAATTTGAAGTAAGAAAAGTTTAGTTGGAATTGAATTACACTTAGTGAATTCATCTTTGATCCTCTTATGTTGGGTCTTTACTTTTAGAACTGATGAAACATTGATCAACATCAAATTCCCTGGTGGGAAACAATCAGTCTTCAGTCTCTGGATCCTCCATCATTTCTAGTGATATTTCACGGATTATTAAAATTTTCTGCAATCCCAGTTGCAAAAGTCTTCAGTGATCTCGTGAGGGGTGACATGAAGAAATGAGAACCTCAGGGGTAGGTTTAGCAAGTTTCTTCATCTCCCGAAGTATTGTTCTCCTAATTTTTAGGATTTGAAACCAGATAATTTCTAGATTCCTTACTAATTTCAGATACTATGTTTTGTTTTGTTTTGTTTTAAAAGGAATGATTTATTTTGGTGATTAATTTACTTACCTTTGCCCCCAGACATTATCAAATGTGTTTAAAGGCCCTGAGAAAAGGAGCTGTGGGCACAAAGGGTGAAATCAGCCACAGGAATGTGTTGTTTTCAAGCCCTTTTGCTGGGTTCTCTTCATTGACCCAATGATCTCAAGGCAATTGTTGGCTGGCTGCAGTTTTCAAGCCTTTTACCGGGTGCTCTTCTTTATTCCTTATCTCTTCCTTGTCTGATCTTTGCTTTGACAGGATTACCATATCATTCCATTTATATTGCTAGTACTACAGGGATTCTCTTCAGTACATCTATTTGTATGACTATACCTTAAGCCTAAGGGCAGTTATTTGCGTTCAGAGCCCATGTTCAAATGTATGCGTATACGTACATCTGTTATACCTTTGCCCTTTTGAGCTCCCTATGCATAAAACCCAGCCTCCTCTTTCTTTATCACAAGCTCCTTATGGACAGAGAAATCTGGAAATTCAGTTTTTCTTAATGGACCACGTTGAACACAATGTTCACTATAAGCATCTCCTGCTTCTTAGCTTATAATGAGAACATGAAAACAGAAGCTGGGCTCCACACACACATTAGCCATTGCTTTTAATTTGCCAACACATGCAGCGGCTGGAGGAGCAGTTAACAAGTGACAGGATTGAACTAGGTGTCCTCTCCTTGATGGAAATTTTAATGAGGTGGGTAATGAACCAAAGGGAGAGAGAATCAGGCAGAAACTAGACGCATGAATAGTTTGGAAAACATAAAATCCACCAGAATTTTAATGCCTAGACTAAATCAATGAGTACTGGGCATATTTCTAAGCAATGAATATTTTTAACGGGGTCACTGCTGCTCTTTCAAAAAGAAGAAGCCAAGAGAACATGGTCCTTGCAATTTTAGAAAACTTGTCATAGGTCATTTTCCCTGTCAATAACCAATTTCCTTAATGATTAAATGTGATATTTTCTAAATGTTAGAACCTGAGGACCTACTAGAGAAAGCAGGAGCTTAAAATTTTCAAGGATATCGTTTTTGCTACATTTAGGTCCACTGGCCATTCATCTGGAATGTTACAAATAGAAACCATGTCAAATTGGCAAATAAACTGAGGCTGTGTGGCAGTAATTACATTTTTGGTGATGAAAAGGTAGAAGGAATATATAAAGTATCAGCTAATTGGGGGATTTTGATATTAACAGCCTTTATTTGCATACCGCTCTTTTCAAACTGTTCCTTTGTATATTTTAGCTGGAAGATCCTATTATCTTTTTTAGCAATCAAGGAATTTTTATAGCATATATAAATGTATATGTAAAATAAAACTTTCAGAATATATATAGAAAGAAATTTTATTTCATATATATTTAGACTCAAACAAGTTGTCTTGGAAACAAGTGAATTCAAGTGTAATTTCAATTTAACTTGACTTAGCATATAGACATGGTAGAAAGATCATGGTCTTTTGGAATAAAACAGGGCTTGATTTAAATGTGGTTTTTCTGATTATAAATGGCACACTGTGGAACAAGTGGATACCAATCAGTCGTATTGTCCTCATCTGCAAATTTGAGTTAATTCCCCTGTATTTCATTATATATTTTAAAAGATTGGCTGAATCCATAAATTCATAAAAAGACGTGGGACTCGTTTTTTGGAGAGGAGAATAAACGCATGAACTATAGCATAAAAACAATAGACATTAAAAGAATCCAAGAAAGATATATGAATGCCTGACTGAAGAGACAGTATGGATAATGCTTTTCTTTTTTTTTTTTTTTCAATATATGAAGTTTATTGTCAAATTGGTTTCCATACAACATCCAATGTTCATCCCAAAAGGTGCCCTCCTCAATACCCATCACCCACCCTCCCCTCCCTCCCACCCCCCATCAACTCTCAGTTTGTTCTCAGTTTTTAACAGTCTCTTATGCTTTGGCTCTCTTCCACTCTAACCTTTTTTTTTTTTTCTTCCCCTCCCCCATGGGTTTCTGTTACGTTTCTCAGGATCCACATAAGAGTGAAACCATATGGTATCTGTCTTTCTCTGTATGGCTTATTTCACTTAGCATCACACTCTCCAGTTCCATCCATGTTGCTACAAAGGGCCTTATTTCATTCTTTCTCATTGCCACATAGTACTCCATTGTGTATATAAACCACAATTTCTTTATCCATTCATCAGTTGCTGGGCATTTCGGCTCTTTCCATAATTTGGCTATTGTTGAGAGTGCTGCTATAAACATTGGGGTACAAGTGCCCCTATGCATCACTACTCCTGTATCCCTTGGGTAAATTCCTAGCAGTGCTATTCCTGGGTCATAGTGTAGGTCTATTTTTAATTTTTTGAGGAACCTCCACACTGTTTTCCACAGTGGCTGCCCCAGTTTGCATTCCCACCAACAGTGCAAGAGGGTTCCTGTTTCTCCAAATCCTCTCCAGCATCTATAGTCTCCTGATTTGTTCATTTTGGCCACTCTGACTGGCGTGAGGTGATACCTGAGTGTGGTTTTGATTTGTATTTCCCTGATGAGGAGCGACGTTGAGCATCTTTTCATGTGCCTGTTGGCCATCTGGATGTCTTCTTTAGAGAAGTGTCTATTCATGTTTTCTGCCCATTTATTCACTGGGTTATTTGTTTTTCGGGTGTGGAGTTTGGTGAGTTCTTTATAGATTTTGTATACTAGCCCTTTGTCCGATATGTCATTTGCAAATATCTTTTCCCATTCCGTTGGTTGCCTTTTCGTTTTGTTGGTTGTTTCCTTTGCTGTGCAGAAGCTTTTTATCTTCATAAGGTCCCAGTAGTTCACTTTTGCTTTTAATTCCCTTGCCTTTGGAGATGTGTCAAGTAAGAAATTGCTACGGCTGGGGTCAGAGAGGTCTTTTCCTGCTTTCTTCGCTAGGGTTTTCATGGTTTCTTGTCTCACATTCATGTCCTTTATCCATTTTGAGTTCATTTTTGTGAATGGTGTGAGAAAGTGATCTAGTTTCAGTCTTCTGCATGTTGCTGTTCAGTTCTCCCAGCACCATTTGTTAAAGAGACTGTCTTTTTTCCATTGGATATTCTTTCCTGCTTTGTCAAAGATGAGTTGGCCATATGTTTGTGGGTCTAGTTCTTGGGTTTCTATTCTATTCCGTTGGTCTATGTGTCTGTTTTTGTGCCAATACCATGCTGTCTTGATGATGACAGCTTTGTAGTAGAGGCTAAAGTCTGGGATTGTGATACCTCCTGCCTTGGTCTTTTTCTTCAAAATTACTTTGGCTATTCGGGGCCTTTTGTGGTTCCATATGAATTTTAGGATTACTTGCTCTAGTTTCGAGAAGAATGCTGGTGCAATTTTGATTGGGATTGCATTGAATGTGTAGATAGCTTTGGGTAGTATTGACATTTTGACAATATTTATTCTTCCAATCCATGAGCACGGAATGTTTTTTCCATTTCTTTATATCTTCTTCAATTTCCTTCATAAGCTTGTTATAGTTTTCAGCATACAGATCTTTTACATCTTTGATTAGATTTATTCCTAGGTATTTTATGCTTCTTGGTGCAATTGTGAATGGGATCAGTTTCTTTATTTGTCTTTCTGTTGCTTCATTATTAGTGTATAAGAATGCAACTGATTTCTGTACATTGGTTTTGTATCCTGCAACTTTTCTGAGTTCATTCATCAGTTCTAGCAGACTTCTGGTGGAGTCTATCAGATTTTCCAAGTATAATATCACGTCATCCGCAAAAAGTGAAAGCTTAACTTCATCTTTGCCAATTTTGATGCCTTTGATTTCCTTTTGTTGTCTGATTGCTGATGCTAGAACTTCCAACACTATGTTAAACAACTTGGTGAGAGTGGACATCCCTGTCATGTTCCTGATCTCAGGGAAAAAGCTCTCAGTTTTTCCCCGTTGAGGATGATGTTAGCTGTGGGCTTCTCATAAATGGCTTTTATGATCTTTAAGTATGTTCCTTCTACCCCGACTTTCTTGAGGGTTTTTATTAAGAAACATTGCTGAATTTTGTCAAAGGCCTTTTCTGCATCGATTGACAGGATCATAAGGTTCTTATCTTTTCTTTTATTAATATGATGTATCACATTGATTGATTTGTGAATGTTGAACCAGCCCTGCATTCCAGGAATGAATCCCACTTGATCATGGTGAATAATTCTTTTTATATGCTGTTGAATTCGATTTGCTAGTATCTTTTTGAGAATTTTTGCATCCATATTCATCAGGAATATTGGCCTGTAGTTCTCTTTTTTTACTGGATCTCTGTCTGGTTTAGGAATCAAAGTAATACTGGCTTCATAGAATGAGTCTGGAAGTTTTCCTTCCCTTTCTATTTTTTGGAATAGCTTGAGAAGGATAGGTATTATCTCTGCTTTAAACGTCTGGTGGAACTCCCCTGGGAAGCCATCTGGTCCTGGACTCTTATTTGTTGGGAGATTTTTGATAACCGATTCAATTTCTTTGCTGGTTATGGGTCTGTTCAAGCTTTCTATTTCCTCCTGATTGAGTTTTGGAAGCGTGTGGGTGTTTAGGAATTTGTCCATTTCTTCCAGGTTGTCCACTTTGTTGACATATAATTTTTCATAGTATTCCCTGATAATTGCTTGTATCTCTGAGGGACTGGTTGTAATAATTCCATTTTCATTCATGATTTTATCTATTTGGATCATCTCCCTTTTCTTTTTGAGAAGCCTGGCTAGAGGTTTATCAATTTTGTTTATTTTTTCAAAAAACCAACTCTTGGTTTCGTTGATCTGCTCTACAGTTTTTTTAGATTTTATATTGTTTATTTCTGCTCTGATCTTTATTATTTCTCTTCTTCTGCTGGATTTAGGCTGTCTTTGCTGTTCTGCTTCTAGTTCGTTTCGGTGTGCTGTTAGATTTTATATTTGGGATTTTTCTTGTTTCTTGAGATAGGCCTGGATTGCAATGTATTTTCCTCTCAGGACTGCCTTCGCTGTGTCCCACAGTGATGGATTGTTTGGATTGTTGTATTTTCATTTTCATTTGTTTCCATATATTTTTTAATTTCTTCTCTAATTGCCTGGTTGACCCATTCATTCTTTAGTAGGGTGTTCTTTAACCTCCATGCTTTGGGAGGTTTTCCAGACTTTTTCCTGTGGTTGATTTCAAGCTTCATAGCATTGTGGTCTGAAAGTTTGCATGGTACGATTTCAATTCTTGTAAACTTATGAAGGGCTGTTTTGTGACCCAATATGTGATCTATCTTGGAGAATGTTCCATGTGCGCTCGAGAAGAAAGTATATTCTGTTGCTTTGGGATGCAGAGTTCTAAATATATCTGTCAAGTCTATCTGATCCAATGTATCATTCAGGGCCCTTGTTTCTTATTGACTGTGTGTCTAGATGATCTATCCATTTCTGTAAGTGGAGTGTTAAAGTCCCCTGCAATTACCACATTCTTATCAATAAGGTTGCTTATGTTTGTGAGTAATTATTTTATATATTTGGGGGCTCCTGTATTCGGCACATAGACATTTATAATTGTTAGCTCTTCCTGATGGATAGACCCTGTGATTATTATATAATGCCTTCTTCATCTCTTGTTACAGCTTTTAATTTAAAGTCTAGTTTGTCTGATACAAGTATGGCTACTCCAGCTTTCTTTTGACTTCCAGTGGCATGATAAATAGTTCTCCGGCATGGTCCGGAAGATGGCGGCGTAGGAGGACGCGGGGCTCACAGCGCGTCCTGCCGATCACTTAGATTCCACCTACACCTGCCTAAAGAACCCAGAAAACCGCCAGAGGATTAGCAGAACGGAGTCTCCGGAGCCAAGCGCAGACGAGAGGCCCACGGAAGAGGGTAGGAAGGGCGGCGAGGCGGTGTGCGCTCCACGGACTGTCGGGAGGGAGCCGGGGCGGAGGGGCGGCTCGCCGGCCAAGCGGAGCCCCCGAGTCTGGCTGGCAAAAGCGGAGGTGCCGGACAGACTGTGTTCCGACAGCAAGCGCCACTTAGCGTCTGGGAGGTCAGAAGTTAACAGCTCTGCTCGGAAAGCGGGAAGGCTGGAGGACAAAGGGAGGGAGAGCTGCTGAGCCCCCGGACGGCAGAGCTCAGCTTGGCGGGGAACAAAGGCGCCAGCGCCATCTCCCCCGCCCATCCCCCAGCCAAAATCCCAAAGGGAACCAGTTCCCGCCAAGGAACATGCTCGCTCTGTGCAAACACCCAACTCTGTGCTTCTGCGGAGCCAAACCTCCGGCAGCGGATCTGACTCCCTCCCGCTGCCACAGGGCCCCTCCTGAAGTGGATCACCTAAGGAGAAGCGAGCTAAGCCTGCCCCTCCAGCCCCCGTGCACCTTGCCTACCCACCCCAGCTAATACGCCAGATCCCCAGCAACACAAGCCTGGCAGTGTGCAAGTAGCCCAGACGGGCCACGCCACCCCACAGTGAATCCCGCCCCTAGGAGAGGGGAAGAGAAGGCACACACCAGTCTGACTGTGGCCCCAGCAGTGGGCTGGGGGCAGACATCGGGTCGGACTGCGGCCCCGCCCACTAACTCCAGTTATACACCACAGCACAGGGGAAGTGCCCTGCAGGTCCTCACCACGCCAGGGACTCTCCAAAATGACCAAACGGAAGAATTCCCCTCAGAAGAATCTCCAGGAAATAACAACAGCTAATGAACTGATCAAAAAGGATTTAAATAATATAACAGAAAGTGAATTTAGAATAATAGTCATAAAATTAATCGCTGGGCTTGAAAACAGTATAGAGGACAGCAGAGAATCTCTTGCCACAAAGATCGAGGGACTAAGGAACAGTCACGAGGAGCTGAAAAACGCTTTAAACGAAATGCAAAACAAAATGGAAACCACGATGACTCGGCTTGAAGAGGCAGAGGAGAGAATAGGTGAACTAGAAGATAAAGTTATGGAGAAAGAGGAAGCTGAAAGAGAGATAAAAAAATCCAGGAGTATGAGGGGAAAATTAGAGAACTAAGTGATACACTAAAAAAAAATAATATACGCATAATTGGTATCCCAGAGGAGGAAGAGAGAGGGAAAGGTGCTGAAGGGGTACTTGAACAAATTATAGCTGAGAACTTCCCTGAACTGGGGAAGGAAAAAGGCATTGAAATCCAAGAGGCACAGAGAACTCCCTTCAGACGTAACTTGAATCGATCTTCTGCACGACATATCATAGTGAAACTGGCAAAATACAAGGATAAAGAGAAAATTCTGAAAGCAGCAAGGGATAAACGTGCCCTCACATATAAAGGGAGACCTATAAGACTCGTGACTGATCTCTCCTTTGAAACTTGGCAGGCCAGAAAGGCTTGGCACGATATCTACAGTGTGCTAAACAGAAAAAATATGCAGCCGAGAATCCTTTATCCAGCAAGTCTGTCATTTAGAATAGAAGGAGAGATAAAGGTTTTCCCAAACAAACAAAAACTGAAGGAATTTGTCACCACGAGACCAGCCCTACAAGAGATCCTAAGGGGGATCCTGTGAGACAAAGTACCAGAGACATCACTACAAGCATAAAACATACAGACATCACAATGACTCTAAACCCATGTCTTTCTATAATAACACTGAATGTAAATGGATTAAATGCGCCAACTAAAAGACATAGGGTATCAGAATGGATAAAAAAACAAGACCCATCTATCTGCTGTCTACAAGAGACTCATTTTAGATCTGAGGACACCTTTAGATTGAGAGTGAGGGGATGGAGAACTATTTATCATGCTCCTGGAAGCCAAAAGAAAGCTGGAGTAGCCATACTTATATCAGACAAACTAGACTTTAAATTAAAGGCTGTAACAAGAGATGAAGAAGGGCATTATATAATAATCACAGGGTCTATCCATCAGGAAGAGCTAACTATTATAAATGTCTATGCGCCAAATACCCGAGCCCCCAGTTATATAAAACAATTACTCATAAACATAAGCAACCTTATTGATAAGAATGTGGTCATTGCAGGGGACTTTAACACCCCACTTACAGAAATGGATAGATCATCTAGACACACAGTCAATAAAGAAACAAGGGCCCTGAATGATACATTGGATCAGATGGACTTGACAGATATATTTAGAACTCTGCATCCCAAAGCAACAGAATATACTTTCTTCTCGAGTGCACATGGAACATTCTCCAAGATAGATCATATACTGGGTCACAAAACAGCCCTTCATAAGTTTACAAGAATTGAAATTATACCATGCATACTTTCAGACCACAATGCTATGAAGCTTGAAATCAACCACAGGAAAAAGTCTGGAAAACCTCCAAAAGCATGGAGGTTAAAGAACACCCTACTAACGAATGAGTGGGTCAACCAGGCAATTAGAGAAGAAATTAAAATATATATGGAAACAAACGAAAATGAAAATACAACAATCCAAACACTTTGGGATGCAGCGAAGGCAGTCCTGAGAGGAAAATACATTGCAATCCAGGCCTATCTCAAGAAACAAGAAAAATCCCAAATACAAAATCTAACAGCACACCTAAAGGAAATAGAAGCAGAACAGCAAAGGCAGCCTAAACCCAGCAGAAGAAGAGAAATAATAAAGATCAGAGCAGAAATAAACAATATAGAATCTAAAAAAAAAAAAAAAAATAGTTCTCCATCCCCTCACTCTCAATCTGAAGGTGTCCTCAGGTCTAAAATGAGTCTCTTGTTGACAGAAAATAGATGGGTCTTGTATTTTATCCATTCTGATACCCTATGTCTTTTGGTTGACGCATTTAGTCCATTTACATTCCATGTGATTATAGAAAGATATGGGTTTAGAGTCACTGTGATGTCCATAGGTTTCATGCTTGTATCGATGCCTCTGGTACTTTGTCTCACAGGATCCCCCTTAGGATCTCTTGTAGGACTGGTTTAGTGGTGATGAATTCCTTCAGTTTTTGTTTGTTTAGGAAGACCTTTATCTCTCCTTCTACTCTAAATGACAGACTTGCTGGATAAAGGATTCTCGGCTGCATATTTTTTCTGTTCATCACATTGAAGATCTCCTGCCATTCCTTTCTGGCTTGCCAAGTTTCAGTAGAGAGATTGGTCACAAGTCTTATAGGTCTCCCTTTATATGTTAGAGCATGTTTATCTCTAGCTGCTTTCAGAATTTTCTCTTTATCCTTGTATTTTGCCAGTTTCACTATGATATGTCATGCAGAAGATCGATTCAAGTTACGTCTGAAGGGAGTTCTCTGTGTCTCTTGGATTTCAATGCCTTTTTCCTTCCCCAGATCCGGGAAGTTCTCAGCTATTGTTTCTTCAAGTACACCTTCAGCACCTTTCCCTCTCTCTTCCTCTTCTGGAATACCAATTATGCGTATATTATTTTTCTTTAGTGCATCACTTAGTTCTCTAATTTTCCCCTCATACTCCTGGATTTTTTTCTCTCTTTTTCTCAGCTTCTTCTTTTTCCATAATTTTATCTTCTATTTCACCTATTCTCTCCTCTGCCTCTTCAATCCGAGCCATAGTTGTCTCCATTTTATTTTGCAGCTCATTGATAGCATTTTTTAACTCCTCCTTGCTGTTCCTTAGTCCCTTGATCTCTGTAGCAAGAGATTCTCTGCTGTCCTTTATACTGTTTTCAAGCCCAGTGATTAATTTTATGACTATTATTCTAAATTCACTTTCTCTTATATTGTTTAAATCATTTTTGATCAGTTCGTTAGCTGTTGTTATTTCCTGGATGTTTTTCTGAGGGGAATTCTTCCTTTTTGTCATTTTGGATAGTCCCTGGAGTGGTGCCAGACTTCGGGGCACATCCCCTGTGCTGTCTTGAATAACTTGCATTGGTGGGCGGGGCCGCAGTCAGACCTGATGTCTGCCCCCAGCCCACCGCTGGGGCCACAGTCAGACTGGTGTGTGCTTTCTGTTCCCCTCTCCTATGGGTGGGATTCACTGTGGGGTGGCATGGCCCATCTGGGCTACTTGCACACTGCCAGGCTTGTGGTGCTGGGGATCTGGCGTATTAACTGGGCTGGATCGGCAAGGTGCACAGGGGTGGGAGGGGCAGGCTCAGCTCACTTTTCCTTTGGAGATCCGCTTCTGGAGGGGCCCTGCGGCACCGGGAGGGAGTCAGACCCGCCGGAGGGATGGATCCACAGAAGCACAGCCTTGGATGTTTGCGTGGTGCAAGCAAGTTCCCTGGCAGGAACTGGTTCCCTTTGGGATTTTGGCTGGGGGATGGGTGAGGGAGATGTTGCTGGTGAGCGCTTTTGTTCCCTGCCAAGCTGAGCTCTGTCATCCAGGGCTCAACAACTCTCCTTCCCGTTGTCCTCCAACCCTCTGTTCCCCGAGCAGAGCTGTTAGCTTATAACCTTCCAGATGTCAAGTCCCACTTGCTGTCGGAACACACTCCATTAGGCCCCTCCGCTTTTGCAAGCCAGACTCAGGGGCTCTGCTTGGCCAGAGGGCCACCCCTCCACCCCGCTCCCTCCCGTCAGTCCCTGGAGCGCGCACCACCTCTCTGCCCTTCCTACCGTCTTCCCTGGGCCTCTTGTCTGTGCTTGGCTCCAGAAACTCCATTCTGCTAGTCTTCTGGCAGTTTTCTGGGTTATTTAGGCAGGTGAAGGTGGAATCTAAGTGATCAGCAGGACACACCGTGAGCCCAGCATCCTCCTACGCCGCCATCTTCCTGGATAATGTTTTTCTAATACAACATAAAAGTAAATAAAAACATCTCACAATGAAATTACAACAATGATGAAAGACATGAATACATATTTACTGGAAATTCTATTCTGTCAAAATTAGAGACAGAAATGTCCTTTACTAGTCTCTTTTATGATAAACAAGAAAGAACCAGTTAATAAAGTGGAAATGAAGGAAATATTGGAAGGGGTGGGGGAAGGGGTCATTTTATTCTTTAGTTTTGATAGCCAAGAAAAAGAAAACTGGGCCAAACTGCTAGAAAAAAAAAATTGCTCTATAAGAATCCTTTGAGGAGTAACTTTCAACAAGAGATTTTCTGATCCCATTCCCAGAGAGTTGATGGGTATGGATGGCTCAAGATTCTGGACTTGAAAACTCTTTCAGGTCAATCTTGTATTAGCTACAATTTGAAACAGATGTCCATGATGACAGAAAAACAAATATAACAAGGGTCATAGAAAAGCATAAATCTATAAAGGGAAGATAGATATGGAGAAAGGGGAAGTTCTTAAAGTGGGTCCTAGATTGGAAAAAGAAGATTCATAAAGAACCATCAAAGCACTCACAGTTTCAAAGGGTTTGGGTATTAGGTGGAAGAAAGGGTATTTTAACCAAGGACATAGTGAGAAAACTATGAAGTTTGAAGATTGCTGAAGTTTTCATGAACCAAAGATCAAGTACCTAGGACAGATACAATACTGTTAAAATCTGAATAAGTATTATTTTTGCTTCCCTTCACTTATGTTCATCTGTTTTGTATCTTAAAGTCCTCATATGAGTGAAGAGACTCATAAATAAGTAGACCAAACAGAGCGTTAGTGGAGGGGTTGTGGGAGGGGGAGTGGGCTAAATGAGTAAGGGACATTAAAGGAATCTACTACTGAAATCATTGTTGCACTATATGCTAACTTGGATGTAAATTAGAAAAAAATAAATAAAAATTACAACAAAAATCAACGATGCCCTCAGGAGTTAAAAAAATGTCTGAATAAGTAAAAACATTCTGAGCTTTTTTCCCTACCCCACTCACATCCCTGTAATGGGAATGGTCTTTTAATTATTCTTATAGTTGACACGTAATGTTACATTAATTTCAGGTGTACAACACAGTAATTTGACAAGTTTATCCCTTATGCTGTGCTCATCACAAATGTGGCTACCGTCTGTCACCCTACAATGCTATTACAGTATTATTGACTGTATTCCCTATGCTATACCTTTCATCCCTATGAGTTATTCATTCCAAAACCAGAAGGCTGGACTTCCACAAGTCTTAACACATTTTTGCCATCTGCCCTACATCCTCCCCTCTGGCAACCCTCAGTTTGCTCTCTTTTAGAAAATTGGTCATTATTTATTTATGGGTCCATTTCTACTTTTTTTTTCTGTTCATTTGTTTTGATTTTTAGATTCCACATATAAATAAAATTTTATGGTATTTATCTTTCTCTGTTTTATTTCACAGAGCATAATATCCTCTAGATTTATCCATATTGTCACAAATAGCAAGATCTCATTCTTTTTTATGGCAGGGTAATATTCTCTTGTATATGTATACAACATCTTTATCCTTTCATCAATCCATGGACACTTGGGTTGCTTCATTATCTTGGCTATTGTAAATAATGCTACAAAAGATTTAGAGATGTATATATCCTTTCACTTTCTCTTGGTAAAGACCCATAGTGGAATTACTGTATCATATGGTATTTTTATTTTTACTTTTCTTGAGGAAATTCCATACTCTTTTTCATAGTAGCTGCACCAATTTACATTCCCACCAACAATAATGAGTGTTCCTTTTTCTCCACATCCTTGAACACATTTGTTATTTCTGGTCTTTTTTTTTATTTAACTTTTTTATTTTTTAAAATTTGCATCCAAATTAGTTAGTATATAGTGAAGTAATGATTTGAGTAGATTCCTTAATGTCCCTTACCCATTTAGCCCATCCCCCCTCCCACAATCCCTCCAGCAACCCTCAGTTTGTTCTCCATATTTATGAGTCTCTTCTGTTTTGTCCCCCTTCCTGTTTTTATATTATTTTTTGTTTCCCTTCCCTTATGTTCATCTGTTTTGTCTCTTGAACTCCTCATATGAGTGAAGTCATATGATTTTTGTCTTTCTCTGACTAATTTCACTTAGCATAACACCCTCTAGTTCCATCCACGTAGTTGCAAATGGCAAGATTTCATTCTTTTTGATTGCTAAGTAACACTCCATTGTATATATATACCACATTTTCTTTATCCATTCATCCATCGATGGAAATTTGGGCTCTTTCCATACTTTGGCTATTGTTGATACTGCTGCTATTAACATGGGGGTGCATGTGTCCCTTCGAAACAGAACACCTGTATCCCATGGATAAATGCCTAGTGTGCAACTGCTGGGTCGTAGGGTAGTTCTATTTTTATTTTTTTGATAAACCTCCATACTGTTTTCCAGAATGACTCTACCAGCTTGCACTCCCACCAGCAATGTAAAAGAGATCCTCTTTCTCTGCATCCTCGCCAACATCTCTTCTTGCCTGAGTTGTTAATATTAGCCATTCTGACAGGTGTCAGGTGGTATCTCATTGTGGTTTTTATTTGTATTTCCCTGATGATGAATGATGTTGAGCATTTTTTCCTGTGTCAGTTGGCCATCCGGATGTCTTCTTTGGAGAAGTGTCTATTCATGTCTTTTGCCCATTTCTTCACTGGATGATTTGTTTTTGGGTGTTGAGTTTGATAAGTTCCTTATAGATTTTAGATACTAACCTTTTATCTGATATGTCATTTGCAAATATCTTCTCCCATTCTGTAGGTTGCCTTTTAGTTTTGCTGATTGTTTCCTTCGCTGTGCAGCTTTTTATTTTGATGAAGTCCCAATAGTTCATTTTTGCTTTTGTTTCCCTTGCCTCTAGAGATGTATTGAGTAAGAAATTGCTGTGGGCAAGGTCAAAGAGGTTTTTACCTGCTTTCTCCTCGAGGATTTTGATGGCTTCCTGTCTTATATTGAGGTCTTTCATCAACTTTGAGTTTATTTTTGTGTATGGTGTAAGAAAGTGGTCCAGGTTCATTCTTCTGCATGTCGCTGTCCAGTGTTTCCAGCACCACTTGCTGAAGAGACTGTCTTTATTCCACTGGATATTCTTTCCTGCTTTGTCAAAGATTAGTTGCCCATACATTTGTGGATCCATATCTAGGTTCTCTATTCTGTTCCAGTGATCTGAGTGTCTGTTCTTCTACCAGTACCATACTGTCTTGATGATTACAGCTTTGTAGTATAGCTTGAAGTCTGGGATTGTGATGCCTCCTGCTTTGGTTTTCTTTTTCAAGATGCTTGGGCTATTTGGGGTCTTTTCTGGTTCCATACAAATTTTAGGATTTTTTGGTCTATCTCTGTGAAGAATGATGGTGTTAATTTGATAGGGATTGCATTGAATATGTAGATTGCTTTGGGTAGTATCGACATTTTAACAATATTTGTTTTTCCCATCCAGGAGCATGGAATCTTTTTCCATTTCTTTGTGTCTTCTTCAATTTCTTTCATAAGCTTTATACAGTTTTCAGTGTATAGATTTTTCATCTCTTTGGTTAGATTTATTCCTAGGTATTTTATGGTTTTTGGTGCAACTGTAAATGGGATTGATTCCTTGATTTCTCTTTCAGTCGCTTCATTGTTGGTGAATAGGAATGCAACCAATTTCTGTGAATTAATTTTATATCCTGCCAGTTTGCTGAATTCATGAATCAATTCTAGCAGTTTTTTGGTGGAATCTTTTGGGTTTTCCATATAGAGTATCATGTCATCTGAGAGAGTAAAAGTTTGACCTCCTTCTGACCAATTTGGATGCCTTTATTTCTTTGGGTTGTCTGATTGCAGAGGCTAAGACTTCCAATACTATGTTGAATAACAATGGCGAGAGTGGACATCCCTGTCTTGTCCCTGACCTTAGGGGGAAAACGCTCAGTTTTTCCCCATTGAAAATGATATTAGCATTGGGTCGTTCATATATGGCTTTTATGATCTTGAGGTATGATCCTTCTATCCCTACTTTCTTGAGGGTTTTTATCAAGAAAGGATGCTGTATTTTGTCAAATGCTTTCTCTGAATCTATTGAGAGGATCATATCGTTCTTGCCCTTTCTTTTATTGATGTGATGAATCACGTTAATTGTTTTGCAGATATTGAACCAGCCCTGCATCCCAGGTATAAATCCCACTTGGGTGTGGTGAATAATTTTTTTAATGTATTGTTGGATCCGGTTGGCTAATATCTTGTTGAGGAGTTTTGCATCCATGTTCATCAGGAAAATTGGTCTATAGTTCTCCTTTTTAGTGGGGTCTCTGTCTGGTTTTGGAATCAAGGTAATGCTGGCTTCATAGGAAGAGTGTGGAAGTTTTCCTTCCATTTCTATTTTTTGGAACAACTTCAAGAGAATAGGTGTTAACTCTTCCTTAAATGTTTTGTAGAATTCCCCTGGAAAGCCATCTGGCCCTGGACTCTTGTTTCTTGGCAGATTTTTGATTACTAACTCAATTTTCTTACTGGTTACGGGTCTGTTCAAATTTTCTATTTCTTCCTGTTTCAGTTTTGGTAGTGTATATGTTTCTAAGAATTTGTCCGTTTCTTCCAGATTGCCCATTTTATTGGCATATAATTGCTCATAATATTCTTATTATTGTTTTTATTTCTGTTTTGTTGGTTGTGATTTCTCCTCTTTCATTCTTGATTTTACTTATTTGGGTCTTTTCCTTTTTCTTCTTGATCAAACTGGCTAGTGGTTTATCAATTTTGTTAATTCTTTCAAAGAACCACTTTCTGGTTTCATTGATCTGTTCTACTGGTTTTTTGTTTGTTTGTTTGTTTGTTTGTTTCAATAGTGTTAATTTGTGCTCTAATCTTTATTATTTCCTGTCTTCTGCTGGTTTGGGGTTTTATCTGCAGCTCTTTTTCCAGCTCTTTAAGGTGTAAGGTTAGGTTGTGTATCTGAGATCTTTCTTCCTTCTTTAGGAATGCCTGGATTGCTATATACTTTCCTCTTACGACCGCCTTTGCTGCGTCCCAGAGGTTGTGGGTAGTGGTGCTATCATTTTCATTGACTTCCATATACTTTTTAATTTCATCTTTAACTGCTTGGTTAGCCCATTCATTCTTTAGTAGGATGTTCTTCAGTCTCCAAGTATTTGTTACCTTTCCAAATTTTTTCTTGTGATTGATTTTGAGTTTCATAGCATTGTTGTCTCAAAATATGCATGGTATGATCTTGATCTTTTTTTACTTACTTAGGGCTGATTTGTGTTCCAGTACATGGTCTATTCTGGAGAACATTCCATGTGCACTGGAGAAGCATGTATATTCTGCTGCTTTAGAATGAAATGTTCTGAATATATCTGTTAAGTCCATCTGGTCCAATGTGTCATTCAAAGCCATTGTTTGCTTGTTGATTTTTTGATTAGATGATCTGTCCATTGCTGTGAATGGGGTGTTGAAGTCTCCTACTATGATGGTATTAGTATTGATGAGTTTCTTTATATTTGTGATTAACTGATTTATATATTTGGGTTTTTTCACATTTGGTGCATAAATGTTTAAAACTGTTAGGTCTTCTTGGTCTATAGACCCCTTGATTATGATATAATTGCCTTCTGCATCTCTTGTTACAGTCTTTATTTTAAAGTCTAGATTGTCTGATATAAGTGTGGCTACTCCGGCTTTCTTTTGTTGACCATTAGCATGATAGATGGTTCTCCATCCCCTTATTTTCAATCTGAAGGTGTCTTTAGGTCTAAAGTGGGTCTCTTGTGAACAGCATATAGATGGGTCTTGTTTTCTTATCCATTCTGTTACCCTGTGTCTTTTGATTGTAGCATTGAGTCCATTGATGTTTACAGTGAGTTCTGAAAGATATGAATTTATTGCCATTATGATGCTTGTGTGTGTGTGTATATATATATATATATATATTGTCCCCTCAGAGATTCCCCCTTAATATTTCTTGCAGGGCTGGTTTACTGGTCAAAAACTCCTTTAATTTTTGTTTGTCAGGGAACTTTTTATCTCTCCTTCTATTTTGAATGACAGCCTTGCTGGATAAAGAATTCTTGGCTGCATATTTTTTCTGATTCAGCACACTGAATATATCCCACCACTCCTTTCTGGCCTGCCAGGTTTCTGTGGATAGGTCTGCTGCAAACCTGATCTGTCTTCCCTTGTAGGTTAGGGAATTTTTTTCTCTTGCTGCTTTCATGATTCTCTTCTTGCCTGACTATTTTGTGAATTTGACTATGATATGCCTTATTGATGGTCTGTTTTTGTTGAATCTAATGGGAGTCCTCTTTGCTTCCTGGATTTCGATGCCTATGTCTTTCTCCAGGTTAGGAAAGTTTTCTGCTATGATTTGCTCACAAAACTCTTCTACCCCTATTTCTCTTTCTTCCTCCTCTGGGACCCCTATGATTCTAATGTTGTTCCTTTTTTAATGAGTCACTGATTTTTCTAATTATTAAATAGTGCTCTTTTGCTTTAATCTCCCTCTTTTTCTCTGCTTTGTTATTCTCTATAAGTTTGTCCTCTATATCGCTGATTCTCTGTTTTGCCTCGTCCATCCTTGCTGCCCCTGAATCCATCCATGCTTGCCGCTCAGTTATAGCATTTTTAATTTCATTCTGGCTATTTTTTACTTCTTTTATCTCTGCAGAAAGGGATTCTAATCTATTTTTGGCTCCAGCTAGTATTCTTATTATTGTGATTCCAAATTCTGGTTCAGACATCTTGCTTGTGTCTGTGTTGGTTAAATCCCTGGCTGTCATTTCTTCATGCTCTTTCTTTCGGGGTGAATTCCTTTGTTTTGTCATTTTGAAGGGAGAAAAGGAATTACTGAGGTAGAAAAATTGAAATTAAAAAAATTAAAATTAAAAAAATATTAAAATTAAAAACACACACACAAAAAAAAATCGAATAGATGATGATAGATCCTAGGTGTGTTTTGTCTGGGTGTAGAAAGTGGTTTGACAGATTAGAGAAACAAACAAACAAACAAAAGTGGGGGGGAGAGAAAAAAAGGAAATCGTTTGAGAATTTGAAAAAATTAATACACTAAAGTAGACTAAAATACACAAAAGTAGAAAATATAGTAGAAAAAAATTATAGAAAAATATTTTTAATAAAAATTAAAAATAAATATATTTTTTTGTTTCTGTATTTAAGAAATAAGAAAAGAAATGAAAAGGAGAAAAAAGATAAAAATAGATAAAAGGAAAAGACAAAAAAATAAATCGTTTGAAAATTTGAAAAAGTGAATACACTGTAGTATGCTGAAATAAAATGATGGGAGTAAGGTAGAATTTGAAAAAATTTACATAAAAGCAAAAAATGTAGTAATAAAAAATAAATAAAAATATTTTAAAAATAATTGAAAGTAAAAAAATGAAGTTTTTCTCTTTCTGCATTCAAGAAAAAGAAATGAAAAAGAAAAAAGAAAAAGAAATTGTTTGAAAATTTGAAAAGGTGAGTACACTGAAGTAGACTAAAATAAAATGATGGAAGTAAAGTAGATTTTGAAAAAATTTACACAAAAGTAAAAAATATAGTAATAAAAAATTAAGACAGATACTTTTAATAAAAATTGAAAATAAAAATGAGTTTTTCCTCTCTCTGTATTCAAGGTAAAGAAAAGAATTGTAAAAGAGAAAAAGGAGAAAGAGACAAAAAAAATTGAATAGATGAACCTGCTAACAGATTGAAGTAGGACTGAAATTGTTTTGTTTTCCCCTAGAGGTCAGTCCATGTAGCTCTTTATTGTGCATAGATTAAGCCTGCGGTAAGATTTGTGTTGTTGAAGAGTGGAGTTGGCCCAGTTGGGCAGGGCTCGGTGTAACAGCTCCGCTCTCACCTAGATGGCGCTGCTAGCCTACTGGGGTTGGTGCATATGTGAATGCATGAGCGGGAGCAGTGAAAAATGGTGCCACTCAGCCACCTTGTCTGTTCTCCCAGATCAGCAGTTGCACACCAGTCCTCCATCTTCAGCTCTCGTCCACTCCCCAGTTTTCCACTCGCCGTGCGGCCCAGGCAGTACCTCTCTCCCGAGTTTTGTCTCAGATGCAGCTGTTTTCCCTGGCCCCTTACTTCTGAAGGACCTTGGGTTTGACCCATTCTGCACTTCTGTGGGAGGGTCTCACTGAGTGATGGCTGAATGAGCAATGGCCGAATGTTGGCTGCACCCAGGAATGCCCACTGGACCCTGTTGTTGCCGGTGCCCCGAGACTGTGGCCAGGTGACCAGGTGCCAGCCCGTACCCCAAAATGATCGTGAGACAGTGTAGCCTCAGCATTTCAGGGACCATGGAAAATCGCAACACACATCTGGCACCAGGCTTCACCCTCAACAACCTTGCCCCAGGACCAGTGAATGTGGCTGCCTTCCATGGTCTGCTGGGACCAGGTGGCTTCAACAGTCTCTACCAAATGTCCTTCCAGCAGTGGAACCGCTTTTCCCTGTGTGGCCTGAGAACCTCCCAGACCCCACTCTGTTCCTGGGGATTCGCCCTTCCCACCAGAGCACCCCCAGGTATCAAGGTGCAGAGTTGCAGCCTTTGTGCTCCCCTTGTTCACAGTCTTAATGGAATTTAAACCCTCTCCTTTCTCTTTTCTGCCTTTTTAGTTTAGTCCCTGCGCTGTTTCCAATTTTTCACTTTCTCTCCAGCTGCTTTTGGGGAGGGTTGCTTTTCCCATATTCTCTCCCCCTCCCCAGTCTCCATCCTCTCTCTGCTGCCAAAAGCAGTTCCCTACCTTTCGGGGCTTCTTGCTCCCCAAGTTCAGCCCTTTGTATCACATACCTGCTGAATTCAGTGGTTCACGTTGTGCAGATTGTTGTGTTAATCTTCCAATTGGTTTTCTAGGTGTGTGGGATGGTTTAGTGTTGGTCTGGCTGTATTTCATGACACACAAAAAGCTTCCATGCTGTTCCACCATCTTGGCTCCTCCTCTCTCTTGTCTTTTTAATACTAGGCATTCTGACAGATGTGAAATGATATCTCACTGTGATTTACATTTGCATTTCCCTGATTATTGGTGACAATTAGCATATTTTTCATATGTCTGTTGTCTCTCTCTGTGTCTTTTTGGACAAATGCTTATTTGGGTCCTTGGCCCATTTTTTAATCAGATTCTTTTTTTTTTTTTAGTGTTCACTTGTATGACTTTTCCTTATATATTTTGGATAATAACCCTTTATCAGATGTTGTATTTTCAAATACCTTCTCTCATTCAGTAGGTTGCCTTTACATATTGTTGATGGTTTGCTGTGCAAAAGCTTTTCATTTTGGTGTAATCCAAATATTTTATTTTTGCTTTAGCTTCCCTTGGCTTAGGAGACATATCTAGAAAAATGTTGCTTTGACCAAGAATGATATTTTTATTGGACAGATTAGAACATGTTACTAGTAAAACATTGCAGCATGTTAGTTCATTCTCCTCCTGGGACCAGCATTCTGTCCAGGAGATGTTCTTGTGAGGATGGCAGATGCACAAGAAGACATGCTTTACTGTGCAAACCAGTGTCAATACCCTGTTTGCACCATGTTTGCTTACATTCCATTGGCCAAAGCAAGTCATGCAGCTGAGCTCAATTACCAAAGAGCCTTTTCTGGGAGGTGTTTCCACCTTAAATAACAAAGAGTACAGATACAGGGAAGGGTGAAATATCATGGCCACCAAACTAATCTACCAAAAACATTAATAAAATCATAATATGGTACCTATTTTATTTTATTATATCATAGAGTTTAATGCCAAAGATATTAAAGATGTTTCAGATGAGGAAGCTGATAAAACATGGAACCTATATCTGCACTTAAGCTCGATGTTCTCTCCAATAGAAACATATTGTCTCAGGACCATGTAGGTGGCTCAGTCTGTTGAGCATCTGACTCTTGATTAGAGCTCAGGTCATGATCTCACAGTTTATGGGATCGAGCCCTATGTTGGGCTCTGTGCTGATAGCGCAGAGTCTGCTTGGGATTCTCTCTCTGCCTCTCCCCACTCTCATGTAAGTGTGTCCTCTCTCTCTCTCAAATAAATAAACTTTTAAAAAGGAAATATTGCCTCAGAATATTCAAGGCATAATTACTGTTGTTGAATATTCAAAGATTTTTTTAACTACTTTGAAAATATATTTATTTTTCTGTTCAGTATTTACTGAGTTCTTTCCATGTAAAGGTCATGGCTCAACTGTGGAGACTTAATAGTAATCAAAATAGGGTTCTTGATATTAAGGACTACATAGACTAGTACTAATGATTTTAAAATGAGAGTCCTATAAACATTTCCAAATATTTTATTAAAATTTCTTTTATTACTTAGTTTATATAAAAAAGAACTAATGAAGGTACAACAAATTAATATTCATGAAGTTAGAGATTTATAATGAGCAATGAGGGATTCTATAGTGTAATGGGGAGAAAACACTGAATTAAAATCAGAAAACATGATTAAAGGGTTGGAACTTTCAGTGTCCGCTCCCTAATCTCCAGGGAAGGGTGAGGGATTAGAGGTTGGATCAGTCACCAATGGTAAATAATTTTAATCAGCTGTGCCAATATAATGAAGCCTCCATAAAAGCCCAGAAGGATGGGGTCCAGAGAGCACCAGGTTGGAGAATAAGTGATATAGGGAGAGTGGTGCACTGCAGAGCTCCTCACCCTTTCCCCATACCTTGCCCTATGCACCCCTTCACCCTGGCAGTCCTTGTAGTTACATGCTTTTACAATAAATTAGCAAGAAGGAAGGAAGGAAGGAAGGAAGGAAGGAAGGAAGGAAGGAAGGAAGGAAGGAAACAAAATGAAAGAAAGGAAAGAAAGAAAGGAAAGAAAAGGGAAAGAGAAAAAAGAAAAGGAGAAAGAAAGAAAGAAAGAAAGAAAGAAAGAAAGAAAGAAAAGGAAGAAAGGAAAGGAAGAAATGGAAGAAAGGAAAGGAAGGAAAGAAGAAAGAAAAAAAATCAGAGGATGTGCATTCCATGTCTGAATCTATGCCTTACTACCTGTGCTGACATTGAGAAAGGGATTTAATTAATTCTTCTCAGCTTTTGTTTTCACATTAGTAAACTTGGGATAATCATTCGTATTCTTTCTACCTCAGATAAGTATTCATATCCAACCCATGAAAAGTGTAAAGTGTGTTAAAATTGGGGCACCATTGAAAAGTTATTTAAGATGTATCAGAATAGATAAAATAATAGTTGAACTTGCTGGCATAAATTTAATCTGGAACTATTTTTTTTTCCTGCTACTCTGTGTGTGTTCTCCAGCATCCAAAGCAGAAAGTTAGAAGGAAAACTACTTCAAATCACCTTTTCACTGCTGTGACTCTACTTGTGTAAACAATTATCAAAAACAAAAAATCTTATTTTCCCTGGACCACTAGAGCTTGAGTTTGTTTCCATATTGCAGAAGGCTGATTGAGTATCAAACACTGGCATATAATCCAGCTTAAGCATCCCATGTGGAGAAAACCAGCTGACTTCACTGCTAGTTTTGATAATCTGTTACTCTGGTAAATCAGATAGTGTCCACTTCCTTGAAGGCTGACTGAAGTTATTTAAAAGTGGATCCACTATTACGTATGGATGACTTTTAATTAGGAATTGGCACTTCAGGGGACAAGAGCTCACCTTCATATAATTCTTTGTGCTGCACTCAGAGATTCTCTAAGAACATTCTTCAGCAAAACAAGGATGCCCCATAATCTTTGCCACCATTTTTTCTGATATCATTCTAGACAGATTTAATATTCATGAGAATGATTTTATTTTTTTAGCCTCTTAGTTTTTCCATATTTCTGCTCCTCAGTAGCCTCTGCATGAGGTACTCTTCCCTGGATCATATTCTTCATATTGTCTTCCCCAAATAACATACCACTTCTAAAATACTAACTTCTCTGTCCACCACCTGTCCTTCCAGCTTTACAGAATGTGTTGTTTCATTCTAGCAATTATGCACTCTCGGGAGACTTGTCTCTTTTTTCTTTTCTGTATTTGTTTTTAAATGAAATTAAAATTTTTTAACATTTATTTATTTTTGAGTGGGGGATGGGCAGAGAGAGAGGGAGACACAGAATCCAAAGCAGGCTCCAGGCTCTGAGCTGACAGCACAGAGCCCCATGGTGGGGCTCGAACTCACAAACAGCGAGATCATGCCTTGATCCGAAGCCCTACGCTCAACTGACTGAGCCACCCAGGTGCCCCTGAAATTTTAAATTTTAGAGTAGTTTAGAGTTATAGTAAAATGGTGAAGAGAGTAGAGTTCTCATCTATCCCACATCAATTTCCCCTATTAGTATTTATACTTGTTATAATTGAACCAATATCAATACATTATTAACTATTGTGTATAGTCTATTCAGATTTCCTTAGTTTTTATTTAGTGTTAATTTTCTATTTAAAGATTTCATATGAGATATATTGATATCTTTGGTCTCATATCATTAGGCTTTTCTGGGCTTTGACAGTTTCTCATACTTACCTTGGCAGTTTTGATGAGTACTGGCCTAGTATTTTGCAGGATATAGATTTGTCTCGTTAGACTAAGTTACGAGTTTTGGGGAAGAAGACCACAGAGGTGAAGTATTGTTCTTGTTCTCATCACATCATATCAATGATACTTATTATCCATGTGACTTTTTGTTGTTGATGTTAACCTTGATCACCTGACTGAAGTGTTTGTTAGTTTTCTCCCAATGTAAATTTACCTTTTTTCTTGCTTTCCCATACTGTACTCCTTGGAAGAAAGTTAATATGCATAACCCACACTTAAGGAGTGAGGAGTTATATTCCATCTCCTTGAGGATGGAGTATCTATATAAATTATTTGGTATTTATCTGCACTGAACATTGTCTCTTCTGCATATTTATTTAAATATTGCTTGACATCAGCATACACCATGGATACTCATTTTTTTTTTACTTTGTGATATAATTCAGTATTTTATTTTTTAAGTCTTTTATCTCAATTTCAGTATAGTTAACATACAGTTAA
This sequence comes from Panthera tigris, assembly GCF_018350195.1. Lineage (NCBI taxonomy): Eukaryota > Metazoa > Chordata > Mammalia > Carnivora > Felidae > Panthera > Panthera tigris. Next base: position 5,344,024 of record NC_056669.1, read on the forward strand.
CTATACAGGTGTACAATATAGTGATTCAGTACTTCCATGCATCACTCACCCATGGATTGCTTCTTAATTCCCACCACCTATTTCATTCATCCTTCTACTCAGCTCCCCTCTGGTAACCATCAGTGTGTTTGGAGTTGAGAGTCTGTTTCTTGGCTTGTCCCTTTTTTGTTTAACTTTGTTCATTTGTTTTGTTTCTTAAATTCCATACATGAGCAAAATCATATGGTATTTGTCTTTCTCTGGCTGTCTTATTTTGTTTAGTATTATACTCTGTAGTTCCATCCATGTTGCTGCAAATGGCAAGATTTTATTGTTTTTTTATGGTTGAACAATATTCCATTGTATATATGTATCACATCTTCTGTGTCTATTGAGGGGCACTTAGATTGCTTTCATAATTTGGCTATTGTAGATACTGCCACAATAAACATGAGAGCATATGTATCCCTTTGAATTAGTGTTTTTTTTATTCTTTGAGTAAATACCCATTAGTGCAATTCTTTGATTGAAGGGTGGTTTTATTTTTAACTTTTTGTGGAATCTCCATACTGTTTTTCAGAGTGGCTGCTCCAGTTAGCATTTCCACCAACAGTGCATGAAGGTTCCTTTTCTCCACATCCTCACCAACCCTTGCTGTTTTTTGTGGTTTTGATTTTAGCCATCCTGACATGTGTGAGGTGATATCTCATCATAGTGTTGATATGTATTTCCCTGACGATCAGTGATGTTGACCATCTTTCCATGTGTTGCCATCTGGATGTCTTCTTTGAGAATTGTCTGTTCCTGGCTTTTGCCCATTTTTAATTGGATAATTCATTTTGGGATGGTTGAGTTGTATAGGTTCTTTACATATTGGATACTAACCCTTTACCAAATATGTCATTTGAAAATATCTTATCCCATTCCATAGGTTGTCTTTTAGTTTTTTTGATTAGTTCCTTCATTATGCAGAGGCCTTTTATCTTGATGTAGTCCTGATAGTTTATTTTTCATTTTGTTTCCCTTGTCTCAGGATTTTTATATAGAAAAATGTTGCTATGGCTGATGTCAGAGAAATTACTGCCTGTGCTCTCTTCTAGGATTTTTACGGTTTCAGGTCTCATATTTAGGTCTTTAATCCATTTTAAGTTGATTGTTATGTATGGTGTAAGAAAGTGGTTCAGTTCCATTCTTTTGCATGTAGCTGTCCAGTTTGCCTAACACCATTTGTTGAAGAGACTTCTTCCCATTGCATAGTCTTGCCTTTCAAAACTACACATTCATTTTCTTGTTCAAGTTGTTCTAAATTTGGCCATTATAAGCTCTTTCAGTTGGCTTCTGTGTCCCTTTGACATATTTTTCATCATTTCCTTTTATCCTATAGCACTTCCTTACTTTCCAGCACTACAGAATGCTTCAGCTCATTTTTCTGCTCCAGTTTTTCAAGTAGCCTTTTCTTCAAGGAGCCCTGGTTCCTTGTATTAGAGAATGGTTTTAGATAAACCAAGAGCCGGGTACTATCCTGGAGACTTGGTGCATCTATCTACCACTTTCTCACTATGAATCAACTTCTATTTTTTCCTCCTGTGTTCTAATTTCTACTCCTCAAATGATTATTTCATACCTTCTCTTTTCTCTTCAAACTTTTTCACCCTGACCCATCCCTTTCACTTTTACTTGATGATCTCTCCTCATATTATATATTTTGTTGAGAACATTGATGCAAAAAGGAAACCTCCCATATTTTCACTACCAAAACTACTGATATATCCATCTTTACCCAGATCGTGCCATTTCATCCAATACTGAGGTTGAAATGTCCACATTCTGGGAACTGAGGAAATTAAGGAAAAGTTAATTTCTTGATATTACATGTGAAAAACCCCACCTAATTTTTTTGTTGTCAATATTCTCACCTTTGTCCACAGCTAATTGTGTCTTATTTTCCTGAGTCACTTGCCTCTTTGGTTCAACTTCTGTAGACAGAAAACTTCCATCTTCCACTGTGATGGAGATGAAGTGTCACTGGTAAGAGTAGAAAGAGTTGAATTCACCTGTTTGAGTCCACTTCAGTCACCAATCTTCAGAGATACCTAGGACACCACTTCCCGAGCTTTTCTAGGTTCTGTGGTTTAAAGAAATACCTTTGGAGACTCCGTTCTCTCACATCATCCCACTTCCCCCGCCCAAGTCTGCAACCTATTCCCAATCACTTAGGTTTTATTTTCTTTATCAAAATAGTTGCCATTCAGGGGCACTTGGGTGACTCAGTGGGTTAAGCATCCAGCTCTTCATTTCAGCTCAGGTCATGATCTCATGGTTTGTGGTGTTGAGCCTTGTACTGACAGCATAGAGTCTGGGGTTCAATATCTCTCTCTCTCTCTCTCTCTCTCTCTCTCTCTCTGTCGCTCTCTGCCCCTCCTTCACTCACACTTTCTCTATCAATATAAATAAATAAATATTTTAGGGGCGCCTGGGTGGCTTGGTCGGTTGGGTGTCCGACTTCGGCTCAGGTCATGATCTCACGGCCTGTGAGTTCGAGCCCCGCATCGGGCTCTGTGCTGACCGCTCAGAGCCTGCAGCCTGTTTCAGATTCTGTGTCTCCCTCTCTCTCTGCCCCTCCCCTGTTCATGCTCTGTCTCTCTCTGTCTCAAAAATAAATAAACGTTGAAAAAAAAATTTTTTAAAAATAAATATTTTAAAAAGTAGTTGTTATTCACAAATATATTTTCTATACTCCATGACTTCTTATCTGCTATTTTCTCCTCTCATTAGTCTGTACGATTTATTATTTTTTGATTCATTTACCATCACTTTAGTGAGATTTTGGGAAAGAGATGTAAGAAACATGGTCAGTCTGCCATACTTTATCAAAAGTCTCAGATTTCAGCAATCCTGTTTTCTGATATTTACTCTTCTATTTAATCACCTATTTCTTCCCAAACTTGCAGATTCCATCATCATTGCTGGAGTTGAAGAACCAAGATCTAGAAGGAAAATAACTTTTTTTCTTTGAAGGCAAGAGTCTCTGACTTGGATCTTAGTCATTCTGTCTACAGTTACATACCATCAAAATTAGCAGTGTAGGCTTAAACCAGCAGAAGTCCTTTGTTTCACAATTTCCTAGGTCGGAAATCCACTATGAGTGTTGCAGCGGGGTCATCCCTTCTCCAGATGCTCTAGGGGAGGTTGCTTTCCTGAACTTTTGTAGCTTCACTCTTCCTTGGCTTCTGGCTGCATCTTTCCAATTGCTGCCTCCATCTTCACATTACCTTCTTACCTGTGTCTATCTTTCTTCACTTCTTTCTATTTAAAAACACTTGTCAAAATCCCTAATCCTAAATTGCATCTGCAAAGACCCTTTTTCCAAATAAGTCAATCTTCATAAGTCCCAAGAATTGGATCTTTATATCCTTGCACATTCATTATCCAACCTACTATTGTAGGTGTGTCATTGAGGGCTTTTGCTGCAAAAAACAGGAATTGACCCTGTTTGTCTTAGAATAGCAGGAATCTACAGAAGGCAGATACTGGAAGCTGATAGTTGGAGACCTAAAATTCAGTTTGGGGAAATGGTGAAGAACAAAGAAGGTGTGTCTGGAGGCTAGGTAGCAGGTACATTCTGCCCCAGGAAAATGTCACTGTGAATAAATTGTAACCAAACTTTTGCCTTTGATTTATTTGATCAAGATTCAAAGCTTTTCCCAAGAGCATCTGGTTGACTGAGACTAGGTCATGTGTCAAGTCTCCAGTTCTCAAAGGCAGAGACATTGAGGCCCTTGTTAAAAATAAGTATCTTCAAATAGGAGAATGGGGTTAGATGTTAGAAAAAAAAAAGGAAGCAAGTGGGCAAGGAAGGAAGGTGTCCCCTGGAATGAATAACCAAATTCCTCGATTTAAGAAGATGAAGAAACAGGTAATCAATTCAGTAAGCATGGGAAATAGGATCAAATTCTGAGGCTACTAACTACATAGTTTATATTCCTTTAGTCACTGATGATGCCTTCTGCTCTACCAAAATTCAATGTAATTATAGGAGACTTTGGCATTAATAAAATAATTATGTGGAGATATATATATATATATACATATATATACATACATAAGTATATACATATATATACATATTATACATATATATGTGTGTATATATATATACATACATAAGTATATACATATATATACATATATATGTGTGTGTGTGTATATATATATATATTATATATATATATGTGTGTGTGTGTGTGTGTGTGTGTGTGTGTGTGTATCTCCATCCTAATTCACATTGGTAAATAAATGCCAAAAACATAAATAACTGGTTGAATAAAAATTGGGCTCTCCCCCAGCATGGAATATAAAAACATTCAAACTCCATCCTTCAAATATATATTAAACAGTACCCATTCAAATCTAATCCTGAAAATTCTATTTTTGAAAATAATGCTGCCATTACTCAAAACAGTTTTAGAACTCCTATTTTTAAAATTAAGACCACAGTCCCAAGTTTGTGTCTTAAAACCCAATCATGCGTGTTTAAATTATGTTGTTGTGTCTACTGAAATATTCATTTTAAATGACATCCTGGAAAAAAAATGATGCTTTCAAGAAACAATTTTTTGCCCAAATTTATTCTGCAAACAACTTGTCAGAAAATGCTGGTTGCTACAGAAACCACTAAATTCAGATTTCAAGTTCTATAAAAAGTTAGAAAAAGGGGAAACCACCAACCTTTATGAAGATATTCCTGACTTGCCAGCTTCGTAAGAAAACAGAATGTCCATTTTATTATTAAATTAAGAGAGCTTCTCTCTCTCTCTCTCTCTCTATACACACACACACACACACACACACACACACACACATATTTCAAGATCTTAGAGCTATAAGCACTCAGAGTTTTAATCCTAGACTAACAGCGAAACCCATGCACATTTTAAACTTAAAAAAGATAAGAGAAAGCAGAGTTGTATCTTAATTTTCTTTGCAAGAAAGATGAGGTAGCTCCTGAAATACAAGTAGGGGATAAATGAAGAGTTTCTTTGTTTCTCTCACTTGATGCAGATTTGACAGAATCTCCACATGTGAGCAGTAGGGGGGAAGAAAGACTTTTCAATGGGAGATAGCAAATAATCCCTTCATTGGTTTCAAAGCAAAAGCAAAACGAAGATTATGGTTTAAAACAGGTGCCTAGTGAAAGAAATATTAAATCACATTAGCACATTCTTTTACAAAATGGTCCTTAAAATTCTAAGTTTAGTTGTTTTAATGAAGATTTCCTCTGTTGATTGTTTCAAAGACAGTATATGAGAAGAAAAAGGGGTTTGTCTCTCTTATTTAGTTATCTATTAAGCGACATTTTTTCAGGGCATGTGATTCAGGCTTATTAGACCACAGTCTCAAATATTTGGAATTATGATCTTCCAGGGAAACATTAAACACATACTTAAAGCCCTGTTAAACAAATAACTTGACATTTGATGTACCTGCTGCCTAACTGCACAGCCCCTTTCTATCTGGTGGCTTCTGCTCATTCTTTCTACCCAGCTCACACAGTTTCAGCTCTGTAAAGCCTTACTCAGCCTTCATTAACAGAGCACTGGCACAATCCTGGATGATCTTGATTCTATCTGGGCTATGCTGGTAATTACTTATGAGCCTGTCTCACATGTGTGTATGAGTACCTCAAAGATAGGAGTCGTGAATTACAAAGTTTTTTTTTTTCCCCATTCTGAATGACAAGTATAGCATCTGGTGCAAGTGACTAGAGTTATCGTAAATATTTTTTTAAGTGGATAGAGAATATCTGAATGAATGAGTGTGAGGAAAAAACTGAGCAAAATTCTGTCTCCCATGGAGTAACTGAATACACTGATTCACGAGTCAGTCATATTTTTCCATTATGAGCTCTGGTTTTTATTTTCTGTAAGACTCAGATTATTTTGTCCATGTTGTTGAGAAAATGGTAAGAAGAACAGCAAAAAATGAATATAAAACAGCTGGGAACCTAAGACTGATAAGGAAAGCTAGTCCTATACTAATCTCTGCCAATTATTCAAAGACTCCCACACCAGTTCTTGGAGCCAGCTAAGTGTCTGTGAGTTTAATTTTTTTTAAACATTTATTTATTTTTGAGAGACCGAGAGAGACAGAAAGCAAGTGGGAGAGAGGCAGAGAGAGAATAAGATCAGAAGCAGGCTCCCGTCTCTGAGCTGTCAGCACAGAGCCAGAAGTGAGGCTCTAACTCATGAATAGTAAGATCATGACCTGAGCTGAAGTCAGATGCTCAACGGACTGAGCCACCCATGCTCCCCTAAATACCTGTGAGTTTAAAGAGGACTCCACTCCTGAACTGGGGGGCCCACGGTGCAGAGTCTGATGTTCAAGTGGCAAATACAAGCTGAAGCCACTCCTTATTATTTAGCAGGTTGTTTCCCACACTAACACAAAGGCCTTGACATCTACCAAGGTGTAGTTCATTAGAACTGAAGACATACTAGAGAAAGAACTATTTTCTTGTTTTTCTAAATATTAAAAAGCAGTCACTTCTTAGATTTTTCACCTGAGGCTTTGGGTTCATTCTCAGAGGCAGAAGGGTGGTGGGTGATGACTCCTGTCCCAGTAACATTTTTGAGATCATGAAAAGCACATGTTTATTTCTCTAAGTAGATTTGAGACCTTTGACCTCTTCTGTGTGAACTGGTAGCTCCTTTGTAAATACTTATAGGAGTTGTAAAAGTCATAAGGATGGGAAGTGAATATATATATTTTCTCATCTTTTTAAAGAGAAGACTGTAAATCCTCTACTAAGTTATTCAGCCAGGGAAACATCAAAACCATGTGTTAGGGGAAAATGATTATTAAGTCAATTAGTAGAGAATCAAAACATTAGTGTATGCTATCTATATACAATTGAATTAGGCAAAATTTTTCTAATTCTACAGTGCTGGAGACCTTAGAACATGCTAAATTCATCTACAATTACTCGAAGAAGTCTGATTTTCTTTCTAACCTAAAAACTTTTTAAAGACAGAGACTGTAACTGTTCTCTTGGTAGCTTTGTTGCCACTGTCTAGCTTTATATATTTTCACTGTTGAGTGCCAATATTAACCTGAGTGAATTCTTTTCTTTAAAGGCTTTTTTCTTCTAATATTTAGGAGAAGCAAGGGACAGTTTGCTTAAAGCTCTCTTCTACATCATCTGCTTAATCACTGCTCTGGTGAAATACTTGATTTTATGTTGGAAAGGTAAGTCTAGAAAATCATGTGCCAGAAATAAGAGGACCATGAAAGGGAAATGAGGTATTGTCAAAATAACACATGAACCATCTAGAATAGACTCTCACTGCCCAGAGATGGAACAATATGAGCATCAAAAATAATGATAGCTGTAATTGATTAAAACACATTTAATATAAAAAGGTGAAGCATTCATAAATGTTTCTTTTTAAAGAAACAAACCAAAACTCATTGGACTTTGGACATCTATCTGAGATTTTTTGGGCACCAATTCAATATTCTGAATATTGGTAACTGAAAGAGAAGAACTCAGCATTTACCTTGCCATTTGGAAGTAAATGGTATTTCAGGATCTCACACAAGTCCTATGGATGTAGGAAAGAATTTCATATGAAAGTGTTCCCAGTTGATAAATGCAGAATGATTTATGGAATGATGGAATTAGGAAATCATTATGCAATCATTAATAAAGTAACTAACAGGCAGTCATCATCAATAGATGACAAAATCACTAAATGTGAAATTGGTGAGTAATCTATAATCCAAACAGAGACACTTTGCAAGTGAAAGATGCACTGTTAGTAATCATGCCAGGACAACAGGCATAAACCGTGACAATCTAGGGAAAGATTTCAGGTCATCCAATGCCCAGGAAACTGACTATAAAGAGAACAGGATGTCACTGTCTGAATTCACTGATGGATTTTAGCAGACCAAAGACAACCAAATATGATGTGCCTTGCGATGTGAGGCAATATGAAGAATTAAGCACTGTCTATGATGCATACGTGTGTGTGTGTATGTATACATTATATAATTACATAATATACATAATATAATTTCTAATTATGTAATTATAATTATCGAAAGTTATATAATTTATTATATATTATATTGCATATATTATATATAATAAATACAGTTTATCATTATATTACATATAATATATATGCATATATCAAGACTTTAAATCTTATCTCCAGTCACAGGAAACACAGGGGATGGAAAACAAGTCAAATGATACGAGGGGAAGTACTTACCCAAATCCATAATATGGAGTCTTTCTAAGTTCCTTCAACATTGCAATAGTGGTTTAGAAAATGATTAAAATAGCCTTGAAAGAGACTAAAGCAGATTTAATGATTTTTAAGTTGACTTCTAGAAAGTATGATTCAAATAAATTAACTGACAAAAAGCAGTTTGGTGACTAGTTGGGTAAATTTTAATATAAATTTGGCATTAGATGATATTAAGGAATTGTTGATTAATGTAAAGGTGAGACAATGACCTCATGATGCTGTAAGAAGTTTCTTGTCCCCCTCACTCTGTTTTTTTAAGAAATGTGTTGGAATATCTGGGAGTAAACAACATGATGACTGGAGATTGTTTTAAATTACTGCAGCTGAAAAGGAAGGAGGGTATATGAAACAACTCTGGCAAAATATTGATGATTGTTGAAGGGATGCATGTGGGTTAAAGTTGGTGGACCCTCTACCCTGTTTCTCCACGCCTCCCAATCCTCTGCACTGTGTCACAGGTCACCACTGCCTCCTTCCTGCTGGCTGTGGACTGGGAGTTACTATGACAGTCCTTAAATCTCTTTTTGAGCCACTTGTTATTTTTCTCAACCTACCACCTAGCACCACACAAAGTTGTACTGTTAATCAAACTTTATGAACAGCTAGAAGGAGAAGAAACTAAATGAAATGACAATACAGGAAAGAATGCCTCTTTAGGCTTTATTCTGACATCTATTTTGTAAAATTCCACCTGTAGGGGTGGAAAACGTTCCTCCTCCCTTCTAGGTTTTTTGGCTGGTCTAATTCAATTGACATAAGATAGATGATCAGAAAAACCAAATTTTGAATGTATGGTAGCCCCATAAAAATATAAGACTCCCCTGAAGTCAGGTAATTGAGGCTTATGTACAATCCTGAGCCAAGGAGGAGAGGGTAGGGGTCAAGGGCTACAAAGGGGAGGAAGGGAATTCACAGGAAAATGAGAAGAGCAAATGTTTCCTAAACAAATGTTTGTTCTGCAATGAAAATACCTTTCTGATATAAAAAAGTTATCTCTGGCAGTAGCTTTCTTCCTGGCATAGGCCCCCTATCTCAATTCTTTTCTTCAGTTAAAGGGGAGGTTAAAAGTTCTCCGTGAATCTGCTGGGGCTTTATTGTCTTCAGCTTGAAATAATCCACCTGCCACAGTGGCACATTCTGGAATGGCATGTTCTGGGAAGCTGATGGTAAATTATAACTATAGTAGTACATTTCTGTCAATCTGACTAAAATGATTGAATTTCACACAGCATAAGTACAAATACACACACATGCACACACATATACACACCACTTTCCCAAGAATTATCATTAATACTCTACCATTTCATGGCCTACTGAGGAAAAAAAAAAACTATCCCTGGCTGCTTCATAACTGCAGCTCAGCTTGTACACTTGGTCAATTTGTCTTTTATATTATTATGCAGGGTGGTGGTAGTTCCTTCTCTTCAGTGGCACCTTGGTCCAAAATAAGTATTCTTGAACATACTTGAAAAAATAAAAAGACTCTGTGAGCCACATATCCTTTAATGACATATCCCTTAGCTATAAATAGTTTATGTCATGGGTTTAAAATTGTAATTTGTATAAAGACCCAACTCTGTCTCCAGACCAGGTACTGTCCTTTCCCCCATCTGCTCTGGAATTAGGGAGATGGGTTCCAGCCTCCCAGTTACGTTAATTTTAATCAAATTAAATCAACTTAAATTGATCTGGCAGCTCTGAAAGTCATGTTGTCATGTAAAGTTTGAGATTTGAGTGATAAAATATATTCCAGGGAAAGTAGCATCAAAATTACCAAAATTGGGACAAGTACTACTTCAGTTACTTCAGGGAATTAGACTCTAGATAGTACTGATTCTTTTTCAACAGAAAAATTAGAAGCCCTGGAAACAAAAGCTGTAAGCTAAGGACTGCTTACTTGAGTAACAAAAGCTGACATTGAACCATACCCCACAGGATCACAGATTTGGGCACATTTTCTATAACCTCAGAACTTAGTGGGCTTGGAATCAGACTGAAAGAAGTGTCGGAGTTAGAATGGAGTGTAATACGTGGTGTGTAACCTTCTTTCATAGCAGTGCCTTCTGAATCCACACTAGTAACCTGACAGTAGGCATTGGGCTAAGTCTTATGTTTAGGACCTCATAACATGAAGGGGACTTAAAATTATGTTACATGGATAAAACAAGCCTGATCATATGAAAAAGTCAAACATGAAAAGTCAATAGCCAAGCTGCTTTTAAAAGTAATAAAAGAAAAAATGCTTTGAAAATTAATATGGTTTTTGAGACAGAAGTAAGAACAATGAGTTCTGAAAAAGAAGTGGGCAGATTGCTTTTTACCCAAGGAGACCAGAGAGGCATTCTAGCAAAGATGTGTCTTGACCTTGGATTTGGGGAGAAAAAGATGGAAAGGAGGGAGAATTCCAAACAGTGGAAGAATAGATGAAAAGCACCAAACAGTGAAATTCAACAGTTCACAGACTGATGAACTCTATAGTAGGGAATCATTGGGAAATAAAAATGAAAAGATATGTTGATAATATTGTCTTGGATTCCCTTACCTAAACATTCAGATCCTGTCCTCTCCTGGGGTGTGTACTAAAGCACATAGCTCACTGGCTTACCAGCAAAGTGGTGAGTCAGTCCTGTGGCTGAAAACCCTAGGACTTTCTTCTGAAGAGTTTCCTGTTCTCCCCTCCTAAAACTTTGCTATTGTTGAGCTAGGCCTTGCCTGAGTCTTTTCCTCTTGGTGTTCCAGAAAAAAATCAAGCCCATTTCCTTATAAAACTCAATGTTAAGTATTCAAGACTATAGATTGAATACATTTATTTTATTTACACAAATCCAGACTTCAGACTTCTGAGTGTGACTTCCCCATTCCCAAACTAAGGTATTGATTAATTTCATTAATTCACTGTTCCTTTTCTTCTTTTAGTCTTGTGTAATGTTCCTCATTGCTCTTTATTTTTTAGTCTGTCCAGTGGAATCCCATTTTCTCATTTATTTTAATTCAGGAGTTTACTTGCTTGACTATTTTTCCTGAAATTGGCTGATTTAAGAATCCTGGCTCTGACTGTTTTTAGCTAATTGATTTTAAAAATCTACTATTATGCAAAACGTTGTTAACTTTTCCATTAAATGCATCCTTAACATGAAACAAGCAAAGCACCATGTATCATTCCTGCCCCACTAACACTACCAACCTTGCCCACTCCCTGGATTTAAGCAAACGAATGTAGGTTACATTAGAACATAAAATGGTCTTTGATAGCTTAAAGTTGATGGCTCATTTGTTTGAAATGAACAAACATCTTCTCACAATAGGATAAAGAAAGGATAGATTATTCTACAAATACCAATGAACTAGAAAATAAACATTAACAGGGACTAAGGCAGCCCTAGGGAAGGGCTACTCACTTTCTCTCAGTTACCATGGGGTATCTCCTCTTTTAACTTCTGTATGTCACTCTGTGTATCTACCTGAGGCAGCCTCTGTATCAATCAGCATTTTGTACACTTGTAAAAATTCTCATTCTTCAAAATTTCAACTTTGCCTTACCATGCCCATTCCAGCCTGGATCCCCCCTCATCGGATTCCTCTAGAAAAATTTTGTCTTCTAATATTTTCAATTGAATAATTCCTTGACAGAAAATGGACTTCCCAGTATATCTTTTCACGCCAAACCATGGATTTAAAATTATAGATTATACAATAATTTTTTGGCTTTCCAACTGGCTCATTGTACTCGGGTCAAGTGTCCAACTTTGACAGTCTATCACTAAGGGGCCAGGATATTTTTGTACAAAATTTGGTCACTATCCCCTCACCAGTGCCCTAGGTGGAGTTATTTCTCTTTGAAGTAGACATGGGAAGCACTAAATTCTTTTTTTTTTTTTAGTTTATTTATTTATCTTGAGACCAAGAGAAAGAGAGAGTCAGGCAGAGAAAGAGGGAGAGAGAGAATGCCAAGCAACCTCTATGCTCAGTTTGGAGCCTGACAAGGGGCTTGATCTCACAACCAATCAGATCATGACCTGAGCTGAAATCAAGAGTCAGACACTTAACTGATTGAGCCACCCAGACCCCCTTGGAAAGCCCTAAACCTTTTAAATATAGATGTACCACAATCCTCAGAAATGGACCCATTAGCAATATGAAACAGCTGGACTTTGTACGCACCATGAGAAGAAGATATTCTTAGCTCAGGGTTAGTTTTAGAGGAAAAACTCAAACAGTTTGCTGACTTTAGGGATATGAGTCAGGCTCTGGATCTGTCATAGTTTCTCTGTTCAGACACTGAAGGATGCCTAAGGATTCTTTGAAGCATTTCCTTCTGAATAACCCCTCTTCAGGATTCCTGAAAAGGGGTCATCCTGTTTCAACATTGATACCTCTGGTTGGTATGTGCATGTTTCATTATAAAGAACAACGTTTTCGGTTGCCTGTGCATCAGTTAAGATGTAAATAGCAGAAACAGGCTCTGCTAAAGCACAAAATAAATATATTGATGGAGTATTTCTGTATCAAAAACCTTAGAGAAGACTTGGGGAAAACAGGAATCAGAGCATCCCTGAGACTTCAATGAGTTTGCGGATCTTTCCCCTAAATACTGCAAGTAATATTACTCAGTTACCAATAGCTCTTCCCCCTGTGTTTCCAAATTTAAAATTCTGAATTATTAAGAAGAATCATTTGACCAGAAAAGGGTCAGCGATCCACCCTTTAGTAGTCAGCTACGGCTATAGGGTCAGCTGACAGGAACATGCTTCTTGGTGGTGGGCAGCCCTTCTGAGAGAAGGGCTTTGCAGAACACAGTAAATGGCCACCATAGGCATAAATTAAGCTCTTTCAGTTAGTATTCAAATATCTCAGTAATAAGATCTCAACCTGTTTTCAGCATCATGTTTTCCTATTTATTTTCCCTCTTTAACCTTTTCTTTGAGTCAAACTTTATGACATGATGATGACAAATGACACCATTTACCATCATACTTTTTGCTTCTTCTCATACTGTTTCCTCTGCAGGAAAGCCACATCTATAACTGTCCAATAAACTCCTCATTTTTAAATTTCTATCAGTTAGTTTAATAGTATAATTTTAAAGAACAGATTGTCCTTTTCTCTCTTCAAACTTCTTTCTGCTTCTCAGAGGCAACTACTTTCAACCGGTTTTTTTCATCCATGTTACCAAATAAAATTTCTATGCTTTCATTTTACTTTCTTTTCTTTGGGGGGGGAGAGAGGGAGGGAGGAAGAATGCACAAGAGTAGGAAAGGAGCAGAGGGAGAGAGAGAGAATCCCAAGCAGGCTCCATGCTTAGCATGGAAACTGATGCAGAGCTCCATGTCATGAATCGTGAGATCATAACCTGAGCCAAAATCAGGAGTTAGACACTCCACCAACTGAGCCACCCAGGTGCTCCTCTTTTTATTTTCATACCGAATTACTGGCTTCCCACTATGGAAACTTCCTTCTCTATCCACTTAGACTTTTCCTCTCTTCTCTATGCTGCCGAGATAGTTTACTGTTTATAATAATGTAAATGTTACTTAAAACTAAACCACATAGTGTACATTATTTTCTTGTATAATTTTTTCCAAGGAGCTAATAATTGGTTGATTCTTAGTTGCTGTAGTTTCTAAATACTCATTATTAATCCACAAACTCATCCACAGTTTGTCTACCATTAGTATAAATCTTACTGATGTGTTTAAAAGTATCCAACTCACTTTTTTTTTCTTTGAAACATTCCTTCTGGAGTCTTCGTTTTTCCAAGTACAATCTAGATAGGCTGTTTCCTAGAACTGTGGCAACTCTGTTATCCTTGGACGTCTCTTTGCCATCTTCTTGAGGCTTCTCTTTCCTTCTCTCTAGTGTTAATTTCAATATCTTCCTTTCTTTTTGTGTACTCCCAGAACTCCCCCCAAATGCATGGATGGTAATATGTAAAGAGCTTTTATGACAGAAACTATCTTTAAATTTTTTAATGTTTATTTATTTTTGAGAGAGAGACAGAGACAGAGCATGGGTGGGAGAGGGGCAGAGAGAGAGGGAGACACAGAATCCGAAGCAGGCCCCAGACTCTGAGCTGTCATCATACAGCCTGAAGTGGGGCTTGAACCCAAGAACCAAGAGATCATGACCTGAGCCAAAATTTAACACTTAACTGACTGAGCCACCCCTGTGCCCCAAAACTATCTTTATTGTACCCTTACCCTTGATTACTTGGCCTATATAGAATCCTGTGCTGAAATAATTTTTCCTCAGAAGTTTGAAAGCACTGAACCATATTAATGTGGGTTCCACACTTACCATAATAAACTTGATGACATTATAATTCTAGACACTCTGGACATAATCCCTCCATCCCTCCCATTCCTCCTTCTCTCACCCCCTTCTATCTGTTTCAGATTTTAGGACCATCCCATTGTCCACAGTGTTCTGAAATTTCATGATGATGTATGTTGCTGTGTGCCTTTTCTCATCTATTTTGCCAGACAATTGAAAGGTACTCTCAACCTGGAAACTCTCATCCTTCAGTTTCAGAAATTTCTCCTAATTTATTATTTTGATAATTTACTCCCTTTAGATACAGCTCTCTATTTCAGGAAGTCCTATTTTTAGTTTTAGAAACTGTAAAATTGATCTTATAGTTTTTTCTCAACTTCTTTCAATCTTGCTTTTTTTTATTCTATTTTCTTGGGGATTTCTCCATAACAGTATCTTAAAGAAAGGGATTCGTGATGAACGTGGGTGTGTTTGTGTGTGTAGGATTCTTAATGCATTGACTGTAAATATTGTTGCCAACAGAATGCCTGTATAAATTTTCTAACTCTTCCACATTCCTAATTCAGTTCCATCTACAGTAAAGATTTCTTCATTCATGTTTCTTAGTCGAGTGGGTAATTTAGTAAGCTAATTAAAATGGCCCTTTGTACCATGTTCTCCCAAAACCTGTTTTGTGAAGAGCCACCTTGTCACACAAATAAGGAGGTAAAATTAGTCATTCATTTCTTTCTCTTTTAGATTCTTTCTACACCTCTAACCACCCATACCATCATACAACAAAATGATGCTTGTTACTGTTCCCACATTAAGATGCACACAAACACCCCACTTCCATAAGTATTTGGAAGTTGATGCTGATCATTGTCAGGTAACATACCTGCAATTTGCCAGAGGTCTTCTTTTCCCGATACCTTCACCCAAAGGGTAGTCATTAATGGTGTCACCTGCAATCACCCAACCCGGTGGGGACAGACTGGAGTTGGAACATTCAGAGCCTCTGAGACCACATCACGTAGGCAGGACTCTCTCGCTTATGTGCTGTGAGTACATCTAGAATACAGCCATATAAACAAAGTTGTCTTTTCCCAAAGCCTGCCTGCCTCTTTGTAAATGTTTTGTTTGGGTGAATGGAGTGGTCTAGAATAATTTTTCTCTTCTCTCACTTATATTTTTGGTCACCAAGGCTTTTAGCTATACCTCCTAAATATTTCTGGAAATTTTTAAATCTCTTTTTATTTCCATTGTCACTGTGTGATTTCGTATGGTCATCATTCCTTTCTGAATCACTGTGGTAGCTTCCTCTTACCTCCCTCCCTGCAGCCACACTCACATCTGATTCAGTGTTATTGTTACAAAATGCACAGTTGATTGTGTACACCCACAGTTTAAAGTACTCTTTATACTGGCTGCTGTTAGTTTTCAAGGAAGACTCAAACTCTGAACCATGCTACTGAAGCCATGTTATGAGCTGACTGGTTGCTTCTGTTCCTGCTCACTTGTGTTCCAGTCAGAACTGGCACATCATTTGAGGGGCCTACCACAAAATGAAAATACAGGTGCCTTGTTTAAATACTTAAGAATTTCAAGATGGTGACAGAAAAGCATTAAAGCAAACATAGGGACTTTCTAAATGTGCAGTTTATGTGATTGTACAGATTGCATGCTCCTGAAGCCAGTTCTTGCCCCAGGCTTTAAACTCTAAAATTAATCCTAATACTGCTACCACTTAATAAAGACCTTTCTCCCATGACCCTTTTCGGAGCCCCACATGTGGTGGCACGATTCTCCAGCCTCCACTCTTGCTTCCTTGGCTCAGACTGTTTTCTCTTCCTGTGTCTGCTGACCTTCCACCATCTTGACCTGGCTAAATATTATTCCTTATAAACTCTTTATAAACTCAGATCAGAGACCTTCAGCTCTGGAAATGTGTTTTTCCTGAACTCTCCCTTCCCTTTGACTTGCAGCCTTGACTACATCTCTCTTGTATGCTCCAATCAACCCATGTGTGTACATTTGTGGTAGATTCTACAATTAAGTCATTTATATCTTTGTCTTTCTCCCAGGTTTGGACTCTTTGACATTCCCTTTGAAATCCTTAGAGCCTCAGACAGCCTTGGCACAGAGTATGCACATAATAAAAGATTGTTGAATATAAAATTAAAGATACACCTAATTTAGGAATAAAGTTCAGAATTTTATTTCTGTGTTATATTGCCTATAATTCTTACCTTTGCACAGAGTTAAAAGTACACATTTGCTAGCATATGCTGTGTTAAAACAGTCTTCACTATGGGTCATGATGATTAGAGGGAATAATTTGACCTTTAAAATTGATAGGAGTCCATACTACAGCTATTAAATAGCCAGTTTTAATTCAACCTTTTAATGCCTCATACTGCAGCCTAGTGAATAATTAACTTTTCAGGAACTTTGAATATTTTAGAAATACTCTGGAGCTTTTAAATTTATTTTTATACATTTTATAGCTTCTTGCTAATATTTTCAGTGACATTTAAAATCTAAAATTTATTTAAGAACCAGGGAAATGGATCTATCAGTATTTTCCCTTTTCCTATGCTCTGTTTTTTGCTGTTGTCAGAAATGATGTGTCTGTTAATATTTGCAGTAGAATTTTAGAGCAAAATATGGTCTCCTGTAGAGTTATCTGGATAAATACAAAATCTTCTTTAACTCAGTTACATAAGCTACCTATTTTAAATAGGAAAAACTAAATTCCTAACATAATGGGTTCCCAAAATTTATTTACTGATAATATTTTAAGAATAATCTAATAAACTAATTAATTAAAGCATCTACAGCTAGTGTTTACTCCAAGGCAGTAGTTAGATATATGAAACCTACTGTACTCAAGATTTTCTCCGCTCCCCACATTTTACATTAGTTACAGGTATACTTAAAATTTTAATTTAATCTCATATCAAAATTATTTCTCCATATTATTAAAAACCATATTAACCTAAATGTGAAAAATTACATAATGTTTTCCTGTGAAGAAAGCTTTATTTAGTTATTTATTTTTCCTTTTTTAAAAAAATTTTTTTTTAACATTTATTTATTTTTGAGACAGGGAGAGACAGAGCATGAACAGGGGAGGGTCAGAGAGAGGGAGACACAGAATCTGAAGCAGGCTTCAGGCTCTGAGCTGTCAGCACAGAGCCCGACGTGGGGCTCAAACTCACGGACCATGAGATCATGACCTGAGCCAAAGTCGCTGCTTAACCGACTGAGCCACCCAGGCGCCCCAGTGATTTCTTTTTCCTATGGGAGTTCTCAGTTGTTTATAAGTTTTTGATGAAATTCATAGTACTCTAATAAATATATACATATAAAGCTTTGAAGATTTTTATTTTCCTAGGATACATGTAAATGGCTCAGACTGCATTGCCAAATTACTTCCCATGTGGACTGCACCAAGTGACATTTCAAATATTTATGCATTAGTCACTTCTAATATTGTGTGTTTTCTTTTTTTTTATATATATATTTTTTAATGTTTTTTATTTATTTTTGAGAGAGGGAGGGAGACAGAGTACGAGCAGGGGAGGGGCAGAGAGAGAGAATAAACAGAATCCAAAGAAGGCTCCAGGTTCTGAGCTGTCAGCACAGAGCCCGACGGGGGGCTTGAACTTGTCAACCATGAGATCATGACCTGAGCCCAAGTTGGTGTTTAACCAACTGAACCACCCAGGCACACCATGTGTTTTCTTTTACTTCATCTCATTTTGAAAAATATTTAATAAAAAATTTGTTTAAACATACATTTGTTGGAGCGCCTGGGTGGCTCAGTCAGTTACGTGTCCGACTTTGGCTCAGGTTATGATCTCATGATTTGTGGGCTGGAGCCCTGCTATGGGCTCTGTGCTGACAGCTTGCTCAGAGCCTGAAGCCCGCGTTGGATTATGTGTCTCCCTCTCTCTCTGCCCCTCCCCTGCTAGTTCTCTGTCTCTGTCTCTCTGAAAAACAAACATTATTTTTTTAAATAAACACACATTTCTTTCATTACTAATGAGATTTGTGAATTTGTACAAATGATATCTTTTCATTTATCCATTCAAAAAACATATAACAAACATGTATGTTTCCATCATTTTGCTTATGGACCAGAGCAGTGGTTTTCACTTGGGAGCAGTTTTGCCCCTAGGGGATATTGGACAATATCCAGATCAGTTTGGGGGTGTCTCAACTGAGGGATGGGGAGGAGTGCTAGTGGCATCTAGTGTGTAAAAGCCAAGGATGCTGCTAAACATTGTAAAATGAATAGCACTCTTCCTTATAGCAAAGAATCATTCAGCTCCAAATATTAATAGTGCTGTGGCTGAGAAGTCTTGAGCTAGAGCAACAAATTAGATGGAGATAATCCCTATTCCCAGATGGTCCCTACTCACAGTGAACTTGTGGTCAGCTTAAAGTAACCCTTACAAGGAAAAAGTTACAATAGTGGCCACATGGCTGCAAATATAATTATGTCTGATTCATATTAAATATATAGCACAGCTTTTAGCCCAAGGTAGGTGAACAGTGAATATGTGTTGAGTAATAGAAGAGGTGATGATACAAACCTTCTTGTTTTTGCCCTATATGTTGTTATTTAACTATGAATATATGAATATACATGTATGTGTTTGCATGTGGAAGAATATGTGCCTTTGATGTCTTTTAATAGCTTTATTACAGTACTATGAACATACACTGTACTATACCATTTGATAAATTTTGATGTGTCTATACCCATGAAAACCTTACAAAAGTTACAATAATGAAGATATCCATCACCACCAAAGGTTACTCATGATGTTTTGAAATTCCTCACTCCTGATTTCTGGTTCCAAAACAACCACTGATCTGATTTCTGCCACTGTAAATTGGTTTTACTTTCTATAATTCTATATAATGGAATCACAAAGTACATACTCTAGCTTGTTTCCTTACTTTCATTTGGTAAAAATATTTTGATAAAAAACATGGTTGTTGCATGTATTAATACTTCATTTCTTGTTGCTAAGTAATACAGATTTTATAGATATACTTCATCCATTGATTTCATCTATTGAATTTTTCAATTTAGACATGATAGTTTTTATCCCTAAAAGTTTGATTTTCTTCCTCTTAAAATATATTTCCAGTTTCTACTCAATGTTTCCTCTAGTTTCTTGTACATGTGGAATGTTTAAATGTCCTTTTCAAATATTTCCACCAGATACGTCTTTCCTTGGCCTTAGAAAGTTTCTTCACAAGGTTTTACTTGTAAGTTCTCACTGACTTCATTAGGAGAACCCTGTGGCTATCTATGGGTTGATCACTTTCTGTGACTTCATCGTTTCCAGTACTCTGCCCTTTGAGCTAGCTCTATTGGATCCTTCAGACTTCTGTGTCCATAATTCTGACAGTGTGTCCCGTTCTACCTTGGTTTCCCCCCATGTCTTCCTGCAACTAGGCAAAAAAGCTCACTCAAGACATTATAAAATTTATAGCATTTATAAAATTCTATACATAATGGGACAATTATAAAATTTATAGCATTTATTTTTCCTCTCTCAGCATAACTGCCTTTTTTTTTTTGTCTGACATCTAGTGTATTGAAAGCCATTGATTCTCCTCATTTTCCAGTTTATTTAGTTGTTTCAGATGGAAGGGTAAATCCAGTCATGGTTACTTTATCTCAACCAGAAGTGAAGTCACTGTTTTTGGAAATTGATTATTTTGCCTTCTTAGATTCAGGTCTATTTTAGGCCAGATAGCTAAGCAGTCCATTTTGCTTTCTGTGCCATATTCCTTAAATAATAGTCTTTAATAAAGTAATGTTTGATGCTCCCTCCCCCTGACCCCCCCCCCCCCCGCAAGACGGGGTCCGTATTTATTATATATTAGGGATTTTGAAAGATGTATTACTTATATTCTGCAGTGAAATTACACATGCCATGTAATTTAGAAGATCACATTATGTGTTTTATGTTCTCTGATCCTAGGAAGTAGAGACAAAGAAAAAATGTCAATTAAAAATATTCCATGATGAAGGTATTTTTATATTATCATAGAAAATACAAAAGCACATATAAAGGCACATAACTATGACAGGATTCATCATCACAAAGTTTTAAGAGTCAACTAATGGGTTTCATAAGCTCTGACAAACTATATCTTCTTGGAGGAAAATCAAGAAAACCATTAGGAAAAGTTCCACAAATTCCCACCATTACATCCACTCAACTGTCTGTTTCTGTACCCAGAGGCTCTGCCTTCTCTTCTGTTACCTTGGATGATCTTTCCGGAACCAAACACATTCCAAACTCTGCACATCACTTTATTTTCTATTCATAAACATTGTCCCAGAAATTCTTTTAATCTTCTGGATCAAGAATTTTTTATTCCTATTTTTTTTATCTTTTTCACCAGCTTACAAACCTACTTTTAATACTCCCATTGGAGAAAAAAATACTTCTTGGCAGTCACTTCTTGCTCATCTACAATGCCATGTCTCTCCTTCCTCATGCAAATTCCTTACTATCTCCAGTATCTTTCCTTGGTATTCTCTTGAGTCCCATTCTAATCTGGCTTTATCAGATTTGCTATTATCAAAGTTATGAAAATATCTCTGTTTTGCTAAGTACAAGTTCATTCTCCATGAACTAAAAACAATATTTCATACAGTTGATTTCTAATCTCAAGAAAAACACAAACAAGCAACCAAAAAAGACTTCTTTGCCTGCCAAAACAAAACTCTCTAGGCTTATCACTCTGGATGGTCTTTTTCACTTTGCATTACCAAGGTCTTCTCTCTCCCAGCCTCTGTGGGTTCAACCTCAAGGTTCAGAAGTCAGAGGTCTTTGGATCATTACTCTTACTATGCTCATTATATTAAAAATGTTTTGTTGTGACTCTCAATATATATTTTAAGCCCAACACATTCATCTGGCCTCTTCTACCACCTCTTATAGCATTCAGAGTATATTTTTAAATATAAAGCACAGGAAGACATAATAAAAACAGTAAAATATCATTTTTTTAGCTTTCTCTTATATTAGTTATATAGGATTATATGTATACATTATATATGTTTATATACATAAAATCTACTGCTGAACTGTAAGTCTCCCCATTAGATGTTTGTGTACAGCTACCAGGTTTTTTTCTAATTATTTGTCTTTAAGTAATTAAAGCAATGATTTGAGCTAGACCAAACTTCTCTCAGGCTGTACTGCATCGACAGTTTCTTCAACCTACAACTTGTTTTATTTTTACAAAGTTCACACACAGCATATTTCTTTCCCTCTTTTTTGTTCCTTGGTATTTCTACGTTGTTGTATTTAAAATTTTAGCTGAAAATTTTATCTTTTTTTTAATGGCCTACATTTTCAAATGTTTTTCTTCCTTATTATTTCTTTCTGCACATAACTTTACCATACTATTAGAAAACTGACAGCATAAATCAATTATTTCATAAGCCTTGTATAAATGATGATATGCGCAATGGTGTTTTTAAGCAGAACTTGCAAATCTGATGGCAAATTTAAAACCCTGGCAATGTGAGTGGGTGCTTTTTACTAAGTTTTGCCAGCAATGATAGCTTTTTTCCTTTTAGGCTGCTTTCTTTTACTGATGAAAATATTAACCCTAACTAAACCAAAGTAAAATGTACATTATAGGCCAGTATTATTCACTTAGATTTCTGGAAGAGAAAATAAAACCAGTCAAATAAATGGATTTATAAAATGCTATATTAGGACAAGTGATAAAGAGAAAATTAAAGCAGAAAAAAAAGCAGGGATTGTTTTTAGGAAGGGGAAGTTTGAGTTCCTGTGGTCACAGGTGGCCTGAGGTGATATAATTTGATGAAGAAGGTGAGAGACTTAAGTCTTACAGATGTCTGGGAAATGATGAGCAATCAGGGAGAACAGTAAGTCCAAAGGTGCTTGCCTGGAATGTTTAAAGACATGGGGATCCTGTGTAGTTAGAAATAAGTGTATCAGAGAATAGTAGGACATTAGAACAGAGAAGTACAAGAGAGTAGGTTGTTTAAGACTCTCAGGCCTTACTACAAATTTAGGCTTTTTCTCACAGTTTGAAATCTCTTGGGCATTGGGAAGAGTGATTCAGCAAAGGAGTGCTGTGAGCTGAGCTAGATTTTGCTGTGCACTGAATCTTTGTGTCCCCACCCACACCCCCATCCATATGTTGAAACTGCAATCCCCAATAAGATGGTATTTGGAGATGATGCCTTTTGTAGGTAATTAGGTGATGGGAGTAGAACTCTTATGATAGGGTGAGTGCCCGTAAATAGAAAACACATGAATGCTTACTTCCTCTCTTTGCCACACAAGGACAAGACCAGATTTGAGCGAATTTGAGAATTGTCCGCATATAGAATATATCTAAAGCCATGATATCATGAGATCTCCAAAGAAGTGGTTATACATTGGGAAGAGTAGAAGTCCAAGTACAAAGCCGTATCACATGCTGACATCAAGTTGATGAATTAGAAGGAACCAGTAAAAGAGATTAAGGAGGAGCAGCTAAAGAGGCAGAAAGAAAACCGACAGGGCTGTGTGGCAGATCAGTGAAGCATTTGGCACAGGGAGCAGGAGATAATCAACCACGTCAAATGGTACAGCTACATCAAGTAGAATTTACTCTTGGATTTACCCCTATACAGGTCATTGGTGACTTTGATCAAAGTGGTTTTAGTGGAGTGTTACCAGAGAAAGCAAGATTATAATGGATTTAAGATAGAATGAGAGGTGGAAAACTGAGAACAGAATGGATAGAAAAGGTTTCCAAGGATTTCTGCTGTAGAAAGAAGGGAAGAGATGGAGGAGTAGCTGAGAGGTGAAGTGAAAGCAAAGAGGAATTTTTTGAAGATGCAAATAATAAAAGTATGTTTATTGGCTGATAACAAAGATCCAATGAATCACTGGGGCAGTATCCTTGAGTGAAGCAAGGGGTGTGTGATCTGCTGCTGAAATGTAAGGCGTGATGTTTGCTAGGCTCACTGATATCTACAGAGAGAAGAGGGAAACAGATTCCCTGGCCACAGGTAGAGGCAGGAGGGAAATGTACTGTGGGAATCAGTGGAAACTTCTCTTATTTCTACGGTGTTCACAGTGCAATTGAAAGGAAGATCATCAGTGGAGTATAACACTGGAGGAGAGATTTTGGAATTTGAGAGGAGTATGAAATTGTTATCTCAGAGAGTAAGCAAATCCATGGAACCGGCAAATACAGTAGACATCAACAAGCTTATTCTGTGAATTCAACTTTCATTTTGTTTTACAAAAATGGATGCAACAAAGCGGTGGGGGGAGTACAGAGTATAAACAAGGAGTGATTATACTGATAATGATGGTATTTTAGCAAGGTATGGAGGGAAAAGAGGGTTGAGGTGTAAGGGACAGTGAAAAGTTGATAGGAGAAATTGACTTTAGCTTCTTTGTTGTGTTGAAGAACTGCTGGAATTGGAGAACTAGAGGGAGTGAGCTAAGTAGGAAGTGGTAGTTAAAGACTAGGACACTTAAAATTGAGCCCACAGAGGCATTTCAGTTATTGATAATTATACGGTAATAGGATATGGTCATAGGCGGCAGTGCCTGAAGTGGGGAGGAGGACGGTGTTACTGGAAGAGAAGTGGTCATGGGTCTGAAATTAATGTGGATAATGTCAGTAGACATCGATAAGGATCCCATAAGGGGAGCCTGGGTGGTTCAGTTGGTTGAACATGTGACACTTCTTTTTTTAATGTTTATTTATTTTTGAGAGAGAAAAAAAGTGCAAGGGAGGGGCAGAGGTGGGGGTACAGAGGATCTGAAGCAGGCTCTGTGCTGAGAACTCAGAGCCCGATGTGGGGCTCAAGGTCACAAACTGTAAGATCAGGACCTGAGCCAAAGTTGGTCACTTAACCAACTGAACCACCCAGGTGCCTGCAGAATGTCGTACCCTTGATTTAAGGTCAGGTCATAATCTCACAGTTGTGAAATGGAGCCCCATGTTGGGCTCTGTGCTGAGTGTGGGGCCTGCTTGGGATTCTCTCTTTCCCTTGCTTGCTCTCTACCTCTCCCCTGACTGTGCTTGCTCCAGCATGTGTGTGTGATCTCTCTTTCTTTCTTTCTCTCTCTCTCTCTCTCTCAAAATAAACATTTAAAAAAATGAGAATCCCCTAAACAGTCTCTTCCCCAGTTTCTATGCTTCTATCAGCTGAAGTTCAGAGGAATCCATAGGACCTAAGTGTGCTCCTGGCCAGACACTTATGTTTATGTGCATGGTGACCATCAGGACTTACTATGTTTTTCTTCCTGTTTGCATATGTCACTCCACAAGAAACCCAGGATTCCCTAGTCATCCACCATCCTCCAGACCATAACTCCAATATGACTCTGTTCATTCCCTTCTCTGACACTGCCTTCCACATATACCTATCTTCTGAATCCCTTCACTCTCCTCTCTGGATCTCATAATCAGTCATTAACAAAATGTCCCACATACTCAACATCTTTTTCATTTTCTTTCTCTAACATAAATTGGTCTCTTCTCTGCACATTGCTACCCTACTGTTGCTCTTTAGTGGTAGATGTGTTCTCTCTCACACCCCTCTTACCTCTGGATCTTTAGGTGGGGGTTCCTCACTGTGTCATCCACATTATTTTCCTGCCGTTTTTCTCATAACATACCAGCTATCAATCTCATGTCATTAAATAATGCCACCCACATACCTTTGTTTCAGTGATTTACTGACCCCATATGACTCCCTGTTACTCCCTGAAGGCTTTAGCTATGTGCCCCCTCCCCATCACCTTCTCAACATGACTTCCATCAAAATCCTTGATGACTTAAATATCCTTCAGTAATATGACCAGTATTACATTAGATTCCACTGGTCTGGAGTGCCTGGGTGGCTCAGTCACTTAAGCGTCGACTTTGGGTCAGGTCATGATCTCGCAATTTGTGAGTTCAAGACCCACATCAGGCTCTGTGCTGATAGCTCGGAGCATGGAGCCTGCTTTGGATTCTGTGTCTCCCTCTCTCTCTGCCCCTTCCTCCCTCTCTCTCTCTCTCTCTCTCTCTCTCCCTCTCCCTCTCTCAAATTAATAAGCATTTAAAAACAAAATATTACCATTGGTCCTAGGTCATGTAGGTGGCATCTCCTTGAAAAGTCAGAATGAGTAACTAGATGCCATCTCAAGACTACTTTCACACAAAAAATATGACTTGGTAGACTGAGAAAAAGGAAGAGCAAGTGTTCTAAGTAATTGTCTATCAAATATTTTATAAAGTTGTTCTCAATTGAGAACAACTCCCAAGAGATAATTGCTCCCCAAGAGATAGTTGACATCATTTTGGAATGATCTGGAATCATTTTGGAATGATTTTGGAATCATTTTTTTGTTGTTGTCACAAGTCAGGAGTCGAGTGTGTTACCAGCATCCTGTGAGTAGAGGGTGTATGTGCTACGCAGCCTCCTGTGAGGCATGAGGCACATCCCCACAACAAAGAATTATCCAGCCCAAATTGTCCACAGCACTGGTTGAGAAACCCTGTTACAGGATGATGAATGTTCATCACTTTAAGATTTTCAGCCATGAAAATGTGGTTTATCTCTATTTCGTCTAAAGTAGGACACTAGCAGATGTAGATAAAATAGGAATATAGAAAGTACTTTTAAAAATACTAAAATCTCTGGAGGATTAAAAGATTTTTTAAATATGAAAAGATGATGTTCACATTTTTGAAACCTTCAGGTTTTTAAAATCCCCACCCTCATGAGCACAGAAAGTCTTACTAGTGTTTCGTCTGAAGTTGAAATGGAGCTTAGTTCATGACTCCAAGTTTCCGTTTCTTCTTTGTAGCCTAAGGAGCTTTTTATTTAACCTCATTTCTCTTGGGCTTCAATTTGGAAAAAAAATGTTTTGAAACAGAATGTGATGCCATTGATAGAAACTCTTCTGTTTTGTGCACTAGGACTTGGGATTGGTCCTTCAAGTTGCTTTATTTCAAAGTGGGTCAAAGAGAAAAGTTTACCTCAGTGGCGACCAGTGGCCTTACTCTGTAGTGTTCTTGGCTTTCTTCCAGGGTCACTCATTTGTTGTTCACTCATTTCCATGCATTCAGCATCCATTCACATATTTATTTAAAAAGCATTTGTTGAGTGGCACATGGGTGGCTTAGTCTGTTGAGCATTGGACTTTTGATTTCTGCTCAAACTGTGATCCCAGCATCCTGGGATTGGGCCCCACGTTAGGCTCTGCCATAAGCATGGAGCCTGCTTAGGATTCTCTCTCTCCATCTCCCTCTTTACCCTCCCCTGCTCACGCTCTCTCTCTTTAAAAAAAAATAATAGAAAGCATTTGCTGAGTTTCTACCATACGCTAAGCAATGTGTTGACAGTGAGGATATAAAGATATAAATAAGAAAAGGGTTCTCATCTCAACTTGCTTTCACAATGGTGGAGGAGAAAGCCACAGAT
Source organism: Panthera tigris (assembly GCF_018350195.1). Lineage (NCBI taxonomy): Eukaryota > Metazoa > Chordata > Mammalia > Carnivora > Felidae > Panthera > Panthera tigris. Next base: position 5,371,063 of record NC_056669.1, read on the forward strand.
ATAATAATTTAATAAAATATTACTTAATAAATTAATTTAATAATAATACAGTAAGGTAAAAATAAAAAATACTATAATAGCACACAGAAAGAAGTGATTTATAATTCTGTGTGGTGTTGGAAAGAAGTTCCAGCAGATGTACAAGATCACTAGAGCTAAAATTTATGGATTAAAAGAATACACAACTTCATATTTTCGCAGTATCCACCATGAGCCAGATGCTATGCAAGATACTTGATGACCTCTTACTTACCTAATTTTCATAATAACCCTGGATGCTGTTATCTGCACTTCATATATGAGGAAACAAACTCAGATAGATTGGTCAAGGTTATCATGTAAGTAAGTAGCAGAATTGAGATCTGGCCCATATCAGACTCCTCATAATCATGTTCCTTTCAATAAGCCAAAAAGAGGGGACATTGAGGGCGCAGCATACTCAAATTTTTCCAGGTATGCCAGACTTTTCTTTCTCATGTAACCTGCCTTGCCTTGCCTATAGCTTCTGAAATATCTGATTGCCTCCCTACTGCCAAGTACAGGTAATACACAGCGAATCTGTCAACATGCAGAGTGGAGTCAGTAAGACTGTCTCTCAAGAATGTGAACAAAAAGACTACTCATTATGATGTCCATGTGGGAATGGTTTGCTGTGCTGACGGGACACGTCACCATGAGGCTAAAGTAAATCAGAGGGAAGGAAGTGAACCAGTGTCATTTGTAAGCCAACATGCTGTAGGATCAGAAACCATGCATGAGCAGAGAAAACTGTCAGAAGCAGAAGAGACAAGCAAAAAGAAGTTTCTGGAGAACAAAAGCCATTAAGACAGCAGCAGCTATCACTCTTGAAGGAAGATTTCTGTTTCCCTTTAAGCTTAGCTGTATTTTTTCTCAATATCTTACTTCATTTCCCTTCTTGCCACCACCACCATGCAAGTCTTTAGAACTACAGTTTTCTTAGATTTCTTATAATAAAAAGAGATTTGAACTGCACACAGATTAGTAAAGGTAAAAAGAAAAAAAAACTATGAGACAGTAAGAGATAATAGCTTAGAATCAATGGAACATAGTGGACACCTTGTTTACACTAATGAATATGGAGAAGGATGAGGCTAGGGCAAGGATATGAACTGCCTTTTGTGTTTGTCCAAGGACTTGAACCCTATTCTCCAAGCTTTTTGGAGCCATGAATGCTCTGAAGCAGCTTCTTGAACTAAAGCGGTTGGTTTTTTTATCCCTGTATCAGTAGCACCTGGCTGAGAGACTTGTACACAATCTATTTTTAATAAATGTTTGTTCTAACAATGAGCAAATGAGAGAAATAAAACTAACTATGGAGTTTCTTCATTCTATTCAGTAACTCTGACCTCTTTGCTAGTCCTTGAAGACACCAGGCATTGTCCTCCTTCAGGGTCTTCACCCTTATTCTGTTCACCCAGAACACTTGTCCCTAATATAACCCCAAAGCTCACTCCATAATTACCTTTGCTTTTCTACAATGTCACCTTAGGAAGGCCTTCTATGTAAGCATCTTAAAATCACACATCTTCTAACCCCAATATTCCCTTCTTCCATTTTTTTAAGACTTCATTTTTCAGAACAGTTATAGATTGACAGCAAAATTGAGAGGTAGGCACAGAGATTTCCCATATACCCTCTGTCCACACACATATGTAGCTTGCCCCATTATCCACACCCTCTCATTATTCACAACCCCCCCCCCCATTATCCATATCCCCCATAAGAGGTATATTGGTTAAAGTTTCTCCATGCTCTTTTTTCTTTTAACATTTATCTATTTTTGAGAGAGAGAGAGAGTGCAAGCAGGGGGAGGGGTAAAGAGAGAGAGGGAGACAACAGAATCTGAAGCAGGCTCCAGGCTCTGAGATGTCAGCACAGAGCCCAACGTGGAATTTGAACCCACAAACTACAAGATCATGACCTGAGTCGAAGTCGGATACTTAACCGACTGAACCACCTGGGTGCCCCAGGATTTTTTAGTATAGCATTTATTATCATTTTCCATACTCTATATTTTTTTATTTTGTTTATTATCTCTCTCTTTTACCAAAATGTAAGCTTCAAGGTGACTCATATGTATTCTGTATGAAAGTTTTGTTGGTTTGTCTTGGCCATTCACGTAGAGGAGGAGGATTAAGCTCCTGAAAGATGGGAGACGCTGTTTCTGTAAGAAAAAATGTACACTCTAGGACAAAAGCACCAGAATAGACACACCGGCACAGGGAAAACACCCCTCTGTACTATACACTGGACTTGTAAAAATAAAAATATGGAATGAGCTGTATCCAATCCTGACTTCTCTAGGTTAAGCATTCACCTAAATGACAAAGCAATAAAAAGGTGGAAAATTGTAATGAATTGATGACATGTGCCAAATTATTTCTCCTATTCTTCAGTAGGCACTGACAGAAACTCACTTTCAGGCCTTGGGAATATGAGACAGATAGTTGTTAATTTCATGCTTTTGAAATTTTGAGAAATTTTACAGTTCGTTTATTTAAAATGTCATTAAACTTACTGGAGCCAATTTTAACTGTGTAGGAATTCCTTATGTATTTTTTATATCATTGAAGTAAAATTTAAATACAGGAAATAGCATTTATATTATAAAGCTACAGATCAATTTTACAAATTGAACACATATGAGTGTAAATGTTATCCAGATGCCAAAACAAAATATTTCAAGCATTAAGGGGTCTCTTTTGTGTTCCCTCCTGCTCACTATCTGTTGTCAACAATAACCACTATTTTGGCTTATTCCAGATTAATTTTGCTTATTTTTTTTACTTCACATAAGTGGAATGAGATTATATTCAGTATTTTGGTAACAGACCTCTTTTTTTTCAATGTCATTTTTGTAAGATGAATCTACATTGCTGACTGTAGTTGTAGACTGTGTTCTCATTCCTGTATAGTATATAACAATTTGTTTATCCAGTCCACTATAGTGGCTATTTAAGTATTTCCAGTTTGGGCTATTGCACAGCTATCAACATTCCAGTGCACATCTTTTGGTGAACACAACCCACACACACACGCGCGCGCGTGCACACACAGTTCTGTTGTACATACACCAAAGAGTGGAATTGTTAGCTTATCAGTTACTATTTAACTTTATTTTTTTATTTTTTAGGAATACTTTTAGTTTTTTATTCTATTTTTGTTTTTATTTTAATTACAGGTAGTTAACATACAGTGTAATATTAGTTTCACATGTACACCGTAGTGATTCAGCACTTCTGTACGTCACCTGGTACTCATCACGACAAGTGTTCTCCTTAATCCCCTTCACCTATTGAACCCATCTTTCCCGACCTCCTCTCTGGTACCCATCAGTGTGTTCTCTACAGTTAAGAGTCTCTTTCTTGGTTTGCCTCTGTCTCTCTTTTTCCTTTGCTCATTTGTTTTGTTTCTTAAATTCCACATACGAGTGAAATAATAGGGTATTTGTCTTTCTCTGACTGACTTATTTCGCTTAGCATTATAGTCTGTAGTTTCATCCATGTCCTTAAAATGACATGATTTCATTCTTTTTGATGGCTGGATAACATTCTCTTGTGTACATATCATCTTGTGTACACATCTTCTTAATCCATTCTCAGTCGTTGGACACTTGGGTTGCTTCCATATCTTGGCATTTGTAAATAATGTTACTATAAACATAGGAGTGCATGTATCCCTTTGAATTACTATTCTTATATTCTTTGGGTAAATATTTAGCAGTATGATTACTGGATCATAGGGTAGCTCTATTTTTAACTTTTTGAGGAATCTGCATACTGTTTCCACAGTGGCTGCACCAGTTTGCATTCCTACCAACAGTGCACAAGGGTTCCTTTTCCTCCACATTATGTGTTCAACTTTAGATGATGCTAAATACTGCTGGTGTTCTCATTTTACTTCTTATAATACATAGTGCATTTGATTGTAGGAGACAACATATTTTACTTTGTGGATAGTGCAAGGATATAAGCAAGGTACTGATATGTGCATAATATATTTTGCAATTATATACTATGACAAACTCTCCTTTTACTTTATTTTCTCTTAGGGATCACAGGCCTGTGCTGCCTGTTGCCCAATATTTGTTTTACATATTGTTTCCAGGTTTCACTTTTTTTTCCTGCTTTATTGAAGAACAGTTGACAAATACAATTCTGCATATTGAAGTGTATGATATGATGATTTGATACACATATACATTGTGGAATGATTACCAAGAGCAAGCTAAGTAAACATCCATCACCTCCATAGTTAACTTTTCGTTGCTTTGCTGTGAGAATACTTGCAATTTAATCTCAGAACTTCCAAGTATGCAATACTTGTTTTCCATCAAGCCTCAGTACGTGTACCATTTGACTTACATCTCCCTATCTCCTCATCTCTCCCTCCTTCCAGCTATTGGCAACCACCATTCTATTCTCTGTCTCTATGAAATTTGTTTTTTTTTTTTTAAGATTCCACGTACATTGTCTCCATTTTTCTACCTACCTATAAAAAGAAATCCCGTATAGTACAGGCTGGAAAGGAAGTCTCTTTCTTTGTCTTTATTTTCTCTCAGTTTGTTTTGAAGTGTTCTATGTAGACGTCTGGCATGAAATTTATTCATTTCCAGATATGTGGTGCTTTTTAATACTATTATAAAATGTATCTTTAAATTTTTTTAATTCTCTTTTTTTTTTTGCTGATAGAGAGGCACAATTGAATCTTAAGTACTAACCTGGTATCCAGCAACCTTGCTAAGTTCATTGATTAATTCTAATTAACTGTAGATTATTTTTTAACATCTTAATATACAGTTAGTCATGTTTCAGCATATCTAGCTCTGACTGTAAGTCAAAAAGAGGATTAAAGAAAGGTTTCACAGTTGTGGTGACTCTTGATTGTTAAAAAGCACACAGGAAGAGTGGTAGATGAAAGTAGAGAAAAAAGTGGGAGCCAATTGGTAAAAGTCCCTGTAAGTCAAATCTAGGAGTTTGGAGTTTTTCTACTGAGACTTTAGAGTCACCAACATATTTTTACACAGGGGAATAAAGTAGTCAGTTTGAGATTCAAAGACTTCACTCCCGAGGCCCAAACCATCATGTATGACAACAGATGCTTGTAGAGGTCCAGGGATGCCATTTACCTTGCTGCCATGTAAATGGAGCCCCCAGAATTGTGTGCCTTGTGGAAACATGGCGGATAGATTGCAGAGGTGTCCCTGGAGACAGACTACTCTGAAATAAAAGCAAATCCAAATTTAAATGAGAGACTTTTTCAGAAGACAGTATGGTAATCAGGAGAAACTCTGACTATGGGACATGCAAGTGTCTCAAGGTCAGACAGAAAAAGGCATTTCTTAAATGGGGGGGGGGGGAGGTTAGTGAGGCTCAAGAACCAGAATGAGCCGATAGAACTGAGAGTGCTCCCCCCTCACTCCACCCAGATGAGCAGATGACTCTGGGTCCTAAGGATGAACAGTTCAGCATTATGATGCTGGGTCAGGCTCCTGTCAAAGCTCAGGGTCCTGTGAGGTAGGGAAAATCTTAAAATTCCATCAGGTCAAATTCGCAAGCATTTTGTCGCTATTGACCAGGGGGACCAACAATTCAGCTAATCACTGATAAAGCATAAAATGGGAATTGGGAGGGTCTGTGCCTGGCCTTGCCCTAAGGTGAACAAGGGGGCTGTTTATTCACAAGTCTTTCTGAGTTATTTAGAAATCTTGGCCTTTTGCGGTAAAACATTTGCCAGCACACAAGGTGTGGGGGATTTCTTTAATTATTGCTACTTTGCAGGATTACCGGGCTCAAGTGAAGTTCAAAATTATCATTATTTAGGAAACTTGTATAAGTGTCCAGGTAGAAACTGATTAGAAATTAATTATTTAAAATTAAAACATTACAGGTATCCAGGATCTCTCTTGGTTTTTGAGCCACAATAAATGTTAAAGTAGCATCCTTATCTTGCAGAAGTAAAAGGACTTAATGTTTTGTTTTGTTTTCCCAGTGAACATAATGTCTCTGCCTCCAACTGTCTCCACAATAGACCCCCTTTCTATGGTTTTATCCTTTTATCCAAAGAACCCCTAATACTCTTTGCATCTCAATATCTTACTAGGGATGTTATTAGTACTAAAAGTTATAATTAATGTAAAGTATTAACCTAGAGCTTAGTACACAGTGAGCTTTCAATAATTGTTGGATTTTTCTGCTTTTTTTGTTCTTGTTTTGCTGCTGCTGAACAAGGAATATGTTGTCGCTGAGTATACAAATCTACCCTGCAGTCTATTCATGAGTATGGTAGAAAAAAGAAAGCTAGACAAATTTGATTATTAATTACTGGTCAGGTTCTCTAGAAACATAATGCAGATCCACTCTATATAAATCACTGTTCCAAGAAGACACTCAATGATAGAGAACAACTGAGGGTTGCTGGAGGGGAGGCAGGTCAGGGAATGAGCTAGATGGTTGGTGGGTATTAAAGAAGGCGCTTACTGTGATGAGCACTGGATGTTGTATGTAAGTGATGAATCCCTGAATTCTACTCCTGAAACCAATATTACACTATAGGTTAACTAGAATTTAAATTAAAACTTGAAACAAACAAACAAAAATGTTCATTGCTTGAAAAACAAAACAAAACAAAACAGGTGCCTGGGTAGCTCAGTTGGTTAAGTGTCTGACGCTTGGTTTCTGTTCAGGTCACAATCTTATGTCATGATCTCATGGTTCGTGAGTTTGAGCCCCACATTGGGCTCTGCACTGACAGTGCAGAGCCTGCTTGGGATTCTCTGTCTGTCTCTCTCTCTCTCTCTCTGTCTCAAAATAAATAAACATTTATAAAAATTTTTAAAAAAATTGATTAAAAAAAAACAAATCACTGTTCCAAATGCCAAAGATAAAAGATACATTTCTGCCCCCACCTTGCCCTGGCTACCACACAAGCATACACACTTTTCTGCAGTGGGAACGCACAAGTGTGAATTATTTCCATCACTTATTTTCAAGTTACATGCTATACAGCACCACATTCTGTTACAATTCATTGTTCCCAAGTTGCTGGGTGGTCACAGGGAAACTTCTACATTCTATTGTACTATTACTTCCAGTAATCACCTCTAATTTTGCCTCCAACTGAGACAATTAGTAAATAAATATAAATTCCTTTCTTATGGTTTTCATTGGTGATGCAGTGTTCATTTCTGAGAAGCAATGTTAATTTTGGCAGCTTTGAATAATTTCTCTCTTTTCTTACCCTAAACAAAAGGTGTAGTATTCTCAAAAGCTTGCTTCATAGTCATTGCATATTAATGAATGGCATGCAATAAGCAAGACTGATTTTCTAAAGGGACAAACTGCCTTCATGAAACCACAGAGACCATAGGGTAGTAACAAGTTATATATGAACAAAGGAAGGGCCCTGAAACATTCTATAAATATTTGTTTACATTCAGAATAACTGAATACATTAGTTTGACAGTTATATGTAACCACCCATCCATACATCTGTTGGTACTCTTCTTGAGAGAAAATTTTTTACAGGAAAAAAAAGGTAAATACTCTCTGCCCAGATGTTCTACCTTAAGACATTGCTGTATGTTCATTGGGTCCTAGGTGCTCTTATATGCAAACTTTGAATAGCAATTTATTCTGCCATCAAAACACATGCAGTCATATCTCAATTCAAGCCAAGAAGATGACATACTTAACTTAGGCTTTGCTTTCAAAGTATGAAAGCAGCAGCTCTATCACCCAGGAGCTTACTGGAAATTTAAAGTAGTCTCTTAAATCAGAATTTGCACTTTTAACAAGATCCCAGATCAGGCAAATGCCTATAAAGTTTGCGAAGCTCTGAGCAAGTCCGAGTCTGTAAATCTCAATCCCCTTAAAACAGTGCACTTGCCAGGCTCCCGAGCCAAATTTGCTGAAAGCAATTCTCTGACGGTGAGATCTAGGAATTGCTAAAAAATTTAAAAAGTGATTTTGATAAAATGCCAGATCTGGAATTACTGATCTAAGGGAATCTTTAGTTACATGGTGATTTGCCTCTGATGCTAATTTGTGAAACCATTCGTCTACACTTGAGAAAAGCAGACTGAAAAAATAAAAATACTAGACTCTATCTTCTCCCGTAGGCAAAGATCCAAATATAGAAAATATCTCAGTAGGATAAAATCAGTACTCGTATGAACAGTTGCATATTAACAAGTTTTGAAAGAAATAAATAAATGAAAGAATCCTTGGTTGCTAAGTAATGATCAGTCCAGTGTGCTAAAATTTTAATAGATCATGTACAGAAGATGGGTTATAGTTGGCTAAGAAAAACAACAGCTAAGTGACACAGACTTATAAGAATATAGTATAATACTAGAACCCAGGATATATTTATTCATTTATTTATTCTTTATTTCCTCCCATGTATTTATTCTGACAAATACTTTGTTTTATTGGATGCATCCTAAGTGTGGACCTCTCCACCAGGCACTGAATAAGCTGACATGTAAAACTGGGAGTACAGCATACATATTCTCACAGCTACATTCAGATCAATGAGATTGGATAGATTCTTTGCTTGGATAAAGCTATAATTTTAGCAAATGACAGAGTAAGCAGAGTGACTCAACCCTTACTTTACTTCTCTCTGCTCTGCCATTAAGGACAATATCCTAACAGGAAAGGGTAGATCACACTTTGTATAAAAGGAATTAAAACCCAAAAAGGAAATAAGTTATTAAGAGAACACATAGTTACTGTAAATTGACATGCTTGCAAAATTACCTGCCAGTGAGTGGCAGAAACTTGCAGGTGAGCTCCCAGAAATAGAGCAAGCATGGAAAATGTTACCATCACAAGTGACGCTTGCCTTAGGGTTTTGACTCCCTGTACTTTGCCTTTCCCGCTGAACTATGCTATTACTACATCCCGTCAGTATTCTTTACCTCAGTTTCCTCGAGAAACTCTTCTATTACAAACAGGACAAAATGGTTTTTAACCTAGTAGCACTGAAAGCACAGTTATTTCAAAATTAAGGGATATCACTTGTGAGATCTTAGATATGTTATTAACGATGGCTTCCATTCAGTAATATGCTGAAGCTGGGTCCAACGGACCCAGGCAAGCCAATTGGTGTTATTTCTTCCCAACCCTGGATTCAGCGACATCCCATTGGATAGCTTGAAATTGGCCATGCTCAGAGGGTTTACAATATAAAAATCGATGAGGGCTACGGGTTAGGTTCCTTGTTTTTTGAGAGCTGGTTTATCAACACATTATTGGACATTGTATGAGTCTCTTGGTTAAGACCAATAAGAAAATGCACTACCAAAACAAAAATTCAGACAGACCTAAAATTTGTTTAATTTTCTTTTTCCCCAATACCAGCTCTCTTTTATTTTCCCATGCTATGATTCTCAGACACCTCTATAGTTTCCCTGGATAAGATATTGCAATAGCCTTCTTAAATCGTGCAACTTTATGGATTAATTTGGTGTCATAACTCCATACATTAATTATGGAATAAAATGTTGGTGAAAATTTTATAAATGTATTCATTGACTATAAATTCTTTTATATCTGGCATCTTTTTAAAAATTAAAGGATAATTAACGTACAATGCTATATTAGCTTCAGGTGTATAACACACTGATCCGACAATTCTATATGGTACTCCATGCCCACCACTCTTAGTCACCGTACACAATTATCAGAATAATACTGACTATATTCCCTATATTGTACTTTTATCACCATTATTTATTTTATAACTGGAAGTTTGTACCTTTTAATCCCTTTCTCTGTTTCGCCTATCCCCCTACCCTTCCCCTCTTCGACAACCACTAGATTGTTCTCTGTATTTAGGAGTCTGTTTTTGTTTCTTTGTATTTTTAGGTTTCACATATAAATGAAATCATAAAGTATTTGTCTCTTTCTTACTTCACTTAGCATAATATGTTCTATGTCCATCCCTGGTGTCACAAATAGGAAGATCTCATTCTCTTTTATGGCTGAGTAGATAGATAGATAGATAGATAGATAGACAGACAGACAGACAGACAGACAGACATGCCACTTCTTTACACATTCATCTGCTGATGGAAACTCAGGTGGTTTCCTTATCTTGGTTATTGTAAATAACACTGCAATACACATAGGAATGCATATATATACTTGAATTAGTATTTCCTTTTTCTGTGGGTAAATACCCAGTATTGGAATTACTGGATCATATTACATTTCTATATTTAATTTTTTGAGAAACCTCTATACTGTTTTCCACAGTGACTATACCAGATGATATTCCCACCAACAGTGCATGAAGTTTCCTTTTTCTCCACATCCTCACCAACACATACTATTTCTTATCTTTTTGATACCAGCCATTCTGATAGATGTAAGGTGATGTGTCATTGTGGTTTTTATTTGCATTTCCCTGATGATTGGTGACGTTAAGCATCTTTTCATGTGCCTGTGGACCACCTGCAATGGTTCCTTTGGGAAAATGTCTGTTCAGCTCCTCTACCTACTTTTAATAGAATTTTCTGTTTGTTTTTTTTTTTTTGAGTTGTATATGTTCTTTATTTACTTTTGATATTAACCCTTTATTGGACATTTCATTAGCAAATATCTTCTCCAACATGGTAGGTTGCCTTTTCATTTTGTTGATGTTTCCTTTTCTGTGCAGAAGCTTTTTATTTAGGTTTAGTCGCAGTAGTTTATTTTCACTTTTTTCCCCTTTGGTTTAAAAGACATAATCTAGAAAAATGTTGCTAAGGTTTATGTCAAAGAGATTACCATCTATGTTTTCTTTTAAGAATTTTATGGTTTCAGGTCTTATATTTAGGTCTTTAATCCATTTTGAGCTTATTTTTGTGTATAGTGTAAGAAAATAATCCAGATTCATTCTTTTGCATGTATTTGTCTAATATTCCCAGCTCCATTTATTGGAGATTCTGTCTTTTCCCCATTGTATATTCTTGCCTCCTTCATCATAGATTAATTTATCATATAGATGTGTGTTTATTTCTAGACTATCCTGTTCCATTGATCTCTGTGTATATCTTTGTGCCAGTAACAAACTATTTTCATTTCTATAGCTTTGTAGAATATCTTGAAATCTGGGAATGTGCTAACTCCAGCTTTGTTGGTGTTTTGGTAGGGATTTCAGTGAAACTGTAGATTTGGGTAATGTGGAAATTTTAATAATATTCTTCATTCTTTGAGCATTGAATATATTTCTGTTTGTTTGTGTTGCCTTCAATTTCTTTTATCAGTGTCTTACAGCTTTCAAAGTATATAGATCTTTCACCTCCTTGGTTAAATTTATTCCTAGGTTTTTTTATTTTTTCTACAATTGCATATGGAATTGATTTCTTAATTTCTGTTTCTGCTACTTTGTCATTAGTGTCAGAAGTGCACCAGACTTCATTATTATAATTTTGTACCTGCAACATTACTAAATTCAGTAGTCAGATACAATAGATTTTTGGTGTTTTGAGTTTTCTATATACAGTATCATGTCATCTGCAGTATACTATATACATACTATACATACTATATACATACTATACACACTATACTATACATACTACTATACATACTATATACATACATACTATATACATACTATACATACTATATACAGTATCATGTCTTACTTCTTCTTCGTTACCAATTAGATGTCTTTTGTTTCTTTTTCTTATCATTGCAGGTAGGACTTTTAATACTATGTTGAATACAAGTGGTAAAAATCCTTATCTTGTTCCTGAACTTAGAGGAAAAGTTCTCAGTATTTCACCAATGAACATGATGTTTACCCTAGGTTTTTCATATATGGCCCTTATTATGTTGAGGTGTGTTCCCTGAAAACTCACTTTGTTGAGAGATTTTATCATAAGTGTATGTTGTATTTTGTCAAAAAGTTTTTCTGTGCCTTGTGAGAGGATCATGTGATTTGTTTCCTTTCTTTTATTTTTTTATGAAAGAAACTTTTTTAAAGTTTATTTATTTATTTTGAGAAAGAGAGAATGTACATGTGAGCAAGTAGGGGAGGGGCAGAGAGAGAGAGAAAGAGAGAGAGAGATTGAAAAAGAGAACCCCAAGAAAGCTCCATACTGTCAGTTGAAATCAAGAGTCAGACACTTAACCAGGCGCCCCTGTCCTTTCTCTTATTAACGTTATATTTCACTTAATAATTTTACTTACTTTACTTAATTTCACTTAATAATTGATTTGCAAAATTGAACCACACTTACATTTCTAGAATAAATCCTATTTAATTGTGGTGAATGATTTTTTTTAATGTATTGTTAATTTCGTTCGCTAATATTTTGTTGAGGATTTTTGCATCTATGTTCATCAAAGATAGTGGTCTTTGCTTTCAGTGTCATTGTCTGGTTTGAATATTAGGGTAATGCTGGCCTTGTAGAGTGAATTTAGAAGTTGTTCTTCCACTTCTCTTTGGAATATATTGAAAATAATAGGCATTAATTCTTGGTTAAATGGTTAGTAATATTCCCCTTTGAAGCGATCTGGTCCTCGTCTTCTGTTTGCCAAGAGTTTTTGGATTACCAATTCAATTTTGTTACTACTAATTGGTCTGTTAACATTTTTATTACTTGGTGACTCAGTTTTGAAAAACTGTATATTTCTAGGAATTTATCCACTACTTGGTTGTTTACTTTGTTTGCATATAGTTTATCATAATCTTTTACAATCCTTTATAGTACTGATTTTAACTTACGATCTCTTATTTTCTTGATGAATCTTGCTAAAGATTGATAATTTTTTTTCTATCTTTTCAAAGATTAGTTCTTGGTATCATTATATTTCCTATTATTTTCATAGTCTTTATTTCCTTTATTTCTACTCTAATCCTTTTTCTTTCCTTCCTTCTATTGGCTTAGGGCTCTGGTTTTCCTTTCTTGATTCTTTGGTATAAGGTTAGGTGGTGGTTTATTTGAAAATTTTCTTGTTTTATGAGAAAGGCCTATATGAATAAAAATTACCCAGTTTGAATTTATCTTTCTATATCCCAAATTTTGTACCATTATGACCTCATTTTCATTTGTCTCCACGTATTTTTTTTACTCCCTCTCTAATATCTTGGTTAACCTACTCACTGTTTAGTAGCATGTTGATTGTCCTCCATATTTTTTATATGAAATGTATTGTCAAATTGGTTTCCAAAAAACACCCAATGCAAATCCCAAATGTGTCCTCTTCAATGCCCATCATCCACTTTCCCCTTCCTCCCACCTCTCCATCAAGCCTCAGTTTGCCCCCAGTATTTAAGAGTCTCTTATGGTTTGCTCCCTTCCCTCCCTGTAACTTTTTCCCCCTCCCCCTCCTCCCTGTTCTTCTGTTGAGTTTCTTAGGATCCACATATGAGTGAAAATATATAGTATCTGTCTTTCTCTGCCTGACTTATTTTACTTAGCATAACACTCTCCACTTCCATCCACGTTGCTACAAATGGCCAGATTTCATTATTTCTCATTGCCAAGTAGTATTCCATTGTATATATAAAACACATCTTCTTTATCCATTCTTCAGTTGATGGACATTTAAGCTCTTTGCATAATTTGGATATTGTTGACAGTGCTGCTATAAACATTGGGGTACAAGTGCCCCTATGCATCAGCACAACTGTATCCCTTGGGTAAATTCCTAGCAGTGATATTGCTTGGTCATAGGGTAGATCTATTTTTAATTTTTTCAGGAACCTCCACACTGCTTTCCAGAACGGCTGCACCAGTTTGCATTCCCACCAACAGTGCAAGAAGGTTCCCGTTTCTCCACATCCTCGCCAGCATCTATAGTCTCTGAATTTGTTCATTTTAGTCATTCTGACCTGTGTGAGGTGGTAGCTGAGTGTAGTTTTGATTTGTATTTCCCTGATGAGGAGTGATGTTGAGTATCTTTTCATGTGCCTATTGGCCATCTGGATGTCTTCTTTAGAAAAGTGTCTATTCATGTCTTCTGCCCATTTCCTCACTGGATTATTTGTTTTTTGGGTGTGGAGTTTGGTGAGTTCTTTATAGATTTTGGATACTAGCCCTTTACCCAATATGTCATTTGCAAATATCTTTTCCCATTCTGTCGGTTACCTTTTAGTGTTGTTGATTGTTTCCTTTGCAGTGCAGAAGCTTTTTATCTTCATGAGGTCCGAATAGTTCATTGTTGCTTTTAATTCCCTTGCCTTTGGATATGTGTCAAGTAAGAGATTGCTGCAGCTGAGGTCAGAGAGGTTTTTTCCTGCTTTCTCCCCTAGGGTTTCAATGGTTTCCTGTCTCACATTCAGGTCCTTTATCCATTTTGAGTTTATTTTTGTGAATGGTGTAAGAAAGTGGTCTAGTTTCATCCTTCTGCATGTTGCTGTCCAGTTCTCCCAGCACCATTTGTTAAAGAGACTGTCTTTTTTCCATTGGATATTCTTTCCTGGTTTGTCAAAGATTAGTTGGCCATACATTTGTGGGTCTAATTCTTGAGTCTCTATTCTATTCCATCGGTTTATGTGTCTGTTTTTGTGCCAATACCATGCTGTCTTGATGACAGCTTTGCAGTAGAGGGTAAAGTCTGGGATTGTGTTGCCTCCCCCTTTGGTCTTCCTTTTCAATATTACTTTGGCTATTTGGGGTCTTTTGTGGTTCCATACAAATTTTAGGATTGCTTGTTCTAGCTTCAAGAAGGATGCTGGTGCAATTTTGATTGGAATTGCATTGAATGTGTAGATAGCTTTGGGTAGTATTGACATTTTGACAGTATTTATTCTTCCAATCCATGAGCACAGATTTTTTTTTCCATTTATTTGTATCTTCTTCAATTTCCTTCATAAATTTTCAATAGTTTTCAGCATACAGATCTTTTACATCTTTGGTTAGGTTTATTCCTAGGTATTTTATGATTCTTGGTGCAATTGTGATTGGGATCAGTTTCTTTATTTGTTTTCTGTTGCTTCATTATTAGTGTATATGAATGCAATTGATTTCTGTACATTAATTTCTGTACGTTAATCCTGCGATTTTGCTGAATTCATGTATCAGTTTTAGCAGATTTTGGTGGAGTCTATCGGGTTTTCCATGTATAGTATCATGTCATCTGCAAAAAGTGAAAGCTTGACTTCATCTTTGCCAATTTTGATGCCTTTGATTTCCTTTTGTTGTCTGATTGCTGATGTTAGCATTTCCAACACTATGTTAAACAACAGCAGTGAGAATGGACATCCCTGTCATGTTCCTGATCTCAGGGTGGAAGCTCTCAGTTTTTCCCCATTGAGAATGATATTAGCTGTGGGCTTTTGACAAATGGCTTTTATGATGTTTAAGTATGTTCCTTCTATCCCAACTTTCTCAAGGGTTTTTATTAAGAAAGAGTGCTGAATTTTGTCAAATGCTTTTTCTGCATCGATTGACAGGATCATATGGTTCTTTTCTTTTCTTTTATTAATATGATGTATCACATTGATTGATTTGCAAATGTTGAACCAGCCCTACAGGCCAGAAATGAATCCCACTTGATCATGGTGAAGAATTCTTTTTATATGCTGTTGAATTCAATTTGCTAGTATCTTATTGAGAATTTTTGCATCCATATTCATCAGGGATATTGGCCTGTAGTTCTTTTCTGAGGGGTCTCTCTCTGGTTTGGGATTCAAAGTAATGCTGGCTTTAAGAATGAGTCTGGAATTTTCCTTTTCTTTCTATTTTTTGGAATAGCTTGACAAGGATAGGTATTATCTCTGCTTTAAATGTCTGGTAGAATTCACCTGGAAAGCCATCTGGTCTTGGACTCTTCTTTGTTGGGAGATTTTTGATAACTGATTCAATTTCTTTGCTGGTTATGGGTCTGTTCAAATATTCTATTTCTTCCTGTTTGAGTTTTGTGAGTGTGTGGTTGTTTAGGAATTTGTCCATTTCTTCCAGGCTGTCCAGTTTGTTGGCATAGTTTTTCATACTATTCCCTGATAATTGTTTGTATTTCTGAGGGATTGGTTGTAATAATTCCATTATCATTCATGATTTTATCTATTTGGGTCATCTCCCTTTTCTTTTTGAGAAGCCTGGCTAGAGGTTTAATCAATTTTATGTTTTCAAAAAACCAACTCTTGGTTTCATTGATCTGTTCTACAGGTTTTTTTAGATTCTATATTGTTTGTTTCTGCTCTGATCTTTATTATTACTCTTCTTCTGCTGGATTTGGGGTGTCTTTGTTGTTCTGCTTCTAGTTCCTTTAGGTGTGCTGTTAGATTTTGTATTTGGGATTTTTCTTGTTTCTGGATATAGGCCTGGATTGCAATGTATTTTCCTCTAAGGACTGCCTTCACTGCATCCCAAAGCATTTGGATTATTGTATTTTCATTTTCATTTGTTTCCATAAATTTTTTACTTTCTTCTCTAATTGCCTGGTTGACCCATTCATTCTTTAGTAGGGTGTTCATTAACCTCCATGCTTTTGGAGGTTTTCCAGACTTTTTCCTGTGGTTGATTTCAAGCTTCATAGCACTGTGGTCTGAAAGTGTGCATGGGATGATCTCAATTCTTGTATACTTATGAAGGGCTGTTTTGTGTCCCAGTATGTGATCTATCTTGGAGAATGTTCCATGTGCACTCGAGAAGAAAGTATATTCTGTTGCTTTGGGATGCAGAGTTCTAAATATATCTGTCAAGTCCATCTGATCCAATGTATCATTCAGGGCCCTTGTTTCTTTATTGATTCTGTGTCTAGATGATCTATCCATTGTTGTAAGTGGGGTATTAAAGTCCCCTGCAATTACTACATTCTTATCAATAAGGTTGCTTTTGTTTGTGATTAATTTTTTTATATATTTGGGGGCTGCCAAATTTGGTGCATAGACATTTACAATTGTTAGCTCTTCCTGATGGATAGACCTTGTAATTATTATATAATTCCCTTCTTCATCTCTTGTTACAACCTTTAATTTAAAGTCTAGTTTGTCTGATATAAGTATGGCTACTCCAGCTTTCTCTTGATTTCCAGTAGCATGATAGATAGCTCTCAATCCCCTCACTTTCAATCTGAAGATGTCCTCAGGTCTAAAATGAGTCTTTTGTAGACAGAAAATAGATGGGTCTTGTTTTTTTATCCGTTCTGATACCCTATGTCTTTTGGTTGGAGCATTTAGTCCATTTACATTCAGTGTTATTATAGAAAGATATGGGTTTAGAGTCATTGTGATATCTGTTGGTTTCATGCTTGTAGTGATGTCTCTGGTACTTAGTCTCACAGGATCCCCCTTAGGACCTAGGGCTGGTTTAGTGGTGATGAATTCCTTCAGTTTTTGTTTGTTTGGGAAGACCTTTATCTCTCCTTCTATTCTGAATGACAGAGTTGCTGGGTAAAGGATTCTCAGCTGCATATTTTTTCTGTTCATCACATTGAAGATTTCTTGCCATTCCTTTCTGGCCTGCCAAGTTTCAGTAGATAGGTCTGCTACAGTACGCGCTTATGTGTCTACCTTTGTATGTTAAGGCCCATTTATCCCTAGCTGCTTTCAGAATTCTCTCTTTATCTTTGTATTTTGCCAGTTTCAGTATGATATGTCATGCAGAAGATGGATTCAAGTTACATCTGAAGGGAGTTCTCTGTGCCTCTTGGATTTCAATCCCTGTTTCCTTCCCCAGATCAGAAAAGTTCTCAGCTATGATTTGTTCAAATAAACCTTCAGCCCCTTTCTGTCTCTTCTTCTTCATCATCTGGAATTCCAATGATACAGATATTATTCTGTTTGATTGCATCACTTAGTTCTCTAATTCTCCCCTGGGATTCCTAGATTTTTTTCTTTTTCTCAGCTTCCTCTTTTTCCATAATTTTATCTTCTAATTCACCTATTGTCCCCTCTGCCTCTTCAATCCATGCTGTGGCTGCCTCCATTTTATTTTGCACCTCATTTATAGAATTTTTTAATTCATCATGACTATTTTTTAGTCCCTTGATCTCTGTAGCAATAGATTCTCTGCTGTCCTCTATGCTTTTTCAAGCCCAGCGATTAATATTATAACTATTATTCTAAATTCTTGTCCCATTATATTGCTTAAATCAGTTTTGATCAATTCGTTAGCTGTCGCCCCTTCCTGGAGAATCTTTTGAGGAGAATTCTTCTGTTTTGTCATTTTGGCTAGTTTTCTGTCCTTTATGCAATTTAAAAGCTTGTTGTGTGCTCTGTACCTGCAAGCACTGCTATATTAAAGGAGGGTCATACACTGTCCAGGGCCTGTACTTCCACAGGTATTTTTGGGGGGATTGTTACTTGTTCTCTGTTGTGACTTTGGTTATTTTATTTATTACCCTACTCATAGTAATATTTTGGATTCTCCACCAGGTGTGCTTTGATTTGTTCCTTGGCATAGCCCTGTAAAGGAAAACAGATAGACAAACCAGACAAAAATACGCAAACACACAAACAAATACACAAAAACAAAAAACTGAAGACTAAAAACAAAAAAGCAAAAAACACCAACTACAAGTAAAGAAGAGGGTAGAGGCGGTCCTGATGGAAAAGCACATACAAAGAGAGAAATGACAGGAGCAGAGGGTGGTGGGGAAGAAAAAATAAACATTGATTAGTCAGAGAGACTAAAAGGTTTAATCCAGAGAGAGATAAAGGAAAATAAAGAAGGAGGCAGGGAAAATGAAACAAAGATAATGTTACCCAGACAGAGAAACTATATAGCTTGATTATTCCAGAGAGAGAAAGGAGTGTAAAGAAGGAGGTGTAGAATATGTATCAAGACAATGGATTAAATATGTCCATTTAGTCAGACCAATAACCAAAGTGACGAGCCAAGGAAAGGAAGAGATAAGGAGGAGAAATGGGGGTGTGCGGGGAGAATATATCTATATATCCAGAATTGACCTAGAGTTAATCCAGGCAATGATGCATCGCTTGTAGGAGGTAGCTGTCCACAGGGTCTGTGCAGCTCTGGTGTATACCTAGTTACCCAGTTCAAGGGGGTGTGGTTTGGGGTAATCTGGTTTGGGAGTGGTTTGGCCCACTTCCACTCATGTGCGAGTGATCCCTGAGGCCCCGCCTTGGTGGTGGTGTGGTGGGGGGTGGGGAGGGAATAGTGATCCCCTAGTCTCTTTTCCATAGTGCCAGACCCGGTGGACTCAGTTTGAGTCGTACTCGCTGTGCCACAGCACATGGCACATGGAGGGTCCCTCCTCTCCATTCCCACATTGCCTTTTTTTCTCCCCCAGTTCACAGTTACCCACCTATTTTTTTCCAGCTTTCCCATTTTCTTCCTAGTAGTTTTAGTCTCTTTCCCTCCCAGGCTCTGGTGTTCAAAGTCTTGTGGCTTCTTTGTTTGAGAGACATGGGAAGTATGGCTTCCCCCTACTTCTCCACCATGTCAGCCTAGAAGCCTGTCCTCCATATTTTTGTGTTTTCCAGATTTTTTTTCTTGTGGTTGTTTTCTAACTGCATCTTGTATGGTTGGAAAAATGCTCGATGTGATTTCAATATTCTTAAATTTATTGAGACTTGTTTTGTGGACCAACATGTGATTTATCCTGGAGAATGTTTCATGTGCATTTAAAAAGAATGTGCATTCTGTTGGTTAGGGATGGAATGTTCTGTATGTAACTCTTAGGTCCATCTAGTCTAAGGTGTTGCTCAAAGCCATTTATTAATTTTCTGTCTGGATGATCTATCCATAGATGTTAAGTAATGTGTTTAAAGTCCTCTACTATTACTGTGTTACAGTCAATTTCTCCCTTTATGTCTGTTAATATTTGTTTTATGTATTTAGGTCCTTCAATGTTGGTTGCACAGTTATTTATAATCATTATATCCTCTTGTTGGATGGATTTCTTTATCATTATGTAGTGCCCTTCATTGACTCTTAATAAAGACTTTGTTTTAAACTCTGTCTTATCTGATATAAGTGTTACCACCCCAAATCTTCTTTCCCTGATTTTCATGCTATATGTTTTTCTGAACTTTCACTGTCTATATGTGTCTTTAGGTCTGAAGTGAGTCTTTTATAGGCAGCATATAGATGGGTCTTGTTTTTGTTTTGTTTCATTCATGCAGTCACCCAATGTCTTTTCTTGGAGCAGTTAGTCCATTACATTGAAAGTAATCCTTCATAGGCATGTACTTAGTGCCACCTTGTTAATTTCTTTCTGGTTGTTTTTGGTTTTTAGTTTTAGTTCATCCCTGTTCCTTTCTCCTTCTTTTGTTCTATTCCCTTGTGTTTTGATAGCTTTCTTTACAGAAAGAAAAGTATTACTTGTATACTTGTATAACTTGTATAACTTATACTTAGTATAACTTCTATAGGTTTTTGATTTGAGATTATCATGGAGTTTATATATAGCATTTATGTTTATAGGAGTCTATATTAAGCTGATGGCTGCTTAAGTTTGAATACATTCCAAAAGCACTAAATCACATTTTACACATATGATTGCATATATTACATCTTTTTATTTTGTGTATCCCTTAACTAATTTTTGTAGATAAAACGGAGTTTACTACTTTTGGTTTTAACCTCCTTATTGACTTTATAATTGATTAATCTACCTTTAATATATATATATTTTTTACCTGTGAAATTTTTTTACCATTTGCAATTTTCTTCATAGTTTTCATAATTTCTTACCTTTTCTTTCCCCTTAAGGAATTCCCTTTAACATTTCTTGTATGACTGGTTTAGTGGTGATGAGCCCCTTTAAATTTTATGCCTGGGAAATTCTTCATCTCTCTTTCTCATCTAAATGACAAATTTGCCAGGTAGATCATTCTTGGTTTTAGGTTTTTTCTTTCAGCACTTTGAACATATCATACTGCATTCTTGTGGCATGCAAATTTCTGTTGAAAAATCAGCTGATAGACTCATGGGGTTTCACTTATATGTAACTTTTTCTCTTGTTGCTGTTAAAATCATTGCTTCATCATTACTTTTTGCCATTTTAATTATAATGTGTTTCAGTGTGAACACTAGGTTCTACTTCTTAGGGGCTCTCTGTGCCTCCTTGGTATAAATGTCTGTGTTATTTTTACCCAGATTAGGGAGTTTTTCAACTATTACCTCCTCAGATAAATTTTCTGCCCCCTTCTCTTTCTCTTCTTCTAGGATGTGTATAATGCAAATGTTACTGTGTTTGGTAATGTTGCTGAGTTCCCTTAACCTACCCTCATTTTTCATTATTCTTTTTTCTTTTTGCTGTTCAACTTACTTTCCATTACCCTGTCTTCCAGATTGCTGATCTGTTCTTCTCTATCCTCTAATCTGCTATTGATTCCCTCTAGTATCTTTTTTATTTATTAAATTCTTCACTTCTGACTGGATCTTTTCTGTATTTTTTATCTCTTTGTTGAGGTTCTCATTGAGTTTATCCACTCTTTTGTCACACCCAGTGAGATCTTAATAATAATTACTTTAAATTCTTAATCAGGATATTTTGGTTTTCCTCATGTCATTTAGTTTTTTTACTATGATTTTGTCTTGTTCTTTGATGTGTGACATATTCCTTTGTCTTACAGTTTTATCTAATTCCCTCTGTGTGTTTCTGTGTATTAGGTAGATCAGATGTGCCTCCTGTTCTTGAGAATAGTGGTCTTGTGTAAAAGAGGTCCCACAGTGCCCTGTAGTGCAATCTACCTTGGTCACCAGAATGAGGTGCTCAGGGAGTGCCCACTGTGAGGGCTGCATGCACCCTACTGTTGTGGCTGAGCCATAATTGCCTTCAGCCCAGCCTGCTGCAATGATCTGCTTTGCCTGCTATGGGTACATTAGACAAGTTTTATTGCAAGATTTCTATGAGATCACAAAGTGAGACTCTAGTTGGTAGATATAACCAGCAGTCAGCCTAGCTTGTATAATTAGCCTGTCTGCCACAGTTGCTGGAACACCAAAGAGTAGGGCTTGTTTCATGCATGGCCAAATGAGAGGGAGAGTGGCCACTCTCCTTGGTGAGTGGGGCCAGTAGTCAGAGTAGCTGTCCACAATTAGTCTCTGCCACAGATGCTGGGCACTAAGGGCAGTGGTTGCTCCCTGTGCCACCAGCTAAGAGGCCAGGCTGCTGGAACTATGGGTGCACTGGTGTGTGAAGTTAACTCTCCCTCCCCAGGGCAGGAGTCACTTTGGAATTGTGCTTGTCCCTGCTAGGGCTACCTGCAGGGTGTGGTGGGGCAGGAGCCCTTTTGAGGGATGCCTGCCAATGCAAGCATGTTGGGCAGGTCTGCAGTGAGGGAGCACTGTGGCAGGGCAGAACTGCTCCTTGCAAGCGTCTGGTTATCTAGGCTGGGGAGGGGAGAGAAATGGCACCCACAACACTATTGTCTCTAGAGAAATTTCCGGAAGGTCCTTGTTCTGCAGCATACATTCAGAGATTCGTCAGTAAATCTTCACTTTATCCCAGACACTTTACAAACTGCTGCTTCTGGCTATGTCTTGGGCTTTGAGGTATTTATTATGTTGACCCTTTAAGGATATATAATGCAATTTCCATTCACCCTCCAGCTCTCCCACAATTTAGCTCTGCTAATTTTATTTATTTATTTATTTATTTATTTATTTATTTATTTAATTTATGAGAGAGAGAGAGAATGATTTGGGGTGAGGTGCAGAGGGAGAGAGAGAGGGAATCTTAAACAGGCTCCATGCTCAGTGAGGAGCCTGACATGGGGCTCAATCCCATGACACTGGGATCTTGACCTGAGCTAAAATCAAGAATCAGATGCTAAGCTAACTGAGCCACCCAGGCACCCCAAGCTCTGCTAATTTTCAAAGCTTCTGAAGTTCAGTCCTGCTGTTTTTCACAGCCGGATGTTAATAAGGATTCATTTTCTCAGTGTAGGTCTCCTGTGGCAGAGGTGTCTGGTGTGAGGTCTGAGTCTTTTGCTTCTCCTTGCTTGTAGTGTCCTTGTTACCTGGGCTGGTCCCACCAGGGATTTGGTTCCCAGCCCATCTCTGCCTCTTCCAGCCTTAATGATGTGGCCTCCTCTTTAGGATTAACTGTAGAAGGTCTATTTTGTGAGTCTTAATGTTGTTTTCAGAGTTACTTGCACAGATGCAGGTGTTATCTCAGTGTCCATGGAGTAAGTGGAGCTTAGGATCCTCCTACTCCACCATCTTCCTGCTTCTCTTCCTCCATGTCTGGCATCTTTTGTTCATTATTATGCTAATAATACTTACCCATATTGTTACATTAAACTAGAATTTATTCATTTTCATTGCTGTACACCATACCCTGTAATATACAACATTTTCTCCCAATTACATTTGATAAGCATTTGAAGTATATCCTGTTTGGTGCTACTACAACTGTTCATTCATATGTATTTTTGTTGGATAGAGTTAGGACTAAAATATATGGATCAAAGAATATGTGTATGTTTCAACTTTAGTAAATACTGCTAAAGACTTTTACAAAGTGCTATAGTAATTTATATCCCTGTTCAGCAATGTATGAGAGTTGACTTACTTTATATTTCATATGCACTTGGCACCGCCAGACTTTTTAGTTTTAGTCATATTGGTGGATGCATAGTGGATTGTCATTGTGGTTGTAATCTTCATTTCTTTGATTATCAAGGAAGAAGTATGTCTTTTCAGTGCTCAGTGGTCATTTAGATGTCCTCATTTTTGAAGTTCCTCTTCAAGGTTTTTTTTGTGGGGTTTTTTTGCCAATTTTTCAAATGATTTCACTTTTTCTATTGATTTGTGGAAGTACTCGATACATTTTAGAAATGAGCCCTTTATCAGATGTAATTATTGAGAGTATATTCTCATTTGTGGATTTGCCTTTTGTCTCTTTTAATGGAATCTTTACTAATGAAATATTTAAGTTTAAGATAGTCAAATTAATGCTTTTGTCAAGATTAAAAATTAAAAATATAAAAACTATATTTTATACTTTACCCTTCATGTTTAGATGTAATTTCACATGGAATTTTTGTTTCATCATGAGCTAGAATTCAGATTTCCACTTCTCTCACAGATACCTAATTGTTCCAACACTATATTCTGAACAATCTTTATTTATAATCCTAATTTTTATAATCCAAATGTCTATATATGTGTGGATCTATTTTTAGAATCTCTATTCTAAATCATTGGTTTATTATTTACCTTTAGAGAAATAGCATATGACTTTGGTTTACATATACATTATAGAAATAGCTTGCCAGTTCACTCACACACACACACACACACACACACACACACACACACACACTGGAATTTTGAAAAAAATCATAGTCTCATGTATTTTCTTCTTTTTTTCTAGGTTTTGATATCAAGATCACATAGATCACATACATCTTGGTAAGTGTTCCAGTCTTACTTTCTAGAAAATTTTTGTAACACTGTGTTGTCATGTTTTTAACTGTTAGTTAAACATTCATCAAACATTTATATGAAAGCATCTGAGCATGGAGTTTTCTTTTGGGGAAGGTTTTGAATGATGAATACAATTCATTTCATAGATATAGGAGTAATCTGTTATTCTTGGGGACACATTTGGTAATTTGTGATTTTCTAGGATTTTGTTCATCCCCCCCATGTATAGCCAGAAAGTTTTTTACTTTATCCTTACAGTATTATTTTTAATTCCTGTATTTCTTATCTTTATTATTTTCCCTTTAATTTTCTTTGAGTTAATTTTCTGTTCTTTTCCCAAATTCTTGAAATGGATGCTTAAATAACTGATTGTCACTTATAATATATACATTAACATCTATAAATATCTTTCTCAGTATGCATTTAGTTATATATCACATGTTTTCAGATGTGTTGTTTTCATTATGATTCAGTTCCAAAGATTTTTTTTTTTTAATATATGAAATTTACTGTCAAATTGGTTTCCATACAACACCCAGTGCTCATCCCAAAAGGTGCCCTCCTCAATACCCATCACCCACCCTGCCCTCCCTCCCACCCCCCATCAACCCTCAGTTTGTTCTCAGTTTTTAACAGTCTCTTATGCTTTGGCTCTCTCCCACTCTAACCTCTTTTTTTTTTTTTTTTCCTTCCCCTCCCCCATGGATTTCTGTTACGTTTCTCAGGATCCACATAAGAGTGAAACCATATGGTATCTGTCTTCCAAAGATTTTTTTAATTGTCATTTGTAATTTCTTCTTTGAACCATGAGTTATTTAAAAGTATATTTTAAAATTTCCAAATATGATGGAATTTCTTAGGTTTTTAAATTACTTCTAACATCATTCCCTTCTAAAGTGGTAGGATAACATATCTGGTATGTTTTGAATTTTCCTAAATCTGTCAAGACTCACTTACCACCTTTTATATTGTCAATGTAGTTAATGTGCAGTTAAAAAGAATGGGTGTTCTAGAGATTTATATGCAGTGTTGTACATAGTAAATTAGGTCAATTTTGTAAATATAGTGTTCTATTGTTCTGTAGTTTTGGTGACTTTTTTTTCTCTTGTCTTATTAGTTACTGAGAGACATGTACTAAAGTCTTCCACTATAAATGTATATATATCATATATTTCTCATTGTGTCATTTAATTTTTCCTTTTATCACTTATTTGTTTTATTATAAACTTCATCATAAATTAGCTTCTTAAAGTATTAGATTTAAAAATCAAATAAGTTATAAAGCAGTCTCTTCATTTCAATCTTTTATCATGCAAGCATAGTTATACTGTACTTGTATCTTGATTGATACAGTGTGACAGACAGAAATAACCACTTTCCTGCTCCTGCTCAGTGGAGACTCACAGTTGTATTTAATAGTCAAGAGTTCAGGTTTTACTGCTCAGTCCATGCACAAAGTGGCTATGGTACCACCATTGACCCACTGGCCATAGGTCAACAAAAAACAAAGAATCCAAGTGAAAATAATAAGTTTACTTAGGCTGCCACTGCAACATTAAAATATAAATTAGCAACAAAACATTCAGAATTATTAGGCATGAAGAAAAATCTTAAATATTGGGCGTAATTAAGTGAGATCCTCAAAGACAGAAACTATGCCTTATGGATTATTTCAGTCTTAGGGCTGAGCCTTCTTCTTGGCATTTGGTGACAGCCCATAAATATTTGTTGAAGGAACTTGTTGGTCCTGCTTGAACAGAGAAGAAAGAACAGTAAGTCACATTTCAGTGAGCCTGGAAAACCATGACAGCACAGGTGGGTCTCTAAGGCTTCAGCAATCTCAAGAAATAACACATTTTCTCTAGCAAAATACAAAAACCAAAAGACAGGTAAAGCTACCTACACCAGGATAATCTCTACAATGACTGCTACCTTCCTGTGTTTTAGATCATTGGAGGAAAAGGTTACATTCATCAGCCCTGGAAATTGGATCACCCAGCCCAAGATAAATCTGGGCAGCTTAATGATTCTTCTTTCTTTCTCTTCCTCTTCTCTTGGTATGCAAACTTAAAACAGCAGCATCCCTTCTCAAGAATGACTAATGAAGTTTCAAAGGAGCAAAGATATATTTAACTGAGAGTCCCATAGATTAGTCTCCGTGTAGTATATTTTCAGCGATAATTATTTTAAAAGTAATTCACCCTTTATAAAAAAGCACCCTGATCATGTAACATCAGTCCTTCAGAAGAGAGGAGTCTAAACACAAATGGGTTAAAGAGTCAGGTGTCCTTGTACTTGTACATTGAGCCATTTACATAAAATTTGTGAGGCAGATGCATCTTACACTCAACGATATTACTGTTGCCTTGCCTCCTGCCCTCCTGTCTTTCTTATCTCCTCCATCCTCCTAAGCCATCTCCTCTCTCCCTCATTCTCTCCCTTCCTCCCTCCTCCACTCCTGCCTTCCCTTTATACTAAATTCTAAACAAACCGCTCTTCCACACACCCCAACCCCGACTCCACAACACACACTATTCACTGCTTTGTGTTCTTGTTCTTTCCTTTGTCAAAACTAATTTAGTCATACTGGTTTAAACTACCTATTGTATCTTTACTTTGTTTGACTTTTTAAGGTAATATTTATATATTAACAAGGGCTTTTATTTGAATAAATCCAGAACGGAGAAGTCTTAATCTAGTAAGACACGATAATGCTATAGTGACAAGGTTGAACTTTTGTATACTGGAGAGAGAGGAGAATTATATTTATCAGATTGCTACACATGAGGCAAATGGGTGGAGAGAATAAAATAATGCAAGTTGTTTTGTTCATATTACCTCAACCATTTGAGTGACAGAGACCTCAGTGGCATAGTTTGTTCAGAGAGGCATGAAATTCCATGAAGTTAGCTTTCTCGCAGACAGTGTCTTAGGATTGCCTGGGGGTCCAAAAGAACAGTCAGTGTCTGACCCTAGTATTTATTGCCATTTTCATACATATATTTCTCATTCATTTGACTCAACTGGAATATCTTCTTTCGATCCTTGGATCCATAGATTGATTGAGTCTTAGATTCCTCTTTTATAAAATAGGAACAACAATTATTTTAAAGAGTCACTGTGAAATTTAAGTAGAAAAATAGGTCTAAAGTATCTAACATAACCGAATGCATAGAAGACACTCTGGTAATGGAAGTATTTTATCACCCTCTAATCCTTCAAAGTGGTCTCTGGGGCATCTGAGTGGCTCAGTCAGTTAAGCGTCTAACTCTTGATTTCAGCTCAGATCATTATCTCACAGTCACGGGAAGGAGTCCCATGTTGGGCTCTGCACTGAGTGCAGAGCCTGCTTGGGATTCTCTTTCTCTCTCTCTCTCTCTCTCTCTACTTCTCTTTCTCTCCCCCCCCCTCTCTCTCTCTCTCTCAAAATCAATAAAATATCATTTAAAAAAACACAAAGTAATCTCTCTCACCTATGATCACCACAATACTTGCATCACTGTCTTTCTGCCTGATTTTCTTTCTTGAATTCTGTCAAAATATTTTTTTTTAAAAGTAGACCACTTGTATAGTGGGACCCTTGAATTGGAGGAGAGTAAATTTTCTCCTATCTCCTCTGTATTCTTTGGAACTTCTGGGGAGACAAGTAAAGAAATCATGTATAGCTTTGACAGCATGGACTAAGTGAGCTGAAGAGAACTTCCCTTAGCTATTTAATATTTGGGTCTTCATGACAAAATGCAGCATCCCCTGGGTACACAAGGTAATTTTTCTGTAGCCCTTTAACAGCCCAGAGGATGGAAATCCAATATGGAGGTCCACCTACTGACATCTGTAAATTTGGTCATGATCTTTCAGCAGAAATAATGACCTGGAGATAATTGCCTTTTAAGTAAAAAGTCAACCAGGTGACCAAATACTTTCATAGACCAAGACAGATGTCATTCACCCTGCTATTTCAAAGAGCTTCCTACAATCGTTTACTTTTTTTTTTTTAAGCCACTAGAGGACACAATTCAAAGAATAGGAATTGCTATGACCTTTCTTCAAAACTCACCTCTTTCAGGGAAACACCAACTGCTTTCTTTGGTTTATAATTGTCTCATCTTTGTTTGGCATCTGGCCACTACTAAATCTAGATGATCTGCTTCTGAATGAGCTGTATCCCACCCAACAGATGGTCTTGAATCTGGGCATTGTATGTTCACAGTTTTGGACCAGCTTCTAGTCTAACTGCCAAACGACAGAGATGTGAGTTTGGCTTACTTCTATTAGGGCAATGATTTACACTGAAAAATTTGCTGAGTGGAAACTGACTGGTTGTAATATGAACATTTAAGTCAGTCTTCCCTTGCTACTGTGAGTCAAATAACAAGCCAGTAGAGCCCTGAGACTCCACTAATTTCCCAGGAGTCCTTGCTCTTGCTTCCTGTCACCCAATTCCATTGCAATAACAAGTCCTGTCAAATTTACTTCTCAAAATACATATTTAGTACACTCATATCTGCCCATCTCCACTCTCTGTCCCAACTACTGTGTTTTCTACTTTGGTCTACTTTCATGTCACTTAACTGACCATCTACGGTCTACTCCTGGCCCCCTCAACACATCTCCTGTGCACAGAAGCAAGTAATCTCTTAACACAGAAGTGGGATCATAGCATTGCTGAACCTTACCACCCTTTAATGATTTCTTTCATGCCTCTCCAAACTTACTATCATTTTCTCCTTCATTGGAATGTAAGTTCCATAAGAGCAGAGTCTATATCTGTCTTGTTCACAGCTGAATTCTAGAATCCAGAATTAATTAATGGAGTTACCATAACTGTAATCCAGCCTTCTATCCTAACTGACTCAATATAACCTCAGTAGAGTGGACTCCTAGCCAATTCAGGAAACCTTTTTCCAGATAAGTTTGTCAGGGCTGGGTCCTGGAATTCTGGATACAAGAACAGTGGTGGCATTGCCCCTACTCAATGACAGGTGATGACAGCACCATGACAGGTGATGGGAGAGTGAAGACAATGTCTAAAGCATTTTAGGCTAGACAGAACCTAAAAATGAGTCAACAAATCAAACAGGCATAGACAAAGAACAGGAACGGGTGGCGGGGGGGATTAAGATGAAGAGCAAAGGAGATCTGAAGAAAGACCTTTGAATCAGATGCTGGAAAACAGGGACTTGAGAAATTCCTCATCCTAAGTGTAAGGTACAATCTTAGTCTTTAATACTCATGGCATGACCCTGCTGGGAATAAGTAAATTGTCAGAGAGGCAGGTTGCACACAAGTTTTCAACCCTCACCACCATCTTTAAATGTACACAGTACACTTCACAATATACTTACTGTTTTTCTCATTTGCTTATTCATTCATTCGTCATATAATATTCAGAATTTATGAATAGCTTTGGAAACATTAAATACATTGAAATGCAGCTTATTTCAAAATGTAATGCTATCCATCTTTAACCAACTAGACTGATTTTCCCATTTCTAATACTACTCCTTCTTCTCTTACTTGTCCTCAGGATTCAGTAATAGTCTCCTTGTCATCTTGGGTTTTCTAAAATTCCCCCTGGTTTCCCCTTACATAAGATTCTTTTGCATGTACAATGGCCTCACATCTTTCAAGCCTTGAAGAGTGGCTATCTGTAAAATTTCTAGATTGTGCATGCCTTAAAAACTGGTACACTGTGTTAAATCTGTTGTGTTTTCCTCATATAATTTAGATACGGACATTTAGTGCATAAGTGCTTGGCAAATATTTCAAATCTTCTTGCTGCTTAGTAGGGTCACTGTTCCCAGGTTGAGTTATTCCTCTTATTCACTACTTAATTTGGACATATGAGAAGACCTTTCTCAGCAGTTTCAGACTTGTATCGCATCTGTCTGGCAGCCACAATACATTCTCTTGCTCTCTCAACTGGCTCCTATAATATCTTTTTGGTACCCTAAGCCGGAGTAGATTTCTGTTTCTACTTTTTGATTATGGCCAACTTGAGTCCTTTAGTGTAACCGATCCAGGAATTCACAAATATTACAAGTAAATACATTTTAAATATACACACACACATATTCATTTAGAGAATATTGTAAAAACTGCATTTTTTTCAAATTTGATACACTTTTTTTCATTTTCAAAGTAACACATGGAAATTAGAAATTTTTGCCAGAGCAAAGAAAATCTTTATAATTCCAGCTCCACAGTAAGCTTTGCATTGGGAAATATGATTGCATTTTTGTCCGTTTCTCCCTACCCTTTATCTATTCACTTTGGAGCCTTTTTCTTTTTCCACTTCATATGGAAATCTTTCATGACATACTTATCAGTTGCCTCATACTCTTTGTTATCCTCTTTGCTTCAAGTCTGTCGACTTCCCTTGAGAAATTTAAATAAAACAAAAGGGAGGTGCAAGGTACTGAATATTGTATCAGGAACAATGTTCTGTGTTGTACGCCCTTCAATTATTTTTAATATTTCTGTGAGCCATCTGTATACTCTGTTAATAATATTGGAGTCAGCAATTCATGTGCAGAGGCAGTGATGCAAACAAGGGCTCACTTTTATTTTGGCTTGTGTTAGTGCCTTCCTGGTCCTAGAGGTCCATTGTTTGGTCACTCACACAAACACACACCTGCAGGATATGGCTCTGTGGGGGTGGTCAGGAGAGGCACATCAGTCTCAAAAGAGAAGGGGAGGGAGGGCAGATAAGGCAGGATGAAAGCAAGTCTCAAGTGGAGTCCTCTTCAGGTTCAATTGCTTTTGCAGCTTTTCTCTTGCTCTTTGTACAGAGTTGGAAGTGTGACATTTTAAAGTTAGTTTTTATAGAAACAAATGTCAGGAGAGGTGAGTCATTCTAATATCTCTAAAAATAAATCCAGGTTGTCAAAGAAATCAAAACTTTGTCCTCAAGTTTAGCCTGCAAGAGAGCAAGAGTCTTCCCACCCTGTGGGTTGTGCAGCTGCTTGAGGTAATCCCAGAATTTGAGGGCAGCACGGGGCTGCAAAGGTTGAAAATAGGTAGTAGAAAGAGCTTGGGAGTTGGTCTTTATTTAACTGGAATGTAGCCCTCAGGAAATGTACTATATTGAGAAGAAGAGAAAAGATTTGACTGTTTCAAATGAGGGCTAAGACAGACTTACCTCCATTGTTCAGATTTGAAGTGTAGCTTTATCAGCAGCCTAGAAAGTTAACATTTGATAATAAGCATCCATAGTGGAATGAATTAAGAGGGGAAAAAAATCTCCAAACCCCTTAGCAGGATGTTTGGGATCCTAGGCTAGGCCCAGCATGTGCCCTAATGTAAACACATCAGTTCAAAAGGAAATAAAAATTGAGTTTTTTATTTCAGGGTCAGTAAAGCTGTCTGTGTTTGGTTTTCTCCCATGTGCCTTCTCTGTAGCCCTCTCTCCCATTTCAACAGCCATCCAGTATCCTTTGGCTTTCTTGTACAGGGCTGGCCAAAGAATAAGTGAATATTTTGTCCTGCCTGTTCTCTTGAGAATAGAAAGTGATCACATTTTGTTGTTGTTGGTTTATGTGTCCCAATGAGAACATCCCTGTGTTGTGCTAGGGATTAGTGTTAGGGTGTTAAGTAAGAAAAAGTCTGTATGATGGAGATTCCATTTCACTGTGAAAACCAAAGAGTGACCATACAAACAATAAGTAAATAGTATAACTGATGTGGGGTCATTGGGCACAAGGGTCAATAAAGAATTCTTAAGACATTTTACAGTGAAAAAAGGTGTTTTATATTATAGCCCAGGAACAGGACCTGTGGGCAGAAAGAGCCACTCTGTGATTGTGAAACATGACTAATAATATATTTTTAAGTTGGGGATGGGGAGTTGGTTAGAGATAACAGAAGTCTCCAAAGGGATTTCCTTATGTTAGAGAAAATTTACAGGATCCTGGAGGCCTGGCTATTGTCAAGCTGAGGTTGCTTTTAGTCTCTAGTAAAGCATCAATATTAAGACAGTTGTGAGTTCCTTGAGGGATGTCACATGCTGCGTATCTCAGGGACTTATCAATGAGCTGCAAGTTATAAGGAAATTTAATTTTATCTACATTTCTCTTGCCTTTGTTCTCCTCATCATTTTCCCCTGACCTTTAAATATTTAAGATTGCTGAGGGTGGAAAGTCTCTTCTTCTATATCTACTTCCTGCTGAATAGGAGCATAGGGATGTCTCTACCTATGGGTGACATTGGTCAGTTGGGGAATTTATATACTGGAGTAACCAAAGGCAGAGGCAGCCCAGTACGAGGTAGACAATATATATGAATTTCCTTGAGTAGAAAGGATCATCTGTCAGCCGGAAGTTGTGGCAGTGAAGGAGTCTCGGCACCAGGCAGAGAAACATCAGAAAACACAACAAAATAAGATTAATATGAGAAAAAGAAGCCCAATAAAAAGACCTGATACTTGTCCAAAATCCTCTTCCAGTCCAGGAGTTTACAGAGCGAGGTCGTTTAAAGCACCAATCCGTATCTTTTTGCAATCCTGTTATATTTTTGTGATAATCTGCAACATACAGAACATTCTGTTTTATTAATGAAGCATGTTCCTCCTGCTGCTCTTAAGACATCTCAGACCATTCAATTTTGCTTTATGCATTTGAGTTATTTCAATGTTTCATAATGTAATGCTATTTTGAGAGTCACTTAAGGCCTTAATTGTGTAGCAGGTGGTGTTAGCCATCATATAGACTGTTTTATTCAGCAAGCAATCCAGTAATCAATAAGAGGAACTTCTATGGAAACAAAAGAAAATTTTCAGTTAATGGTTGTAGAAAACTAGAAACTTAGTGTCTTAGTCTCCAGTGCTGCCAATGAGAAGATTTTTAGATTTCAGAATTGAAGCATCCTCAGATGGAGTGGGAACAGGCAGCAGGAATCAGATGACTTTTGGTTTATAATTCAAATGTTTCTGGTGATCCTTTTGAATGACCCATACAGCAACAAGCACGAAGATTCTCCATACACAAGTTTTGTGACACTTTCTCTGAAGCCCACCTCACGTTGTCCAGCATCAATTTTCAGGGCTTCAGGAAAAAGGGCAATTTTGGTTTTTAATGACTTTAAATTATTACATTGAGAGAATATTGGAAACTTTAATTTGGAGAGCCATAGCCAGATATTTGAGAAACCCAGAAGAATTCAGATTTTAGTGTACTTTACAGTAAATAGTATTAAAATCTAACATCTACAAATATGTGTTATGAAAACACATTTTCTCTCTATAATCACAATCATTTTTATCAAAGATAGCCAAATCAAGACTAATTTGTTTGTAAAACAAGCCAGTTTTAATAAACTTGGCATGATTATTTATATAAACTCACCAAGAATAATGACTGAGCATCATAGATCTTTTGAAATCTGCCTTGCTGGAACTTTTTATAAGGAATCTCTAGAATGAACTTTTAAGCACCTCTTAAGGCCAGAAGCCATGCCATCAGGCTTGCCTGCAGTGCCTGTAGATTTGGGCAAATTCCTCTTCTCAAGGGCCTCCAAATATCCGAGATTCCTGTACCTGCCAGGAAGTGACATTCTTTACTCACGTGGTAAGGCTTCTGGGAACTCTGTATGCAAGGTATCAGGCCAACATTTCCAAAGGGGATTTATTGGCTCCATGCTTCATGAAGTCAGCCGTAGTTCCTTAAAACTGTATGGTCATATCTGAGTCTATGCATGTCTGTCAAACTTGACATTCCAGTCAAAGCTTTGGTAATATAACTGATGTTTCCACTGGTATCCTGTTACATGGAGAACAGATTCTCATTAAACTTATGCAAATGATTATAATTGCCACAGAAGAAAAATATTCACTGACAGTTTCTGAGTTTCAGAGGGTTCAGGTAGGGAGAAAAGTTAAACACTTCAGTTTGTTCACAAAGGAATATTTTATCATGTTTTCATATATCATGGATATCTTAAGAGAAAGTAAACAGTCTGGAAGAACAAACATTAGAGAACCAACAATATTTCAAACAGGAGTCACAAAACTATAATCATGTTTCTCAATTAATTTAGTCCCATGTTACTAATTCTTGTTCGGTTTGAATGCAACTTTTTCCATTAATTCTGGAAATTCTTACCCATTTCAGTTTTGCGATTTTAAATATATCAAAACCCTGCAATTGGGGGCACCTGGTTGGCCAGTTGGTTAAGCATCCGACTGTGTTTTGGCTCAGGTCATGATCTCATGTTCATAAGATCAAGCTCCTCACTAGGCTCCACACTGGGCATGGAGACTGTTTAAGATTCTCTCTCCTTCTGCTCTTCACCCACTTGTGCTCTGCCTCTCTCTCTCTCCCTCTCTCTCTCAAAAACAAAACAAAACAAAAAACCTGTATTTGTCAAAAGTCATTTTAACGAATCTTCCTGAAGATGAAACACATTTTGCAAGAGAATAAGAACAATAACTATAAATGACAAAAGACTCAAAAATGAACATGGTTAAGGAGAGAATTTTTTACAATAGAGCTGACAAGGAAATCCAGTTATTTCTATAACACTTGACTAATCAGAATACCAAGTGATAGTCTTATACCAAAACATATCAAAACTTTAGAAATTACATATAATTCCTGGAACAGTTACAGCATTATCCAAACAATACAATCTAAGGCTTATTATTCATTTGACAGTGCTTCCCAAATAACTTCACATACCAATTAAACCAGCCTAATTAGGGGCGCCTGGGTGGCGCAGTCGGTTGGGCGTCCGACTTCAGCCAGGTCACGATCTCGCAGTCCGTGAGTTCGAGCCCCGCGTCAGGCTCTGGGCTGATGGCTCAGAGCCTGGAGCCTGTTTCCGATTCTGTGTCTCCCTCTCTCTGCCCCTCCCCCATTCATGCTCTGTCTCTCTCTGTCCCAAAAATAAATAAATGTTGAAAAAAAAATTAAAAAAAAACCAGCCTAATTAATCAAAAAGACTTCATTTACAACTCAAATGTCATCAAGCTTGTCAAAACCCTCAGAAAAATTTGAAGCTCATACCTAAGTAGGATTATAGATCATTACAAAACTAGTATTTACATTTAACCAAGGGAGCAATAAGGAATTTTACAGGAAGTTATATATAAAAACGTAGCTTCTTTGATACTGACAAAGTTTTGTTGTTGTTGTTTGTTTTTATTTTATTTTATTTTTTTTTATTTTAGAGAGACGATGTGAGTAGGGGAGAGGGAGAGAACGAATCTCCATGCTGAGCATGGAGCGTGATGCAGAGCTCAATCCCACAACACCAAGAACATGACCTGAGCCAAAATCAAAAGTTGAATGCTCAACCAAATGAGTCACCCAGGTGCCCCATATTGAGGAAGTTTTCACTATCATAAGTAATCAAAGATGAGGAAGACAGAACATAGAAACCTTGTTTTTCTGGGAAGATAAAGAAAAAAAACCTTTTTTTATAATTCCTATTAAGAACAGACCCACAAATCAAGAAAACTTTGTCTTTTTAATAAAGAGAATAGCAGAATGTCAATCTTACACCAGTGTACTTTTAAAGTCCATTCATTTGAACTTTTGTCCTGACCACACACAAAATTATTTTGCAAAGATTACCCTTCACAAACCTTGTACAATTTCCTTTTTCATACAGATTTTGTTCTAAGCCTTTTCTCTCTAATTAGCCAGTCTTATTTTAGGAGAAAATTACTTCCTTTTTTCCTCAACAAAATATATTCTAATTCCTTTTATCTTTCTCATATACCTCCTCCTTTCCTGCACACTGTTTTGCTTCTCCCATCATCCCCAAGTGTCTTAACTATATTTATCAGAACTTTGATCTAAGAAACCTTAGTTTCCAGTGAAAACTAAGCAGTGACTGATATGGAAATGTTGGGGTTTAGAGCAAATGGTCAAGAGAGAATTCTTGAGATGTCTTAGGTGCGAAAAGGCGGTTTTACTAAAACACGGGGACAGGTTCCCTGGACAGACCTGCATTGGAGTCATGAGAAGTGACTGATTATATACTTTCACATTGGGAGGGGGTTAGGGATAGCTTAAGTCTCTAAGAAATTTTGGAAACAAGGTTTCCAGGACCTTGAGATGGCTAGCTGTTGTTAGGAAAACGTCATTTAATGAGGTTCCTGGGTGGCTCAGTCAGTTAAGCATCCGACTGTTGGTTTCAGCTCATGTCATGATCTCTTGGTTCATGAGTTTGAGCCCAGCATCAGGCTCTGCACTGACAGCATGGAACCTTCTTGGGATTCTCTCTCTCCCTCTCTGCCCCTCCTCTGTTCCCTGGTCTCTCTCTCTCTCTCTCTCTCTCAAAATAAATAAATAAACTTTAAAATGATTTTTAAAAAAGAAAATGTCATTTATTACTGTTTAGTAAAAATTCAGTCCTTAGACCCTTCAGATGTGTATCAGTGGGTCATATGCTTGAGGGATGTTTGCCATCATCATATATCTTGGGGGGTAAAGATAAAGGAAGTTTCCAAAGGAAGTGGGTTTTTTTATTTGTTTGTTTTGGGTTTTTTTTGTTTGTTTTTAGAGAGAGAGAGAGAGTAAGTGGAAGAGGTTACAAGAGTAATTTGTCAATGGGTTGTAGTAGTAAGGAAATTTAATTTTTTATGCCATTGTCTCCAACATCAGTAACCAGTTGTGAACTGTTTGTTACACCAGAATTCTCTATATTTGAACTTTATAAATACAATTTGAAATTCCTAAAAACATGCTTTTCCATAGTACAGTCTTACAGCAAAGCACAGGGCACGTTTACCAACAAACCCAAGAATCCTTAGTTTCTGTGCAATGAGATGCCAAAAGCACAAACCTACATTCAGTAATCAAAGCTTCAGTATTTTATCTTATTTGGAGAAGACATATATCCAGTGAATTCAATCCAGTTTATCATCTAACTTAGTAAAAGTTGAAAGTTTTAGGTTACCAAATATTTTGAAAGCTCTGAACCTTTTTATTTATTCATTCTACTTGTTTTTTAACAATAACCCATGAAACCTTTGAGACAGAAAAAGTTAACCTTCATATGAAGTCATATTTTTTGCTGAAAAATTGCAACAGAAATAACACACGCTTATTTGGCTTTCAGTAAACCTTGGTAGAATTAAAGTTTTATATTTAATGCTGCTAACTCTAAAGATGTGTATCTTAATTAAACTAACACACTTAAATTAGTTTGAATACAGAATATGATGCACCTATCCCACTTAAAAGTCAGTTCTTCACTGTCAACTTTTCCCTGGGGCACTTGTGGGAAAATCTGAAGTGGGTGGTTGAAGTCCAGGGAGGAGTCCCTGGATACCCCGTTGATTAAGGAGGTGCTCCAGTTTGAATCTCATAAAGGTGTGGCCCAAGAGCTTGGAGTGCTAGTTGCTCCTTGAAAGCGAGGGTAGGAGGACCAGGAGCCAGTGGCACTGGAGGCACAGAGGGTGGTATAGGAGTGGATTATGCAAGCCACACCCACGGCGGTGCAGAAACAGAATGGACAAGGGGAAGGCAGAAGAGGCGAGGCTCCACCAGCAAGGCTGGAGGCAGATAAGAGCCCAGAGGGCAGAGAAAGAAGCTTCCCAGTCCTAAAGCTGGTCAGCTCAGACAGATGAACAGATACACGTTTTCTTTTCACCAGCAAAAAGTGAAAATAGGCAGTCCATGTTGGGCAGGGGAAGACAAGGAACCGCCCTGAAACAAAGGAGTTTGGGCAGCTGCTTGGGAAGATTCCCTAAAGTCCCCATCCCAAGCTACACTAACCAGACAATTGGCCCCCATTATCATAACCATTAACCTGGGAAATGAATGAGGGAGAAAAATCCCCCATACAAGAGTCAGGCCACATTTGTCCAATCCTCTCAAGATACACTTCACATCTTGAAAAGAAACAAAGATGAGACAGTAATTCAGGAAAAAGAGGGAAGTATGTACAGGATCTTAGCAGAGCTGGGGTATTGAAGTTTAAGAACGCATTAAACGGCTATTTTTCCTCATCTAAGGAGTACTGAGGCCACGTGTTAATGGAGAAGAAGACAGGTTTTTTTCTTCTTTATATCTTTCAATCCACATTGGCTCCAAAGGGTTAACAGAATAAAATACATGAAAACAAAATTAACCAAGGAGGTAACAGATGTGCACACTGAAAACTACAAACATTGCTGGAAGAAATTACAGAAGAAACCAATACAGGCACACCTCAGAGATAGTGCAGGTTTGGTTCCAGACCGCTGCAAAAAAGTAAGTTGAATGAATTTTTTTTGTTTACCAGTGCATATAAAATTTATGATTACACTATATTGTAGTCTCTTAAGTATGCAATAGCATTATTTCTAACAAACCAATGTATATACCTTAATTTAAAAATATTGCTAAACAACGTTAATCATCACCCGAGCTTTCAGTGAGTCTTAATCTTTGTGCTGGTGGAGGGTCTTGCCTCGATGTTGATGATTGCTGACTGATGACTGATCATGGTGGTGGTTGCGGAAGGTTCAGGCAGCTGTGGCAATTTCTTAAAAGGAGCCAACAATGGTGTCTGCCTCCTTGACTGACTCTTCCTTTCATGAGCTATTTCTCTGTAGCATGTGATGCTGTTTCAAAGCATTTTATCCACAACAGAACTTCTTTCAAAACTGAAATGATTCCTCTCAAACTCTACTGCTGCTTTATCAACAAAGTTTATGTAATATTCTAAATCCTTTGTTGTAATGTCATCAGTCATGACAGCATCTTCAGCAGGAATAGATTCCGTCTTAAGAAACCATTAATAGAAACAACTCATCATTCATTAAAGTTTTATCATGGGATTGTAGCACTTTTGATATAATCATGAAAACATTTGAAAATGTGACATGGAGACATGAAGTAAACAAATCCTGTTGAGAAATAACACCAATAGACTTGGCTGATGCAGGGTTACCACAGACTTTTTGTTAAAAAAAAACAAAAACAAAAACAAAAACAAAAACACTATCTGTAATAAGGTATGCCTGTAAGTAGAAAGGCATCCCATGTTCATTGACTAGAAAACTTAAATTGTTAAAATGTCAGTACTACTCAAAATGATCTACAGATTCAGAGCAATCATATTAAACATTGACTTTTTTTGCGGATGTAGAAAAATTTATCATAAAATTCATATGGAGTTGCAAAGGACCTTGAATAGCCAAAACAATCTGAAAAAAAAAAAAGTTGCTCTTACCCTTCCTGATTTCAATTAATGCAAAGCTACAGTTGTAGAAACACTGTGGTGGTGGCATGAAGACAGGTATACAGAACAATAAACGGGATTAACAGTTCACAAATAAACCCTCACATATACAGTCAAGTGATTTTTATGAGGGTGTCAAATGGATTCAGTGGGAAAGAAAAGTCTTTTCAAAAAAATGATTGTGGGAAAACTGGACATTGGAAACAATGCAAAAAATTTTAGATCCTTGTGTTATACCATATCTAATTAACTCAGATATATCTAGAACATATAAAGAAAACTTGTACAACTCAACAGAAAAACAACTCAATGTAAAAATTGGGCAAAGAATGTGAATAGACATTTCTCCAAAGAAGATACACTCATGGCAAAATAAGCACAGAGGATGTTCAGTATCACTAATCATTAGGGAAATACCAGAACCACAACGGGATACCACTTTACAGCCATTAAGCTATCTATTATTAAAAACACAAAAAGAATATTTACAAAATTAGTGTTGGTGAAGTTGTGGAGAAATCAGAACCCATGTGCACTAGTGGTCAGAATGAAAAATGGGGCAGCTGCTAAGGAAATCAGTATAGTAGTTTCTCAGAAAGAAAATTTAAAACTAGAACTACCATATCATCTAGCGATTCTCCTTCTGGGTATATACTCAAAAGAATTTAAAGGAAGGACCCAAACAGTTATTTGTACCCCCATGCTCATACCAGCATTACTAACAATAGCCAAAATGTGAAAGCAACCCAAGTGTCTATCAGTTGATAAAGGGATAAACACGATGTGGTATATGCGTGCATTAGAATATTTTTCAGCCTTTAAAACATATGGAATTCTGGTACATGTTAGAACATACATGAGCCTTGAAAAAGTTAGGCCAACTGAAACAAGCCAGTTAGCAAAGGATACTTACTGTATTATTCTACTTACCTGAGACATGTAGATCAGTCAAATCCATAGAGATAGAAACCAGAATAATGGTGACTAGGGACTGGTGGGAGGAGGTATGGGAGTTGCCTTTTCATGGGTATAGAGTTCCAGTTTGGGGTGATGAAAACGTCCCAGAAATGGATAGTATTGATAGTTGCACAATGATGTGTATCTACTTAATGCCACTGAACTGTACACTTAACACTAGTAATTTTTTAAATGTTTCTTTTTGAGAGAGAGAGACAGCATGAGCAGGGAAGTGGCAGAGAGAGAGAGAGACAGAGGATCTGAAGGAGGCTCTGTGCTGACAGCAGAGAGCCCAATGTGGGGCTCAAACTCATGAACCGTGAGATCATGACCTGAGCTGAAGTCCAGCGCTTAACCGAATGAGCCACCTGTGTGCTCCTAAAAATAGTAAATTTTATGCTACATGTGTTTTACCACAATAAAAAATAAATGTCATAGTATGGGATCAGGGAGGCATATAGGAAATTTCATTACTTTTCTCCTAATTTTGCTGTGAACCTGAGTCTGATCCTTAAAAACGTTATGACATTCGGTTTTCTTGTGGTTGTCCACTTGTAAAGTACAAGGGTTGAGATAAATTTTACAACATTTTGGCCAAGTCCAACAATAAAGAAAAAGCAGTAATCTGTCATATTCCCATCATCCCACTTTGAGATGTATTCTGGGGCCATGTTGCATTGGCTGTACCATTGTAAAGTGGCTGTACCATTGCAAGGTGGCTGTACCATTTGCGTTCCCGCCAGCCATGAATTAGTTTCTATTGCTCTACATTCTCATAAGCATTTGGCATTGTCAGTATTCCGGATTTTGACCAATCTATTAGGTATGTAGTAGCATCACATTGTTGTTT
This sequence comes from Panthera tigris, assembly GCF_018350195.1. Classification (NCBI taxonomy): domain Eukaryota; kingdom Metazoa; phylum Chordata; class Mammalia; order Carnivora; family Felidae; genus Panthera; species Panthera tigris. Next base: position 5,412,351 of record NC_056669.1, read on the forward strand.
TAATTGGAATTTTCTTAATGGCATATGGTGTTGAGCTTTTTTTCATATATCTATTTGCCATCTGTGTATCTTTTTTTATTTAGTGTGGTCTCTGGTAAGATCTTTGGTGCAATTTTTAATCTGGGTGTTTGTTTTCTTACTGTTGAGTTCTAAGAGTTCTTTGTAGATGTTGTATGACAGCCATCTATCAGGTGTGTCTTTTGCAAATATTTTCTCCCACACTGTGGCTTGTCTTCTCATTGTCTTGACATTGTCTTTAACATAACAGAAGTTTTTCATTTAAATGAAGTCTGGCTTATCAATACTTTCATAGTTTCTGCATTTTGTATTTTTTTATTGTTTTTTGTTTATTTTTGAGAGAGAATGTGCATGTGCCAGGGAGGAGCAGAGAGAGAGGGAGACAGATAATCCCAAGTTAGGGAGACATGAGATGCACAGAGGTCCTACTTGAGACTTGAACTCATGAACTGTGACATCATGACCTGAGCTGAAATCAAGAGATGGATGGATGCTTCACTGACTGAGCCACCAGGCAACCCTGCCTCTGGTGTTTTATGTAAAAAGGCATCACCATTCCTAAGGTCATCTGGGTTTTCTTTTGTGTTTTATCTCCTAAGAGTTTCATAGTTTTACATTTTGCATTTAGGTATGTGGTCCATTTTGATATTTTTGATGAGGAGTGTAAGGTCTTTGTCTATATTCCTTTTTGTTTGTTTGTTTGTTTGTTTTTGCTTGTGGATGCCCTGTTGTTCCAGCACTATTTCTTGAAATAACTATTTTTGCTCCATTGTATTTCCTCTGCTCCTTTGTCAAAGATAACTATATTTATGTGGGTATATTTCTGAGGTGCCTATTTTGTTCTACTGATGCATTTGTTTATCCTTTCACCAATACCACACTGTGTGGATTTCTATAGTTTTATAGTAAATCTTGAAGTTAGGTCAGTCCTCTGAGTTTTTCTTTTCTTTCAGGATTGTGTTGTCTACTTTGGGTCTTTTTTGCCTTTCCATATAAACTGTAGAAACAGTTTGTCAGTATCCACAAAATAACTTGCTGAGATATTAATTGGGGTTGCATGGAATTTATAGATTAAGTTGGGAAGACCTGACATCTTGACAATATTGAGTCTTCCTATCCATGACCAGAGAATGTCTCTTCTTTTATTTCTTTGATTTCTTTTATCAAAGTTTTGTGGGTATTTTATTTATTTTAATTTTTGGAGTGCTAATTTAAATGGTATTTCAGTTTTAATTTCAAATTCCACTTGTCATTGCTGTTATATAGGAAATAATTGACTTTTGTATATTAACCTTGTGTCCTACAACCTTGCTAATAGCCTTGTTTGTTATTTATTATTATTTATAAATCTTGTTTATTATTTACAGGAGGAGTTTTTTTAGTAGATTCTTTCAGATTTTCCACATAGACAATTATGCCATCTGTGAAGAGAATCATTTTTATTTTTTCCTCTCTGATATGTATACCTTTATTTCCTTTTCTTGTCTTACTGTATTAGCTGGAACTTCCAGTATGATGTTGAAAAGCAGTGATGAGATGGGATATCCCTGCCTTGTATCTGATCTTATTAGGAACGTTTTGAGTTTCTCACCATTAAGTATGATAACTAGGTTGTTTTACAGATACCTTCTATTAAGTTGAGGAAGTTCCATTATATTCCTAGTTTACTAAGAGTATTTTTATATTGAATGGATGTTGGATTTTGTCAGTTGCTTTCTCTGAATCTACTGATGGGATCATAAGATTTTTCTTCTTCTTCTTCTTTTTTTGTCTATTGATGCAATGGATTTATTGATTCTCAAATGTTGAACCAGACTTGTATACCTGGGGTAAATCCCACTTGGTTATGGCATGTAATTCTTTCTATATAGTGTTACATTCAATTTGCTAATATTTTGTTGCATTCCTGCTTTTTCTGCATCAACAAAGGAGAGATCTGGGCCCATGCTACAGCTTTCAAGCAGAAATCAGAGAGGAGAATGTGATCGTGCTTCTACAGGCCAGTCCTCATGAGCAGATCATCCTAGAGCTATGAAATACTTGGTTTTGGTTAAGAATCTTGAGTGTTCTATCCCATAGACAGATGCTGATTAAATCAGCAGGCCTAAAAAGAAAGATAAAAATTACCTTTTGAAAAAGTTATTGGATACATTTTTCACTCTCTGCTACACTGTAAATTGCTCTGAGGTAACAAAGAACTCAAGAAGTTGGGACAAACATGCTGAAATAGAACTCTCTATAGCTTTGAACATTTTGTGGATCATGGAGTTGCAGAAATAAGAGAGATAATTTTGAATTTAGAAGCCACCTTAAATAATGGGTCAAATACTAAACAATTTTTTGGCTTTTCTGAAAATTTGGCCTGGTTGATTTTGTATCTGATTTTCTTAAATCACGAGCTTGGATTTAAATGGTAGAATGTTGGTACCCATGTATCTTTTTGGAATAGACTGAATTTAAAAGAGTCTTTTTTCAGGGGAGGGTGGGTGACGGGTATTGAAGAGGGCATCTTTTGGGATGAGCACTGGGTGTTGTATGGAAACCAATTTGACAATAAAAAAAATATATTAAAAAAAAGTCTTTTTTCTATTTAGGTACCTAAAGTACTTGACATTATCAAACTGTTCCATCAAATGCCCTGTTGAAAGGAATAGAGACACCTTTCAATGGGAAATAGATAAACAAGAGACAAAATAATCTCCATCAGATTACAAAACAAATTATAAGAGGACACTTGAAAGAAAAAAAATAGGTTATATCACATTCTCAAATGGAATATGTTTTATGTGACTTAAGAGCTGCTGAATAGCTGTTTCTGCCCCAAATTATCCTTTATTTCATTTTTTCTGTTCTACCCGAAATTCTGCCAATTAGAGATTCATTTTAGAAAATTAAGTCTTAAATAAAAACTCCAGGGCTCTGAGCCTCTTCATTGTTCACACATTTGTATCATTTAGTTTTATTTTGTTTTGTTCCTCATTGAGCTGAACTGTGCTGAAGGAAGTGATAGTGGATGATGGGAAGAGATGGAGAGGTAATCCTGGGGCATTTAATATGCTATCATTAACCACTCTAAGGCAGTGGTCTGAATCCTGGTCCTTACCAAGGGACCTATTTTTTTTTTCAATATATGAAATTTATTGTCAAATTGGTTTCCATACAACACCCAGTGCTCATCCCAAAAGGTGCCCTCCTCAATACCCATCACCCACCCTCCCCTCCCTCCCACCCCCCATCAACCCTCAGTTTGTTCTCAGTCTTTAAGAGTCTCTTATGCTTTGGCTCTCTCCCACTCTAACCTCTTTTTCTTTTTTTTTCCTTCCCCTCCCCCATGGGTTTCTGTTAAGTTTCTCAGGATCCACATAAGAGTGAAACCATATGGTATCTGTCTTTCCCTGTACGGCTTATTTCACTTAGCATCACACTCTCCAGTTCCATCCACGTTGCTACAAAAGGCCATATTTCATTCTTTCTCATTGCCACGTAGTATTCCATTGTGTATATAAACCACAATTTCTTGATCCATTCATCAGTTGATGGACATTTAGGCTCTTTCCATAATTTGGCTATTGTTGAGAGTGCTGCTATAAACATTGGGGTACAAGTGCCCCTATGCATCAGTACTCCTGTATCCCTTGGATAAATTCCTAGCAGTGCTATTGCTGGGTCATAGGGTAGGTCTATTTTTAATTTTCTGAGGAACCTCCACACTGCTTTCCAGAGCGGCTGCACCAATTTGCATTCCCACCAACAGTGCAAGAGGGTTCCCGTTTCTCCACATCCTCGCCAGCATCTATAGTCTCCTGATTTGTTTATTTTGGCCACTCTGACTGGCGTGAGGTGATATCTGAGTGTGGTTTTGATTTGTATTTAGGGGACCTATTTTTGAATGAAACAAAGTCACAAAACAGATCAATGCCTAAACTCCTCACCCTGCAAAGGACAATTACATCGGAATCCTTGTAGATGGAAAGTATTTTTGGTTTTTGTTTTCTCTTTAAGGTGTCCAGGATGATTTTAACTCAACAACAGAGACTTAGGACTACTCTGTCTTGGTCCTGAGGTCCAGATTATACCCTTATCAGTTAAATTAGAATTTCTGGAGCAAGTAAACTAGGCAGTGGTGGTTTTTCCCTCAAAGACACCAAAAGAATTCCACTGTGCAGTGCAGTCTAGGGAATACTGCTCTTTAGTTTACATCAGAATAGCCTGGAGGACCAGTTAAAAGATGTATCCCTGAGCTGCACCCTCAGAATTCCTGATTCAGCTATACTGGAGAAGGGCCTGTCAATTTGTTTTTCCAACAAGTTCCCATGTGGTGCTGGATAATGCAGGTTTGGGAATGCACTAGGTAGGATCATTTTGGAAACCTATTCAGTATTAACTGCTAAAGGTAGTTATCCGTGACCTACCCAACAAATTTTCCTCCTACAAAGATGTGTATTTTTATATACCAGGAGACATGTATAAGAATGTTCCTTGGCAGTATTATTTTTAATGACCCAAAACTAGAAGCAAACCAAGTCTCTTCCAGTAGAATGATAAGACAATTTCTGCCATGTTCAGACAATGAAATAACATACAACAATAATAACATAATAATGAACTTGTGTGTCTACACAAAACAGTATGGATGATTCTTTAAATGTAATATTGAACAAAAGGAACCAGATCCATCCCCAAAAAATATACAATATTATTTCATTTATATAAATCTCAAATACACTGGACAAGTCTAAAAGAACACTATTATTTGGGAATTTATACTGCAGGTTAAAAGTACAGAAAAAAATCAAATATGTAATTGCCTTGGTATAGATAGTGGTTTCCTTTGGGGGTGACAGAATATTTTTATTGGGAAGTGTCTTTTGGGGGCTTCATGGACATGGTAGTGTTCTATCTCTTGCAAGATGGTTATATAGGTGTTTTGTTTATAATAATTGCAAAAATACTTGTATTTTATGTACTTTTGTATATGCCTATAATAACTCACAATAAGCCATAATCAAACAGCAAACAATAAAATTAGAAAGGCCAAGTCACTAAAAAAAAAAAAAATTAAATAGACTCAACACTAAATTGAAAGCTGAAACAAGACAAATTTCAAATTGTCTATTGTAAGGAAAATTTTACTGAAGTCAACTCTATGAAGTAAGTAGAGAATGTTTCAATTTTTTTGTTTGTTTGTTTGGAAAACTAGAAGAGAACTATTTGCATTGATTTTGATCTTTGGGGGAAAATGGTGACAACTGGTGCCTTATTTGTGAGATAAACTGGTTTATACCTGTTGTCCCAGTGTATTATTTACAACACCTTTTCATTCTCAAAGTGTCCTCATTTGGACAACAAATTAAGAGGTTATGTGTGTTTGTAGAATCATTTTGTTAGACACCTGAAACATTAGAAAAATATGTCTTTCCAATGATGATTTTTAGTCTGTGCAGCAAGAATATCCAATGGGGTAAAGGGAGAATGTGTTATTCATATGTACATTGTTTGGGAAAAAAAACACAATGCATTTCCAAAGCTATAGCCTTTCTTTTCTGTTAAGAGCTTTTTTCTTTTCTCTATATTTAAAAGGTTTTTCTCTAATAGTCACACTGAAATTAATCAGTTTGAGTGTTCATACCCAAACTGCCAAAAAACAAGCTGACTTCTTAAAAAGTAAAAAATAATAATAATTTAAAAATTTAGAAAAAGGCTGAGTACACCACGACCCCCAAACCTAAGGATTAAATATTCAACATCTGCAATGCCATCTGCTTTTAAATGTCGATGTCACTTTCAGAACTTTTCCCAATGATCAATGAAACTTGAAATCATGCAGGAGAAGTGCAGTAATACTAAAAGGGAGTTGGGGGGGGGGGGGGATGAGAGTCAAAGCATAGAGGTAGAAGAACCCGGGCTAAGTTTCTCCCAACTTGAATTTGGAAGTAAAATTCCTAAGTAAAACACAGGGAACCTCAAAGTGTTGTTCCCACGCAGTCACATCCTCCATTTCTCCTACCCACTCTCGGGAAAGAAAAAGCTAAAGCTTTTAGATCAGATTGAAATCACTGAGGAAAAGGTATTAATACGCGCCTAATTCTCAGGCCCTCAGGATAAACTCCCACTGACGTCAGCAGGAGGTTTCTTTGCATAACAGTTGTGAATCCATCTCAATATGTCTCCACTGTGTTATTTAGAGCGCTGCCATTTTAGGAAGGGAGCTTCAAAGACCTCACCTATCAGTGCTGGGAAATTGGCACTCTGAGTCCCAAAAGCCCAGATGCAATAACCTGCTCCTGGCTGTTTCTGCAAGATGCTGCTTGAATTTTGTATTTGCAAGGGAGAAATGGGATGAGAGTTTGCCTGATTCTGGAAAATTAGCTTTCATGGCCATTGTCAATTTAAAAGTGTGAGGACTGGCCATTAGAAATGATGTTGCTAATTTGGAGGAGCCACGAGTTCACTGACAGACATTCAAGCCATGTCTGAACACACACAGACTGGTTAAGGGAGGAGAAACTGGTTATCTTCAGCCACAGATCTTTCTAAAAATTAACGTATCAGCATAGCATCACTGGTTGCAAGGGATAAAGCCCATTTAAGCCAGTTTAAGTTAAGGTGAATTTAGTTTTAGGATAAGGATAAGAAATGAAATAAGCCAAGCCTCCTGGGGACAGACACTAGAACAGAAAATTCTTGTGCACATTCATTCTTTGTGTTTTTAAAGCATGAGATTCTCCTTTATCTCTGCTTCCTTCTTTTCTCTCTTGTTGAGTTTCATGTGATTTCACATTCCTCTGCTTGCTGACACTTCGATTCAATTTTCCACTATCTTCTGAATAACATCCCCTGTATCTCCAAGTACAACTTCTCAAAAGAAAGAATCTAATTAGTCCCTCTCCATCTACATGCTGGTTCTTCTTGTGTTTGCATTCAATCTAAGCCACATCAGCTGGTGGTGAGGAGTCACTTCCTTCAAAAGGGGCTGTGAATGGGATACATTCTAGAAAGGGTAGTGTGGACTGGGTGAGTGCTCCCATAATGTCTGGATCACAAGTTTATACAAATTAATTAAAATTAATGTGTTCAGTATGGACCTGTGTAGAGATGCCCAAAGTGCTAGCTCTTCTTGCCTTCTCTTCCAGATCAGTATAAAAATTCAGAGAATAGATAACCAGCTTTCAGATGACAATGTTGAGGCCACAGTTGGAGATTTCAGTCTCCTGCAATGGAAATGTATCTTTTAATGTTCATTTATTCTTGAGAGAGAGAGATAGAGAGAGGGGAGGGGAGGGGGAGAGAAAGAGGGAGACAGAAGATCTGAAGCAGGCTCCAAGGTCTGGGCTGACAGCAGAGAACCCACTTCGGGACTTAAACCCACCAACTGCAAGATTGTGATGTGAGCTGAAGTTGGATGCTTAACCAACTGAGCCACCCAGTTGCCCCAGGTTGATACATTTCTAATATGCTTCTGTTTAACACTCTTTCCCCGCAAATGTGAAGTGAGGAGTTGCTTATATATTACATAAATAATGATAAGAATGCATTTGGGTTTTGCTACAAAATTTCAAGATTTCCCAAACATCATGCATTTGGGTTCTACTGAGCTTCTCAATGTATTTTAAGAGACAGTTGGGTAATTGAAATTTTAATCAATATTTGGATGCTCTGTTTTTCTATAGTTTTAATTTAATCTTCTAGTTAATTTTTTCTCTAAGGTTAGAATATTCAGTTTATTTTCCTTACTTGAAAGAAAAGTATGTTATTATTTTTGATCAATTCAAAATTAGTTTTGACAAAAATTATATATTCTGATATGTGCTGCTAGAGATTTACACAGGGAATGTGATCCATTTCTAGGAAAAACAAACTGCTTTTCCTAACGAATTCAAGAAAGATGAAGAAAAGTGAAAAAAATTAAATTTCCCTGTTTCCTTTTAACCTATTATCTTGGCCTTAATATTTCATTTGTGGAAAGTTTGGTGTGCTTTTTATCTTAATTGCCTTGACATCTTATATTATCGTAATGTGTAAAAATTTCCATTGAACATTTTAGGGTTTTCAAGGTGTAGTTATTAGCATATAGGAGTGTCATGAAACTTATCTTTGCAATTTATTTATTTTTAACCAACTTGACTTATTCCTCAAAAGCTGATGATCTGAGAAGGGGTAGGGAAGGTAAGCAAGATCTTTCAGTTGCTTAATCTCCAGCCAGGAGATGTTACCAGCAGCTAATCTCTGCTAACTCCATTCTGGGCATGGATATAGTTTGGCCTAATATTAGAAACTGCATGCTGAGTGTCTCCTGGCTGTGTAGTTATACACGTCACTTGGTGAATATGTGTGGCAGTGAACATCAAAGGAAATGTCAACAATTAAGGATGGGATTTTTTTAAGTGAGCAACTGAATAATGGATTTAACTTTATTCATTCATTTATTTATTGGACCATTCACTCAATGAAGCAGCAAGTGTTTAACAAGTGTTTTTCGAACACCTACTATGTACTAATCACTCTGCTAGATATGGGGATAAATGAATAAATAATAATCCTGTCCCTGCCTAAGCTCATTGGGGAAGACTGTCACACAGACAACTTTCATGTGAAGGCCATGGAAGTGTGAGAGTGAAAGAAGGAAGACATAACTGAGTTTGGGGATCAAAGAATGCCTTTATGTGGGGACAACATTTAGGTAAAGAAATGATGGAGATAGGCAGGATGGTTATGAAGTAGGAAGGACAATTTCCCATTTGGGGAACTGGAAACCAGAATAGTGGGCCACTAGAAAGCTTTGGATAAAGTGGCTCAAGGCAAGAATGGGCTGTAGAATAAGAGTCATAGTAACCTGAGGTCATAATCTACATAAACAGTGTGGGGCTCGATATTCAGGACAATGGACAACTCATGCATTCTGAGCCAGGGATGGCGTGATGTCATTTATTTTCAAAATAACACCAGAATGAAATAGATAATCCACAGGGAAAGTGCAATAAAGTGGCTTTGAAATAGAGTGGGGCAATGGAAGTAAGGGAAGTGGATTGATTGAAGACCCCTCCAGGAGTGTATTCTGTCTGTCAGCAAGTTCTTATATTTATGACAGAGGCAAAAACCATGAGTGGGGTTCAAGCAATTGGGTACATTGTAGCACCATTTACTGAGATGGGGAATATTGAAGAGAGAGGAAGCTATGGACTGGATTGAGCCCCCTCAAGTTCATATGCTGAAGTCCTAACCTCCAGTGTGACTGTAATGGGAGACAGTGCCTTGTGCAGATGTCTTACAGGTGCGAGGCCATAAGGAGCAGGCCTAGATCCCTTATAAGAAGAGGAAGACACCAAAGTCCTCTTTTCTGCTCCATGAGGACACAGCAAGTAGGTGGCCATTGGCAAGCCAGGAAGAAACCAAATTGCTTGAATCTTGATATTGGACTTCTAAGCCTCTGTGACAGGTAGATTACTGTTGTTTAAACCAACCAGCCTGTGGTATTTTTGTCATGGCACAGTTAGCTGACTAAGACATAGGGTTATGGAGGGTGCTTATAAATTGAGATGGATTTGGGCTAATTGATATAATGGGTGTGGAGGTCACAGTGAGGTCTAAGCCACAGATCAAAATCGTGACATCATTGGCATTTATAACAATTTGAAGTCACAAATATAAATGAGATCATCCAATGCTAGTATATAGATAAAAGAGTATGAACCAAATAATTAGTCCCTCTTATGTACAGAATTTGGTGAAGGAGTTGTAGCCTCCAGCCAAATACATTGAGAAGGAGTCCAAAAACCTGAGAGGTTAGTTATCAGGACTTTATGATACTAGTTAGGGAAGCCAAGAGAAGAATGTATTAAAGCAGAAGAGTAGTAGTCAATTATGGTGAATATTGCTGAAAGGCCAAATAAGAGAAAGATAAAGAAGCTACCATTAGATTTGGCAGTGGAAAAATCATTGGTGACCACTAGGAGAACAGTTTTGGTGTAATGGTATAATAGAATCCACATTTAAATGAATCAAAGTAAAGGAGTAGAGGCATCTGTCATAGATTGTGTGTGTGTGTGTGTGTGTGTGTGTGTGTGTGTGTGTGTGTGTGTGATATTTGATTCTGAAGGAAGCAGAGTAATAAGAGGGTAATTGATATAATGTGTGTTAATGATTCCTCTAGGGGGGTTAGGTCTAGGATGAGTCACAGTAGTTGCTCCTTAGGCAATGAATATATCTCTATATCTAGCACCCTAAAAATTATATAACAGAATCTTTCGCTACCATCTCTTATGGAAACGTTACTTTTGATGTAATTATTTTTGTGTTAGGTTTTCAAGAAAGCACCTCCACAGTTATGGCATGAGTTGTCTACAGTTCCATTTCTTTGAAAATGGAATCTTTTTATTTCCTCTCTCTAGTTAGGAAGTAGTTTTGTGCCCCCGAATTCTGGCTGCTTTGCTTGGGTCTTTGTTACTTAGTCTTCCAGAACTTTGGAGCAGCCTATCTGCCTCTCCAGGCCTCTGTTTATTTCCTACTTTCAAAATTTCTTACATGGATCTTGGTCCATCTTCACGGAATTCTTTCTGCATACTTTTAGACTTCCATGATGACAACTTGACTCTCAGATCATGTTCCATCACCTGGGGTCTTGGCATCCTTTGGACATATTTTCCTTCTTCATGGCTTCCAGTCTACACATGGGTTATACACACAATGGTTTGAGTTCTTTAAGCCTAGGATCTTTCCTGTAAAGGTTGCTGTGAATGCCAAATTAAATGCTGGCTATTAATCGTGGTGACAATAATGTCCAGTAGTGACCTAAATAAATTGTTTATCTAGCTTTATTTTCCTGCTCAGATTTGTGATTTAGTTTTTTATTATTAGGTCAGCTGGAGTCTAATAATAAAAAGGTGATCTTTAAATATCTTTCACCTCTTCATGTTATAAATTAATAAAGTTTTGGGGCATTCTTGAGTTTGAGCTTTGTGTCAGGCTCTGTGCTGACAGCTCAGAGCCTGAAGGCTGCTTCAGGTTCTGTGTCTCCCTCTCTTTCTGCCCCTCCCCCACTTGCACACTGTGTCTGTCTGTCTCTCTGTCTCTCAGAAATAAACATTAAAAATTTTTTCGAAAGAGAAATTAATAAAGTTTAAACAAACTGCAACACTATTTTAAATGGTAGTCTGTCCTGATTGTTTTGTGACAACTCTTTTTTGCAAATAGGAGATAAAAAAAATTTCATAAATGGCTCATTGGTCATTAATCCATTTACCATTTCTGGTTTCTAGTAGAATTACATTCTCTAAAGTATAGGGAACAACACGGATGAAATAAGAGTAAGGGATGTGATCAAGAAAGTGAGAAACAAATGTCAGATTTACTGCTACATTTGTCTTCCTACCCCAGAGTTTGCCTCACTGTAGTATCAATTAAATGTTAGGCAAGCACTGTCCAGTAGAAACATGAAAAGCCATACATGTAATTAAAGAAAACATTCTTTTCACATATATAATTTCATCTATATAATTAAAAAATTTCTACTAGTGACATTTACCTTAATAATTCATCTTTATTCACTTTTATATTAATTTGTGTCTTAGCTTTACTGATATAATTGACATATCATGCAATTCACCCATTTAAAACCTACACTTCAGTAGTTTTCAGTATATTCACAAAATTGTGCAATAATCACCAGAATCACTTTTGGAATATTTTCATTGGTCTCAAAAGAAACACTAGCACAATTATCTGTCTCTTGCTCTTTTGTCCCAACCTCCTCCCCTAGCCCTTGGAAGTCATGAATCTTCTTTCTCTCCATAGATATGGCTATTCTGGACACTGTCTTTGGCTGTCACTCACAGTGTGTAGCCTTTTGAATAAGGCTACTTTCATTCAGACAATGCATTTGAGATTAATGGGTGTTGTAATCTGTATCAGTAGTTCATTCCTTTTTATGCCATTATACAGCTACATCACAGTTATTCATTTATCTGTTAATGGAGAATTGGGTTACTTCCATTTGGGGTTATTATGAATAAAGTTGCTACAGACATTCTCACACAGGTTTTGCTGTGGACTGAAGTTTTAATTATTCTTAGATAAATGTTTGGAGGTAGGATTGGTGGATCATAACACAAGTGTTAAATATTTAACTTGATAAAGAAGGGTCAAATTGTTTCTCAAATGTCTGCCCCACAATACTTTCTGATGTCACTGTGTGGGTTTCAGTGGTTTCATATTGTTGCTAGCACTTAATATGGGGTCATTGTTGGTTTTTTTCTTTGCCAAACTAATAGGTGTGATGGTATAGACATATTTAAAAAGTTTAAAAAGATGAAATTAATTTCTAAAATATATTTTATTTAATCCAATTTATAAAACATTTTATCATGTCAACATGTAATAAATATAGCAACTATTAATATATTATTTTCTAATAGAATTAATATTAGTTCTCATGCTAAATTTGGAAATTTGGTGATGTAAATTTGGAGATGTAAATGCTAAATATTCCCGATTAATGTGAAGTAGAGTCCTATCAAAACAAAGTTCTGTTTAACTTAAAATATTTGATACTGTTTCAGTCTTTAAATTTAAATATATTGAAATAAAATAAAATGAAAATGCAATCCTTTAGGTGCACTAAGCACATTTCAAGTGCCTCACAGTTACATGTGACTGATGGCTAGGACAATGGACAGCAGAGGCAAACATATTCCTCATTCACTGCCACCCACCATATCTGATAGTTTTCCCAATCTCTGAACCATGAAGCACTCTAAGAGGTAGACTTACTCAAGATTAAACCATACTTAATGCCACCATGTTGGATTCAGTGCCCTATTTTGGGGATCCCATGGTATTCAGTGCTTAGACCTTTTAAAGTATTTAACTCATTATGCTGTAATAGTGGATTTAATTTTTACTCTTCTTGACTTATTCCATATTCCCTCTGGGCACAAAGTTATGTCTTTATTTACCAGTGGTTCCTCAGCACCTAGAATAGCACCTAGCACACTGCAGTAGGTACTCAATAACTGTGTGTTGAAAGAGTAAGGAACAAATTAATGCAAAAGTACTGTTGCACTGGTGCAGTAACACTTGGCCAAACAGTTTCTTCTTGCATGTATGGTACGCAGCCTGTTAACACTCAGTTGAGGATGGTCTTACCTATATTCAATATTGAGGCTGGCAGCTAGTTGAATTTTCACTTCCCGTTGAATTTTACCAATGCTAGGGAAACTCTATTTCGAGCAGGTGCATCCAGCTCATAGAATCAGTTTATTGGCCAGATAAAAAACGTTCTGAGTGAAAGCATGGATCGACCTCAGAGGTGTTCTTTCCTGTCATTTGAGAACAGGAGCTGTGTCTCATCCAAATCCTGTTGGGGTTCAGGCTCAGTGGCAGAAGTAGAGGAAAGAGGTAGCGTAGTCCCTGTAAAGTGAAGATCTAAGAAGAGCACAGTGCAGAAGGCCTGGAGATCAAGCCAATATTCATCAAAGAGCAAGCTGAGAGAGGGCTGGGGCTGAAGAAGAGGGAAACACTGCTCCGAATCACAAAATAAGTATGCCACTGAAGAAGGAGAAGGAGGAGGAGAAGGAGAAGGAGAAGGAGAAAGGGAGAGGAGGGAAGGAAAGAAAGGAAGGAGGAAAATACAAAGCCTTCAGAAGACAGTTTTCACAGATGAGTAGTCCAAGCCAAAAGCATGAATTTTAAAGGGATGTTGAGGATCATGTGCTGAAAGTATCTGGAACAGAGGTAGATTTCTTATTCCTCTAGGGGATCACAGAGACCCCTCCTGAAATACATAGTTACACCCAAAGCCATATTAGACCTCAAGACCAAAGGACCTGAGGGACAAAAATTGATTGGCAGTGTGACTGAAATGAACAGAAGTAATAGGCCATGCATAAAAAACAGCATTAAACCTGTGCTTTAAAAGACTTGAACAACACAGTTCATACCAAAGAGGTATCTGTGTACGGCTCACAATAATGCTTCTCCTGTGGTTGAATTTATGTCTTATCCAACCAGGGAGATAGAGGACAAGGCCTTGGAGTGAGAGAGAGGATGCTCAGGGTGACCATATTTATTGAGAGTGCAAGGGATGGCCAACTGAACGAAACACCAGATAACAGACAAAACTGGGAATTGTCTCAGGCGACCAGGACATACAATTACCGTGGATGTGTTACCACTTGGAGTCTGAATTGTGTCTCCCCAAAATGCACATGTTGAAGCCTTAACCTCCAAAGTAACTGCCTTTGAACGTAGGATCTTGAAGGAGGCAGTTAAAGGTGGAATGAAGTCATAAAGTTAGGGCCCTGAGGCCTCACCAGAAGGCAACTCTGTGAACAACTGGGTGTTGGCATCCAGAACTGTGACAACATGCATTTCTATTATTTAAAGAAACCCCCTTTGTTCTGTGGCCTTCAGTCATGGCAACCTGAGATGACTAATTCCACCACCAAGTCAAATCTTCATTTCCTTGACCAGAGTCACAAACCGGGTAGAAGAGATGATAAGGCCAGTGTTGCTGGCGACTGCCTGGCATGTCTGCATTTTAGGGGGACAGCACTGAAGTGCTTCTGGCTCTGGAGATGAGTTTCTGAATCAAGTGTTCTGTTTTTGTCCAGCTGGTCTTCTTCTTTGGAAAAAAAAAAAAAAAGAAAGAAAGGAAATGAAAGTAAAGAAAAGAAAAAAGCCAGGCTTAATCAGATATTCCAAGGATGAAGTCAGGGTTATTCAGTCCAAAATGTGTTCCAGAAAAAGTCAGGAATCGGAAGGCTGAGTCTGGAAGGAGCCAGGGGTAGAGCTGTGACTTTGTTCAAGCAGAAGGCCATCTATTTGGAAGTGGAAAAGGCATATGTTTCTGTTTGGATAATGGTATTTGTAATGCCCCTCACACGTGTCATGTGTGCTGGGGGTACTAAGCACCCTATTAAGTGGAAGGCACACAAAATGAGTGAGATCTCTTCCCTTTGGTTAAGCGGGATATATGTTTATGACAGAATCTCATAAGAGTTATTTAAAACGATGTCTTGATATGGGCAGATGTCCATGATGGTGTTAAATGTATTTAAAAAGTAAGCCTCAGACCAGTTTGTACCCTGTCTTAAGTATGGAAGCATCTATCAAAATCTCAATATTATAAATATAAATGCATATGCCTGGAAGATTTCGGGTAGCATACACATGAATCTAGTAACTGATTACATCTGGAGAGTAGACTTAGGGCTAGAAGTAAGGGGGAAGGAGAGAGTTAATTTCAGTAACGACAGATTATAGTTGGTCCAGAAGAAGTTAATGAATTTGCAGTCTAGTTACAGAAGAGATGAGTAAAAACAAGTGCAGTAAAGCACTCTAAGTGCTAAAACAGAAATATGCATAGGGTTAAGCAAGGCTATGAAGAGGGGAGTGTTCACTTTTATATGGAATGGTCAGAAATGACTTTTCCAGGGGAAGGGATGCATGAGCTAAGTTTTGAAAAAGGGGAAATTAAAAAAGGGAGCGAGGAATCTGCATCATGTGGAGAGAGAACCCGAGCTAGGAAACATCATTGAACATTTAAGAATCTGCATATGGTGCTCTAAGTCCACTCCAGCCAGCTGGATATATGGGGGGCAGTGCAGGGAGATATGGCTGTGGATAAGATTGATGAGGGAGGTAATAATTGGCACTAAGAGTTAATAAACAATGTTGAGAGGTAAATATTGTCCTAAGAGCTTTGTCTTCATGGAGGGCAGTGAGGAAGTTGAGACAAACTTTGGGTAAAGGTTGAGTGGACAACAACACCAAATAGTACATCAAAGATCAGTCCTAACAGGCCTGGGCAGAGTTCTCTGCTTCAACAATTATGAGGTCACTGGTTACCTCTCTTACAGTGTTTCACGAGTTGAAGAGTGACACTCATTCTGGCCAATGGTAGTAAATGACATGGCTGCCAAGCATTTGATTACCTTGGGAGCTCAGGTCTCCTGTAGCTTGAGACACAAGCTCACACAAGGTGAGGTGGCCTTTGCCTCACATGTAGACTGGAAATTGCTTAGTGTCCATTATCAGCCAGTGAAGAAAATTGTCTAGAGGAAGTGATAGGGAAGGACACTGACCTTCATCTGGAACCTCCAAAAGCCCATGGTAGCTGGGTCTTCCACAGCTTCATGATGTTTAATCAGATAGGCCTGGAGAATCTGGAGCAGAGGAACCAGATGCCTCAGGGAGGCCAGAAGCAGCAGCCTGGGTCAAACAGCCACTGAATGAAATAGTTCTCTTTGAGAGTTTTATAGATAGCTTAGAACTTCTTTCCTGTGAGATTTCTGGGGATGGACATCGAAACATATTCCCATCTGGTTCTACCCAGATCTATTGTTCCCCATAAATAACTACCTCTGCCTTAATTAACATGTCCCACTGAATGCAATTCTACTTTAAGGTTAGAAACTGGGCTTTCATTGTTCCATACCCTTACTTAATGTACACAAAAACTCCTTGCTAAAGAGACACTGTGATGATATGAAAATATGTCAGCAGAATAAAAGTTGTCAGAAAATACCAAACAATAAACCAAGAAAAGTAGTGTTAGGCATCAGGCCCACTTGGACTCAAATGTTGGCTTTTCCACTTGGCTAGATTATAGGACTTCAAGCCTCCACTGCTCTGCCACAAATTGGGAAGAATGTGTGACCTACCTCATGAATTTTATT
Organism: Panthera tigris; assembly: GCF_018350195.1. NCBI lineage: Eukaryota > Metazoa > Chordata > Mammalia > Carnivora > Felidae > Panthera > Panthera tigris. Next base: position 5,429,042 of record NC_056669.1, read on the forward strand.
TGGACGTTCAGCTGAGATAGGGCATTGAAAGGCCTTAGCATACCATCATACAGAAAATAAGAACCTGTAAAAGAGCTGTGTCTCATTATTATTTTAAGAATCCATCACTTCATAATTTTATCTGACAAGTTTTGCTTGAAAATGGACTCAATGTAATTTATTTTCAAGTGTGTCGTTAAAGGCCATCTCAGGTTTTAATACATATACTCATGGTAAGCCATCTGAAATCCTCTGGGCTCTTGAGACCTACTGTTTTTTAAAAATCTGATAATAAAGCACTGACCATGTATAGGAATCTATTTTTTGTGACTCTGTCCTTAAAGTGTAGTGAATTAATGTATTACCTGTCTCATACCTTAAATGTATGTGAAATATCCTGTTGTAATGATTTGAGTAGTGCGTTATAGTAGAAAATGTGATTTTCGTTTTGAGGGTAGATAAGTCCAGATCTGATACCCAGAAGCATTACTGACTACTTCTATGGCCTCACCCAAGGTATTTTAAATTCAAGCTGAGAAACATTGAGTCATCACTATATGCCAGTGCATGTCCAATTTGATTCCTACGATACATGCTTGAAATAGGTACTATTAATCCCATTTCATGAATGAAGACTATGAGAGAGGCATTACATCAATTGCTAAACATCACAAGTAGGGAGTAGAGCTAGGATTTGAACCCAGGTCTGTGAACACTCTTTACCATTTGTACTATGCACTGTCAGTAAAGTAAGGTTAAAGAAACTCACTTTGCACAGTTATTATGAACATTGGTGTTAAATAACAAAAATTCAACCAAGTAAATCCAAAGATCTAACTGGCTTTATCGAACGGTTCATGAATCAGGCAGCATCCCACCCAGCAAAGAATAAGGAGCAAATTCCAGCTTCCAGGAAAGAAAAGGTTTTTAAGGTCAGAGAGGGAAAGGAGACTAGGAAAGTATTAACACAGAAAGCACTGTTTGAGGCAAGGTTGCCCTCCTAAGGGGAACCCAAAGGGTCTTTCATGGGATTTCCTCCTAGTGCTGAGCAGGAAGTTCTAGGCTGGCTGGTTAAAGGTCACGTTCCCAGGGGGTTGAAACCACAGGGAAGTTGGGTGCTAAGTCTTGGTTTGCTGATGTGGGGCTCTAACATGAGTGATTCCATTTTGGGGCTGAGTTGGTTTTTTTTTAAGTTTATTTATTTTGAGAGAGAGAGAGAGAGAGAGTGAGTGAGCAAGCACAAGAGAGGGATAGAGAAAAGGGAAGGGAGAATCTGAGCCACCCAGGAACCCTAATCTGTAGTTTTCTTTTTTACATTAGTGATAATGCATTTCACAGAGTAAACTGTAAATGTTAACAATTTTTAAATTCTCATTTCGGAGAATCACAGTAATCTGAAATGGACCAAAAAAACAAACCAAAACAAAACAAAAAACTAGTATGTTGGAATTCATAAAATACTCCTAGGTTTCCAAATATACCACGTGACAATAAATTGCATAGTGTGGGCAGACTCAGTCCTGAGAATGTCATATATACTGAAAGCATCAAACTTTTAATAAAGAAAAATAGGTCAGCACTCTCTTCGGTATTGACAGAGAGTGAGCAGAGTCCATGTTTAAATTTCTGTCTGATGACACATTTTACCCACTGCTCATTTTGTGTGAAATGAGGAAGAAAGAACAGTTCTCTTGGAATTTTTAATCAGCTGCACAATGAGTTTCTGTGCATCCTCATGCCTTTCATATTCAAGAGAAGAAAAGTATGTTCACGCTGTTTTCTTCTCTACTTTCCCTCCCCTCATACTGGACATTTTATTCTTCATGTTTTCCACCCTGTCCTTACCATTTCAACTTCGGATAAAACTTAATGAGTACTTTACATGATAGTGAAAAATCAACACCATTTGCAAATATGTCAGATTATGCTAAATAAGATGGCAGTTTGCCAAACGTTTTATTCTTTAATTTTTATTTATTTTTTTCAAGTTTATTTATTTATTTTGAGAGAGAGAAAGAGCACAGGTGGGGAAGGGGTAGAGAAGAAGGAGAGAGAGAATCCCGAGCAGGCTCCATGCCTTCAGCGCAGAGCCCTAAGTGGGGCTCAGACTCATGAACCCTGAGATCATGACCTGAGCCTAAATTAAGAGTCCATCAATCAACCCACTGAACCACCAGGCACCCCTGCCACACATATTTTAAATGGCACTTAACTATTAGCATTGCTGTGTTTGTTCACCTTCAGAAATAGGAAAATAGCTATAACGATAGATTTTACTTTACACCAAAACAATTCAAAGAACTGATAATTAGTGATCTTTCCCCCATCCCTGTCAAGTCCTCAGATTCAATCAAAACTAGATAATCCAGACTAACAGAGAGGAGATATGGTGTTGGACAGTGACAGGTGTTTCTCCCAATCCCTCTGGGGTGGGCTTCCCCTGCCCATACATTCAAAATCCTGTCCATGTAACCACACCCCACCACGGCCTGGGCCTCCCACAGATTTCCCAAACAGCCAAAGAAAAAGACAAGTGTTCAGTATTGCCCAAGGAGCGAAAATAAGCCCAGTCTCAGCTCATGTATTATTTTGGATTTAGTATCCCCCCAGCAATCAGTGATTGCCCCTTAACATGCCCCCAGTAGGTGAATATACAGTTAGGACATCTGATTAGGGTTAAGCCAGAGGACGTGCTTACCATCCAAAAGTGTAGATATGTTGGAATTTTCAAAGTGTGCTTTATCTCGTACTCCCCACCTCTGCCAGAAATCAACACCACAGCTTATTTCCAATCTATAATTAATAACTGAAATAGCCAAAGTAAGCTCATTTTTTATTCAGATTTGGATTCCATTTTTATATATGTCTACATATTTTGGAAAATCAGCTAAAATCTTATGTATTTGTCTAGCACATTCTAAATTAGCATTTTCTCCCCTTCTTCCATCCCTTCCTTCCTTTTTTCCTCCCTTCTTTTCTTCTCTTTTACTGCTTTCCCCTTTCTCTTCCCTTCTATTTCTTCCTTTTTTACCCTTTCTGCCTTCCTATCAGCATTTTATTATGTGTGTTATTTTATACTAAATGATTATACTAGTTACTTTACACTAAATGGTCAGGCAAGGTCTTATCAAAGGACTTTTAATCCAGCTGGCCAACTGGCCATTTAGCCTACTCAGGAAAAGCTAATCAAGGAAACCTTAAAGTGATATTTTTAATGTTTATTTATTTTTGAGAGACACACAGAGAGAGAGAGAGAGAGAGAGAGAGAGCAGGTGCAAGGGCAGAGTGAGAGGAAGACACAGAATCCAAAGCAGACTCCCAGCTCTGAGCTTTGAGCAGAGAGCCCGATGCGGGTCTTGAACCCACAAACCGTGAGATCGTGACCTGAGCTGAAGTCAGACGCTCAACCGACTGAGCCACCCAGGTGCCCCAAAATGACATTTTAAAAATACTAGACAAATCTTTGATGTAGTTCTACCATACACTGAATAAAATAAAAAATATGTCATGTATTTTTTTCCATTCTAATGTAGATTTGTGGCCATACTTCAGAAAGCAGGACATCTTGAGATTCATGATTTTCTTCAGATTATAAGATTTTGTTAAGGAAACTAAGCAGATAAAATGACCTTGCTTGTGTGAGACAAGCTACAAAGCTTGTGTGAAACAGACAGGAAGAGACTGTTATTTCCCTATTATTTTCATCATAGAGATGCTAACATTGAAATGCTGTACGTATTTTTCTCCATTCACGCTGTGCTTCAAGCAGTGTTCATCTCCTCCTTTCTGCACCACTAGTCGCGCAGTTGACAATTTCATCAGGACACCTTTTATTGCAAAGTACCCTCTTAAATGAAATTCAGGGCAAATGAGCTAAAGCCAGGATGCCGTTGGTTTACCAAGGCCAATCTTCTTCTCCCAAAATTCAAGAGCTACTTGTGTTTGTAATTGCCAGTGTAGGGACACATCTTTCCTCACTTAGAAGCACTAACATAATACTAGATCATTATCAGGCAGGACAGCATATGAATCTTAAGTTACCACAGATCAACATTCACTGTACAATTTTCTCTATAGTGATTTGGAGGGTCAAGTAGGAAATAAATCTTGGATTTCTCTTGATTCAAGTAGGGCCATAAAGAGGATTCAAATGTTAGTGTTCTTTTTGCAAGGACCAATATCTTTTAATTTTTAAAATGGATACTCCGTTTGAATGTGAATAAGTTCATAGATTTTGATCATTGGTTTGGGTTTTTCCCCCTAGTGCTAAGCAGTTTTCAGAGGTGGTCATGTTATGATTAGCAAGTGGACAAATGTCAAATAGAAGGATGAAGCACTGACCTCTCAGTAAACACAGCCTGATAGGGAGGAGGGGAGCCACCCCCTTTATGTTTAATGTGAAATACATAATCATGAGCTTTAGAAGAGCCAGCGCTTTCATGATGGTCATTGATCTTCCTTTTTCTTTGTTTCTGCTCCCTATGATGAAGCTGGAGTTGAAAATGGTTACTCTGGAAAAGTTACCTAAGCCTTTCTTCAGGTGGATAGTAGACAGGTATTTAAAAGTCTTGATTGAAAATGAGATGTAAAACAATATAAAACAGAAACGGATGCAATCTGCAAGAGTGTGACACAGTTAATCAAGTACATCCTGGCCTCTTTCACCTCGGGAAAAAAATAGAGTTTAATAGATTAAGAATAAGTTAGAAAAAAATATCTAAGTAGACTGAGACCCATTAATTGAGCAACACTTGTGTGTTTGCGGCAACCTTGACTGTAGCTGTTTGAATGTTGGCTAAGTAGCATCCAAATATTGGCATTTAAAAAATAGGCGTTATTAAATTCAGATTGCTGTAATTAACATATAATCACATAATATTTAGCAACATTCATTCATACCACTTTTAAGACTCTGTTTTATATAATTTAAGATGACATCAATTGCAAGATTCTCTATTTTATGAACGACTAAGTAAAACCGAACGTCTGCCAAATAAAATATCACACAAAGATAATTTTGCATGCTGCATGAATTATTGGCACAGACTCTTACTGCTTAGAAATTACTTTCCTCTGCTCTAAGGATCTGGGTGGTTTCCCCCAACTTTCACCATGGTGCCTACCACGTTTGAGGCAATTTTTCATGTTTCTCATCAACAGAATATATCACAGCTTCATCTACTCACAGGTGTCTTCCTTTGTTCAATCCTATAAAGCATTTTTCATTGTTTTGAAAGAAAATGTGGAATTGTGGTTATTATCCCAAGATACTGGCTTCACTCACTTCCCATGTTATTTTGAATAAGGAGAACCTTTTATATTTCTATGAAGAAATACCATGTGATCTTTTAATACATTTTAAATAAAACTCCACAGGGGTAGTTGACTATGTTCATAGCTCTAGAAATGTGAGTAGCTATGACCTAGTCCATCCTTGTAGGAAAAGAAAACAATGGCATGACTGCTTCCTGGTCCAAAAGAGCTGTAAGCATCATGGATTTTAAGATGGATCCTAGGGGCATCTGGGTGGCTCAGTAGGTTAAACATCTGTCTTCAGCTCAGGTCATGATCTCATGGTTTGTGAGTTTGAAACCCATGTGGGGCTCTGCACTGATAGCATGGAGCCTGCTTTGGATTCTCTCTCTTCCTCTGCCCCACTCACACTCTCTCTCAAAATAAATAAATAAACTTAAAAAGATGTATCCTGTTTCAGAGATTTAAAAATGTACCAAAACTTATGTTTTAGGATCAATGAAAAGAGTACTTACTTAATGAAGGTATCTCTTCACATAAGAAAAAACATAGGCATCCATAACTATATAATACGTACTCTGAGAGCTTAGATATATGAAGGAGAAGACCATAAAAAAGTATTCCAAGCCACCAGGGAGTTGAGTGCTTGAAAGCAAAGTGCCCCAGAGGAAGTGAACACATTCTAGAACATTTCCTGCAAATTCAAATTTGTAAAGATAGGTCAATATAAAGGGACAGTAATCTATAGAGCAGAGTGCTGGTACTTTGCTAAAAGTATTAGGGTGAAAAATAGTGGGGTTGAGAGAGAGAAGCTGAGGCAGACAGTGTCAGGAATTACTTGTTATCAATTACCGGAAAATAAATGACAGGAATAAGTCAGGTTCAGCCCTCTGAAAAGCATAATCTAGGTCAGATGTTAGCAGACTGTTTCTTTAAAGGCCAGGTGGTAAATATTTTAGGCTTTGTTGGCCATTATACATTCTCTGTCACATATTCTTGTTTGTTTTATTTTTGACCACTTTCAAAAAACATAAAAACCCTTATTGGCTCAGGGCCCCACAGTGAGAAGGCTGGCTAGATTTGTCTGTCTGGCCTCAGTCTGCAGACCCCAGTTTATCAGTGGTTGTCAAATTTTAGCATGCACCAGCATCATCTGGAGGGTTTTCAAAAACCGACTGCCACCCCCAGAGTTTTGGATTCAGAAGGTCTGGGATAGAAATGGAAACTTTGTATTTCTAACACATTCCTGGTTACTGCTGATGCTGCAGATCCAGGAACATACTTGGAAAATTATTGGTGTGGTGGTAACAAGGGGCTTGGGAGCAGAACTTTTAGATTCATGTCCTTACCCTTTCACTCACCACCTGTGAGAACTTGGGCAACTTACTGAACTTTATTAAAATCCCAGCTTCCTCAGCTGTAGACTAGAGAGAGCCTCCTTTTCTGGGTTTCTATGAAGTTTATTTTTTTATTAATTTTTGTAAACAATCCAGTATATTTAACGTACAGTGTTATATTAGTCTCAGGCATACAATATAGTGATTGAACAATTCTATAACATCACTCAGTGATCATCATAAGCGTGTTCTTAATCCCCTTCACCTATTTCACCCGTCCCCCCACCTACCTCTCCTCTGGGGACCACCAGTTTGTTCTCTGTAGTTAAGAGTCTGCTTCTTGGTGTGTCTCTTTATTTCTCTCTCGATTCCCTTTGCTCAGTCGTTTAGTTTCTTAAACCCCACATACAAGTGAAATCACGTGGTATTTGTCTTCCTCTGACTGACTTATTTCACTTAGCATTATACTGTCGAGCTCCATCCATGTCATTGCAAATGGCAGGATTTCATTCTTTTTTATGGCTAAGTAATAATCCATTGTATATATATACACCACCTCTTCTTTATCCATTCATCAGTTGATGGATACTTAGGCTGCTTCCATAATTTGTCTACCCTAAATGATGATGTAATAAATGTCAGGTGCACATAACCCTTTGAATTAGTGTTTTTGTATTTTGGGGGTATGGGCTTCTGTGAAGTTTAAATAAGATAATATTTGTAGAGCATTTAGCACACTGCTTCACACAGAGTACTTGCTACATAAATGTTTGTGATTATTAATCCTATCAGGTGGAAAACCATGTTGAGGGAGCCCAATAGGGAATGAAAAAAGAAGTTACAATCTTTTACTCTACATTGATTTATTTGAGGTGAGGAAAAATATAAGTGACAAAGTTTAAAAGAAGGACCAGAGGTGCCTAGGTGGCTCAGTCATTTGAGCATCTCATTCTTGGTTTGGGCTCAGGTCATGATCTTGTGATTCATGAGGCTGGCATAGGGCTCTGTGCTGACAGGGCGGAACCTGCTTGAATTCTGTCTCCCTCTCTGTGTCCCTCCCCCTCCCTCCCTCCCTTCCTCCCTCTCTCTCTCTCCCCCTTTCTCAAAAATAAATAAATAGACATTAAAAAAAAAAAGTCCCAACAGGAAATATGGATGTAGGCATTTCTGGAAAACATACTAGATTCTTTCACGTGTGAAAAGGTATGGCATTTTTCTGAAGATAAATTTATGAAATAAATGGCTAGATCTGTAGTCCATGATTGAATGTTGGGATCACGTGTGTACTGAGCAGGCTGTTGAGGAAGTGTCACAGCTGAGAGGTTCTTGTGTAGCAGAAACATGGAACTCAATTCTCATGATGACACATGGAGTTAAGCAGCTGCTGCTATTTTGTTGTCCTAACACTCCAGCTGCTCAGAGGGTGCTTGAGCCATGTCTCTGCTACCTGGTGCAACCGTTAGAGAGTTGTGAACACTCCTGCTGGTTCTGTTCAGAGTTCATTCCTGGACGGTAATGCCAATAAAGAAGTACACAGCTCAGCTACCAAAGGCACCTTTGGGAGTTGTTGGAAGTTGGTCCATCTCTAGCAAGACACAGATAAAAGGAGTGGGTTCCCCATGTTAAGGAGGTGGCCTCTCCTGTAGTGTGCCTTGTACATAAGATGTTCTTACCACAAACAATGAGGATGAACAAAATGTTTTTAGCACCCACTGAATGGCACCTGTTTGGCAGATCACCATTAAAAACATTTATAGTTAAGGCATTGAATCCACTTGTCTGTGCATTAGGCTGTATCTGTCACATGAATGAGTATCTTCTAAGACCAGCATTCTCAAGTTCAGGCAGTGATGTAGGGATAAAGGATCCCAGACTCCAGCTCACATAATCCTGGACACACATTATGAATATACAGGGAGATCTTGGCAAAGTACTGAACTTCTCTAAGCATTGGTTCGTTCTGCATCACTATCTGTTTCATGCTTGACTCTTGCTTTTGTAAAAACCATCACCCAGAGTACATTTCTGAAAAGTAAATCCTATCACTTCATTGCCCACTTACAACCCTACTGCAGCTTTCATGATGCTTGGAATTTTATATTAACTTATTACCAAGACCTACAACATCGGATCACATGGGAGCAGAATTACAAGTCCTACCACAGAGCTTCTGAAGCAGTTAATGTTTCTTAACAAGATGTCCAGATAATTCTTATGTACACTGAAGTTTGAAAGGCACTGGCTAGGGGTGCCTGGGTGGCTCATTCGGTTAAGCGTCAACTTTGGCTCAGGTTCGTTGGTTCAACCCCTGTGTTGGGCTCTATGCTGACAGCTCAGAGGCTGGAGCCTGCTTCACATTGTATGTCTCCCTTTCTCTCTGCCCCTCCCCAGTTTGCACTCTGTCCCTCTCTCTCAATAATAAATAAACATTAAAAATTTTTTAAAAAATAAAAGAAAAGCACTGGGTTATAAGGTTCTCCTGATCTCCCCATGAGTCTCTAACTTTATACATTGAACCTCCCTTTCATTATACTCCAGATACTTGGTCAATCCTAGAACACAGGAAGCATAGGGTCTTTGCCCTCTACCTATGATATCCAGCACCCAGATCCTCTCATGATCAGGACCTCCTTCTCATTTGAATTTGAGTTTAAAATGTGCTTTCTCAGAAATATTATTCCTTTGTTTTTTTTCTCATTATATGATTCTTCCCACTCTAAGAACTGGAGGGGCTGAAATCTTATCTATTTTGTTCTTTGCTCTATCTCTGATACACAGAACAGTGCCCAATATATAGTATATGGTGGTTAAATAACTTTGAATACATCAAGAAATGATGTTAACCTCCCAGGATAGTACTGGGGATTTAAGTACATAAGTATATAGTGGCTACTTACTTTAGCGATTTAGTTGCAGTGTCTTCACTTTTTCCTCCCTCCTTTGTATGTGCAGTACTGACATGCATTGTGCCCAGATTTTACAGGCCATGTCTGTGGTAACCCAAAACATCCTGTATCAAGATCTTAAGAGAGGGTCTAATAATTGTGTCACCTTTTGACTTCTCTGAGCATCAGTTTCCTCTGACTCTAACCCTAACAAATTTCTTCAATAGATGGGTCAGAAGCACCGTTAGGAAAAGGAATAATGAAAGACAGAATAGAGGTGCTTAGTCTCACGGATACTAAGACGTAGTTGCACCTTTTACCTGAATCACGATGGTCCTAGTTCTTAGGGAAGGATAATCTGAGCAGGACTATGCAGCATAACTGATCATTTACAGGCAGCAAATGTTGAGTGCTGAGATTTTGAACCTGTCTAGTTTATTCGTTTATTTTTTCTGAAGATTGGTTGTCAGAATGTGGAACACAGTGTGTGGTAAACATAGCCAATTATCTAGCCATGATATCTGAAATACTTTACTTTCAGTACAGTTGAAAACATCAGGAAAATGCTAAAGGGTTAGAATTGTGGGGGTGAGTACAGCCAGAATATCTGTGAAACTTTGGGAAGTCAGTGAAGCAACGTGTCAGTGAGAAACAGTTTGCAGGTGTCTTTGTAGGATTAAGACCATAGGCCTTGGAGAAATGTAGGCAGATGTTGGTCTTGTCTAGTCATGAGATAAAATAATAGCAACTACTATTATTTACTAACTGTGGAATATTAATCCTTCTGGCCCTTGATACTCTCATCTGCAAGAGGTAGAAAATGTTAGTACCCCACTCACACAGTTGTAAGGAAGAGATGAGATCTGTGTGTAAGCTTCACGGTGCACATGGCAGGTACAGCACCTGGCAGATAGTGGTTGATCAATATGCATTAGCAATTATCGTCGTTATTGGGAGTCAGAAAGCAGACTAACAGGGCAACATTCATGCTGCCTCCCTACCACAGATGTATGTAAACATCTTTCCAGTGCCCCAGTTGTCTTCCCCTGTGCTATCACACCTTCCTCTGTCCCTCTACATTGACCTTGTTTCTCCGGACAGAACTTGTGCAGTGCCTGGATGGATGAGTCATAAATACAGATCGAAATGGGCAGAGAGTACAAGGAGGATAAAAAATCAAACAAGCTCCCTTTTGTGCCTTGTCTAGATGATAAAACCTAAGAATTTGTTCCTGTGCCCAGGAATGAATATATATAATTGGCTGCTTCAAGATGTAAGCTCCACCAGGAAGAGCTGGGGAACATCTCTGAAAGCAGAGAAAGTGAAGCATGAGGCTAAGCGGAAGAATAGCTTCATCTACACTGGCATCATTAACTGCAAGAGCAATTCCTCCTTGGCCTGGCAAACTAAAATGAGATGAATATTCCACTTGACAGGACTTGAAAACTGAAACTAATGTGTAGCACAGATGGAATAACTTAAACAGTATCAGAATAAGCATATAATGTATCTAGTATAGCAAGAGAGGCATTGATATTTTATGGCAATGAAATATCTGGGTTTTTTTTTTCTTTCCTCAGCTAAGATAGTGCTGATTATGTTGGTGGTGATGTTGAAATAAATTTAACTTTTCTCTGTGAGGTTTTGTAAGCTTGTTTACTGTGATGATGAGGAGCATCCTAAATATCTTCTTTTCTCACCACTCCCCATGAACTTCTAATTCTGTGCTATTGATTTCCCAAGAATGATAGAGCTCTGAGCTACTTACAACACTTCATTTTTGTTATTCTCCCAATTAGCTGGCATAGACGTGGGCAAATAATCTGTCCTATTTCTAATAAATAAATGTACTGGATGAGCCGTTAAAAATAATTTACTTGTACTCTAACCCTGACATTTCCCAATGAGGTCTAGGAATATGATTGATTTGCCCAAATACATACGTATCTGGACAATGGCTGAGATTCTGTTTTGCTTTAATTTCATTCCAAGCTCCTACCATAACACTACACTGCTTATTTCTGCATAGAAATATATTATACTTTATATGACAAATACTGGCAGCTCCAGGGTGTCAAGCCTGAATTTATGGTAGTTGGGCCCAGGCTTGGGGTTAATTCTAAAACCTGCTAAAGTATAAGCCAGTGAATGTCACTAAATCTCTTGACAAGAAGGTTACTGTGTCATGCATGGCTTTATCAGACAAAGTGTATTAGTTCCTTATTGCTGCTATAACAAGTTTACCACAACTTGAGTGGCTTAAAATGAAAGAAATGTATTATATTGAAGTTCTGGAGACCGGAAGGCCAAAATCAGTCTCAGTGGACTAAACTCGGCAGATCTGCAATATATTTGAACATCTAGGCGTGAAACCATTTCCTGGTCTCCTCTCGCTTCTGGAGCCTGCCCACATTCCTTGGCTCATCAGCTGGCATCCTCTGATTTATTCTGTTGTCACGTTTTGATCTCTGACTCTAATCCTCCTACCTCTTTCTGTAAAGACCCTCATGATGATTTTGGGCCCGCTTGTATCATCCAAGATCATCTCATCTCAAAACCATAACTTAATCACGAATTCCCTTTCCTCAGGTGAGGCATTGTATCCACAGACTGGAGGAATTAGGATGTGGACTTCTCTGGGGAGGGGGAATTATGCAGCCTCATGCAAGGGTACTATAAATCTTTCACCGTGTTGCCTTGGTGTAACTGGCTCACTCCCATAACAAATCTGTGCTATAATTACTGGTGAAGGGGTAAGTGGCAGCCGTTTGTGTGTGCTTCTCCAACTCCATTCATTCATTCTGAGCAGGCTGTCTAGTTCACTGTGATCTTATCACAAAACAACCATCTCTGAAAACACTCACCTAACAGCTTAACCTGTGCAGATGGATCCTCAGTTCCAATATGTGAGTTTTTTTTTCAGCTCTGCTGCATTCATAGGGGGCGGTGATATTGTTTCTATTCTAGTTCCTAACCCAGGGAGTGTTGGTCTGATTACTCAAAATGAAGGTCTTCCATAGACAACCAAAGTCATAGCCACCAAAAACTCATGTCAAGAAGAGATTGCAGATTTCTTAGCTAGGCACAGCCAAAGTGTGCAGTGCTCACAGCCCTTAGGAAAGAATTCAGGCGTCCCAAAAGCTCACCCCACATTCCATATTCAGTGTTATTATTTTTTAAATTCTTAATCACATAAATTGTGATTTGAGAATTCAACATGGATTTATCAAACGTTGGCTATCTTCTAGCAGTTGCCCTATATTCTAGGGATACAAAAATGACTATGCCAAAGCATCTAAGTTCAAGGAAGTGATTGTTCAGTTTAAGGGTTTTTAAAGTGTGGTCCTTGGTTCCATCAGCATCACCTGGGGACTTGGCAGAAATGCACCTTCTTGGGCCTCATCCAAGACCTACAGAATTGCAAATTCCTGAGGATGATTCCCAGCAATTTTGGCTTTAACAAACCCTCTGGGTGATTCTGATACATGCTGTAGTTTGAGAACTAGTAACCAGGCTACTCTGTGAGATAGAAACATGCACAAATGACACAGCACACGTAATCTGTGCTCTAAGAATGGTGTTGAGTTTGTAATGTGAAATCCCAAATGAGATGATTACTAGAAAATCTAGACAAGTTTCACATCAGAGGTAACATTTGATCTGGGCTGGGAAGGCTAAGTAAGGAGCTTTTGTAAATTATCCTTGAAGCTGGATGTACTCTTAAGCCATGGCAGTTCCACATGGCTGATGCAGAGTGTGTGGGGTAGAGTCAGGGTAGGTAAATGCAGGAGTTAGAATGGACTTAGATTTTGAAAGACGTTTCATCCCCAGGTAAAATGAAAGACAGTTTTCTTTTTAGTTAGAAGATTCTGGCACCAATATGAATGTGGATCAGAAAAAGTAGGTATGAGTGGCAAGGATATCAGTTAAAAGACTGGGGCAAAAGTCAGCATAAATGATAAAGAGGTCCTTAATTCTTGGTGGCTAACAAGTTTTTGAAGATTATGAAAATTTTCAAACAGAAAAGTTGAAAGAATTTTCAAGTGAGCACTCATATGCCCACCAGCCACACTTATCATTAATATGTGACTAAATTCACCTATCCATATATCCATTCCATTATCCCACCATTCGTTTTATTTTGTTTTTTATTCATTCTAAACTAAATTCCAGACATGTGCCTTCTTCTTGAATATCGGGCGTGCACATTTTCCCCAGAGTTCAAAGTTTGATATGTTTTTAACTTTTGAGGTAACATTTATGTACAATCACATACACCAACCTTAAATGTATGTTTGTTGAATTTTGAAAAATGTCTACACTTATTTAACCTCTATTAAGACCTAAGACATTACCCTCACTTCAGAAAAAATATCTCCTACCACTTCCCAGTTAACTCCTATGCCTTTTGCTGGAGGCAAATGCTGCTCTGATTTTCTTTCATCCCTAGATGTGTTTAGGTTGTTCTAGAATTTCATATGAATTAAATTATACAACATGTTCTTTTTTGTGTAAAATTTGTTCCACCCAGCATAATTTTTTTGAGGTTTATTCATTCTGTTGTATATATTATGAGCATATTCCTTTGTATTTCACAGTAATATTCCTCTCTGTGAATAAGTATACGTCTTTTTTGTTTATGCATTTTCCTATTGATGGACATCTGAGCTCTTTCCAATAGTTAGAATTAAGAAAACTGATAGGAGCATTATTGTACATGTTATTATTATTTTTAATGAACACATGTCTAATTCTTTGGAGTACACAGCTAGCAATGGACCTTTAGGGACATAGGGTGGGTATACATTCAACTTTATAAAAAACAGTGACATAGTTTCTCAAAGTGGTTGCATTGCACTTACCTTCCCACTAAACATCATATGAGGATCCCAGCTATTCCATGTTTTCACTAGTTTTGCAGTTGTCAATTTGCCGTTCTGATGGGTTGGTAGTAGCAGGTATAGGTGGTTTTAATTTTCTGATTGGGCAGGATTTTATGTGCTTACTGGTCATTTCTATATCTTCATATAGTCTCTTTTCAAAACTTTAACCCATTTTATTCGAATTTTTTTATTCTTAATTGTGAGAGGGTTTTTAAAATATGTATTCTGGACCCTAGTCAGTTGTCAGATATTTGTTCGTGCTTCCCAATAATTTGAGAATAAGCATGCATAGTAAAAATGGTATTGGCTGCCTAAGTGTATTCAGAAGAATTCTGAGGGTTCATAGATTAAGCAGGAAAGCATAGATGATCAATCATCAATGCCAGCCATGAGGAGAGAGCTCTTTGCTCTAACACAGCACTACTGCAAATGGAATGTGTCTTTGTCGACATGGGTTCTTACAACAGAATTCCAGAGACTGGGTGGCTTGAACAACAAAGATTGATTGCTTTCCATTTGGGAGCCTGGGAAGTCCCAGATTAAGGCGCTATCAAATTTGGTACCTGGCGACAGTCCACTTTCTGTTTTATAGATGCCACCTTCTAGCTCTAACTTTGCTTGGAGGAAGAAGCAAGCTCTCTCTCTAAATTCTCTGTTAAAGGGGCACTAATCCCACTCATGAAGGTTCTACCTTCTTTCCCCAAGCATCTCCTAGAGGCCCCACTTCCTAATACCATCACACTGGGCATTAGGCTTCAAGATATGAATTTTACAAGGACACAAACATTCAAACCATAGCAAGAGAGTTACAGAATGGAAATAAATTTCTGAGGTAAAATACAGACAGTAGTGATCATAGGATGTATGGTAGGACTGGAGGAAATGATACAGTTGACAATGGAACTAGATTTCTAGCTCATAAAACTGAAGGGGTCAGGTATAACTACAATAAAGATGAAGAAAGTATATATAATAAGGTTGATTTGGGACTTGTGATCTTTTGAGATTTGGAAATGAATGTGTAGATGTGTGGTGAGGAGTTGGACAAAAAGGTCTAGAACTCTTTATAGATGAGCATTTCCACTCCTCATGTGACTGATTAGGAAACAAATGTTCTAGAAAGGAAGAGTAATTTGATCAAAATCCTAATGGCAGATCCAGGTCTAGAACCCAGGGCTCTTGCTTATTTATCTTGTATTTTCCTCACCACTCGGGGCACTCAGAGATGGCACTCCCACAGCAGAATCAGAATATTAGTGCATAAACAGAACTTTATTTGATAAACATTTAAATCTTTTCTCCAAACAGCAGCACAACAAAGGGAACGACCAAATGCATTTCTGCAGTTCATTAGCTGCTTTAATGCCAGCTGCAAAATTTGCTCACCAATGGTGATTATAGGTACAGGATGTTTCAAATGATGCCAGGTGTAGTTCAAAGTGCTTTGGCTCTTCAATCTTTTGCTCTTTAAAGGAGATGAAGATTTTGATGCCAACTTGGTAAAGCTTAATTGACTATCGGATATCAAATAAGCTTGCCAAAAACAGATGTTAGCTAAAGCAGATGCAAAAGTGAGAGAAACAAAGTAATGGCTGTGATCCTTTGTTGAAACAGGTTGGCTGCACATTCCATTTTTTTTCCAGCAGTTTCTGTTATTTTTAAAAAAACAAAACAACTTCCAATTGTTCGTGGCTAGTATATACAAATACATTTTATTTTAGCATATTGATCTTGTAACTTGCAACATTACTAAACTCATTTAGTTCTAGAATTTTTTAGTTGTTTTTTTTTAATGTATTCTCAACTTAGTTAACATACAGTGTAGTCTTGGCTTCAGGGTAGAATCCAGTGATTGATCACATAAAACAACCAGCGCTCATCCCAACAAGGGCCCTCCTTAATGCCCATCACCCATTTTCCCCACCACCGTCAACCCTCAATTTGTTCTCTGTATTTAAGAGTCTCTTATGGTTTGTTGCCCTCTCTGTTTTTATCTTATTTTTCCTACCCTTCCCCTAAGTTCACCTGCTAAGTTTCTCAAAATTCCACATATAAGTGAAATCATGTCATATCTTTCTCTGACGGACTTATTTCACTTAGCATAATACCCTCCACTTCAATCCATGTTGGAATGATAAGATTTCATTATTTTTCATCGCTGAGTAGTATTCCATTGTGTATGTATCACACACACACACACACACACACACACACTTCTTCTTATCTTTTTTCCGATGTTTATTTATTTATTTAATATGAACTTTATTGTCAAATTGGTTTCCATACGACACCCAGTGCTCATCACAACAGGTACCCTCCTCAATGCCCATCACCCACTCTCCCCTCTCTCCCACCCCCCATCAATCCCCTGTTTATTCTCAGTTGTTAAGAGTCTCTTATGGTTTTTCTCTCTCCCTCTCTAACTTTTTTTTTCCATTGCCCTCCCCCATGGTCCTCTGTTAAGTTTCTCAGGATCCACATAAGAGTGGAAACATATGGTATCTGTCTTTCTCTGCCTGACTTATTCTACTTAGCATAACACTCTCCACTTCCATCCACATTGCTGCAAATGACCAGATTTCATTCTTTCTCATTGCCAAGTAGTATTCCATTATGTATATAAACTACAACTTCTTTATCTGTTCATCAGTTGATGGACATTTAGGCTCTTTCCATAATTTGGCTACTGTTGAAATTGCTGCTATAAACATTGGGGTACAAGTGCCCCTATGCGTCAGCACTCCTATATCCCTTGGGTAAATTCCTAGCAGTGCTATTGCTGGGTCATAAGGTAGATCTATTTTTAATTTGGGGGGGGGGGAATCTACACACTGTTTTCCAGAGTGGCTGCACCAGTTTGCATTCCCACCAACAGTGCAAGAGGGTTCCCGTTTCTCCACATCCTTGCCAGCATCTATAGTCTCCTGATTTGTTCATTTTAGCCGCGCTGACTGGCGTGAGGTGATATCTCAGTGTGGTTTTGATTTGTATTTTCCTGATGAGGAGCGACGTTGAGCATCTTTTCATGTGCCTGTTGGCCATCTGGATGTCTTCTTTAGAGAGGTAAGTGTCTATTCATGTCTTCTGCCCATTTCTTCATTGGATTATTTGTTTTTTGGGTGTGGAGTTTGGTGAGCTCTTTATAGATTTTGGATACTAGCCCTTTGTCTGATATGTCATTTGCAAATATCTTTTCCCATTCCATTGGTTGCCTTTTAGTTTTGTTGATTGTTTACTTTGCAGTGCAGAAACTTTTTATCTTCATGAGGTCCCAGTAGTTCATTTTTGCTTTTAATTCCCTTGCCTTTGGAGATGTGTCAAGTAAGAAATTGCTGTGGCTGAGGTCAGAGAGGTTTTTTCCCTGCTTTCTCCTCTAGGGTTTTCATGGTTTCCTGTCTCACATTCAGGTCCTTTATCCATTTTGAGTTTGTTTTTGTGAATGGTGTAAGAAAGTGGCCTAGTTTCATCCCTCTGCATGTTGCTGTCCAGTTCTCCCAGCACCATTTGTTAAAGAGACTGTATTTTTCCATTGGATATTCTTTCCTGCTTTGTCAAAGATTAGTTGGCCATACTTTTGTGGGTCCAATTCTGGAGTCTCTATTCTATTCCATTGGTCTATGTGTCTGTTTTTGTGCCAATACCATACTGTCTTGATGATTACAGCTTTGTTGTAAAGGCTAAAGTCTGGGATTGTGATGCCTCCCATTTTGGTCTTCTTCTTCAATATTACTTTGGCTATTGTGGGCCTTTTGTGCTTCCATACAAATTTTAGGATTGCTTGTTCTAGCTTCGAGAAGAATGAGGAATGCTGGTGCAATTTTGATTGGGATTGCATTGAATGTGTAGATAGCTTTGGGTAGTATTGACATTTTAATATTTATTCTTCCAATCCATGAGCACGGAATGTTTTTCCATTTCTTTATATATTCTTCAATTTCCTTCATAAGCTTTCTATAGGTTTCAGCATACAGATCTTTTACACCTTTGGTTAGGTTTATTCCTAGGTATTTTATGCTTCTTGGTGCAATTGTGAATGGGATCAGTTTCTTTATTTGTCTTTCTGTTGCTTCATTATTAGTGTATAAGAATGCAACTGATTTCTGTACATTGATTTTGTATCCTACAACTTTGCTGAATTCATGTATCAGTTCTAACAGACTTTTGGTGGAGTCTGTCGGGTTTTCCATGTATAGTATCATGTCATCTGCAAAAAGTGAAAGCTTAACTTCATCTTTGTCAATTTTGATGCCTTTGATTTCCTTTTTTTTCTGATTGCTGATGCTAGCACGTCCAACACTATGTTAAACAACAGCGGTGAGAGTGGACATCCCTCTCATGTTCCTGATCTCAGAGGAAAAGCTCTCTATTTTTCCCCATTGAGGATGATATTAGCTGTGGGTCTTTCATAAATGGCTTTTATGATGTTTAAGTATGTTCCTTCTATCCAGACTTTCTCAAGCGTTTTTATTAAGAAAGAATGCTGAATTTTGTCAAATGCTTTTTCTGCATCGATTGACAGGGTCATATGGTTCTTTTCTTTTCTTTTATTAATGTGATGTATCACATTGATTGATTTGCGAATGTTGAATCAGCCCTGCAGCCCAGGAATGAATCCCACTTGATCATGGTGAATAGTTCTTTTAAAGTACTGTCGAACTCAACTTGCTAGTGTCTTCTTAAGAATTTTTGCATCCATGTTCATCAGGGATATTGGCCTATAGATCTCCTTTTTGGTGAGGTCTTTGTTTGGTTTTGGAATCAAGGTAATGCTGGCTTCATAGAATGAGTCTGGAAGCTTTCCTTCCATTTCTATTTTTTTGGAACAACTTGAGAAGAATAGGTATTAACTCTGCTTTAAACCTCTTATAGAATTCACCTGGGAAGCCATCTGGCCTAGGACTCTTATTTTTGGGGGGATTTTTGGTAACTGATTCAATTTCTTTATGGGTCTGTTCAAATTGGCCTTTTTTCTCTCATTTGAGTTTTGGTAGTGTGTGGGTGTTTAGGAATTTGTCCATTTCTTACAGATTGTTCAGTTGTTGGAATATAATATTTCATAATACTATCTAACAATTGTATTTTTCTGTTGTTGGTTATGATCTCTCCTCTTTCATTCATGATCTTATTGATTCAGGCCCTCTCTCTTTCTTTTTGAGAAGTCCGGCTAGGGATTTATCAATTTTGTTTATGCTTCAAAAAACTAGCTCTTAGATTCATAGATCTGTTCTGTTTTTTTGTTTTTCTTTCCCCCTTGGATTCTATATTGTTTATTTCTTCTCTAATCTTTCTTATTTCTCTTCTTCTGCTGACTTTGGCTTTCTTCGCTGCTGCCTTTATAGCTCCTTTAGGTATAAGGTTAGGTTGTTTATTTGGGACATTTCTTTCTTCTTGAGATAGGCCTGGATTGCAATGTATTTTCCTCTTAGGACTGCTTTGCTGAATCTAAGGGGTCTGGATTATTGTGTTTTAATTTTCATTTGCTTCCATATATTTTTTTTAATTTCCTCTTTAATTTCCTGGTTGACCCATTCATTCTTTAGTATGATGTTCTTTAGCATCCATGTATTTGGGGGCTTTCCAGATTTTTTTTTTATTTTTTAAATGTTTATTTGTTTTTGATAGAGGCAGAGTCCGAGCACAAACAGGGGAAGGGCAGAGAGAGAGGGAGACACAGAATCTGAAACAGGTTCCAGGCTCTGAGCTGTCAGCACAGGGCCCGATGTGGGGCTCAAACTCACGAACTGCAAGATCATCACCTGAGCCAAAGTCACACGCTTAACTGACTGAGCCACCCAGGCGTCCCATTCAAGAATTTTTTTTTTGTAGTTAGTTTCAAGTTTCATTGTGTTGTGGTCTGAAAATATGTATGGTATGATCTCAATCTTTTTATACTTGTTGAGGGCTATTTTGTGACCCATTAGGTGATCTATTTTGGAGAATATTCCATATGCTTGTGAGAAGAATGTGTATTCTGCTGATTTTGGATGAAAAGTTCTGAATGTATCTGTTAAGTCCATCTGTTACAATATGTCATTCATAGACATTGTTTCCTTATTGATTTTCTGCCTACATGATCTTTCCTTGCTGTAAGTGGAGTATTAAAGTCCTGTACAATTATGGTATTATTATCTATACCATATATCTATTATTATCTATTGTATTATGTTTGTGAATAATTGATTTAGATATTTGGGTTCTCTCATGTTGGGTACATAAACATTTACAATTGTTAGCTCTTCTTGATGGATAGACACCTTACTTATATCATGCCCTTCTTCATCTCTTCTTACAGCCTTTGTTTTGAAATCTAGTTTGTCTGATATAAGTCTGGCTACTCCGGCTTTCTTTTGACATCCAGTAGCATGATAGATGGTTCCTCATCCCCTCACTTTCAATCTGAAGGTTTTCTCAGGTCTTAATGAGTCTCTTGTAGGCATCATATGGATGGATCTTGTTTTTTTATACATTCTAATACCCTATGTCTTTTGATTGGAGCATTTAGTCCATTTACATTCAGAGCGATTATTAAAAGCTACAGATTTAGTGTCATTGTGTTATCCATAGCTTTCAGGCTTGTGATGATGTCTCTGATTCTATGTAGCCTTTGCCGCTTTTCATTCACAGAGTCCACCTTAGAGTCTCCTGTAGGGCTAGTTTAGTGGTCATGAACACTTTTAGTTATTGTTTGGGAAATTATTGTTTGGGAAAGTTATTGTTTATCTCCCTTATTCTGAATGACAGGCTTGCTGGATAAAGGATTCTTGGCTGCATATTTTTCCTATTCAGCACATTGAATATTTCCAGCCATTCCCTTCTGGCCTGGCAAGTTTCAGTGCCCAGTGCTACTACCCTTATGTGTCTGTCCTTGTAGGTTAAGGTCTGTTTGTCCTAGTCTGCTTTCAGAATTCTTCTTTATCTTTGTATTTTGCCAATTTCGGTATGATAGGTCATGGTGTTGAGTTATTTTTGTTGATTTTGAAGGGAGTTCTCTGTGCCTCCTGGACTTGGATTCCTGTTTCCTTCCCCATATTAGGGAAGTTCTCAGCTATAATTTGTTCACATAACCTGCTGCCCCTTTCTCTCACTATTCTTCTTCTGGAATTCCTATGATACAGATATTATTTCATTTCATGTAATCACTTAGCTCTCTAATTCTCCCTTTATGATCTAATAATTTCCTTTCTCTCTTTTAAGCTTCATCATTTTCCATAATTTTATCTTATATTTCACCTTTTTTCTCCTCTGCTTCCTCCGTCCTCATTGTCACTGTATCTAGTTTATTTTGCATTTCATTTATAGCATTTCTTAATTCGTTGTCATTATTTCTTAGATCTTTGATCTCTGCAGCAATAGATTCTCTGCTGTCTCCTATGCATTTTTAAGCTAGGCTATTAGTCTTATGACTGTTATTCTAAATTCTTGTTCAGATATATTGTTTGTATCTGTGTTGAGCAATTCTCTGGCTGTCATTTCTTCCTGGATTTTCTTTGGAGGAGAATCCTTCCATTGCATCATTTTGGCTAGGTTTTTGTCTTTCGTGTGTTTTAATACCTTGTTATGTGTCTTGCCCTCATGAGTGCTACCATATTAAAAAGGGTCATACATTGTCCAGGGCCTGGCACTTCAGGAAGTGTTTTTGGAGTGTGTTGTGTGCACTCTATTGGTACATATTTGGCTACTCTTTGCCACTGATCAGTCTTCTACAAAGCTCTTCCTTACTCATAGTGGTGGGTTGTTTAGACCTTCTACAGGGTGTGCTTTGGCTTGTTTATTGAAGTAACCCTGGCTTTAAGATATTACTTGTCTAGAAGAGTAAACAGTGACCTTCATGACACTACAGATATTCACAACCAGGTACAAATCAGCCAAGCTAGATCATGCAGGGTCCAGGAGAGGTACATGCCATGTGCTTAACCAGAAACCAGACAGCACCAGGAGATTCCAGCACAAGGGCAACTCCCAGAGTCCACGCTGCCAGGCAGAGGCAGGAAGCACAGTCCAACACAACCCAGAAGGAAGACCTGAAGGCCACAAGGAGGGGCAGGGCCTAATTTTTTTATGTTTATTGAGATTCCTGTTAGTTATACAGTGCAATATTAGTTTCGGGTGTACAATATAGTGATTCATTATTTCCATACATCACCTGGTGCTCATCACAGCAAGTGCTCTCCTTCATCCCCATCACCTGTTTCCCCATCCTCCCACCCACCTTCCTTCTAGTGACCACTAGTGTGTTCTCTCTAGTCATATTCCACCTTGATTCTGATTTGAATGCCAACAATTTCAGACCTACTATTTTATAAAAGTCTTGCACTTTACCTTTCAATTACTAAAACCAAGACCAATAACTTCTTAGTAGACTGATCAGCAATACAGACTCTGTCTACCAATTGTATGAAACTGCAGATTTGAAGCATTATTAAAATCCATTCATTTCCAAGAGTCACTTTAAGCACTCTGGGATTTAAAAAAGAAAGTTCATGGATATTACTTTATTACAGGCAATATTATAAATTCCAACAAGAGGCTCCCTCATATTCACAAATTAAAAAAATATATGTAAGAATATCAAGTTTAGAGGAGTTGATGTTATGCATGTGGCAGCAAGAATTAAAATACTATGTCTGTCTGCTTACTGAAGAGGTATCCTACCAATGAGTAGGGAAGTAGAGACTTTCTTTAAATTGAGATTCCAAATGAGAACTGAATAAAATTCTAAGCAAATACTCTGTGGTCCCAGACCATCTTCCAAATTCACACATTTCCCTGTCTAGCCTGTCTTTACCAGTTCAAAACTCCCACCTCAGTTATGACTCTTCTCCCCTATCTTTCCCTCACCTCTAACTGAAGTAGAAACAAATGCTCATGTAGAAACAATTTCTGTTTTTGACATTACAGTAATACATCTAAAGAGTTATTGTCCCTAATCACCTTATATCACCAATTATCTGGATTTCATCATTATAATCCGGTCCAAAAATATGTTTAAATATTTTTTAAATTTGTTTAAATATGTTTAAATATCTAAGTGACAACTGAAGATCATACACTGTCATAAGTACTAGGAATATAGCAATAAACTAAATAGAAAGAAAAATCCCTACTACCAATAGATTTATGTTCTACCAGATAATAAGTAATATTTATATAGTGCCTATTCTGCTAGTCATGTGCTAAGTACATATGCTGAATTGACTCATTTACTCTCTATCACACCTTAGTGCCTCATCATACAGATAAAGAAACTCAAGTACAGAGAATTTAAGTAACATATTCAAGGTCAGAACTCTAGTAAATATTGGAGCTGGTGTACAAATTCACATCCTTGGTTTTCCTTTCTACTCATCACATATTCATTGGTTTTAAATAATTCTGATAACACAGTGGATTCCCAAATTTATATCTCATATGAATACCGGGTTCATATATCCCATTGCCCATCAAATAACTCTTCTTTGATTTCTAACAAATTTTAGTTTGATATGTACCAAATTGATCTCCTGATCACCCTTAAACCTACGTGTAAACTTTTCCATCTTAATGGAAGACGTCTACATCTTTCTAATTGTTCAGCCTCAAAACCGTTATTTCTATTGTATTCCACATACATCTTGACTCCACATTCAACAGTCCATAATGCTTCACCCCAGCATATTGCTACCCTTACTTAGTGCGAACCACATCATCTCTCCTCCGACTTGCTGCAGTCTGCTTTATCGACACTGGAGTTCTTGGTCTTCATTGAACAGACAGAATTCCACCTTATGGCCTTTGCACAGTCTCTGCCCTCTACCAGGACCTTCTTTCCCCAGATATCCACATCTGAAATCTTTCCCTTCCTTCAAACCCCTGTTCAAATGTTACTTTCTCAAGGAAGCCTACCATGAACTTGGCATTTAAAACTCTAAAATCCCTTTCACTCTTGGTATCTGTTCTTTCTCTAATTTTTCCTCATGACACTAATTCTCCTTTATTCCTTTTTTCATAGAATTTTTAATCTCCTAACAGATTTTATAATTATTTTATTCATTTTGTCTATTCTGCTAGAATGTAAGCTCCAAAAGGAACATGATTTTTATCTGCTTTGTTCATTAATGAATCCTGATATCTACAGTACTGTCTGATATATAACAGTTGTTCAGTACATAATTCTTGCATGAATTGAAAAAGACACCTTTATAAAAAGTCATGAAAAGCAGCATTCCAGAGTTAGAGAACAATTAAAGAAAAGAACTTAGGTGGATATGACCTTGGCATTTTTATGAAATTGAAAGATCAGTGTAGCCACACGCAGTAACTGGCAGGGAGGAGGTATGAAGTCTTGCAGAGGTAAGAAGAAGCAAGGTCATAGAGGGCTTTATAAGCAAGGGTAAGAGGTGTGGGCTTTATTCTAAGTGTCATGTGAATCATTTGAGGCTTTTTAAGCAGAGTAGAGACACAGTTAAGCTTAAATTTGAAAATACAAACTGGGTACTATGTGCACAGTGAATTGTAAGGAGGCAGATTTGAAGCAGGCAGGTAATTCTGGAATAATGCTTGGCATTATCCACTAAGGTTGAACATAATCTTATCCTACACTCTGTATATCCACACTTAGTTATCTATAAGCACTAAATGTGTAAACATGTGCAATGAAAAGACAGGCAGAAGAAGGTTCTTGAAAGCATTACTCACACCGGAAAAAAACTAGAATCAATCCAAATGACTTCAGCAATAAATTGTGGTATATTCATGCAATGAAATAAAGCATGGCCAGCATGGCCATAAAAAGACCCTGAACACCAACTACATGGAACCACATAAATGAATATCACAAACATATTCTTAAGTAAAAGAACAAAGACACAAGAGATAATATACCTGTGGTATATTCTCTTTCTCTGAAAATGACCCCCAATGGACTAGGGATCTAAGAGTCAATACATTTATATAGCTGCCTACATCAGTGAATATGGCCTCACCTATGACTAATTTTTACCCATAAATGTGGTGGAGTTGACATGTGCCAGTTCTAGGCCTAGGCTTTTTTTTTTCTCTTTTTTTTTTTTGTTTGTTTTTAATATGAAATTTATTGTCAAATTGGTTTCCATATAACACCCAGTGCTAAGCTTTAAGAAGGCTTAGCAGTTCCTACTTTTGTGCATTTGAGATTTGAACCACAGGTAATACCAAATCAGCAACCCTGCTGGAGAGACCACTTGGAGAATAGAGGCCCTGAGACTCTCATTAGCTGCCATCTGACTGTAAGCACATGAAGAGCCAAAGCAAGAACCAGCCACTGAATGTGGTTAATCCACAGAACCATGAAAGACAATAAAGTATTACTTTAGGTCCCTAAGTATTTGGATGGTTTGTTGAGCAACAATATATAACCAAAGCATAAATTGTAGGTGGGGTACTGCTGTAACAAAAACCTAAACACATGGCATTGGCTTTGGGCATGGGCAGCATACTGAAGCAAGAAGGGCTCATGTTTACTGTGCAAGGAGGCTCTAAAGACAGAAAACACATTTTCCATGGAGGCTGTGATCATGGTGACCAACGTAATGCATCTGCTTCAACATGGGAATAGAAACTGCCTCATAAACTTGTATATTTGGCAAAGGGAATTTCCAGGCCTGATTTTAGAAGTGCCAACTGTATTACTTTAGCTTTACTTAATAAAATATGGATAAAGGGAAAGATAAACCTAAGTGAAAGGGTTCCATTTTTAAACAGAAGAAACATTTCCAAGTCAGAACCTTCTGGGTCCCTGGAAAAAGAATCTCCAAATAAGAAATGACTTTGGAGGATTATTAAATCTAGAGTTTCTCAGTTATAATGTGATTTTAGGAGAACGCCTGGGTGACTCAGTCAGTTAAGCATCCGACTTTGGCTCAGGTCATGATCTTGTGGTTCGTGGGTTAGAGCCCCATGTTGGGCTCTGTGCTGACAGCTTGGAGCATGGAGCCTGCTTCAAGTTCTGTGTGTGTGTCTCACTCTCTGCCCCTCCCCTGCTCATGTACTCTCTTGCTCTCTCTGTCTCTGTCTCTCTCTCTCAAATATAAATAAACATTAAAAAATTTAAAAAAAAAAAGAAAAAGAAACAAAATGTGATCTTAGGGTCAAGGTCCCTTCTAATATCTCAGAAACAACTAGGGTGGCCTCTCATAGACTCTCTCAGCTGGATGTAGGGACTTCTAAAACCGTAAAGGTGTTGTTTCCTAGCATCCTAACACTCCAACCAGTGTACAGAGGGCTTTGTCTATAATAGATGTGTGGGTATGACTTTTGTCTAAAAGAGCAAATTATCATTTGAATTACCAGAAACCTGACAAAGTTTTTAAAGAAATTACAGCATTTGAGAATGAAAAGGTGAGAGGCTATTCAAAATGAAAAAAGTCTTTCGGGGCCCTAAATTCTTAAGGACAGGAAGCTGGAAGGCTGAGAAGGCTACAGAATGTTTTTTTTTTTCTTATGGAAAATGAAAAATGGCTCAGAGGCTGAAGTCAAAATGCATGTAGAATGATATCCATCCAAGGAACAAGATGGACCTTGATCGGGAACTGGCAACGTGTTCCTGGCTGCAGTTCACATTTGTTAGGCATGAGTGATTGCTGTGTGCTTTCTGTTTCTTCCTCCTGTTGAAGGGAGGTGGCTGTTGTGACCCTCCTGTCCCTGTGTAATTGTCCTGTATTGGTGGTGGTGGGAATGGGGGCAGGCATCCTCACTTTAGTTCACGTGACTTCCAATTGAGAGGACTCCTACCTAAAGAGCATTAGCCACATCTGGACCTAATATAGAAGACAACTTTCTAGAATCCAGCCCTTCGCCCCATGCTTCATTTGAATGGAATTTTAACTTCTGTGTGGGACACAATGGGTTTATTTTACATGTGAGGATTACATGACTCTTTGACAGATGCTGTTCAATTCCAAAGATGGCCTCCTGGTGAATACTTCCAGACTTTCAGTCTGTGCAGTAATTTTCAGGACCTCTTTGAGTATTCCTTTACCTAGCATCCTGTTCTTGATTTATAGGTGCAATATCTGTTAGTCTCCCTAAAAATATTAATTTGAGTTACTTGCCTTTAAAGTGACATTCTCCTGCCTTGAATTAACTCTTGTTTTACTTAGGGTCATTTCTTCCCCCCATGTGTATCTGTATATGTGTTATTTTTCTTTCACATTGCAATTTCTCCCCAAATAACAGCTGATGCTGGGCTGTACATTTATTTTTAAGAATTAGACAATAAAAATGCTAACTAGAAATAGATGGAGCTTGTCAAACAGTAACATGTCATTTTAAGACCAATAGTTGTTCCCACCTCAAAAACTTTGTACTTGTTCTCTCTACCTGGAAACTCCTTGAAATAAATTTTCATGCCTAGTTTCTTTTGGTCATTCAGGCGTCCCCTGAAAATTTCCATATTCATCCATGACTTTCCTGATAGAACTATTTGTCATGTACCACCATCACCGCAGCAATACACACTGTATCTCTCTACATTTTATTCTTACTGGGATTGATTACTAATTTAAATGCTCCTGCTGACTTGTTTATTTCATGTGTTTGTTTGGCTGTCTCTTGCACTGAACTGTAAAACCATGAGATCAAGGATCTCATCAGCTTTCTTCCTCATAGTATCCTCAACACTTAGAACAAGGCAATGTGTACTGCATGTTCTTAATAAATATTGATTGAGAGAATTAATGATTAAAGCCCCATTCATTCATCTTGAGCCTCAAAGTCTCACATAGGTATTTTAACTCCTGTCCGACAATAAACAATCTGACTGCCCTAATGCAACTTTAAAAAAATGACTATTGAAATGTTATAATAGATGCTGTTGGCATCTGCTATGAAACTCTCTCCTTATGGCAGTACTATTAGATTACAAAATTCCAGGGTGAGGAGACTATTTTCAGCAGCTTTTTTAAAAGAAAAGTGATTTCATACTGCATTGTCTTTCAGAGCAGAAATGAGGCATGTAAGAAAAGGGCACAAGAATTAGGTCACAACATCTTTGTTTGAATCAGGGCTCTGTCACTTATTAGTTGTGTGACCTTACTCAAATAGCTTAAACTCTCTGAACCAGTATCTTTGTATGTAATTTAAGGATAATAACCCCCACACACAGTTGAAGATCTGTGTGAAAATACTCACGTAGTGCATGTCATAAAGTAGTCACTTAATGAATAATTATTTTCTTACTATACTATGTTTTACATTTAGAAGTATTCTATTATGTCTAATTTAAATCTCTTCTGCTCTTTGTTCTCTACTGTGAATATGTTAACAGAAACTACCCACCAAATATGATGCTTGAAAAGTTTTACATTTTATCATTTCATACAAATTTTAAAATTGTTCTATTTCGGAGTACCTGGGTGAGTCAATTGGTTAAGTGGCCAACTTCAGCTCGGGTCATGATTTCATGGTTCTTGAGTTCGAGTCCCACATTGGGCTCTCTGCTGACTCAGAGCCTGGAGTCTGCTTCAGATTCTATGTCTCCCTCTCTCTGTACCTTCCCAACTCAGGCTCTCTCTCTGTCTCTGAAAAAAATGAATAAACGTTAAAATTTTTTTTTAATTGTTCTATTCCCGTGAAAACCATGCCATTGGAATTTTCATATGGATTGCATTGATCTGTAGTTTGCTTTGGACAGAATGACATTTTAATATAATTATCCTATTCCATGAGCATAGGATATCTTTCCATTTCTTTGTGTCCTCTTCAATTTCTTTCATCACTGTCTTATAATTTTTTGGGTACAGATTTTTCACCTCCTTCGTTAAATATATTCCTAGGTATTTTTTCTTCGTAGTGTGACTGTAAATGTGATTGTTTTCTTAATTTCTCTTTCTGATAATTTATTGTTGTATAGAAATATAGAGTTCCACATATTGATTTTGCACCCTGGAACTTTACAGAATTCATTTATTAGTTCTAACAGTGTTTGGTGGAGTCTTTAGGGGTTTCCATGTATAATATTTTATCTGCAAATCATGACAATTTTACTTCTTCCTTTCCAATTTGGATGCATTTTATTTCTTTTTCTTGCCTAATTCCCCTGGCTAGGACTTCCAATATGATGTCAAATAAAAGTGGCAAAAGTGGACATCGGTGTCTTCTTGATCTTAGAGGAAATGAAAACTTTTCTCCATTGAGTAGGATATTAGCTGTGGGTATATCATATAAGACCTTAATTATGTTGAGTTACATTCCCTCTATATACATTTTGTTGAGTTTTGTCATAAATGGATATTCAATTTTGTCAAATGTCTTTTCTACATCAGCTGTGATGATCATATAATTTTTTATCCTTCATTTTTTAAAATGTGTACATCACACTCACTGATTTGCATGTGTCAATGCATCCTTGCATCCCTGGAATAAATCATACCTGATCAAGTGTATGACCCTTTTAATGTCTCATTAAATTCAGTTTGTTAATATTTTGTTAAGGATTTTTGCATCTGTGTTCATCAAGAATATTGGTCTCTAATCTTCCTTTTTTTTGTGATGTCTTTGTCTGGTTTTAGTATCAGAATAATGCTAGTCTTATAAAATGAGTTTGAAGTGTTCCCTCCTCTTCTGTTCATGGAAGAGTTTGAAAAAGGTTGGCATTTATTCCTTGAATGTTTGGTAGAGATTATCAGTGAAGCCACCTGGTTCTGGACTTGTGTTTATTGGGAGGCTTTTGATTATTTATTCCATTTCCTTACTAGCAACTGGTCTGTTCAGATTTTCTGCTTCTTCATGATTCAGTCTTAGAAGTTTGTAACTTTTCAGAATGTATCCATTTCCTCTAGATTGTTCAATTTGTGACATAAAATTGTGCATGTAGTCCCTTATAATTTTCTGCATTTCTGTAATATCAGTTGTAACTTCTATTTCTGACTATGTTTTGGGGAGGGGTTCCTCTTATTTTCTTGGTAATTCCAGATAAAGATTTGTTAATTTTTTTTATCTTTTCAAAGAAAATTTATCTTTTCTATTGTCTTTGTATTCTCTATGTCATCTGTTTCTTCTCTCATCTGTGTTATTGTCTTTCACCTACTAACTTTGGGTTTTGCTTGTTTTTTCTAGTTCCTTGTTTGTTTGATATTTTTCTTGTTTTTTTTTTTTTTGTCTTTTTTGAAGTAGGTATTTATTGTTGTAAACTTCTCACTTAGAACTGCTTTTCTTGCATCTCATATGTTTGGACGCATCGTGCTCCTTTATTTCCAACCTTCTTACAAAAGTTGTAGTAACCAAGATAGTAAGGTATTGGCATAAAAAATGGACACACAGTTCAATGGAACAGAATTGGAAGCATAGAAATAAATCCATGCATCTGTGATCAATTAACCTATGACAAAGGAGCCAAGAATATTCAGTGTGGAAAGGGCAGTCTCTTTAATATATTGCATTGGGGAAACTGGACAGTCACATGCAAAAGAATGAAATTAGACTCATACCATTCATAAAATTAACTCATAACAGATCATTGACTTGAATGTAAGACCTTAAAATGTAAAAGTCCTAGAAAAAAAGATAAGCAGTAAGCTCCCTGACATCAGTCTTGATGTTTTTTTGGGAATTGTCATCAAAAGTAAAGGCAACAAAAGAAAAAATAAACAAGTTGGATAGCATCAAAATAAAATGCTTCTGCACAGCAAAGAAAACCTACAAAAAAATGAAAAGGCAACCTACAGAATGGGAGCAAATACTTGCAAGTCACATATCCAATAAGGGGCTAATATCTAAAATATATATAAATAACTTATAAAATTCAATAGCAAAAAAAAAATCCAATTGAAAATAGGCAGAGGATATGGACAAACATCTTTCCAAAGAAGCCATAAAAATGGCCAAAAGACACATGAAAAGATGCTCGACATCATTCATCATCAGGGAAATGCAAGTCAAAATTACAATGAGATACCAACTCACACCAGTCAGAATGGCTATTATCAAAAAGACAAGAAATACCAAGTATCGGCAAGGATGTGGAGAAAAGGGAACCCTCATGCACTGTTGGTGTGAATGTAAATTGGTGCAGCCACTATGAAAAACAGTATGGAGTTTTAAAAATAGAACTGCTACATGGTCCAGCAATTCGACTTCTAGATATTTATCTGAGAAAATGAAAATGCTAACTCAAAAAGATATATGCATCCCCATGTTCACTGCAGTATTATGTATAATAGTCAAGATAGGGAAACAGTCTAACTATCCACCATTGGAGATATATATATATATATATATATATATATATATATATAACACACACACACACACACACATACATATATGGAGATATGTATATATGTATATGTATACATATATATATATATACATGTACATATATATACATATACATATATATATATATATATCTCCAGCCATGACCATTCTTTTACATATTATCTGTGACATAGCAACTTTCATGCTGCAACAGCACAGTTCAGCTTTTGCAAGGGTGGATCAAACTTAAAGTATTTAATTGTGACCCTTTAGAGAGGAAAAAAAAAAAAGGTTGAGCCTTATTTTAATATATTGTCAAGGTAGCTTTTAAGAAAATTAAAAATTTAAAACATTTTTTTTTACGAAAAGGCAAAAATGTGTAGAAGTCTTCGGCCATTGGCATGCAAAAAAAAAAATCTCATTAAAAAGCCAATTCAGAAAGATCTTTAAAATTTTAGCTATTCAAGGGAAGAAATCTTTCCCATGTTGAACAGTGGTTCACAAAAACTGGGAGCGGTTTTCTCCCCTAGTAGATATTTGATAATGTCTGCAGACATTTGTTGTTGACACAGTGGGGAGGGGGGTGGTCAGGGTCACGGGTGAGTGGAGGCCAAGGTACACAAGGCAGCCCCCCATGACAAGACACTATTCAGTCCCAAATGTTAACAATACCTAGGTTGAGGTTGAGAAACCCTGGTATTAAGTGAGCTATATATATGATTAAACAGCTCCCTTGGAATCTGTTGTTTTTTCTAGTATGGGTTCCAAAACATTTTTAAATGGTGACTGGCTCTCCAAGGAGAATCCACAACATTCACCCAAATAAGTTTGCCTTCTATTTATGACTTCCTGGCAAGTAAAAACCTTGTGATAATCTTTGACAAGGTCACAAATATTTTTGTTCTTCCCACCTTCCCTCTCTCCAATGTGTAGATAATTATACCTTCCCAGTTTCTCAGACCTCTGTCTGCACCTGTGGTCCTGGAACAGACTTCCTCAGGTTGTTAGCACATAAATGCCGTCCAACCGTTAGGAAACATCCAGGTAGCATCCAGGTGCTGATGCTAGCCATTGCTAGCCATTGCTAGCCAGTATTTCCCTTATTGTCCCCATTACAGGCTGATTGTAAATGTAGGTTAAAGTATTTGTTTCTTCTTTAATCAGGCAATAGAGAGAATAAGAAGCAGTGAGCACTCTCTGTGGAAATAGGCAACAGTGTTTTGTGCCCAAAATAGCATTCAGACACCTGAAACATGCTTTGGGGATAACATAATAGTTATAATGAGCATTTATTATATATCATTTTCTCCCCACAGAATAGCAAATTGACAAATGGACAATTTAGTGCATCCTTAATGAGTTTGTAATTAAGAATGTTTTTATGGAAAGACCATGCTAACAAAGGATCTCTATGAACACATCAGGTGCAGCCTGCCTGCATCCCTTGCTAATGCTGCCTGTGGCTACATTTGGATCCATGTGCTTCCATACCAAGCTTGATTCTTTTGAAAATACTACATCCTGTGGTTGTAATATAAAATAACATCTCATTCTGAGTGTATTGTCTTCTTTAATGTCGCAGATATTCATGAAATAGAATGGTTAGTAGTAGTTATTTAAGTTCCTGTGGTTGACTCTATGCCCCCCTCCCCATATCAAATTATATGCACAAACAGGAAGTGCAACCAAGCACTTCTGGTCTATATAAAGATCTGGGGCTGGTCTACCGATTTAGTCAGGGTTCTTCAGAGAAACAGAACAAATAGAAGGTATGTAGTTAGGTAGATCGATTGATTGATTAATCTAGAAAGCTTTATTTACCCATCATTTATAGAGAGAGGGAAGAAAGATTTTTTAATAGGTATTAGTCTCAGATGATTGTGGAGGCTGAAAAGTCCCCAAATCTACAATATAAAGGCCTGACAACCAGAAAAGAAAACAGTGTGAGTTCCATTCTTGGTGCAAAGCCAGGATGAGACCTCTGTCCTAGCTCAAGACTGTCAGGAAGAGAAAGCCAGTTCTTTCTTGTTTAGCTTTTTGTTCTATTAAGTCCTACAACCAACTGAATGAAGGGTGAACATATTGTTAAGAGCAATCCCTTACTTCGTCTACCTACCAGTTCAAATGTTAATCTCACCCCAAAACACTCTCAGACACACCTAGAGTGATGTTTAAACAAATACCTGGGCACCCTGGGTTGCAGTTAAGTTTACAGAAAAAATTAACCATCACAGCTATGCTCACAGGATGCCCTTCAGGGTAAAAATAATGCTATTATAAAACCATGGAGCAGGTTTTTCATTTGTTTGTTTGTTATTTTTTTAATGTTTATTTGTTTTTGAGAGGGAGAGAGAGCATGAGCAGGGGAGGGGCAGAGAGAGAGGGAGACACAGAATCCAAAACAGGTTTCAGGCTCTGAGCTGTCATCACAGTCCCATGCAGGGCTCTAACTCATGAACAGCGAGATCATGACTTGAGCTGAAGTCAGATACTTAACCAACTGAGCCCCCCAGGCACCCCAGTAACACAAACAATCCTGTCTATAGGAATTGCAGTTCCTGTAATCTGATACATCATGTCCAGCTTTCAACAAATTTATAGGACATGTGTAATAGGATTAATGGTGACCTCCCAAAATATCCTAACTCCATATTCATATCCTAACTCCCAGACTCTATAAATGTTACATTTGGAGAAAAAGAGCAATCTTTGAAGAATGTAATTTAAGATGAAGTAAGCATCCTGGATTTTCTGGGTGGAGTCTGAATCCAGTAGAAACTGTCCCTATACAAGTGAGGCAGAGAAAGACAACATGAAGAGAGAAAATCCCTGTGAAGACAGAGGTAGAGAATAAAGAAATTCACCCACAAGTCCCAAGAATTTCAATCAACAGCTGACAAAAGGTGGAAGCAGTGAAAACCACATTCTTTCTTGAAGCTTCCAGATAGAAGTATCCCTGTGGACACCTGGATTTCAGAATTATGGCCACCAGAACTGTGAGCAAATAAATTTCTGTTGGTATAAGCCACTACATGTGCTGTGATTTTTACAATAGCTACAGGATTAGCTATGTATTAATAATACAGCATGCTGAGAAGCAAGAAAAATATCTGAAGTAACAAAGTGAGTTCCAGAACGAGAATCAGATATCAGAACTATCCAATAAGAAGTAAAAATGACTATGATTAATATGTTCAGTGATTTAACAGAAAAAGTGGACAACATGCTTGATAATGTAAGAAGTGCAGAGATGGAAACTCTAAGAATCATAATAAAAAATTTAGAAATGAAAAGTTATAATTAACAGAAATGGAGAATGATTTTAATGGGCACATGGATAGATTTGCCATAGACAAAGAGGGATTCAGTGGGCTTGGAGCTAAGTCAATAGAAAATTCCCTAACCGATGGGGCGCCTGGGTGGCTCAGTTGGTTAAGCGTCTGACTTCAACTCAGGTCACCATCTCGTGGTCCATGAGTTCGAGCCCCGCGTCGGGCTCTGGGCTGATGGCTGAGAGCCTGGAACCTGCTTCCAATTCTGTGTCTCCCTCTCTCTCTGCCCCTCCCCCATTCATGCTCTGCCCCTCCCCCATTCATGCTCTGTCTCTCTCTGTCTCAAAAATAAACGTTTAAAAAAAAAGAAAATTCCCTAACCGAAATTCAAAGAGGAAAAAAGAAGGAAAACAACCATATAACAGATACCCAAGAATTATGGGACAATTTCCAAAAGTATAACATAAGCATAATTAGAATACCAGAAGAAGAAGGAGAGAACAGAAGAAATAATTGAATTAATAATGAATGAGAATTTTCCAGGATTAACGATAGGCCTCAAACCACAGATAGAGGAAGTCCAGAGAACACCATGGAGGATAAAAACCCAAAATCTATACACAGGCACAGCATACTCCATCTGTGGAAAACCAAAGACAAAGAGAAAATCTTGAATGAATAATAGAAAGAAAAGAGCCTATCTTTAGAGCAGGAGTAAGAATTAGGTTGGACTTCTCATTTAAAAATCATGCAAGCCAGAAGACAATGGAGTGAGATAGTTAAAGTGTTAAAAGAAATTTAGAATTGTATATCAAGTGAAAATCTTCAAAAGTGCAGATGATAAAAAGATTTTCTCAGAACCATGCCCCTGCCCCCCAAACTAAGGGAATTACCAGCAGACCTGCTCTGCAAGAAAAGTTAAAAGAAATTCTTTAGACAGAAAGAAAGTTATATAGACCAGACACCTAGATCTACATGAGGAAAAAACAAATATTGGAAAAGGAATAAAGGTATAATAAAATCTTATAAAAATAAAAATAAAATTATTTTTGTAGAAGGCATGATTAGGTGCTTAGAAAATCTTAAAGAATCCACACACACAAAAGCTACTAGAACATAAATATGCTAATTTAGCAAGATTTCAATATACAGTCAATATACAAAAATTAAGTGCATTTCTATGTACTATCAACAAACATTTAGAAAATAAAGTTAGAAAATACCACTTATAGTAGGATCAGAGATTTTTATACTTAATGAATATATTGATGATAGACAATAAAGGAAAATTATATAAATGAAGAGCTATATTATATTTGTGGGTTAGATGAGTTAATATTGTTAAAATTTATATTCTTCCCAAGTTGTCCCATTAATTCAAAGCAATACCAATCACATTCACGGTATCAGGAGGTGTTTTGTAGAAATTCTCAAGATGATTCTAATGGAAATGCAAATGATCTCAAATATCTTGATCAAATCAATTTTAAATAAATACAAAATCAAAAGACTTATATTACCTTACACGCATAATTCATAAGTCTTACTATGAGCAACATTAATCAAGGCAGTGGGTTATTGATATAAGAAAAACATTATAAATCAGTGAAACAGAATAGAGGTCCAGAAAATGACCCATACTTACACATTCTATTGATTTTTGACAAAAGCACAAAATGCAACTATGGAAAATGAAAGTCTTCTCAGCAACAGATCGTGGAATGGCTGTATATCCACATGGAAAACTAAATTTTAACTCCCACTTCCAAAAATAATTTGAGGTGGATTATAAATCTGAACATTCTTCTCCAACAAAGCAAAAGAGAAGATCTTAAAATTTTAGGTATAGGCAAAAGATTTCTTAGGACACAGGGATATACTTTGTACTTTTTTAAACTTAAAATATGTTCAAGAATAAACCTATCAAGAAAATGAGTAGACCATCCATTAATTGGGAGAAAATAGTCACAATATGTACATGTAACAAAGACTTAACGTCCACCATATGCAAAGAACTCGTAAACTCAATAATAAATTCCTAAAAAACTAAAAATAATTAAAGAATACCTCCAAAAGGAGTGGTTAATAATCACATGAAATAGTCTCTAACATCATTAGTTGTCAGGAAAATGCATATTAAATCCATAGTAAGATACCACTACACACACACTAAAATGGCTAATTTCAATAAAATTGACAACACCAAGTGTTGATGGGGGTGCAGGACAGTCAGCATAGTCATACATTGTTGGTGGGATGAAATACTGAAAAACCAGCTTAGAAAACTATTTACAATTTAAATATACTTCTACCCTATCACCTGGAAATTCCACTTCTAGAGAACTGAAAA
Organism: Panthera tigris; assembly: GCF_018350195.1. NCBI lineage: Eukaryota > Metazoa > Chordata > Mammalia > Carnivora > Felidae > Panthera > Panthera tigris. The sequence continues at coordinate 5,466,212 of NC_056669.1, forward strand.
TATATATCCACAAAAAGACTTATACAATGTTTATATAACTGTTTTATTCATAATAGCCAAAACCTCAAAAAATTTTTGTTTTCATTAGTGGAATGAATACATTCATTTAATGAATGAAACATTCATGTAATGAATTTCTATTAAGCAATAAAAACAATGAATTACTTATATATGCAACCATATTGATAAATCTCACAACTATTCTGAGCTAAGAGCTGAGATAAATAGGCCAATTACTGAATGTTTCAATTACATAAATTCTAGAACAGGTAAACCAATCTTTTCCAATGGTAATCAAAAACTGGTTGCCTATGAGTAGTGAGAATTGATTAGAAGTGGATGCAGGAGAACCTCTGGGGTGATAGCAATCCATTAATAAGACAATCATATGGGTTTATGCATTAACCAAGCCTTTTGTAATTTTACACAATAATATCTATACATTTCACTGGGTATAAAGTATATGTAAAAAATTAAATGCCAACACAAAATTATAGATGAAACCATTCTGAAAAAAACAGGCTGAATTTGGCTGACTGTAATATGGGGTATTATTTTACTATATTCTGGGTTTTTTTTGTATGTTTAAAATATTTAAATAAGCATTTAAAAGAGACCCACTGTCATTATTACTTCTCATTACCTAATATATGTATGAAACACTAATGACGCAAAATTTTCAAAATGGAATGGTAGGCTATTCCTCACCTCCTTTGAGAGAAGATGAGAAATGTGTATTCAAATTACCAAACATCCAGAATTTAACTTTCCTTCCACTGTCTCCTAAGAATGCTAAGGAACTCTTAGACACTAATTCAGCTTTTGGAATTCTGGGATCCTGTCAATGCCAGCAGGTGGTTTGCGGGTCCCATAATATCCATCTATACTATGATCCCCATAATCTCCATCTGTACCACGATTCCCTGGAATAAAACCACTGACCGTGATAATGAAGGTAACAATGTTCGAAGGTATAGGTCTCTACCTACCATAAAAGCAATGCATAAAACCAGTGTGCTCGAATACAAATCCTTCTTCCAAACAAATCCATGAGCCCTGCCTTCCTGGAGATGGCCAATCCTAACCTCTTCTATCAAGGTTCCAGAGCTGCGGTGGAAGATACCATGTTCCATTTTCTCCTCTGCCCGTTCCAGCCCTCACATGCTTCTATTCCTTCTTACAGATAATTCCAGTGCTTAATGAGGTTAGTGATGAAAGACAGTCACCCTTCCAGGCCAACTCCGGGTATTCAAGCTATCCTATTTGCTTTCAGCACTTCAGAAGTCAGGAAAGCCTAGAAAATTCTGTGATTGAACAGGGTTTACAGACTCTACCTAGTCTTCCACAAAATATATTACTTTTTGTACACTCTGTCCAGTTGAGTGGGCATTGGGACTTGGATTCATAGGAGTCATTTACCTGAGTACAGAACATTTAATTTGAATAGAAAAATCTGAGATTGTGTGACAAAGGCTTGTCACAAACTATATTCCAAACACTTTTCACAACAGAAGTGTCCCCAGTCTCTTCCCTTTATATGCTTTTGACATTTCCAGCCTCTTTCTTGAGCTCCTCTCTGGGAAGCTGTTGATCCTTTTGATTCTCTTTGGAGACCTACAGTCCTTCCTAGTTATAGAATGCCAGATTCTCGTCTTAAACTAGCTCCTCAGGGAAAGTGTCATTTTTCTAGATTTTAGAAGAAGAAATTACTTTTCTGATTTCTCAGCTTTCTGTCATTGAATTAGTGATAGCTGTCCTTTTGCCCTTCATTCACATACCCATGTGTATACTCACCAAAGTTATAAAAATGTAACAGAAACATGAGTTCAACCAAAGCTAGTATGTTAAATCTTACTATTATTTCTATCTCTACTTCCATCTGTTCACATGTGCATATGGGATAAGACGATAATTTAATGCATCTAACACTGGGTTCATGATTTACAGACTGTCAGCCTACCTTAAATAGGTAGGGGCTGTATTAAATAGCCCTGAAGCACTTCAAGAAATGAAGAAAAAAATATACATGTTGGAATCACCAAAAAGTTAAAAAGCAAAATCTGCATTAATTTGGATAAAGTTATAGGACTGAATAGATGTCATTTGACCTATATATAACCTGGTAATTTTTGAGTGGTATGTATTGGAATTTACTTTTAACTAAATATTTGATTAAATCATATTGCTTCAAAGGAGGAATGGTAGTCCAAATATTTTTTTTTAATTTTTTTTCAACGTTTTTTATTTATTTTTGGGACAGAGAGAGACAGAGCATGAACAGGGGAGGGGCAGAGAGAGAGGGAGACACAGAATCGGAAGCAGGCTCCAGGCTCCGAGCCATCAGCCCAGAGCCTGACGCGGGGCTCGAACTCACGGACCGCGAGATCGTGACCCGGCTGAAGTCGGACGCTTAACCGACTGCGCCACCCAGGCGCCCCCCAAATATTTAACAAACAATTCAGCACCAGCAGAAACTCCATCAGAATGGGTACCAAGTTCTAAACAACCAGGTTGAACCATACCACTGAGTTTTTACTCTGCCTCTTAGTGCTTCTGAGCTTAAACATTTTTTTCAGCTTCAGTAAGCTGTTTCCCTAGCCTCATGCTACTCATATTAAGCTCTAAATATATTACTTAATCTCACCGTGTTGAAACATTTCAATGAAAACACTTCAGCTAATTCAAGACATTTTAGATTCCAGGATTAATTTTTTTCTGTATGTTGCTATACCAACCAATAATAAATAAAATACATGTATGGTTTATTAAATGACCTGTAAATTTTGAAATACCTCCAGTGTCTTGGGGTATAAGTAAGCAATCAACATGATATCTTGATTGATAAAATGGAATCCAGGGAGATTAATTTGCCTAATATGCTTTAGAGTGGGTCTAGGATCTTAATGTGAAGCCAGGTCTGAAAATCATACTATTTTTCATAGAATAGAGCCCCATCATTTTCAACTGCATTAAGAGTTGTTTATAGGTTGTCTTTCCTGTGCCAAACACTCTGTGTTAGACACCAGGAGAATAAGCAATGAGGACATAGTCCCTTGAAGCAAATGGATGACACATCCTTAACCCAGCATGATAAATAGTGTGTAGCTGTGTGAAGGTGGCTAGTGTTTTTTTGTGTGCGTCTCAGAAACCGGTCACAAATGAGATGATACTCGGGTAAGACCAGGACACCAGAACAGTATGTGCTGTTGCCTATAAATAGTATCCTACCGTGTGCTACACATATAATGTGCTATACCTATAAATCATATCCTGCTGTCTATACATAATTATTATTAATATATATTTCAAACATATAAAATTACATAGAGAACAGTATAATGGATACTATGTGCCATCTCACCATTTAGCTTCATCACATCCTATCATTTTTGCCATACGTGCTTCACATCACTCTCTCTTGAAATAAAATATTAAACCATACAGATAAAGTAATACTTTCTGGGCATCTATTCCTGAACTTCTGTCAATAGAGGTAGCCACCATTACAGATTTGAGATTTAACCACACTGATTCTTGTAATTCTAGTGCTAACTAATTAGAATGATACTGTATATCACCCTTTATTTTTGTACATGTCTGCTTGTGTTCATATGCATGGATTCCTCCTGGACATAAACCTAGGTTTGGATTGCTAGATTTAGTGGATGTGGGTATCTGAAACTTTAACTTGGCTTTATATCCTTGCCAAATTGTGGTTTTGTGACACCTTTTAATTTTTGCCAACATCTGGATTTGAAATAGGATATGTTTATTGTCTTAATTTGCATTTCCATGTTTACTAGTGAACTGAATACCTTTCTTGTGTTTATTGGCCATTTGTATTCCCTTTGTTAATTATTACCATGTGTTTCCTTTGTAGTTTTAGAACCCAACCACATATTTGTGCATCCCTAAACAATACATTTTTAGATTTATCTCCTTTGAAACCTTTGTAACTAAAATCATACTATATGAATTTTTTGAGACTTATTTCTTTTGGTCAACATCATCTTTTAGAGATGCATCAATGTTGCAGCATTTTATTTCATTAATTTTACATACTGTGTTTTAGATAATTTTAAGAATATACCATAACAGACTAATCTTTCCATTGTTGATGGACATTTGGATAATTCCATTTTTTTGGTTTTTGGTTTGTTTTGTTTCATTATTTCTTTATAACAAGTCTTCCACAAATATTCTGGAACCTGGCTTATGGTGCATATGGGAAAAAAATTCTCTAAGTTATACACAGAATAGTGGAGTTAATAAGTCTTACTGGGTTTGCTGTATATTTTCAGCTCAATTCGTGATGTCAAACTGGTTTTCAAAATAGCTTTACTGTTTTTATCTTCCCATCAGAAATAGATGAGCATTTCTGTTCCTCCACACACTCCAGCTATCACTTGATAATGTGTCACTTTTAAATTTTGCCCATCTGAAGGACGGAAAATCTCGTGGTGGTTTTGATTTGTAGATTTGTATATCTCTATTTATAACTGTATCTCTAATTATTTGTGAGACTTCACATTCTTCCAACGTTTGAGTCTATTGTACTCCCTTCTATGAAATTCCTTTCCCTTTTATTTACTATTTTCTCATGTGTAAAAGTTCTTTAATATATGCTGGAGATAAATGAGATGCGCATGTGTTCTTTAAGTTTGATCTTGCTTTTCCACTTTCTTTGTGACTTTTAAAATGAACAGAATTTCATGCAGATGAATGTACCAGTATTTTGCCTTATGACTATAACACTTTCTGTGTCTCATTAGGAAATCCTAAGATCATACAGATTTTCTGCTCTATTTTCCTCTAAAAGTTTTATAGTGTTTTCTTGTACATTTAAATCTTTAAACCACCTGGGATGTATGTTGTGTATGATATGAAGTCTGATTTAAATTTTTCAAATGAATGTTAGAAGGATCAGTAGAAATGTTGCACAGTTTTGAAATTATGAAATTCAATGATTTATGGGTCAAAGAACAAAGATAAGAGAATTTAACTACCATTTAAAACTGAAACCTGCTAATCATTTGGAATTTGTTGAGACATCCAATGGCCCAGTGTGGTACAATTTCGAATCTATTTTGTGCACTGGAAAAGGAAGAATATTTTGCAGGAATTAGGTAAAGTGTTCTATACCTGGCGTTAAGTGAGCTATTTAAATGTTTCATGCCCTTGTGGATCTTTTATCTGCTTAATCCATCCATTACTGACCAAAGTGTCTAAAAAATATGTTTCACTATAATTGTTGATTTTCCTGTTTTACCTCTTAGATTTGCCTATTTTTATTGGGATACACACACACACATATATGTATATATGTATATATATTTACATATGTATGTATATATATTTATATATTTAATTATAATTATATTTACCCATAACATATATAACACTATTTTTTTTTTACAAAGTGCAAGTTTATAGTTTTACTCTTTTGAGGTGACTAAACATTTCATAATTATGAAAAAGACTTTCTCAACACCTAGTAATTTTGTTTTGCCTAAATCGCCAATTACCATATTATCGTTATAGCTGCTTTTTCTGTTGAAATTAGACTTGGCAATTTATTTCAAAAAAATTTCTTATTTTTAAATTTTTTAATTAAAAAAACCCTTTTTTATTAAAGTACAGTTGACACAACATTACATTACTTTCAGGTGTACAACTTACTGATTCAACAAGTCTATACGCTATGTTATGCTCACTGTGAGTGTGGCTACCCCGTGTATTACAATCACATTGGCTGACAATCCCTTTTACCTCATTCGGTAGCTGGAAGCTTATATCTTCCCCTCCCTTTCACCCCTTTTTCCGATCCCTCCATTGCTGTCCCTCTGGCAACCATCAGTTTGTTTTCTGTTTTTATAGGTCTGTTTCTACTAGTTTGTTTATTCATTTGTTTTACTTTTTAGATTTCACATATAAGTGAAATCATCTGGAATTTTTTTTTCTTTTAGTTCATTTAGCATGGACCTCTCAGTCCATCCATGTTGTTGCAAATGGCAGAATCTCACCCTTTTTTTATTTTTCTTAAGTTATTTACTTATTTTGAGAAAGAGAGAAAGTGCAAGCAGGGAAAGGGCAGAGAGAGAGGGACTGGGAGAGAATCCCAAGCAGGCTCTATGCTGCTAGCACAGAGCCCAATGTGGGGCTAGAACTCACAAACCATGAGATCATGACCTCAACCAAGGTTCTCATTCTTTTTAATGGCTGAGTAATATTAATGTGTGTGTGTGTGTGTGTGTGTGCATGTACATACATGTCACATCTTTTTTTTTTAACTCATATTGACGGACACTTGGCTTTCTTCTATATTTTAACTATCATAAATAATGCTGCAATAAACATAGTGGTACATAGAATGAGCTGTATTTTTTAAGTGTAGCATTTACTCAGTATATCTTTTTTTTGCCCTTTTACTTCTCCTTTCTGTATTTTTATATTATAAACATATTTCACATAGATAACGTAGATGTACCCTTTCCAAGTCTGACAGTGTTTTATTTTAACTTGACCTTTAAATTCATTTTACTTTATTATAATTACTAACCTGTTTAGGTATATTTCTAACGGTATTTTGTGCTTTCTTTTGCTCAGCATTTTGTTTCTTTTTCTTTATTTTCTTGCCTTGTTTTTGATTATTTCCTTTTTTCATTCTATTTTTGATCTGCTAATTTGGTTATTTCATCATTTATTCTTATTATTTTAATGTTATCCTATAAATTTAAAGATAATATGTAACTTACCAAAATCTCAGGTTAGTCGATACCTTTTTTTGGTTCCTAGAAAATAACACAGGGATCTAATTTTAGAACATTTAAGGGTATATAAATATCTTCCATATTATCTCTGATCAACCTGTCCCAATCTACATGCCACCATTGTCAGATAGTCTGGTTTTATTTTATATTTTATAATCTCAAAATACTATTATAATTGATTTATATGGCAAATGTTTGTTTCTATTTACCCATAGTTTTGCAATTCCTTTTTTTTTTTTTTTTAATTTATCATGGAGTCTCAGATTTTTTTTTCCTGGGTTTATTTTCCTCTCACCTGAAGCACATCCTTTGGAATTGTCTTTAATAGAGTTGTACCAGAGGGGCACATGAGTGGCTCAGTCGGTTGAGTGTCCGACTTCGGCTCAGGTCATGATCTCACGGTTTGTGAGTTTGAGCCCCACATTCAGACTCTGTGCTGACAGCTCGGAGCCTGGAGCCTGCTTCAGATTCTGTGTCTCCCTCTCTCTCTGGCCCTTCCTCTCTCTCTCTTTCTCTCTCTCTCTCAAAAATAAACACACATTAAAAAAATTTTTTTTAGATAAATAAATAAAGTTCTGCCAGATACAAAATTTGTCCATTTTCTATTGCCATATAAAAAGGTTTTATTTTACATTCCTTCTTAAGAAAACTTTGTGGTGAATATAATTTAGTAAGTTGACATTTACCTTCCATCTGCCTATGGTGGAAACTATCCATTGTCCTGAGACTTCCATTTTTGCTGTTAGTCCTCTTTACACTCCTTCTAGGAAACCCCGTTTTTTTTTTTTTAATTTAAATAGCATTGTATCCAAAGTTCTCTCTAGCTCTTGATTTCTTCTTATTCATTCTTCTTTCGTATTGTTTGGCTTCTCATTTTTCTGGTAAATCTAAGCCATTTTCTATCTATATTCTATCTATATTTTCTATCTATATTGCTTCCACCCCATTCTCCCCCTGGGTGGCGTTCCATTTAAGACATGTTAATTCTTCTAACTCTGTCCTCCAGCCCTTGGTCTTTATATTTCCATCTCTTTGTTTCTCTGATGTACCTTCCCTTACTCTCTTGATTTTCCCTTTCACTATTCTTTAATTGTATCCATTCTGCTGTTTGGTCAAAGATGGAGTTTTAAGTTACATTATTATATTATGCATTTCTATAAATTTTTCTTAGCTTTGTTTAAATTTTGTTTGTTGTTTATTCTTACTGTAATGCCTCTTTCAATTTATTGAAATGTATTAAATACAGTCACTTAATAATGTTTTGCATTAACTCCGTCATCCAAAAGGTTTTGCAGTATTAGCTTTGCCCCTTTTTTTCAGCTGCCCCTTTCTCATAATAATGTCTTATTTCCTTGTACATTTGGTTATTTTTATGTGTGAGATACTACTTTCCTTGAAACTTATTTGAGCAAAAGTTTTTGTGGCCAGGGCAAAGGTAAGTTTCTCTAGAGAATGTTTCTATGTGCTTCCCAGGTGCTTGGGATATAGCCATTCTTTGAGGACCCAAAATAACTCTTGGTTTGGAAAAAATGATAATTCTTGGTTTGGGGTGATTTGGTCAACTCAGGTAGTGTCCATTTGGCTTGAACACCTGTGTTTGAATCATAATATGGTTTTAGTTGCTCAATGAGATTTTTATTTCCACCTCCAGTCAATATCAATGAATGAGATAGTCAAATGTTGTTGCTGTTTTCTGGATGGTAGAAATGTGGCAGGGGAAGAAATCATATTTTAGTTCACCCTTCCATTAAAAGTATGGCTCTGTGCAGTGTGAACTTATACAGTAAAGCAAAGCCCTGGACCCATCTTCTGTTTTCTAATGATACAAGTCCTCAACTCACACATGTTCATTTTCATTGGGAATAACAATGTGTTCAAGAGGAAAGTTGGCTGTATTCAAGAAAATGATTTTATTTCATATATGCATGTGATATATATGATATTGATATATATCACAGTTTATTTAGTTTTCCACAGGAGGGCCCAGGTACTTTAACTGTCGTGTTTCCAGAAACTGAATAAATTGAACATTTTCCTTCAATATCTAAGATGAAAATCTCATTATTCAAACTGGTGGTATTGATTTGCATTACTGTCCTTACTCTGATATTTGGGTTTATATACATTCTACTTTGTATTTTTCTTCACCATGCTTTTTCATTGTTTCTTTGTATTGATTGAGTTTTCTTTTTTTCTCCCCTCTTTTGTTTTCTCTTTATATATTTGGCAGTTTACAACTTCTTTTTCTGTCAAGTTGACTCTTCAATTTTGACAGACATAACTACTGTAGAAAATCTAATGCTAATACTCACACACTCCTCTCAGATAATATAAGACTTAATGTACTTCACTCGAATCATTTATTCCTACCTTACTTTTTACATTACTTCCACCTTGAGGTTTAAAAATCTCTTCAATTAGCATTATGGTTATTATTTATTTATATGGTCATTGCTTGTTTGGATTTACCAACATATGTATTGATATCTTTTCTCCTTATTCTCCTTACATCTCAGAAATTTTTTCTGAGAATCTTTGAGTTCTTCCCCAAGTATACTTTTAAGCTCTTCCAAATTCTTGAGTTCACCTGTATGTAAAAATGCCTTTATTCTGCCTTAATCCCTGAATTCGAAATTCACATTCTTTTTATCTCAGCACCCTGAAATATGCCAAACTGTTTCTGGCTTATGCTATGCCTACTGAGAACACATACTATTTGTCTAATTATGATTTCATTGTAGGACATCTGCCTTTTTCCTCAAGTTGCTTTTAGGTTCTGTGCTTGTGAAAGATGGTTTTGTCATGTTTACTGAGGTCAAGAACCACCCCCTTCCACGTTTGCCCCCTGTTGTTCTGTTTTGTTCCTTCCTGGTGGCATTTACCCCTGCTTCTAGGTTTTAAAATTTAGATTGTGAGCTAGTATTTGCGAAAGCTTCGTTTAAAAGCATTAACTGACTGCGGGTTGAAGTAGTATCATTCCAGTGATGTTTTGCGTTTTCTCTTGACAGAGGCGCAAGGGATCTCACCAGGACAGGACAATTTTTTTATAGTAGTTTAACAGTTAAAATGCACAATTTTTTAAATTTAAAATATAATTTGAAAATCCTAACTGTGGCCTCTGGTTATCAATTCTTAGGGGAAACTATAATTCTTGTCCTACCTGAACACTACTGAGAGAGAACTTCCTCTGTGCAACCTTCTGGCTGAGGGTGATTGTTTTTTTTTTTTTCTTGCCGGTCCACTTTTTATCGATAGTGAGATCCCATGTGAGTTCTGGCTTTATCTCATGTGAGGGTACCCACCATTGTGTTCCTGCAACAATGTTCACATATTCCTTTTACTTTGGGCTTCAACTTCATCTTCTTACTTTCTTCCCTAAGCCGCCCACTTTATCCTTCATTTCTAGCTCTTTTTTTTAGAAAAGTGGTTCCCACTTTTCTCCTCTACCACAGGGCTAGAGATCTTCCCTTAATATTTTTTTGTGGAATCCTTACCCATCAGTTCTTGGTGGAAATGTCATTCTCGGTAATGTATTTCTCCAGCTCTATTTGTAAGTGTTCCATGTTACATTATTTGCTATTTTTAGTTATGAATTACTATGCAGTTCTGATGAATCTTTGTCTCCTTCACATTTAATTCAGCTTCATCTTGAGATAAAACATGTATATTTTGTTTACCTGTGATGGTCCCAGAACCCAGTACAGTTCTGGGCATAGTAACTATTTGATGACTGAATGAAGAGCCCTGAAGATGATGAAAAGTTAGCATGCAAGTGCTAAAATGTAGGCTCTGTAATGTAAGGTGAAGAAAATTGAAGCTGATTTTAAGGTGAAGGAAAGGGAAAAAATGTAAAACAATGTCCCTCTGTAAGTGTTGGAGACATATGGGGAAGGGCACTTAATTTGAAAGTTAGCTCTAAAATTTATCAAGTGGTTTTGGAAATGTTGCCCATCCTCTTTCTCTTTCTCTATTTTTTGATACTAATTCTCACCTGGTAAGGTTGCTATGAGGGTAAGTAAATTAAAGAATATAAAATGGGACCTGGCTGATAGTCCAGATTTAGTAATAACCATAGACTTTTATCTGGGAAACTTTAAAACAGAATTTACTCTAGTGACGAAAAGTGGACTCATCCTCAAGAAATCCCTCCTGAGGATAAAGGTGTGCAGGAATGGACCAGCAAGTTTGTAAAGCTTTGTCTGTTTCTGTTTGAAGACCTCATCTGGGGCCACTGTGATCATGCCCAGTGGGTTTGAATCATCCTGACTAGAGGTAGGGGGTGGATAAGGTGGCCATTGCAATATTTCCTACCTAGGAGTCTTGCTTAATTGTGCATAAGCAGGGAGAGCAGCAGAGGTTCTTTGAAGATTTCACTCCTTAACTGGCTGAAAACTTGTTCTATATTTGAAAGTGTTCCTCAGTATCAAGTATTTCAATCACTTCTCACTCTCTCACATTAGCACTAATAAACTCAGAGCTACATTATCTTAATAAGGCATCTTGACAATGAAGTGCTTCACTTGTGATCTTGAAGAAAACTCAGCCTTCTGGCCACATAGGGACAGCTGTTCCCACAAGTTCAGTATCCCATTGAGCAGGAGTCTCCTCCCAGAGAGAGAATGCAGGACTTCTTCCAGGTGAATGACAATGAGCAGAAGGAAGAAAGAGAACCTTCAAAAAATTCTCTTTGGGTTAAGATTTTAATATCTCGTCCCATGGTAGGTTCTATCCCAAAGTCCCTGCCCTCAGTGCAGTAATTTAAAAGTGGTGTGTTTTAGCAGTGATAGTAAATGACACATTATATAATGTCAGCTCACAGAGCTGACCTTGTGCATGCACAGAACAGATGGCTGCCTACATGATGTGTTTGAAAGACATTGGAAACTGTCCTTCATCCTGAAACATTAGCCTCTATACTACATTTTACCATTGCAGTTGATTCCTACTTTGAAAATACAAATGCAAGTATCTCTAAAACACTGAATTGGCTATACTGGGATCCTAGATGTGTGTACAATAGGTTGCATATTCTAGGTGTTTCATAAGGAGACTAAATAACCCTGAAATATTTGGCATTATTATGGCTACCTCCCCAAACTCACTGCATCCCTTCCCTTTTGGATAATAGTCAATCAAAAAATTTTTCCTTATTGCTTAAGCTAACTATATAATTTGCTCCCTCTTTAAGCCATGGCAGGTTTAAAGGACAGTGAGAACACAGTAATCCTCAGGTCAAAGTAATTACTTGATATTTGTTTCAGGCTTTATATCTACATGGAACATTATCTAGAGGAAGAGAGAGGGTTTTCCCTTCCTTCAGTGATTGAACAAAAGTACTGCCAAAGCCATTTTACTTACATAAGGGAAGCCAGTCTCTCTGGACCAAGCCAAAACAAAAGGGGGGAGGGTGGAATCACACATAAATGCAATCTTTCACCACATCTAAATCCTGAATTCTTACTTTCAGGAGCCAATATGGTTCCTTTACCTTAAAAAAACAAACAAAAAACATTGACTTGAATTTTCTGTTCCTTGATGGTGTACCCATCTAAATAAACAGAGCTTGTTTTTTAATCATTGGCTATTAATGCATAATCGTTCTATTCTATTTTAGATTTCTAAGTGGCACAACCTCATTCCAGTAGTACCCCACTGTGGCAGTGAAAGGTGTAGGGAAGCAGATAGGGAGAATTTCATAAAAGATGTCATCCGAGTAGCCACTCTAAAGAATGAGTACGTTCTGTGGGAGGCTCAGGGCAAAAGGCAAGTACTCTGGAAAAGTAAAAACAAGCCAGGAAAACCCTCAAAACCACCTACCCCTCAATACATCTAAATTAGTTTTTCTGTTAATTTCCAAATGAAAAGGTTTTCAAATTAAATTGATTTAGCTTCATGAAAATTTTTCCCCACTTTTTTTTTTTTTAACAAAAGTTCTTAGAGACAAGCAGATTGTGAAGGATTCATCTGGATTCGGGATCACTGCATGTTCAGTGTCCATAAGGGCAATAACGGAGATGCTTTTGGGTAGGGTGAAGAATCTAAAGCAGATACTTCAGGATTTGGTGACAGCAAACATGTGTAATTAGGTCATTATAGGTAAGATGGGGAGGGTGTCCCTTCCCCCAGCTGTCAACTTTGTCAACTAGAATTTGAAGCAGCACTCTTTGTGCTCCAGGTATCTCATGGATCCTGAGCAGGATGGCCTCTTCACCTTTGGCTTTCTGGGCTTCTTCCTATGAGACCTCACACTTATTCCCTGAGGCCAGACTGGAGAGCAGATAACCTGTTGTTTCTCCAATGTTCACTGGTCTTTTCCTTCGGAACCCATTTACATCTCCTCTTTCTTTTTAGTATCTGAATCAACTTCTTCATATAAATCAGCTCATGCAAATAGGCAGGCTCATTCATCGCATTTCTCCTTAAGGTTAGCTGGGATACTCGAGCATATTTAATATAATTGATGAACTGGACTTTAACATTTATCTAGCATAAATGCATTAACATATTATACCAAAGAACACAGTGTGATGATGTGTGTGTAGGATAATATATTATATTTAAATTTTGATTAAGAGGTAGATTCAAATAAGATAGAGTAGACAGAAGAGGTAGAAGCACTGAGATGCAACTCTGTTCTGATGAATTTACTCCAAACTACTTCCTGCTAACCACCACTTACTTGGTTGCATAGAGGGCACCACATAAATAAATCTTGGGTGTTAGAATTTAAAGACAGCCAGTATTGTAAATTCAGCCTTTGGAAGGAGATGCGGTTGGTCCACTCTAGTTGTGCATGGTTAACTCTTTGTTACAATAACAACAAACTTGAGGAATCTTCAGACTATGTTCACCTGAATTAGTCATGAATGTTGTCAAAAGATGTTTGCACCCGATTCACTTGAAATCAACACATTCTTCCCCTTTCATCTGTTTGTGATTTTCACTTGGCCCCTCAAGCATTCTGCATTGAGAGACAAGTCTTGTTAGTCATGGAGCCATCATCAAAGAACATTTAAAGAATGGAAGCCAATGCCTTTTTTGAAGTGAGAGCATCAGATGAATTACATGTGAAAATGAAATTAATAAAGCTCTTCTAAAAGAGCTTCATCTCTTCTTAAAAGAGGGACTCATTTCCTGCTGGTCTCCTCATGTTGGGGTTTAGCAGAAAGGTTTAGCCAGGAAGTATTTTCCTTCCGTGGAAATGTAGGCTGACAGAAGCACAGATGTCAAATTGGATAGGAGTATTGTTTTCATCGTTACCTAGCCAGCAACTTGCGTGACTGGGGTTGGTCCCAGATCTGTATAATTCCAAATATCACACACTTAAGTAATAACTTGTACTTCTTTGCACATGTTTCTGTAATTATAACTTTCAACTAAAAGACATAAAGTGAGATCAAAATTTGGTGAAGTGTTTCTATATAAATTCTGTATTTTGAAAGTTGAAACCTTCTGGGCATTGCCTGTTCACACTGGAAAACCCTGGGATTGAAGTCCAGACCTGAAAAAAGAAAGTGTGCATAATCTGTACAGCACTGGAATGATTAGGGGTTTCTTACTTCTCTTGTTCTGGTCATTGTAATTCCATGAGAATGAATGTTGGGACTGCTCTGTTAGCACTTTGTATATACCAGGTACATAGGTGGGATGGGCTTTGTCTCCTGAAGAATTGTCACCTTCCATCCTCTTATTTGATGATGGTGATGATGACACTTTGCAGTAGAGTCCCTTCCTGATTAGTAGCGGCCATTCCACAGGCATCTGGGAGCCTTGTGGGAATCTGTGATCTGGTCACTGTGTTTTATTTGGGGGATTTATTTGCAAATACTAATCATTGACTTGTTGAGAATGTCTCTGTCCCTGAGAATTAGAGAAGCAAGATACCCGCGTGGCTAATATTGCAGGCACCATTTCTGAAAGATTCCAGCTCTGTTTGAAATAGGGAGATGCAGACTTAATTAAGCCTGAGTTAGTTTAGGTTTTCAAAATCCTTACTCTTTTTGAGTTGGACTGCTTTTTCTGTCCTCTCTTGCAGTTAGTTGTGGCTGCGAGACTGAGTCTAGAGGTAGGAATGTGGATGAAAGCAGTCCATGCCTTCCAGGCCTGGCCTAGAAAATAGCACCAGGCAGGGCCATCCTCAGACTAGGTCCCTGAACGGCAGCATGAAATTGCTTTACTCTAACTTGGAAACTTTCTGTCCTGATATATGAGTGAGAAATACATAATCATTGCATGAGGTCTTTATCTGTTGGGATTCCTTTGTAAGTGCAGCCTATCCTATATCTTAATCAGTATGCATAGTGTAAATGGGGAACATAGGTGCTACCATCACAAAAGCCTAAACTCCATGGCTCTGGTGCAGAGGTGAGGTGGTCCATGAGGTTGGAAAGAGGAGGATATGTGCTCATTAGGACCGAAACACTGGGTAGAACTCTCAGCTTTGGATAAGTTGGTGGGTGAGTCCAACGCCTTCAGTCTGCAGCAGAAGTGGTTGTGGGGAGGCAGACCATTAATATGTGTTGTTGGCTGCTTCTTGCTGTATTTGGCAAGGTATGAAGAGACGGAACTTTGCTTAGGACAGGACTGGGTGGTTTGCACACAAAATGTGGACAATGCTAAGGACTTCTGTATGGGGTGGGGGGAAAAGCAAGCAACCAAAGACAAAACTGAAATTTTAAGAAAAAGATAAGATTGAATTGAGACCCAGTGAGACTTCTTGGTGTGACAAACAGACAGCCTGGGGCAAAGATGAGATTAAGAGTGCCTCCTTCCCTCCAGCAAATGGAACTGACTGGAAGCAAATAAATAGATCAGAAGCCTTCTAAGTTGTTTTTTTTTTTTTTTAAGTTTGTTTATTTTTTCTTAAAGTTAATTTTTTTTTTTTTTTTTTTTTTGAGAGAGAGAGAGCTTGAACAGAGAGCTTGAGCAGGGAAGGGGCAGAGAAAGAGGGAGACACAAAATCAGAAGCAAGCTCCAGGCTCTGAGCTGTTAGCATAGAGCCCAACACAGGGCTTGAACTCATGAACCCTGAGATCATGACCTGAGCCAAAATCAGATGCTTAACTGGCTGAGCCACCCAGGTGCCCCAAGTTTACTTATTTTGAGAGAGAGAGAAAGAGAGAGAGAGAGAGAGAAGAGAAGAATGAATGAACAAACCGGGGAGGGGCATAAAGGGAGGGAGAGACAGAATCCCAAGCAGGCTTCAAGCTATAGGCACAGACCCCAAAATGGGGCTCGATCCCACCAACAAACACTGAGATCATGACCTGAGCCAAGATCAAGAGCTGGACGCTTGAGGTGCCTGGGTGGTTCAGTAGGTTAAGCATCTGACTTTGGCTCAGGTCTTTTTCTCCAGGTTCATGAGTTTGAGTTCACGTCAGGCTCTGTGCTGACAGCTCAGAGCCTGGGGCCTGCTTCGAATTCTGTCACCCTCTCTCTCTGCTCCTCCCCTGCTTGCAGGTGCACCCACAGGCTTGCGTGCTCTCTCTCTCAAAAATAAATGGAAAAAACATTTAAAAATTTGTTTAAATAAAAAGAGCTGGACACAACCAACTGAGCCACCCAGGCACCTGAAGCCTTCTAAGTTTTAAGGAGATTATCTTGTCCAGCAACAAAGACAAAAAGGATCCTGTCTTGAAAAACCTGTGAAGTTACTGATGAGGTTTTGGGGGTGACAGTGGGGTTCATGAGGTCCGGAGCCAATGGCCAAGAAAGAATTCTTGAAGATGTCTTTGGTGCAAAAAGGTGATTTTATTGAAGCACAGGGGACAAGACCCATGGGCAGGAAGAGCTGCCCTGGGACCACGATGAGAGACTGGTTATATACTATGGGGTTGGGGGAGGTAAAGTCCAGGGGAAGTTTCCAGTGAGATTTTCATATGCTAAAGAAGATTCCCAAGAGAGTGGAGGCCTAGTAGCTATTGTCAAGCTAAGGTTGTTTTCCCTGTAGCAAAGCATTAGTCTTAAGACATAGGGGGTTCCAGGAGAAATGTTTCACTCTGCTGGCCATCAGTGCTTAAACCTATAAATATGTGTAGCATTTGGGGGCTATGGAAGCCACTAAGGAAGATTGCCCCATGCCCCTTTAGATGTAGCCAGAGCTGCATAACAAGGACCCCATCCTGCTCCACACCCAGGACCTTTGTTCCATTTCCGCCTTTTAATTGCGGTTTTCCCACGCCCCACACAGGCATGTGTGCACACATCCTCTACTTTTTTCTGCCTCCTCAGTGTCATAGGGTCAGAAAAGTACTTCCCAGTGGCTTCAGAACTGCAGATGTCTGTAAGAGGACCAGGGCAGAAAATGAGAACAGCTCTGTTTAACACAGTTCTTTTGTTATGGAAACTGGTCTGGGTCACCAGGCAGAAGGATCAAGTGGCACTTCGAGATCTTGGAAGGCGGGAGGTTTATTTTACACCGGTGGGCTCAGACGAGATCATTCTCCAGAGGTCTGCACCCCAAACATAAGCAGAGGGGACAATTTATAGTCTGTTTGTGCGTGGCAAGCGGGGTGGGAAGAAAACCGGAAAGGGGAGTCTTCGGGCAGGGACTTGAGTTCCCCTATCAGTCCTGTGGGCCGTCCTATAACAGATTTTTCCCTATCACTTTGGGAACAGCTAGAAATACTAGAAATAGATTGGTATAGTTGAGACCTAGTGGTTATGGAGAAGAGGGCCAACACAGTAACAAATGTGACTTGCTTTCATATATATTCACTGCAGAAATACAGGAATATGGGATCAAAATGGTCTTCTTTTAGGTGTGTGCAGCATCTAATCTAACTGCTGGATGAGGGCTGACAGGCACCCAGTGGGTATGCAACTGACATTTAAAGAAAATATTTATTTAGAGAGAGAGCAAGTGGGGGAGGGGGAGAGAGAGAGGGAGAGAGAGAATCCCAAGCAGGCTCCGGGCTGCCAGCACAGAGCCCTATGGGGCTCGATTGCATGAACTGTGAGATCATGACCTCTGAGCCCAAATCAAGAGTTAGATGCTTAATGGACTGAGAGACCCAGGCAGCCCTCATTCATATTCTTTGTCATTGTCATTCACGTTGTGAAAAAAATATGCTTAAAAGAATCTATAGACTCATCTTTTTTTGGTATTATTTATTGATTTAAATATTTTATAAGTGACAGTTGGACTTAGAAAGTAAATAAATGCATGACTTAATTTTGTAATGAATTATGTAAATTTAACACACACAACTGTTATTTCCACTGTGTTTTGTAAGAATCCAAGGCTTTCCTCATTTTTCATATACAAATTTACCTTGTTCTGCAGTCTATAAATACAAAGACATTTTTCATGATGAAACATGCTATTTACACTGTGCGTGATTTGGAATAATTACAAATAAAAATAATCACACAAGTAAAAAGTGGTATTACATGAAAACCAAAGAAGATAGAGTGGAAGTTTATAATCCTGTAAGTGCTTACATACTTTTACAGGTACTAGTATTCTTAAAATTCCAGTGAAATGAGGCATATTTTATCATTTCATTCAGAAAAAGTTTCTCTAAACCTGTACTAGTAAAGGAAAATATTGAAAATATAATATGAAACACCAAATGAAACTTTTTAATTAATGGTACAGGTTTAAGAGATGCATTCATCTTTAAAAAAAAATAGCTTGACATTTCAAAATATATGCAATTTAACCATGCCTTACAGATATATTAGTATATTACCTGGTATTATTAATGACATTGTAATTCAAGTTTGTGATAACTAGATTTTTTTAAAAGAAATGACTCACAAAGTATACTCTGATAGCAAAATAGCAGATGTACAATAGTATTTACATCGCAAGCCAAACCAAAAATTCAGACCCATGAAATTACAGCAAATGAATTGGCCAAAGTATTAAAATAATTCAGGTATCTCGTTATGTAAGACCTACCCCATGCAGAGGAAGCAAATGGAGGCCTAGCACATTATAACTATGTGTTTTTATTGAGCTGGGAAACCTATTGATTATTATATAGTGCCAGAATGTTTGATGGAAATGCACTGGCTAGTTATCCACTGAAATGAACAGGCAAGTTTTTAAATCTAAAATACTGTTTGGGAAATGAGACCCTTTGGTTTTGTAAAATGGCTACTCACAGTTGAAGAGTCAGAATTTAGGTAGGTTGATTTTGAAATGAAGAATGATATGTATTATTTCTGGAATGCGCTTAATCAGTACATTTTAAAAGCATAATGAGGCAATTCTGTCACTTGATTACTGAAGTATAATGTAGTTGCAGGCAGATGCTATAAAACTTCAGAGTTTTTCCAAGGCCTAACTCCCAGGAAGATTTTTTTCTTTTATAAGGGAAAAGCTGTTTATCCATCTCTAAGAAAAATAAAAAATTCTTTCTCTCCATGGACCATTTTTTTTTAATTTGAACTTAACCTAGTATTCACAGTAGTCAAAACCTGCCGCAATGATGTGAACAAATGACCATGTAGTTGGAGTAATTTTTGCTTCTACCCAAATTCTTTAAGGAGACCGTGATTAGTAGAATACCAATCTGGGCCTCATATGCCAACTCAGCAGGAGGCAAAGACATGGAGAAAATGGGACTGTGGGTCCCAGCTGCTCTCATCTGATCTCAATTTCTTCTGTTTCCCTCAACCAATTTTTTTCTACTCTTACATCATTATTAAACATATTTCCCTCAAGAAATAAAAACGGTAAAGGTACTGAAGGTCATGTGTGTTCATTTGAACAAATACTGACCTTGTGCATCATTTTGAGACACAGGCTTTCTTAACACTGGAAATGATGGGAAGAAAGTAATTTGGATTTTCTGAAGTGTCAATTTATATGGTAGCTGCCTGTGTCTTCACAATTTCACAATAGTTTGGTCAGCATGAAATACATAAAAGTCAATTAACATAGAAATTTACTCTTTTAAAGTGTTAAATTTTTCTCAAGTTTTCATATCCTTTCTCTGGCCTGACTGGCTGAACATAGAAAACCCTTGAGGGGTATAAAGAAGAAGTCTAAATGAGAAGTGAGAACCAAAATTCAAAGATAAAGGACTTACAGAAGCACATCTTTCCATGAATAAAAAAAGGCTGCATTATTTCTATGTAATTTTCTGTAATGAATACATCTATATCGTGGAGACAAGGAAAAATAGTTTGAATGTAATGTTAATACAGTAACAAAAAGTGAAAATAACATTTTCAGTTCCAGAGATTAAAGATTCTTTAAATCTTACTCAATACTTGTTCAAATGATTATAGTGTTAGGGATATCTAAAATGAAAGGGCATATTCTGTCTTCCTCACTTTTTTAAATAATTCACTTCTTTTCCCTTAAGAATCAAATACTTTGCTAGAAATGATTGAATTTTCCTTGAAAAAAAAATGGTTTTGGGTTGGGATTTGTAGATGATCCAACCTGTGTCTTTTTGTATTTAAGAACATGGTAATTAGTTAATTCTGGTGAATAAGAAATTGTGGTTATAAATAGCTATCTGAATATATACTAAATGTCAAAGGCATAGAGCTAAGAAACAGGGAATACATTGTATATTGCTTTTTCAATACAGTAGACTTAGAAAATTGATAGCAAATGTTTTCAGACCCTCAAAAGAGAACCCAAAACATCATGCTATGCCAAACTGAGTTACAGAGGGGTATACAGAGGAAGCAAGACAGTGTAACAGTTCTCTCTAAATAAAAAGCCAGTAAAATCAAGTAGCATTGGGTGTATTTGCCTTACTGGAAAGTAATTTAAAAAAAAAATAACAGTTTCCCTCCAAATGGAGAAATCTTCTTTTCTATTTCAATGAGCGCTTGGTACCCAAGTAAAAAATTACTATTTGTAAAGAAGTAAAGAGGATTCTTCTAAATGAAGATCCTTGTAGGGGCAAAAATGTCCAAAAAGATTGACCCTGATAACTTCTTGAGAAAGTGTTTAAATTCATTGTGAAAGAACAACATACATATATATTTTTAAACCCCTGTTTTGTTAACTGAGAAGCCAAGGTCTCAATTATCTCAGCCTTTTCTTTCCCCAAACAATCTTTATCTAACATGTTCTCTTTTTCCTTACCTCCTGAATCCACATTGTGCTCAGTGGCATGAAACTGAAAAAGAGAAACCCCAGCCAATAGTGAAATACTATTTTTACATCTTTCATAAGAGCTACAAAGAAAGAGAAGAAGAAAGGAAGGAAGGAAAGAAGGAGAGAAGAAGGGAGAGAGGGAGAGAGAGAAAGAACGAAAAGGATAAAGAGAGAAGCTGGCAATCTTTAATTAGTTTACTGCACATAATCCCTGTACACAGGCCATTCACTTTACTCTTGCCAAGAGTCTTCCTGAGAAATAATATCAAATTCCACTGATGCACAAGCGACAGCCACACTCAATATGGGGACCCTTTCACTGTTTCTCATTAAGACTATACTAATGTTTAATTAGGACATACGGCCAATAGTGTTTAAAGACATAATACCACATTTTCCCAAGACAACACAAATTCTGGCGGTGGGCATGTATGAAGCAAAAAGTTCTTGTACTTTTAAATAGATTCATTCTGGGGTGCCTGGTTGGCTCAATCGGTTGAGCGTCTGACTTCGGCTCAGGTCATGATCTCGCGGTTTGTGAGTTTGAGCACCGCATTGGGCTCTGTGCAGACATCTTGGAACCTGGAGCCTGCTTCGGATTCTGTGCCTCCCCTCTCTCTGCCCCTCCCATGCTCCTGCTCTGTCTCTCTCTGTCTCTCAATAATAAATAAACGTTAAAAAAAGTTAAATAGACTCATTCTGAAGAGCATATATTTTTAAGTTTCTCATTTATCAAAGTTTTGACATGATGAATTTTATGACATTCTATTAAATATGAATACCGTATTTAAAAAATCGATCATCATTTCATCTTTTTTCAGCCTTCTTTGGGATGAACAGGGTTGGGCTACAGACATAATCTTAATGTAGGTAAAGTTTGACTTTTCTGTCTCTTTTCATCTTCCCAGTTTCTATCCTTTCCCTTTCTTGCAGTCTAGCTGAATCCAAAGTATTTCATATATGCTCATAAAATGAGACACCTCCATACTCAGGTGTTTATTTACATTTTGGCTAGAAGAATTCTTTTAGATGAAAAAAAAAAGTTTTTTGAGGGTCAAAAAAAAAAAAAAAAAAAGCAATGAGTGCCCATTATCCCAGGTCACGGAGTCATATAACAAAACAAGGAATGGATTTTACAAGTGCCTGGTGACACATTTGAAACAGATGAAAATATAGCAATAATAGTTTTGGCTGTCATCCAGGAATAATCATCTTCACACAACAACCAAAAAGACTAAAGAAGTTTTAAAAACACCCCCCTGAATAAATGTAGATAGTTACACAGTCATCTAGGTTATTGAGACTTTCCTGGCTAGAATGACATCTACCATAAGAGTTAATTTCTTCTTGATAGTTCCTTCTAGTCAAATACTATAAAAATAATTCATCTGAGACTCCAAGCCAAGGTTGGGTTTTAATTTCAACATGGTAACTTATACCAATAAAATTTGGAAGGGGGGTTTCAGGTTGTTGATAAGCTTTCTGGCCACCCTGATATTTCCAATATTATGCTTCACTTCATGGAGATTTGAATGAAAAAAGCAAAAAGGGAAGAAAGAAAAGAAAAGAAAAGAAAAGAAAAGAAAAGAAAAGAAAAGAAAAGAAAAGAAAAGAAAGAGGGAGGGAATGTTTTAACTGCTTATACAGAAATGTACTGATCCAGACTACCCCACCCTCAGAAGAAAACGGTCTTCTCTTGCTGGCCTTGGAAGTTAGTGATATTGAGCATAGAGGAATGCTTCTAGGGAGATAACAAATGTAGAATAGTTCAGGATTTGATGTCTCATTGGGTACAGAAATGTATAGACTGTTGTTTGTCACAGGTGATGTAGGATATTTATATTTGTTCAAATGATCTGCATATACAGTAACTTTGATTTAGATTTTGGTTTGAGAATCATAAGATGAATAATCCTAATGTGAACAAGTCTTAGCACAATATTATTTGACTATTATTCTCAATGCTTATATTATTAAAAATGAGTTTATCATTTTAAGTAAAGAATGTTGTTGCCCAATTTGCAAACCGTGGCTTAATGCCACAATTTGTAAGTTTACCTTTTTTGTGACATCCTCTATATATTTTCTGCCACAAATGGAAACATGGAGAAAACAATTATTTAAATGCATCTTATAATTATGTGTTATCCCTGGGGTGTTAAACCTTAAGATATGCATCAACATTTTTTTTTCTTTCTCAGTGCTGAAGAACTTGATACATTTAGAAAACTTTGAAAAGTGTCTAGCATTCCAACTTTGGGATGGAAGTAAGTTGAGTCTTTTAAGATGGCAAATCTTTGTCCTAAATTCTCTTTCTAGCTGATAATTTTGACTAACAATTATCCAGATTTGTTTCCTTCCTTAAAAATTTTCCCGTTCTAAAAAATCTCTGCTCGGGGCGCCTGGGTGGCGCAGTCGGTTAAGCGTCCGACTTCAGCTCAGGTCATGATCTCGCGGTCCGTGAGTTCGAGCCCCGCGTCAGGCTCTGGGCTGATGGCTCGGAGCCTGGAGCCTGTTTCCGATTCTGTGTCTCCCTCTCTCTCTGCCCCTCCCCCGTTCATGCTATGTCTCTCTCTCTCCCAAAAATAAATAAAAAAACGTTGAAAAAAAAATTAAAAAAAAAAAAAAATCTCTGCTCGAATTACCAGTTCCATAGATGTGAAGAAAAAGGGCTACCTGACCGCCTCTAATTTCGGAAGCCTGAGGGCGCCTCTTGCTCTCTCCCACAGCACACGGTCCGATGCTGGGGTGACTCTGGCTGGCTCCAATTCTGGAGTGTCCCTGCAGGAGCAGGGTGGGCTTGGGGTCAGAAAGGCTTCTATCTACAGTTGAGCACTAGTCATGCCGGCAGCCAAAGCCCACCTGCAGAACAGGGTGAAGAAGAATTTGGAGGAGAGCAGAGCTCCAAAAATGATTTTCCTGATTGTAGAACCCAATATAATTTTCATTCTTAGTGATCAAAGTTCCCAGCAAGGGAAAGCTATCATTGCTATCATGCCAGAACACCCAGAAAAAGGATGTATAAAATCAGACTGTATTCTTCTCCCTGAATGTTACCTCAGCCAGGCGTGTTATAAAGGGGGAAATGTTCTGACACTTCCATTTACCTTTATCACAGAAACCACGGCTGGTTCTATCTGCCACCTTCAGAGGGGTTCTATATTTATCTCCGTGAGGCTCTAATCCCAGCATTACTGATGGTGCCACTACTGAGCGGCTGACACTACCTCCTAAGAAAACAGAGTATGGCTTGTGAAGAATTTTTTCCCTTTTCTCTTTTCAAAATAAGAATGATCAGCAGTCAGATAAGTCATTTGGCTTCATGAAACCACATGTGTCTATTACGGAAACTTCCTCTCCTCTAAGGGTATCTATACCTTCCTGAAAAAAACAAGTAAATCTTTTTGCTTAATCTCTTCTAACGCTCCTCCCATCCCCACCCTTTCCACACATCCCGTGTCCGTCTGTCTGAGTCTGACTTACAACTGCCAGGCAGCAAAATGGCAGGAGTGTCTTGAAAAACGGAGGTAGTGTGAAGAAGCAATTTTGCACATTTCTGATTTTACCCCAGTTAATACATGACTGTATTAATAGGCCACCATAAAAACATATTTAGAAGAATCTCTTCTTTATCTCCAAATAGTGAAAAGGCCACAGAAGAAGGCTGAACATGAACTGATCCCTTTATTTTTAAAATATGTATCAAAAGAATCAGAAACAAGGTACGACTCGGGCTTGCTATTTAGTTTTCTGCTTTCCATAATAACAGTACTGACGTCTAATATTAAGAATGATCTGCTCACCAACTAGATGAATTTGCTGAGAGGATAAGTTCACTATAGTTTAACACGTTCAAATTAAGTATTTTTCATTCTTAACAATCAAAAGCACATTTACTAAGAATTAAGCATCCAATGACATACCAAAAGAAAATTGTCAAAAGCTTTCTCAGGGAATCAACAATCCTGTTGGACTTTCAGCAGGGAGCTTCTCTAAATTGTGACAAGGATGCTGCCTTAACTTTTGCAGTGGTAACAGGAAGGTAATCTAGCAGCAAACTCATGCACCATCCCAACTGTATTCAGATTCATGGTTAAAAGAGAGCTTACAGGCCGAGGCAGTGATGGGAGCTGTAATCTTATTGAGAGGCCTCTGAATGGATCCTAAGTTTATGTGACTTTGCTAAATGATAATCTGATGTTTAGAAGTTCCTCGGTGTCACATAAATTTACTGGTTGCTTTTAGCTATAATCCTAGTATGTTATGCTAAATGGTGGAGGGGTAATTTAAGTATTAAAGGACCGATTATTATTGATTATGCCATATTTGATTAAAATTACATTTTGAGACTAAACATTTAAGTTCCTCAGTTTGAAATTTGCAAGCTTCACTGCTATCATCAAAACAGTTGAGAAGGGCAGGTTATTTGCAACATGGCTACAGAATCATTTTCAGATGTTTCTTAAATTATGCTACAGGTGACATCCAACCAATCATATTCTGGAGACAAAATACTATTGTACTCACTAAGTATTTGCCACCATAGAAAACAGTAGTTGTGAGCTCTTTTTGTCTTTCATCTTCTGAGACCTTATCAATCCAAGAGTTGAATTTACATGTCCTAACATCTATCCACATTTCTGCAAAGCCTACATTCTCAACCAACTCATCCAACCTCTGCTCCGCCTTTACTCATTTATCCATCCTTAACTGTTCCTTACTACTATATTCCACAAAGATCTGAAAGTCTGGGCAACATTACATACACATATCTCTTGAGAGGAATAGAAATCATATTACAATAGGTACTTAAAAGTTATACAAGAGAAATAATGTGATGGGAGTCTATTACTTTATAGCATGTGTGCAAATGAATAACTTCTGAGACAGATGAACCATATTATTTGCTCAGCTAATTTTCGTCCAACTTATCACTTGCTGCTGCTCATTTCGCTGTAGTAGAATCACGGATATCTTTTGAGAGTCCATGCCAGCTATATTATTGCTTGTATAAAACGTGTCTCTATTTCCCTAAAGGTTCTATGACGTGCACAAAAGTGCAGGTTTCATGTGGCATCATACCATGGCTTAAATTATTGCTTGCAAGGTTGTTATAAAGTATTGCTAGGAAATCATTTTTAGATGAATGCACAATTCAACGTGAAAAGTACAGAGTGAGACTAAGTATTGAGTTGGTGATTTCTTATAACATAAAAATCAAAGCATTCAGAAATCAGGCTGTCACTTCGACATTTGCTTCTGTGTTCAAAAGTTGATAGTTAATATCTTGGTGGTGAGTATCAGCAAATACTGTGATATCCTGCACAGCTCTGGTGGTAACTAAGAAAATGGTACCATATCTAGTGTGCCTGATAGCCCTATAGTGAGCAATATTCATTCCTCATGCTTATTAGTGTTGACTCCTTTCTCTAATAGGTTTGAAATATCGTGCTCAAAAAGCAGACTGTAAATT
The DNA here is from genome assembly GCF_018350195.1 of Panthera tigris. Taxonomy (NCBI): domain Eukaryota; kingdom Metazoa; phylum Chordata; class Mammalia; order Carnivora; family Felidae; genus Panthera; species Panthera tigris. The sequence goes on from NC_056669.1 coordinate 5,492,523, forward strand.
TGAGACTAAAACTAAAATTAAAACTTGTGAAGGAAATAATGCCACAAAGCCCAGAATACTTAGCTCTTCAAAATAACTACACATGACATAATATATACTCCCTTAGTCAACTTGTATTTATTCCTAGTAATTGGGATGATTTGAATACTCTTCAATAATTCCCAAATCTGGCTATATATTCACATTACCGAGAGTGATTTTTTTCTCAGTACAGATTCCTAGGCCACACAAGTAAAGCTCAATAATTTGTATTTCTGAAAGCTTCCTAGGTCATTCTTAGGTAGGCAGTCAGAGACTACCAAGCTGATGAGTTGAACCATTGAACAGGATCATTTCTTAATAAGGATGGGATGGCAGTGGAGCACTTGACTGGGGCTGTGCTCTGGTCACAACATATTGGAAATAAAAATGCAAACTTTAATTTTTGACCTTGTACGTCCTTCAAAATGGCACTCCTTTTAATCATGTTAATCTCTACATTCAGCACACACACGCACGCATACGTACACCCACAAACACACAAAGAGCATTCATTACATTATAAAAGTGTAACTATTTTATAAGGTGAGATTGACTGTAGCACTGACCTTTCTTTATGAAAGGGAGAAGGAAAAAAAGGAAGGAAGGCAACAGAAAAGCAGCAGGACAAGAATACTTAGGTTTCATTTGTTTGAATCAAGTGTGAGGAAGGAATTTTGCACACTATCTCAGTATATTCTGACAAGATTTATGTTACTCTGTTTATAATATCAGAGTCTGTTCTTCATTCACCACCTCAAGGATCCTCCTACTGAGTCCAATGCTGGGGCCAGTTTATCCACCTAACAATAAAGTTCAGTCATGTTAACACAACTTATGTATATATGAAATCAACTGCTTGTGGATGAAGTATATTCCTATCAAGAGCTACCCATACAGAATCATTCAGATTGGAATATGTTAGCCTCTGATTACTCAGTCTCTCCTATACTGTGTTTTTCCAGCTCTATCTCATAAAATACCCTTATAGAAGCCTCTGATACAACATAGATTTTGTAGTTGAAGATCTATAACTTAATAATAGAAATACCTAGGCTGCAGTATGGGGCTTGGTCCTTGGACTTGACTTTCTAGGTATTGTTGGCTGAAAGGCATCTGGTGTTGCCCAAAGCCTATGCAGAGTCATATATCATTCATTTTGAAGGAATTTTCTATGAAGTTACACCAAGTGCTTGGAGTCAGATTGTTATTTTGAAGACAAAGCACAGGAAAAAGCTGCAGGTGTTGGCATGCCCCAGCACAACTTGAAGTGCTTACTTCACTTCAGAAGTGCATTGTTACTTGGGCCTGGAGTGAGTCTTTCTGTCTGCCTGAGACAGACATCAGCAACTTTTGCTGTGGCCATCTTAGGTTCAGAAGCACAAGGAGGATGGGGTTGTTGGGGCCATGGTTGAGGGAGCCAGCTTGTTTCCAGTGACAGCATGGAGTAAGACAGGGTCATGCTCCAAATGCATGATAAGACAGAAACCTACCTGTGTAAATAGGCCCTGACGATCCGTTATACCTGCCCTCAGCAAGTCACGATCCCAAGGCGCTTTCAGGAAATATATGTAATGACATAATGACAGTTGTCATCTTGAGTTCCTTTTTGATATCTCCCAAACTCAAATACAGGATCTCAATTGGTAGCAGTATTTTTGTACAAAAAAAAAAAAACAAAAAAACAAAAAAACAAAAAAAACAAAAAAACAGAGCTTGGTGGTTTTCCAGGCTCTGAGGCTTTGCCTTTTCTTTGCATGCATCAATTTAATTTTGCTTTATTGCTTGAAATCTTTGGAACATTTTGCACAATTAAAAGCCCTACTGCACTTGGGAGTAAGATTCTGTAGAAGCTGTTGTCTCGTTTTACTGTTTCCCGGAGAGGCATATTTTTGCACTTTAACAATAAAAGACTATGTCCCTGATACTATTGTCATTGGACGAGAAGACCAAGTGTGAGACCATGAGAGTTCACATTTGAAGTGCTGAATCCATGGACTCAAAGTCTCAGGCATCAGTGCCCATCTCAGAGTCCTAACAGGTCATAGCTCATTGGACTCCACACAGTCAGATATTAAAAGAGAATTCCAAAATAAAGGAGAAGAGATGGATATCAAGGCAGGTTTTAGACAGTTTGGTCACCTGTTACATAGGAGCTATATCTTCTTTCCTTCTTGACATCACAGTACGTAGCTGAGACAGCCAACTGTCTTGTGTGGGCATTGAGTATTAATCTTTGTTATTATGGCTAATGTTACCTATTTATCCAGATTCCCAAAGCACATACTGTGCACTGTGTTTAGGGGTACATATGAAGGTATATGACCTTGTTGAATAACTGATTTATTTGCAAACAATGATGTTCTATCAAAATAATACTAGTGCCATTGTGAATCTTTGCTGCTGATGCCTAGTCATAAGGTGACTTCTTCAAAACAGGTTCCTAAAAGAACACTAAACTGAAGGAGCTCTATGTGCCAAATTATATTTTAATGTATCCTTTTGAGAGTGGATTAATACTGTTTCCCTAATGTAATACCACATGTCTAATGAGACCCCCATTTACATTCTCTTTTAATCTGCACACTAAAATGCATCGTGTCTGCAACAGTTTTTAGGTAAGAATAATGTATAGATATTAGTCAAGTGAAATCCTCGCTATGATTCATGGTTATAGTTTTAATTCCAAAATGGAGAATATGCGGACTGTGTTATATCGGAGAAATAAAAATGTAAGGGTTTTTCACAGTTTCTAAATTCTATGACAGCAGCTAGAACGAAGGCCATTTTACGCAGTTAACTTGCAAACACATAGCAACAGCATAACTAATAGTCAATGCTTGCAGGTTGGCAAAATGGAAACAGATGAGACTATTGTCTTAGACTCGAGCTTCAAAGATACATTTAGATTATATTGTTTGAAAAATGTAGTTTACATCCTGTCTGTGATATATAATAGATCTCTGGTATCTTTTTCGTTGTGATATTTGTGACAATGATATGGCTACTTCTTCTCTAAGTAGAACCATAGAAACTAAAAGAGTTTGTTATTTTGACCAACTGTATATATATACAATTCATGTCTTGGGCCCTATTACCAATTACTGGATAATGAAGTGGATTTTTAATGATGCTTTTAAAATATGCTTGCCATAGATATTCTTAAATATAGAGAGAATGATCATCTATCTAGAATAGTTGCTCAGACAAATCTTCACAAAAAACAGAGAAATAAATTGGATGATTACTGGAAGTCCCTTTTGGCTTTATGGTTACAAAACACATTGTTTACCACCCAAATGTTTATTGATTTACTTATGATCATAATAAACCCTAAGTAAATTCCTGTGCAGCATAAGCTTCCGTGACTTGAGCAAGCTTGGTGCTCTCTCCATGTTCCTGTGCTGTACAGAACACATTGCAAGGGCTGACTGCTTTTAGTATGAGGGCTCCGGTGCTCCCAGCCTGTGCTGGCCACCTGATGGTAAACCTCTCCTTATTCCCAGTTAAGGAAGTAGTTTAATCTCCCAGTCCCCTGAAGAGATTCCATGACAGCACCCTGTTCTCAGTCTATATGCCTCCCCTTAAATGTCCAAGCTTTCTGGCCTCCATGTTGTTCAAAACAGAGGCCTACTAGACCCAGGGAGGAGAGGGACAGGGAGCTATCAGAGAGCTCAGGGTCTAGATCCTGTCTCCACACTAAGTGTTGCCCTAGGGTCCTCATAAGTCTTGGGGTGCAATTACAAAAGTGATCACCATTTTAACAAATACTTGGCATATCTATAAATGTTTTCTAGCTACACACTTAGAGAACTTAAAAATACTCATAAGCCCCACAGTTACACTGGACATTAGTTAATATGCTCCTTAGCTACGTTTTGTTGTAAACAAATCGTAATGCAGCCGAAATGCCTGACTAGAACAAGAAATGGATTACATTCAGTAGACATAAGTGGTCTATGAGTATACCATCTGAAGGAAAAGAAAGAGCCCCTTCAAGGTTTCAAGGAAACCAATGTTTCCAGCTCATCAACCTCAATAGAAACTTGGGTTTTATATTTGATCCAAAAGAGAAAAACTCTGGACAGGCTGTGCTCCTAATTGCAGGGCGAGTCTGCGATAATATTTTCATGCAGTATTGATTCGTGGGAACAGCTCTCCATGTTAGCACCATGTGCAATAGAAGCCTATCTGTCACGATGACAATTACTGGGCCTGAAGGCTAGACCTACTTCAGCATTCACCAAGGGGATTCACCGACTGAAGAGTCACATCAATGAAACTGCAGAAAACTCTTTTGTTTTTTTGAAATCTCAAAGCCATAAAATACAGGGTTCCTCCCCCACCCCCCACCCCTGGCTTATTTGGCAAGAGGAAACAGCATTCTTGGCAAAATGTCCCTACTACTGCTTTGTCACTAATGCCAGCGTTGAGGAATTTGCTCCCAAGAATGGCAGGTAGACTTAGGAGGCATCAGTGCTTGGGCAAGGTGGGGTTGGGGGGAAGTACTAACAAGTTCCGTAGCAACAAGCTGCTTATGACAATGCCCTCGAACATGGAGCACAAGCTACCTAGATTTAGAAGCGCTAAATTGAAAAGGGTCCAATGCAGCAAAGCATTTCATTGTAACCGGCATTCGGTAGAAGATAGTAAGAAGACTTTTCTGTGATCCTAGTTACAGCGCAATCTGTTATTAGGAAATTTGATTTCCTCTGGATTCCATGCTACATTAATTAAATTTAAAAGATACGTTTACTAAGCAGACTTACGGTGCTTTCTCAGCATCTGAAATCCTGTTATATGTATTCTCAGTCCAAGCACTAATCTGTCTAAATATGTCAAACTACATTTGATTAATAGGTTAGTTACATAATATACCAACTACACAGTAGCAGATTCTGACAATTGAATAGTGTTGTGTGTGAAATGGAATTATTCAGAAGAGAGATGTATAAAAATAGGTAATATCCCTAAAATATTTTGTGGAGTTATAGTTCTTCCTGCCAGGAAGGCAACCACAGAGCTATGATGTACGTATGAAATGTCTGTTCGGGGAAACAAAATTATAAAATATTCCTCACATACCAACTCACTAAATGTAGGAATTGATCATCAAAACTGGCTCTCAAAAGTGATAGAAATATATAGGGAAAGATACCTGTATGTGCGACAAACAAGAAAACACAGAATCTATTTATTGGTTAGTTGTGATTAAAATATATATATGACTAAAAGCACTCCTATGGATGGACACCTCTTATTTCTGCCCCGCCCCCTCCGGTTTCTTTTTTACTGACAGTCATCACCCACCTTTTTCTAGGATTATTGCCTAACATAACACAGAAATTCTGCTGCTTGTTCTCAGCAAATCAGTGGAAGAGAAACAATCTCTTTGCACTCCCCCTTCATGACCCATGTTATGGGCTTGTGCTTTGTGGAGAAGTCTTTGATCTGCTGAAGGTCTCAGAGGCTTGTCTCCCGGAGGAACATGGTGCCAATGTTGTAGGAAACTTTCTTGATTCTTGATGAAGAAAGAGAAGGCTTTGGCTGCTTAGGACCAGTTCTTACCTCCAGGAAATAGCAGATCCCAGGGATTTCCTTTGGAAAGTTATCTGGAAGCTCTTCACGGGACCGAGGAATGAATGTGAAGCTTTCTTCCCGTTTTAATAATCTAAGAAGAAAATACAGATAATGTGAATCAAATAGGTCAAATCGGCAGGATAAGGGAGAATAAACAGACAAAAAATTTAAAGGCTCAGGAAGCCTATCAACGACCAGGCTCATGTTGACACCTCTATTTCTTTGTAAAACACGTGGCCTTCCTAGGGCTCCAAATGCCAGGAAATGTTGTTTGTCAGGAAAGATGCCTTCATGTTATAATTTTTTTTAAAAAAATGCTATTTCTGGTCCTACTTGAAAATATTTTTCAAATTTGATTTTTTTCCTAAACAAAAGGCAAAAGGAAACTGTACAATGCAAATTCTTTCTTTCTTTAATGTTTACTTATTTATTTTGAGAGCATGTGTGCATGCACACAAGCAGGGAAGGGGCAAAGACAGAGAGGGAGACTGAGAAACCCAAGCAGGCTCCAGGCTCAGCACGAGCCCAACTTGAGGGCTCAATCACACGACTGTGAGATCATGACCTGTGCCAAAATCCAGAGTCAGATGCTCCACTGAGTGAGCCACCCAGGCACCCCATGTATAACACAAATCTTTATTTGAATATGTAGTATTTACCCTTTCTGGTTTTAAAACCAGCCTAAATTCTGGAGCACTCCTCTTATGTTTTGCAGATTCTTGATAGGCTTTAAATGCGTGTCCTGTGTGTCAAACATATCAGTTATTTAGCATTGTAGAACATTCATGACTTCAAGTGTCTTCAATAGTTGGTCACTGATCTCTAGCAATGTTTTGTGAACTCCAGCATTTACTGGTCAAAGAGTGTGACTCTTCCCTTCCAGTCACACTTACTCTTTTCTAGTACACAAACACCAGAGACTTACTCTTGTCCAGGTCCATGAAACATTAAGTTCAATACCCAGACCTAAAGGTGTGGCCCCGCCATTCAATTTAATTCAACAGCCCTCCTAGGTTGCTTCTTATTGTCTGAGAAAAATCTCCTGGGCACTCTTGTGAATATACTCGTGAGTAGAATACCAAGTTTTGTCAACAGAGATGGAAACATGGAATAAAAGAAGCAGGAAATAAATACTGAAAACCAAAGCCCACAGTAATAGGGAAATGTGTGATCACTATCAATGCATTTCCAACCATGTTTACATAATGAGGAAGACAGTGAAGGGTCTGCATCAGCAGTAGGGTAAGACAACACTTTGAAATCCTAAACATGTAGACTTTATTTGGAAGGCAGAGAGTAGCCAAACCCAGCATCACCCCTTTCCTAAAAACAGCTCATTTTCCTGAGCCAGGTGAATGGTGACAGCAGATACCAGGTATGCAGTATAAGAGACTGGTCAGGTACAAGAACCAGCTGTGGTAGAAGGCAGGGTCAAAAAGGGCAGTAAGTTCATGGAAAACAAAGGACGTGTGGGAATGAAAGATCATTGCACAAGCACTGATAATCATCTCCACACTGAGAGGGAAAAAAAACATTCCTTGATGTTTAATGGATAAAATATATGAAAACAACAGCTGATAGCACTAAGAATTCTTATAGTAGGAGGAGCAGTCTATATTTACTTTTACCAACAGGAGTGGTACTAATTTTGCTTTGTAAAGGATTTTTAAGCTTTAGTTGTCTTTTTAATGTTTATTTCTGAGAGAGAGACAGAGATGGGGGTGGGGGGAAAGCAAGAGAGAGGGAGACACAGAATCTGAAGCAGACTCCAGACTCTGAGCTGTCAGCACAGATCCCGACACAGGGCTAGAACTCATAAACCATGAGATCATGACCTGAGCCAAACTCGGACGCTCGACTGACCAAGGTACCCAGGTACCCCAAGGATTTTTAAGTTTTAACTCACCATTTCTTTAAAAATATTATACAATGACCATACTAACTTGGAATATAAGGAAATGAGGCTCTAAAATTTCAGAATTCTTTCCCTTTTTCATCCTCATCCACATAACCCTATGCAGAATCTCTTCTCTGACAACAACATGCTCTTCTCTGACAAATTTATGGTAAAAGCAAGCCTGGATTAAGTTAGGCTGATTTGCTCAATCACTCTAATTTAATGTCTTAAGCAGTAAGACAGCAGTGGCCTTGGAACTAGAATCCAGATTTGTTAACTCCTAATTAAGCTCAACCCTGTAATAAATAAGTCTACACTAAGATAGGATGCCTGGAGGGCTCAGTTAAGCCCGACTCTTGATTTCAGCTCAGGTCATGATCTCACAGTTTATGGGTACAAGCCCTGCATAGGGCTCTGTGCTGGATTCCTGCTTAGGATTCTCTCTCTCTCTGCCCCTCCCCAACTCATGCTCACTCTCTGTCTCTCTCAAAAAAAAAAAAAAAAAAAAAAAAAAGACTACACTAAGAAAGCTTTCTGTGATAACAATGAAACTGAGATATAGGTAAGGCATTAATGACAATCACAATGAAATTTTTGGTAGTTTGCTTTCTTTTTGTTTTTACAGATGTCAATTTTCTGTACATACAATATATAACCAGTCACTTCTGAAATAAAATGTAAGATTCCTCAACAGTAGTTAAGTTTAGCACTGAATTCCACAATAATTTTGCTTAGCTCAAACAGAATGGTCATCGATGTGAAAATATTTGGGTATCAATCAACAAACATGTTGAGTGTTGGCGACATGCTGTAATGGTTTTCTGAATGGACGAGAAGAAGTAGGGATGCCCAGAATGACTTAACATAGAATTTAAAAGGCAAGAAATACTCACAGGAACAAAGTAGCAGCAATACAAGGCGGTCTTGAGTAACACATAAAATAAAATCCAAAGAAGGAAATTGTGCATGGTTACTAGAGAGATGACTGTGCATCTTAGTACAAAAGGCAAGAGCCAGAGCAATAAAGTTCACCTCTACCAATTATAAAATTGAGCCACAACACCAACCTTTCAAACAAGTCTCCTTAAAGGCCCATGCAGTAGATAGGACTCCACATGAGCTATATTCTTCTATTTATGTTAAGTCCTCTATTTTTTTATGCTCTATTTGAGTCACCAAGGTCTTCATATTTTGCCGTAATTGAGATGTTCTGACACTGAAAAATAACATTGAGTTTACATCTATGAAAGTACTTGTAAATGACTGAAAGTGGGTCACTAGCGGCTTTAGAGGCAGTGCTTTTAAATAATTCACTGCACTTTGGTAGGAAACTTCACAATGAATTGATCTCTTGACCTTTTAAATACGTCTCATCTTTGATGTGCTAAAAATCACAAAGACAGTAGCTTTTATGGGGCTTTATTCTTCGCCAACTAAATATTTTGGTATTAATAAACTCAGTACAGTTTTAAACTTCAATAACATGAATGAGAGCACAGAAGAGCAAATTCACAGAAGCTCCTATGATATCCAGGATTTAGCAGCGTTTGTATAAATGAATGCTGAAGTGAAATATTGAGATGACTTCCAGTAGTACAATCTGAATGAGTTCCTGGTGGGTCTGTGCGGGAGGTCAGGGGAAACATTTCACACAGCATGCCTGGCGATGATGAGTCGTGGTGCTGAATAAATGCTCAAATGTGTATACAGGGATTAGGAATTTATACACTGATCACTCCAGAACCTCTGATCCCCTCTGAAATGCTTTATTAAGTCCAAGTCCCTGGGCTGGCTCTAAAGCTCTGCCTAAGAATCCATTTCTTCAGCAACTTGGGACTGATATGGAAGCTTCGATGCCACACAAATCTAAATTCATCCCCAGCCATAATCCCCAGCTGGTTGATATATAACCTGGGGGTTTTGGCAACATGTTTAATAAGTATTGGGAAGGCACACAAATCCTACTTCACCTGCCTGTTAGTATTCATCCTCTCTCAACAAAGTTTTTCCTACAAATTGATTTTCAAGATGAGAATACTCCGCTGCTTTGAATCACTGGATGGCCCCCAAACATGTGAGGGGAGCTGGATACCATGGGGGTCCATGGAGCTGCTCCCTCACTGTTAGGAAAACTAAGCCATCTCTGACTCACTCAGTTCTTATTTGCACATCTCTGACCACACCAAGCTTTGTGCTCTATCCTGTATTCTGTTCTATAAATGGACCTGAAACTGATTCGCACTGAGGTCCAAATGACCTAAATGTAATTTACATTTTAACACGGGACTCAGAGCTTTTTAATAGGTAACAGAATTGTAACAATGACATTTCAGGCAACTTATTCTGGGATTTATTAACTTCTGCAGATCAGAAGATTTATTAACTTCTGCAAATTGGCTTCTATAAAATACAGCTTGGTCATCTATAGGATAAGGTCAGAATCTGGTCTTTCATTCTTCTATATACTTTTCTCCAATTACATACAATGATTTCATTGTGAATTATGTCCACTTGCTCTATGTATTTCCCACAATTCTCTAGACTCTATTATGAGGAAAAATAACCAGTCGTGCAATTCTTGAGCCAGGCTTCATGCAGTCTTTGGTCAGTGAATTCAGCCGTCAGCCAGTCAAAAGTTATTTTATTCAATGCCTTCCACGAACTGGGTGCTGACCCAGTGCATTTCTACTTCTGATCATATTAATTGTGGGACAGGAGAGGACTGAGAAGAATTTTTATTTTTGCTGAAAATATCTTTCTATAAAGTGGTTGGTTATGTTTTTGTTTTGATTTAGCCGAGTGGACACCATGGACCACCCACAGACAGAACCTACCTTGAGGAAATTAATACATGTCGTTGCAGTCTCTAATGGTGACCCACTAGTGTAGGTAGTCACCTAAGACCTACTTGTTTGAAGTCATCTTGTGAGATTAGAAAACCTTCGTTTCAACAACTGAAAAGATCCATGTAATATGCAGAAAGCTCTGAGATAGTGACCATTCAGAATGCTTACCAGAGTGGTCACTAACTTGTCTACTAATTACCATGCTACCACTCGCCAAAAGGGGATGTAAGACCGAGGCAAGATAGGGTAATATATGCTGCATCTTTTAGAGCTGAGGGCCTGAAAGATTATCTAGATAATGACCTTTTAAAGACCTTGGATGTCTGAAATGTCTTTAGTTAACTCTCAGTTTGATTGTTCTCATTAGGCATTAAATTTTTATTTGGAAATTACTTTCCCCTCAGAATTTGCTGCTAGAAACTCAGATTTCATTCTGTTTGCTACTCCAGTGGATATGAATTTTCTCCTTGATGTTGATCAGTCTCTCTCATCATCATCATTCTATCTCTGGTGTTAGGAAAATTAAGGATAATATATCTCAATGTATCTTTTTCTCTACCTTTTTTAAAAAAAATTATTTAACTTATTGTGAGGCAGCAAGAGACAGAGCATGAGCAGGGGAGGAGGAGAAAGAGAGAGAGAGAGAGAGAGAGAGAGAGAGAGAGATTGATTCCCAAGCAGGCTCCACACTGTCAGCACAGAGCCCAACCTGGGACTCGATCTCACGAACTGTGAAGTCATGATCTGGATAGAAACCAAGAATCAGACACTTAACCCACTGAGACACCCAGGATACACTGCACGGGGTTTGTTTGTTTGTTTGTTTGTTTGTTTGAAGTATAGCTGACCAGTGTAACATTTGTTTCAGGTGTACAACACAGTGATTGGACAACTCTACAATTTAGGCTGTGCTCAGCTCAAGTGTAGCTGCAGTCTGTCACTGTACAACACGATTCCAGTGCCACTGACTACATTCCCTATATGGTACCTTTTACTCCCATGACCAATTCATTCCAAAACTGAAAGTCTGTACCTCCCACTTACCTGCACCCCTTTTTGCCTACCCCCTCCTCTATGGCAACCACCAGATGGCTTTCCATACTTAAGAGTCTATTTTTGCTTTTTATCTTTGTTCATTTCATTTTTTAGATTCCACATACAAGTGAAGTCCTATGGTATTTGTCTTTATCTGACTGCTTGAATTCACTTAACATAATGCAACCTATGTGCATTCATTGTTGTCACAAATGGCAAGACCTCATTCTTTTTTATGGCTGAGTAATATTCCATTTTTTAAATATACCATATATTTATCCTTTCATCTATGGCTACTTAGGGTGCTTCTGTAACTTGACTACTGTAAATAATGCTGCAAAAATATAGTGGTCAAGATATCTTTATGAGCTAGTGTTTTTTTTTCCTTTGGGTGAATACCCAAGAGTGGAATTATTGGATCATACAGCATTTTGAGGAAACTCTATACTGATTTTCACAGTGACTGCACCAGTTTATGTTCCCATCAACAGAGCACATGGTTCTTTATCTCCTCATCCTCACCAATTCTTGTTATTTCTTCTCTTTGTGAAACTAGCTATTCTCAGAGGTATAAGGTGATAACTCATTGTGGTTTTGATTTGCATTTTCCTGATGATCAGTGATGTTCAGCATCTTCCATGTCTGTTGGTATCTCTATCTTTCTTTAAAAAAAAAGAAAATGTCAGATCAGGTCCCCTGCCCAATTTTTAATCAGACTGCTTGTTTGTTTTTTTTGTTTGTTTGTTTGTTTGCTTTTTTTTTTTCTTTTTTGGTGTTGAGTTGTATAAGAGGTCTTTATAAATTTTGGAGATTAATCCCTTGTTGGATATGTCATTTGCAAATGTCTTCTCCCATTCAGTACGATGCCTTTTTGTTTTGTTGGTAGTTTATTTCGCTGTGTGAAAGCTTTTTATATTGGTGTAGCCTTAACAGTTTATTTTTGCTTTTGTTTCCTTTACCTGAGGAGACATATCTAGAAAAAAATGTTGCTAATATTCATGCCAAAGAGATTACTGCCTATGTTTTCATCGAAGAGTTTTATGATTTCAGGTCCCACATTTAGGTCTCTATTCCATTTTGAGTTTTTGTGTATGCTGTAAGAAAGTGGTCCAGTTTCATTTTGTAGGTAGCATCCAGTCTTTCCAACACTGTTTACTGAAGAGATTTCCCCATTATACATTCTTGTCTCCTTTGTTATAGATTAAATGACAGTATAAATGTGGGTTTATTTCTAGACTCTGTTCTGTTCCCTTGATCTATGTGTCTAGTTTTGTGCTAGTGCCATACAGTTTTCATTATTGTAGCTTTGGAGTATATCTTGAAATCTCAGATTGTGATCCCTCCACATTTGTTCTTTCTCAAGATTGCTTTGGCTATTCAGGGTCTTTTGTGGTTTCATACAAATTTTTGAGTTATTTGTTCAGTTATTTGGAAAATGCTATTGGTATTTCCACAGGCACTGATTAAAAATATAGAATGCTTTGGGTAGTATGGATATTTCAACAATATTTATTGTTCCAGCCTATGAGCATAATATGTCTTTTGTGTCCTCTTCAATTGCTTTCATTAATCTTTTAGAGTTGTTGGGTATCTTTTAGAGTTGACAGGTGTGTCAACTCCTTGGTTCAATTTATTCCTAGGTATTTTATTTGTTTTTGGTGCCACTATAAATGGAATTGTTTTCTTAAGTTCTCTTTCTGTTACTTCATTATTACTGTATAAAAATGCAACTGATGTCTCAGTTTGGTATCTTGCAATGTTATTAAATTTATTACTTTTAACACTGTTGTGGTAGCGACTTGAGGGTTTTCTATATTTTCTCTGTATCATGCCATCTGCAAATAGTGACAGTTTTACCCCTTCCTTATCGGTTTGGATGCCTTTTATTTCTTTTTCTTATGTAACTGTTGTGACTAGAACTTCCAGTACTATGTTGGATAAAAGTGATGAGAATGGACATGTTTGTGTTATTCCTGGTCTTAAAGAAAAGGCTCTTGGGGCGCCTGGGTGGTTTAGTCAGTTAAGCATCCGACATTGGCTCAGGTCATGATCTCACAGCTTGTGCTGACAGTTCTGAGCCTGGAGCCTGCTTCAGATTCTGTGTCTCCCTTGCTCTCTGTCCCTCCCCCACTCATGATGTCTCTTACTCCTTCAAAAAGAAACATAGGGAAAAAAAATAAAAAGCTGTCAGTTTTTCCCTATTGAGTATATACTATCTTGGGTTTGCCACACCTTACTCTTACTAGGTTGAAGTATTTCTGTCTAAAAACCCACTTTGAGAGTTTTTATCATGGAAGCATGTTGGATTTTGTCACATGATTTTTTTTTTGCATCTACTAAGATGAACATCTGATTTTTATCCTTCATTTGTTACCATAATGTATCAATTCATTTGCAGACACTAAATCATCCTCATACCCCAGAATAAATCTTACTTGATCATGGTCAATGATCCTTTTATTGTATTGTTGAATGCAGTTTGCTGACATTTTGCTGAGGATTTTTACAACTCTGTTCACCAGAGATATTGGCCTATAATACTCCTTTTTTGTGTTATCCTTTTCTGGTTTTGGTATCACAGTAATGCTGGCTTCATAAAATGTGTTTGGAAGTTTTGTCTTATATTTTTTGGAATAGTTTCAGGAAAATTGGTATTAATTCTTCTTAATTACCTGAGAAGAACTTACCTGAGAATATATCTGGTCCTGGACTTTTGTGGCAGTTTTCCTATTACCAACTCAATTTTGTTACTGCTAATTGGTCCTGTTCAGATTTTCTCTTTCTTCCTCATTCCATTTGGAAGATTGCATGTTTCTAGGAATTTGGCCATTTCTTTGAAATTGTCCAATTTGTTACCATATAATTTTTCATAGTAGTCTCTTATAATCCTTTGTATGTCCATGGTATAGATTCTTCTCTTCATTTTGGATTTATTTCATTCCTCTTTTTTTTTTTTCATGAGGAGTCAAGCTAAAGCTTTATCACTTTTGATAATTTGGCCTTCCCCAAAAACAAACTCTTGTTTCCATTGATCTTTTATTTTTTTTATTTTTAATGTTTATTTTTTCTATTTATTTTAATTTTTAAAAGTTTTTAATTTACATCCAAGTTAGTTAGCATATAGTGCAACAATGATTTCAGGAGTAGATTCCTTAATGCCCCTTACCCATTTAGCCCATCCCCCCTCCCACAACCCCTCCAATAACCTTCTGTTTGTTCTCCGTATTTAAGAGTCTCCTATGTTTTGTCCCCCTCCCTGTTTTTATATTATTTTTACTTCCCTTCCCTTGTGTTCATCTGTTCTCTGTCTTAAAGTCCTCATATGAGTGAAGTCATGTGATATTTGTCTTTCTCTGACTAATTTTGCTTAGCATAATACCCTCTAGTTCCATAGTTGCAAATGGCAAGATTTCATTCTTTTTAATTGCCAAGTAATACTCCATTGTGTGTGGATACACCACATCTTCTTTATCCATTCATCCATCAATGGACATTTGAGCTCTTTCCCTACTTGGATACTGTTGACAGTGCTGCCACAAACACTGGGATGCATGTTACCCTTTGAAACAGCATACCCATATCCCTTGGGTAAATACCTAATAGTGCCATTGCTGGGTTGTAGGATAGTTCTATTTTTAATTTTTTGAGGAACCTCCATACTGTTTTCCCGAGGGGCTGCACCAGTTTGCATTCCCACCAGCAGTGCAAAAGAGATCCTCCTTCTCCGCATCTTCACCAACATCTTGTGTTGCCTGAGTTGTTCATGTTAGCCATTCTGACAGGTGTGAGGTGGTATCTCATTGTGGGTTTGATGTATTTCCCTGATGGTGAGTGATGTTGAGCATGTTTTCATGTGTTGGTTGGCCACCTGGGTGTCTTCTTTGGAGAAGTGTCTATTCATATCTTTTGCCCATTTCTTCACTGGATTAGTTGTTTTTTGGGTGTTGAGTTTGATAAGTTATTTATAGATTTTTGGATACTAACCCTTTATCTGATATTCCGTTTGCAAATATCTTCTCCCAATCCATTGGTTGTTTTTTAGTTTTGCCGATCGTTTCCTTTGCTATGCAGAAGCTTTTTAGCATCAATTGATGAGATCCCAGTAGTTCATTTTTGCTTTTGTTTCCCTTGCCTCTGGAGAGATGTTGAGTAAGAAGTTGCTGCGGCCAAGGTCAAAGAGGTTTTTGCCTGCTTTCTCCTTGATGATTTTGATGGCTTTCTGTCTTACATTGAGGTCTTTCATCCATTTTGAGTTTATTTTTGTGTATGGTGTAAGAAAGTGGTCCAGGTTCATTCTTCTGCATGTCGCTGTCCAGTGTTCCCAGCACCACTTGCTGAAGACACTGTGTTTATTCCATTGGATATTCTTTCCTGCTTTGTCAAAGATAAATTGGCCATACGTGTGTGGGTCCATTTGTGGGTTCTCTATTCTGTTCCATTGATCTGAGTGTCTGTTCTTGTGCCCGTACCATACTGTCTTGATGATTACAGCTTTGTAATACAGCTTGAAGTCCAGGATTGTGATGCCTCCTGCTTTGGTTTTATTTTTCAAGATCGCTTTGGCTATT
The DNA here is from genome assembly GCF_018350195.1 of Panthera tigris. Taxonomy (NCBI): domain Eukaryota; kingdom Metazoa; phylum Chordata; class Mammalia; order Carnivora; family Felidae; genus Panthera; species Panthera tigris. The sequence continues at coordinate 5,508,467 of NC_056669.1, forward strand.
CGGGGTCTTTTCTGGTTCCATACAAATCTTAGGACAGTTTGTTCTAGCTCTGTGAAAAATGCTTCTGTTATTTTGATAGGTATAGCATTGAATATGTAGAGTGCTTTTGGTAGTGTTGACATTGTAACAATATTTGTTCTTCCTATCCAACAGCATGGAATATTTTTCCATTTTTTGGTGTCTTCCTCAATTTCTTTCAAAAGCTTTCTATAGTTTTCAGTGTATACATTTTTCACCTCCTTGGTTAGATTTACTCCTAGGTATTTTATGGTTTTTGGTGCAATTGTAAATGGGATTCCTTATTTCTCTTTTGTTGCTTCATTGTTGCTGTATAGGAATGCAATAGATTTCTGTGCATTGATATTATATCCTGCAACTTTGCTGAATTCATGTATTAGTTCTAGCAGTATTTTGTGGAATCTTTTGGGTTTTCCATATAGAGTATCATATCACCTGTGAAGAGTCAAAGTTTGACCTCCTTGCCAATTGGGTTGCCTTTTATTTCTTTGTGTTGTCTGATTGCTGAGGCTAAGACTTCCAATACTATGTTGAATAACAGTGGTGAGAGTGGACATCCCTGTCTTGTCCCTGACCTTAGGGGGAAAGCTCTCCGTTTTTCCCCTTTGAGGATGATATTAGCATTGGGTCATTCATATATGGCTTTTATGATCTTAAGGTGTGCTCCTGCTATCCCTACTTTCTTGAGGGTTTTTATCAAGAATGGATGCTGTATTCTGTCAAATGTTTTCTCTGCATCTATTGAGAGGATCGTGTGGTTCTTGTCTTTCTTTTATTGATGTGATGTATCACATTGATTGTTTTGCAGATATTGAACCAGCCCTACATCACAGGTATAAATCCTACTGGGTCGTGGTGAATAATTTTTTTAATGTATTGTTGGATCTGGTTGGCTAGTATCTTGTTGAGGATTTTTGCATGCATGTTCATCAGGGAAATTGGTCCATAGTTCTCCTTTTTGGTAGGGTCTTTCTATGGTTTGGAATCAAGGCAATGCTGGCTTCATAGAAAGTGTTTGAAAGTTTTCCTTCCATTTCTATTTTTTGGAATAGCTTCAAGAGTATGGGTTTTAACTCTTCCTTACGTGTTTGGTAGAATTCCCCTGGAAAGCCATCTGGCCCTGGACTCTGTTTTTGGGGGGGAGATTTTTGATTACTAATTCAATTTCTTTACTGGTTATGGGTCTGTTCAAAGTTTCTATTTCTTCCTGTTTCAGTTTAGGTAGATTACATGTTTCTAGGAATTCGTCCATTATTTCCAGACTGCCCATTTTATTGGCATATAATTGCTCATAATATTCTCTTATTATTGTTTTTATTTCTGCTATGTTAGTTGTGATCTCTCCTGTTTTATTCTTGATTTTATTTATTTGGGTCCTTTGCTTCTTTCTTTTTGATCAAACTGGCGAGTGGTTTATTAGTTTTGTTGATTCTTTCAAAGAGCCAGCTTCTGATTTCATTGATCTGTTCTACTGGGTTTTTTGGGGTTTGTTTGTTTTGTTTTGTTTTTGGTTTCTATAGCATGCATTTCTGCTCTAATCTTTATTATTTCCTGTCTTCTGCTGGTTGGGGTTTTATTTGCTGTTCTTTTTCCAGCTCTTTAAGGTGTAAGGTTAGGTTGTGTATCTGAGACCTTTCTTCCTTCTTTATTAAGGCCTGGATTGTTATATATTTCCCTCTTATGACCATCTTCGCTGCATCACAGAGGTTTTGGGCTGTGGTGTTATCATTTTCATTGGCTTCCATGTATTTTTAAATTTCCTCTTTAACTTCTTGGTTACCAATTCATTCTTTAGTAGGATGTTCTTTAGTCTCCAAGTATTTGTTGTCTTTCCAAATTTTTTCTTGTGGTTGATTTTGAGTTTCATAGCATTGTGGTCTGAAAATATGCATGGTATGATCTTGATCTTTTTGTATTTGTTGGGGACTGATTTGTGTCCCAGAATGTGATCTATTCTGAAGAATGTTCCATGTGCACTGGGAAGAATGTATATACCACTGCTTGAGGATGAAATATTCTGAATATATGTGTTAAGTCCATCTGGTCCAGTGTGTCATTCAAAACCATTGTTTCCTTCTAGATTTTCTGATTAGATGATCTGTTCATTGCTGTAAGTGGGGTGTTGATTAATTGATTTATTTGTGTGCTCTCACATTTGGAGCATAAATGTTTACAATTGTTAGGTCTCCTTGGCGGATAGACCCCTTAATTATGATATAATGCCCTTCTTCATCTCTCGTTACAGTCTTTATTTTAAAGTCTAGATTTTCTGATATAAGTGTGGCTACTCCAGCTTTCTTTTGGCAACCATTAGCATGGTAGATGGTTCTCCATCCCCTTTCAGTCTGAAGGTGTCTTTAGGTCTAAAGTGGGTCTTTTGTAAACAACATATAGATGGATCTTGTTTTCTTATCCATTCTGTTACCCTTTGTTTTTTGATTGGAGCATTTAGTCCATTGACGTTTAGAGTGAGTACTGAAAGATATTAGTTTATTGCCATTATGTTTCTTGTAGAGCTGGAGTGTCTGGTGGTGGTCTCTGGTCCTTTCTAGTCTTTGTTGCTTTTGGTACGTATGTATGTATGTGTGTGTATGTATGCATGCATGTATGTGTGTATTTTCGTCTTTTCTCCCTCAGAGACTCCCCCTTTAAATTTTTTGTAGGGCTGGTTTAGTGGTCGTGAACTCCTTTAAGTTTTGTTTGTCTGGGAAACATTAATCTCTCCTTCTATTTTGAATGACAGCCTTGCTGGATAACGAATACTTGGCTGCATGTTTTTCTGATTCAGCACATTGGACATATCCTGCCACTCCTTTCTGTCCTGCCAAGTTTCTGAGGATAGGTCTGCTGCAAACCTGATCTGTCTTCCCTTGTAGGTTAAGGACTTTTATTCCCTTGCTGCTTTCGTGATTCTCTCCTTGCCTGAGTATTTTGTGAATTTGACTATGATATGCCTTGTTGATGGTTGTTTTTTGTTGAATGTAATAGGAGTCTTCTGTGCTTCCTAGATTTTGATGTCTGTGTCTTTCCCCAGGTTAGGAAAGTTTTCCACTATGATTTGCTCCCTTTTTTTCCTCTCTTCATCTTCTGGGACCTTACGATTCTGACATTGTTCCTTTTTTCTTTTTTAATTTTTTTAACGTTTATTTATTTATTTTTTTAATGTTTATTTATTTTTGAGACAGAGAAAGACACAGCATGAACAGGGGAGGGTCAGAGAGAGAGGGAGACACAGAATCTGAAGCAGGCTCCAGGCTCTGAGCTGTCAGCACAGAGCCCGAAGAGGGGCTCGAACTCATGGACCGTGAGATCATGACCTGAGCCGAAGTCAGATGCTTAACCGACTGAGCCACCCAGGTGCCCCGACGTTTATTTATTTTCTTGAGACAGAGCTTGAATGGGGGAGCGTCAGAGAGACAGGGAGACACAGAATCAGAAACAGGCTCCAGGCTCTGAGCTGTCAGCACAGAGCCCGATGTGGGGCTTGAACTCATGGACTGTGAGATCATGACCTGAGCTGAAGTCAGATGCTTAACTGACGGAGCCACCCAGGAATCCCTGACATTGTTCTCTTTTTAATGAGTCACTGATTTATCTAATTCTTAAATCGTGCTCTTTTGCCTTAGTCTCCCTCTTTGTTTCTGCTTCATTATTCTCCATAAGTTTGTGCTCTATACTGCTGAACGTCTGCTCTGCCTCATCCATCCCTGCCACCATGGCATCATTCGAGATTGCCAACTATGTTATCGCATTTTTTAAATTTCATCCTGACTAGCTTTTACTACTTTTATCTCTGCAGAAAGGGATTCTAATCTATTTTCAACTCCAGCTAGTATTCTTACTATCATGATTCTAAACTCTGGTTCAGACATCTTGCTTGTATCTGTGTTGGTTAAGTCCCTGGCTGTCATTTCTTCATGCTCTTTCTTTTGGGGTGAATTCCTTCATTTCATATTTTGAATTAAGAAACGGAATTAATGAGGTAAAGAAAAATTAAAATTAAAATAAATTAAAATTAAAACACACACATACAAATCAAATAAATGGTGCTAGATTCAAGGTGTGTTTTGGTCGGGGTGTTGAAAGGGTCTTGATAGATTAGAGGAAAAAGAGGGAGGGAAGGAAATCATTTGAAAATTTGAAAAAAATGAATACACTGAAATAGAATAAAATGAAATAATGGATGTAAAATATAATTTGAAAAATTTACAAAAAAGTAAAAAATATAGTAGAAAAAATTTTAAATATATATATTTAATAGAAATTTAAAATATGTTTTCTGTCTGTATTCAAGAAAAAGGAAATAAAAAGGAGAAAATAAGAAAACTGAATAGATGGACCAGGGAACAGACTGAAATACAATTGGAATTACATCGTTTTCCCCTAGAAGTCAAGCCATGAATTGATTTATAGCCCTTAAACTAAGCAGGTGGAGAGACTTGTGTTCCTGAAGAGCGAAGTTGGCCCAGTTGGGTGGGGCTTAGTGTAACAGCTCTATTCTCCACTAGATGGCACTGCTTAGCTTATTGGGGTGGATTGTTGTGGCACTTGCAGGTGTGTATGTGCATGTGTGAGAGTGGTGAACATGGTGTCACCCAGCTACCCTGTCTCTGGTATCAGAACTCTGTTCTCCCTGATCAGCAATCATGCCCCTGTCCTTGGCTTCTGTCCACTCCCCACTTTTCCATGGTTTGTGACCAAGCCCCAGGCAACACCTCCCTCCTGAGTTCTATCTCAGATGCAGCTGCTTTTCCCAACCCCTTACTTCTGAGGGACTGTGGCTTTGACCAGTTTTGTCCCTCTGTGGGAGAGTCTCACCGAGCAATGGCTGGGTGCTGGCAGCACCCAGGAATGTTAATGAGACCGTGCCACTGCTGATGCCTAGAGACTGCGGCTGGGTACCAGCCCACCCCAGGAAAAGTTCACATGATCATGTAGCAGCAGCGTTTCAGGGATTATGGAAAATCACAACACACATCTGGCACCAGGCTTCACCCTTAATGGCCTTGTTCCAGCACCAGGGAATGTGGTTGTTCTCCAGGGTCCACTGGGGCCTTTGCCTATGGGGGAGCCACACAGCCTCTACCAGATGTCCTCCCTGCAGGGAAACTGCTTCTCCTCGTGTGGCCCAAAGACTCCGGACTTCACACTGATTCCGGGGATTTGCCCTTCTCACCAGAGCACCACCAGTTATTGACCTGCGGAGTTTCAGACTCTGTGCTCCCCCTGTTTATAGAGTCTTAATGGAATTTAAACCCTCTCCTTTCTCCTTTCTCCCTTTTTAATTCAGTCCCTGTGGCTTTTTCCACTTTTCCACATTCTCTCCAGAAGATTACCCTCTGACTCCACATTTCATGTCTACATTGTCATATTTTACATCTTATTTTGTGAGTCCTCTTAACTTTTTTGATGTAATTGATTTTAGTACTTCCATTTTTAATCCTCATAATAGCTTTTTAAGTGATTGTTCTACTATTTTTACTGTGTGTTTGCTTTTATCATGGGATTTTTTCTTTCATAATTTTCTTGGTTTTTTTTTTTTAGTTTTCTTAATGTTTATTTTTGAGAGAGAGAGAAAGAGAGAGAGAGAGTCAGTCAGTCAGGGAGGGGCAGAGAGAGAGGGAGATACAGAATCTGACGCAGGCTCCAGGCTCTGAAGCGGGGCTCAAACTTACAAACTGCAAGATCATGACCTGAGCCAAAGTTGGACACTGAACCGACTGAGCCATCCAGGTGCCCCAACAATTTTCTTATTTCTAATTATGGCCTTTTCTTTTCCATTTAAATAAGTCACTTTTAACATTGCTGCTAAGGCATGTTTAGTGATGAAGTCCTTTAGGTTTTGTTTGGGAAACCCTTTATTTCTGTTTGTATTCTGAATCAACCTTGGCATGTAGAAGTTAGGCTTATATTGTATTCATAGTACATAACTAGTTGCTTTTCTATCTTTAATCATGGTGTGGTCCTCCTTGGGTTTATCTTGTTTAGAACTCTGTGTGCTTTTTTCACTATTATTTCATCAAAGTTTTCTGCCCCTTTCTCTCTTCTCTGTGACCCTCTACAACACAAATGTTTTTTCACTTCATGTTGCCCAAGAGATCCTTAATATATCTTCATTTTTTAAATTCTTTTTTTGCTTTTTGCTGTTTGGCTTGGGGGCTTTCCATCGCCTTGTCTTCCAGATTGCTGATCTGCTTTTCTGCCTCCTCTAAATCATTATTGATTGCCTCTAGTGTATTTTTCCTTTCAGTTATTGTATTTCTCAACTCTGGTTGTTTTCTATTGCTTTGTTCTCATGGAGCTCATTCACTCATCTCTCCAGTCCAATAAGCAACTTTATGAACATGACATTGAACTCCTTGTCAGATTGCTTATCTCCATTTCACTTCGTTATTTTCTCTGAGGTTTTGTCTTATTCTTTCATGTGAAGCATTTTCCTCTATCTCTTCATTTTCCTTGACTTTCTGTGTTTGTTTCTATGAATTAGGCTGAACTGGTACTTCTAAACTTGAAGGAATGATCTTTATATGGTCATCTCCTATAAACACTATATATGCCTGCTGATTTTGGCTAGCTGGTTGAAACTGCATCTGTCATGGGCTGGGAGTCCCAAGGCTTTCTGAATTGGGTCCACCCTGGAGGAATGACTGGAGCTGAAGTGGGCACTGCCCAGGGAGACATGGGGCTTTTTATGCAGAGGGCCCCTGGAAGGACACATGAAGCTGAAGTGAGTACAAGCCAACGGTCTTGGAGTGCCTTGCACTAGGGGTACCCTGGCAGGATAGCTGGAGCCAAGATAGGTGTGGGCTGGTGGTTTCCTGAGTGCTTTGCACAGGAGGTGACCTAGTAGAACAGTTGGATCAGAGGCAGGTGTTGGGGGGGTCCTGTGGCACTCCACTCAAGGGCCTCTGGCCAGCTGGCTGTAGCCAAAACAGGCATGGATGAGGAGGTTACGGGGCACCCTGGAAGTTGTCTGGGATCAACGTGGTGTGGACATAGAATGTTACGGGGTGCTTTGCATCTTTGTCACCTTGGTGAGATGGCTGGAGCTATAGTGATCACGGACCATGGGTGTCCTGTTGTATGCCATGTGGGGGTTGCCTAGGTAGAACAGGTAAGGCTGGTGTGGACTTGGAGCATAGGAGTCACTGAGGTTGTAGGCTAGTAGGGAGGCCAGGACAGTGCTCTTGTCTTTGCTCTCAAGGTGTGTGAGGGGGTGGGGATATAAACCATGGTATTTGCCAGCCCTTTCCATCTAGAGAGAGTTCCAGCAACTCCCCTGGCCATACTCTAGGGCGGGATCTTTTATATTCTAGTTGTTATTTGAAACTTTGGCTTTTTTTTAATGTCCCAGGATATCTGGGGCTGTTGTGGGCTAGGGATCCAGGGCTTGCAGAAGCAGCAGGTTGGCTATTACACTCAGAAGCAGCAGGTTGGCTATTACACTCAGGTTGTGGTGTCCTGTCCACACCAACAAGTTAGAGCAGGAAGGCAAACAGTGGCCCTCATCAGCCCCTCTGACCTAGAGAGAGTCCCAGTAGTTCCCCAACATATGACAGGGGTCTGGGTTGTGTTCTGCTTCCTCTATGTTCTAGTTTACGTTTTAAGCTATAGCTTTTCTTATTTTCCACAACGCAGACAAATATGCTCACAGTTTCTTCAGTACTATCCCTCCCCACTGTGAATGGTAGTATTGGAGGTGGGCAATCCCTTCATTACTATATCTGTTTCTTTTGCTCTTGTCTTAAGTGGTCTGCCTCTTGTTGTGCAGAAACTGTTCAGTTATCCCTCAGTTCTTCAGGAGGAATTGCTCTATAAATAGGTGTAGGTTTGGTGCATCCATGGAGGAGGGGAGTTTAGGGTCTTCCTGCGTCACCATCTTGGACCACAACTCCATCAATGCATCTTTTTTAATCATTAAAATGACCCCTAGCGGAACGTTTTAATATAGAAAGTTAGATGTTTTAGTTCTGGGAATTTTGTTATTGTTGGTGTTAATTCTTTGATGATTTCTTATGTTTTTCCTGTATGTGTTCTTTTTCTGGATTTCTGCTTAATCAGACATTGGGCTTGGTAAATGGATCAGACATTGGGCTTGGTAAATTGATCCTTCAACTTGTTTTCCTTTCTATCTGATCTACTTGCTCATTTTTCTCTTGTATTTTCTATGAGATTGCTTTCAGTATTACCTTTTCCTTCTTCTATAGAATTTTAAAAGTTCACATACGGCATTTTTAATTTCCAAAGCTCATTCATATTATAGGATTGTTTCTTTTTTGCTGTGCTGTGCTCTTAATTATGATCTGAAACCTATGACAATATTAATCAATCTTTTATTGATTTTTGGTTTTAGTGGTTGTTCTCTGTATTGTGTCTGCTTCTCCAGACATTAAATAATTAACTTTTTTTTTCTTGTTTGTTTTGGTCTTTCTCTTTCATATTAAAGGCATTCAAGAAATGACTAATATTCCTCAAAGTCTCCTTCTATTTAACTGTGAGCCATTAAAATCTGATTGGAGGCTTTGTCATAAATGTAGTAAGACTGTGGAATTGTGAGTCTCCCCTGACTATGTCATTATGCTCCCCAAATAAAAAATAGATTTAGTGGTTTTCCCTTCAGCTAATTTGTCCAAGTACCAATGTTGCAAACATGCCCATTGCATTATACCTAGCTTACAGCATTTTGAAAGCTGAATGGAAGGAAATCAGCTAGAAATATCACTGTTCAGTATGTAGACTTTTACTTAACCCCCCCCCCCGCCATGTTCACTTGCCGAAATATAGAACAATTTTGGTTCAAAATCTCAAGGAATGCAAACCTCTGATATCCTTCTCAAGTTACTTGTCCCCTCAACTATATTCTTTCTTAGTAATGGAGTTTCAGGTAAGCACATCATTACCCAGATAGAAAACTAGATTTCCCCAAATTCCCTACCACTGTTTGTGTGTGATTATTAGGTTCTTACAGTTAGATGAATTTGCCCATTTTAAATGAAAGAAGTGAAGTAGACTCCATTTTCCTTTGGCAACTGTTAACACTGACTGTCAAGATTAGAATTTTGCAGAAGATGTCTCCAGCTTCTTGTTCCCTGAGTCTCATAAAGTGGGCTTTTCTCACCTATTGGTGACTTTCTCACATAATTGCCTAATCACTGGAATGTATCCACTTTTCAGTTTCCTGATGCTCAAAGGCAGCAATGGGAGTGGCCATGGCTCTAGTGGCAACCTCAGGGGTAGGGGCTTGCCTAACTAACCAGTTTTGCATTTAAGGCATCATTTTGAGATTTAGAATCTGCTCTTTATCCCATTTCATTGATTCTGTAAACACATCATTCATTGTATGAAATCTCTTCCTGCTTAAAATAGTTGGAGTGGTTTCTACTTCCTGTACTTATTCTGGAAATCTTCTCCATTATATGTTGTACTTGGTAAATTAACCCTCTTGTTAGTTCCTTTCTCTCATTCTGTGTTCGTGTATTTGAGTGAATTGGCCAATATCTAGATTTAGAGTGAATATGGTTGCCTCTTACCGGTACCTTTTTTTATCAGAACCCTAGACTTCAGCTTTGTCCTCTGGACAAAGTCAAATACCACTTACGTATACACTCTCCATCTTGCTCTCTTCCATTCCTTGTATGTTGGGAGAGGGCTGTACTTCTTTTACACCTTTACTATCATTTTACTATTGTTTGAGAAAATATTAATGATAAAGTCAGGCATCTATCTGCTGTGTTACATTAGAAGTCTCTGCTGTTGCTAATTATCCATCTGAATATCTTTTTGATAAGGAAAGTATCTGGACTCTATTTCGGTGGCTTTAGACACTATGCCTTTGAATGCTGGAGAAAGATGACAGTTCTGAAAAATGAAAATAAAAAATGATGAAGATTCTTTATGTTTTTTAAAGAGTTCTGTAGGTCCTGAATTTTTCCTATTCATCTTTCCAACTCAGTGGAAGAAATGGAAGTCTCTGTATTTTTGCTTTGTGCTTCATTGCTCTTTGCTCTGAGATCTGATGTGGTTTGAAGACAGACCCAATGCAACTATAGTTATTGAGTCAGCTAGAGAGCCTAAAATCCCTTGAAACTCAGTAATTCATGCTCTGGAAATAACACTCTTCTCCAAATAAGGACAGTAAGAATCCAGCTCACTATGAAATACAGCAAGAAGGATCTCACCAAATATGTATGCATTTTAAGGTCACAAACACTTGAAGTTGCAGGTTTTGTGGCAATTCTGTAGAATTATCAATTTATGGGTTTTTAATTCAAGCTAATCCTCAGAAAGGGATAGTCTTCGTGCATGTCCTCTGAAAAATACAGGGCAGAGAGCCCTATGCTGATGCTGTGACTCATTTTTTTCTGCAAGCATCCTGAGTTAAATGTTGACAGCCAAGTGTGCTTACTATGGATTCCATAGTCTGCATGCCTGGTGTTTTGCGAGAGGGTACATTCTGGCATGCATTTCCTATTTGAATGGCAAAACAAATGTCTGTTAAATTCATGAATTTCAGGATCCTAAATAGCTAAAGATGATTCCACCTCTAAGAGAAGGGAAGGAAAAATAAGATAAAAACACAGAGGGAGGCAAAGCATAAGAGACTCTTAATTATAGAGAACTGAGGGTTGCTGAAGGAGAGATGTGGGTGGGATGGGCTAAATGGGTGACGGGCATTAAGGAGGGCACTTTGTGATGAATCACTGGGTTCTACTCCTAAAGCCAAGACTACAACGTATGTTAACTAACTTGAATTTAAAACAAACAAACAAACAAAACCATGATTCTGCCCCACTGGATTCTGTGAACATTATCAATTCTGACCTTTAACAGCCTAAAAACTCCATCAACAGACTAAATACCAAGAGATTCAAAACACTAAAATGTTTTCCGTGTCTATTGATGGAACTTTAAAAAGATACGTCAAATGAGAGATTTGAAAAGATAACTGTAGTCAACTCATGTCAGTTAAATAATTGCCTCACATGTTTTTATGTCTTTGATCAAAATGATTTCTTAAAAACAAGTCCATTATTAAGGGACAGAGTAGAAAAAGAAAATATGCACATTTATTTTGAAAAATGAACAATTCTCTGTTGACTTCATTATTTAAAAATTAGGACCACAATTTTAAGGAATTCTATGTTCTCTATATTTTATATTCTTGAACCAATCAGATGTAGAAGTAGCTTAGATAAACTATAAGGAGATATACACAGAGTTTTAATGACTTCAGTCCCACAGAAGGCAAGGCAGTAATAGAGATGAGACAGGAGAAGAGGCTGATAAACCATGTAAATCTCACCTCTTAAATTTTAGTGTCATTCCCACCCCACCTCCATCCAGGTGACATAGAAGAAAATTAGCTAATAACCTTGGTTAAATCACTTAGATTCTCTGGTTCTCAATGTCCTCGTGGAAAAAGAAAGATTTTGATCTAATTCATTTCAAAGTTTATTTATGTCTCTAACATTTAGTGCAGGTTGAGAATTCATATATCATTCAATTTTGCTAGATGAGACTTTTATTGGCACATTTAAGAAGGTAATATTAATCCTACTATCTCTAATTAGAAAAGTAGAAATATAATTTTCTTTTTAATTTAATTTTCTATTTTTTAAAATTTACATCCAAATTAGCATATAGTGAAACAATGATTTCAGGAGTAGATTCCTTAATGCCCCTTACCCATTTAGCTTATCCCCCCTCCCACAACCCTCAGTTTGTTCTCCATATTTATGAGTCTCTTCTGTTTTGTCCCCCTCCCTGTTTTTATATTATTTTTGTTTCCCTTCCTTTATGTTCATCTGTTTGGTCTCTTAAAGTCCTCATATGACTTTATTTCACTTTATTTCACTCATTTCATATGAGTGAAGTCATGTGATTTTTGTCTTTCTCTGACTGACTAATTTCACTTAGCATAATACCCTCCAGTTCCATCCACGTAGTTGCAAATGGCAAGATTTCATTCTTTTTGATTACTGAGTAATACTTCATTGTATATATATATATACCACATTTTCTTTATCCATTCATCCATAGAGGGACATTTGGGCTCTTTCCATACTTTGGCTATAGTTGATAATGCTGCTATAAACATGGGGGTGCATGTGCCCCTTCAAAACGGCATACCTGTATCCCATGAATAAATGCCTAGTAGTGCAATTGCTGGGTCATAGGGTAGTTCTATTTTTAGTTTTTTGAGGAATCTGCATACTCTTTTCCAGAGTGGTTGCACCAGCTTGCATTTCCAGAGTGGCTACACCAACAATGCAAAAGAGATCCTCTTTCTCTGCATCCTTGCCAAAATCTGTTGTTGCCTTAAGAGACTCTTAAAAACTGAGAACAAACTGAGGGTTGATGGGGGGTGGGAGAGAGGAGAGGGTGGGTGATGGGTATTAAGGAGGGCACCTTTTGGGATGAGCACTGGGTGTTGTATGGAAACCAATTTAACAGTAAATTTCATATATAGAAAAAAAAAATCTGTTGTTGCCTGAGTTGTTAAGGTTAGCCATTCTGACAGGTGTGAGATGGAATCTCATTTTGGTTTTGATTTGTATTTCCCTTATGATGAGTGATGTTTAAGTAGAAATATAGTTCTTGAGGCACAACTCAAGTTTTCCTTTTAGGAAAACCATTAAGTCATTTGTCTTCACTGATTGTTATTACTATTTTTTTTTTTTTTTTGTAAAATACAGTGTTTACTGTTTTGGTGCTTCTACGATGGATAAGATGATTAATAAATTCACTTAAAAGACTAACAGGACAGTGTGAAACTTCTCATTTTCTTTAAACATCAAATGCCTAGTGCATGAGCATTTTGATTTTTAAAAAACAGAAAACTACAGGTAAACTACTAGATAGGAATTTTCTGAAGCTTTTGGGGAATCTTCCCCTACATTTAGTATCTGTATAAAGATTAAGTATCTAAAATATAGTAACTCTTTCTTGTATAATAATTATACCAACAAAAGGCATAGAAAATTTTCCAGCTAGTGTTCTGAACTAGTGTTAGTAACTACTAACATTTACATGGACGGAAAAATATACACAAGTAACCATCTTTCTTCTATTATTCCACACATAGTACAGTAGAAAGGTGCATTCTGGAAAATTGCCAACATTATTAGTGATTTTATTATATACATTAGAGACAAGTTCCCATAAACAAAATACAGTTTGCTGTTTAACATGGAGAACTGTATTTGACACATCGTTGTCATGTACACTTGGGTTCAGATCCAGAGTTAGAGAAACCGATGTGGGTAGAAGTATGGAGACACCAAGTAAATATTTTCAGAAGAACATACCTCTTCTTCACCATCCTGAGTATGAAGAAAACTCCAGGGTAGCAAGAGATGGGAAAGGAACAAGAACAAGATCCCCTTCCTGAGTCTGGTTTCCTCCCTTTTGCTCTCTGCACCACTCTTTTGCAGAGAAAATCCACTTATCAAGGGAAGTCCTATTCAGAGATTATCATCCCATATCATTCATTACTGACCAGCAGAGATGGTTTAGCCAAGGAGAAGAATGCAGGCAGCCCAGCATAAGGCTCTAGAGTATGGATTGAATTCTTACTCCACACTTATCTAGCCATGCATTCTTGTTGACTTATTTAACCAAAGTCTCACTTTCCTCTTACATGGGCTGAAAGATATTTTAGAGACCATCTTGGTCACCACCACCTCATTGTAGACATTAAGAGACCAAACCCAGAAACATTATCCTGTTTGCAAAAAAATTACACAGCAAAGTAATTCCTGAACCAAGATGAGATTCCTAGTGCAGAACACAGGAGAAATGGGTCTATGCACTACAACAAACTCAAGCCTGCACAACGTGGTTTGTGGAGCCTTATGCTTGGTGCTGGTCTTCTATTGATGTTAAGGATTACAACCTCATGAGTGCCCAACTTTTTAAGAGATTATTCAGGGGGTAACTATGTCTGCAGACATCTCTATAAAAATTCCATGTTTCTTAGAAATTTTCCTTAACATCCTTCTCAAGCAAAGGACTCCACTTCTTCTTAAATATAAAAGTACAATTCATTCCTTGTTATGGAATGAATTAATTTGTTTAAATCCTACCCCGCTATGTGATGGTATTAGGAAGTGGGACCTTTGGGATGGAGTTAGAACTAGGTTAAGTTTGTGAGGGTTGAGACCTCATGAATGAGATTTGTGCCCTTATGAGAGTCATATGGGACTCTTTCTTTCTACTACGTGAAGACAAAATGAGAGAGAAGCTATCAGAAAGCCATAGGGAAGCTCTCAACAGAACCCAACAATGCTGGCACTGTGATCTTGGACTTCTGGCATCCACAACTGTGATAAATACATTTATGTTGTCTATAAGCTGCCCAGACAATGGCACTTTGTGAAAGCAGCACAAAATGACAGGGCTATAGTTTTAGGCATATTTAGTCCTGAGATTTTTCCCTTGTTATATGCAGAATAAACAGTTCCTGTGCTGCTAATAAAAAAAAAAAAAAAGCCCATGGCCTAATGTCTGGAAATGGATTATATTTGGACACCTGACAAAGATGAATTCAGGTGGCTGGATTATCCAGTGGACCCAATGTAATCACAAGGGTCCTCAAAAGTGGAAGAGGGAGCAAGAGATGTGATGAATAGAAACAGCATAATAAAGATGCAATATTCCTGACTTGATAATGGAGGAGGGAAGCAGTGAACCAAGAAATACAAGTGGCCTCTAGAAGCTGAGAAGAAAATAGATGATCAACTAGAAACTCCAGAAAAGATTGCAGTCATAATGACAATGTTATCCCAGTGATACCCATGTTAGAATTCTGTTCTACAAAACGGAAAGATAATAAACGTGTCATTTAAGCCAGAAAGTCTGTAGTAACCTAATTAACATGTATATAATTATGTATCTCTGGTTAAATGTGGGCATTTGCAAAGGAAATAGGTAGGTTTTTAAAAATCACATTACTATGACTTAGTCATCAGGAAGAGGCCTTTGCTAATAGAAACTTGTAGGATTAAGCTGATTGCTAGTTCAGAGCTGAGTCATGGCTTAAAATGGCTTTGGCCAAATTACCAAATACATTGTTTCTTTGGGATTTCCAGATGAGGCCTATAATCCAACTATCACACATCATTCAACATGGAAAAATTTATAAAATATGAGAATTAAGTCCAGAAATAAGATGATCTATTCCTTCAGGGAAATGACAGCATAGAGTCCTGGTCCAAGATGGAGATATGGGAAGACCCCAAACTCACCTTATTCATAAACACACCAAATCTACACCTACTTACAGAGCAGTTCCTCCTGCAGAAGAACTGAGGGCTGACTGGACAGCTTCTGCACACCAAAAGGTAGACCACAGAGAGAAGAGCAAGAGAAACAGCGACATGGTAAGGATGGGAACCCCACCCCAACACTGTAAACCGCAGCGGAAGTGAATACCCCCGAGGGACCTTGGACCACGTACAAAAAAGTTTTGATTTAAAAGGCCAACTAGAAAGTAAAGGAACCAGCCTAAAAGCCTGGCAAATGGTGGGGTAATGGAGGCTGGGAGGGTGGGGGAGCTGCTGGAACTCTGGTTTGGAAGGGCTAAAGAGCATCACTATTTATGTTCCCCTTCCACCTCGAGAGCAGCCCTGGTTAGTGCTCACTACAGCTCTAGGCCAGTACCACTTAGGCTCCAAAGGACATACCAGGGCACCCCCAACAGAGGGTACCAGAGGACCACCCATGCTCACTTAGGCTCCAGTCAGCTTACCAGGGTGTTTTCTATGTGCACACCCTGGAGACCACCCTGTCCAGAACACCCTGCAGCACTGTGTCTACCTCAGCTCCAGCTGCCTTGTTAGGACACCCCTTGTATGGAAAGCCCCATAACATTCTGGCTTGAACCCACTTTAGACATCCTACCTGGGTATCCTTTGTGCAGAGATTCCCAGGATCCCCTGGCTTGTAACCACTTCCACTGCAGCTGTCCTACCAGGGCACCCTCTGCACAGACACCCTGGAACTGCCTTGGCCTGCACCCACTATAGCTCCATATTTCCCTTCAGGAAAGCCTCAGCAAGGAGTGCTCCAAGATCCCCAGTCTATCACATCCAACACCCCTGTCTGCCACAGTCACCAGGCACACGCAGTCTACACAAAGCACAACAATACACAAGACCATTCCCTTATGTTTGGGAGAAGTAATTTTTCTTCTAATTCATAAAAACACAGAAAGTCAAGCAAAATAAGGAAAGGGGGAAAATGTTCCAAATGAAAAAACAAGACCAAACCTAATAAAAAGAAGTGATATTGGAGATGAGTAATCTAGCTGATAAAGAGTTGAAAGCGATGTCATAAAGATGTTCACCATACTGGAAAGAATGGATGAACTCAGTGAGAACTTCAAGAGACAGAAAATAGAAAAAAGAACTAAAGTGGAAAAATACAATAACTGAAATGAAAAATACAGGGGGTCAACTGTATATTAGAAGAGGCAGAAGAATGGATCAGTGATCTGGAAGACAGGCTAATGGAAAGCACTTAATCACCTAATAAGGAAGAGGAATAAGGAGAAGTGAGAATAGGTTAAAGGCTCTTTAGGACAGCAAGTAAACAAACATTACATTATGAAGGTCCCAACATGAAAAGAGAGAGAGAGAGAGAGAGAAAGACTGAAAACCTCCCTTACCTGGAAAGGGATACAGACCACCAGGTCCAGGAAACACAGAACATTCCAAACAAGATGAACCCAAGGAGGACCACACCATGAAACGTAAAGAGAGAATTTAAAATCAGCAAGTGAGAAGCACAATTACTTGTGTACTACAAGCACTCTTTACGGCTATCACCTGATTATTCTGGAGAAACTTTGCAGGCCAAAAGGGAGTGGCATGATATATTCAAAGTGCTGAATAAAAAAACAAACACCCCTACACCCAACACCATAAAATTATCAATCAGAAAAGAAGAAGAAATAGTTTCCTAGGCGAAGAGAAATTAAGGACTTCATCACTAAGCCTGCCTTAGAAGCAATGTTAAAAGGACTTATTCAAGTAGAAAAGGCTATAATTACAAGAAAATTATGAAAGCAAATTATTTCATAAGTACAAGTAAACGCAGTAAAAGTAGATCAATCATTTATTAAGCTAGTATGAAGGTTAAAAAATAAAAGTAGTATAATCAATTGTATCAAAAATTAGTTAAAGGGACTTACAAAGGTTAAAGTAGGACAACATATATATGAAATGTGGAGGCTGGTAGTAAAAATTATTTTAGAATGTGTTCAAATTTAAGTTACCATCAATATTTAATATAGAATGCTATACACTTAGGATGTTATATATAAGCTTCATAGTTGCCAGAAAGCAAAAACCTATAATAGATAAAATAAAGCCAAGCATAACACTAAAGTCACCAATCGCAAGGAAAGAGAACAAAAGAAGAAAAAGGAACAGAGAAGAACTACAAAACAACCACAAAACAATTAGCAAGATGCCAATAAGTATATACCTATCAATTATTACTTTAAATGTAAATGGTTGAAATGCTCCAATAAAACATATAGTGTGATAAAATGGATGAAGAAACAAGACCCGTCTATATACTACCTACAGCAGACTCACTTCAGACCTAAACTATATACAGACTGAATTTGAAGACATGGAAAAATACATACCATGGAAATGAGAGCAAAACAAAACAAAACAACACACACACAAAAGAACAGAAAACAAGATACCCAGGACTGCAATACTTATATCAGACAAAATAGGCTTCAAAACAAAGACTGCATTAAGAGACAAAGGCACTACATTATGATTAGAGGATAAGTCCAACAAGAGGATATAACAAATGTAAATATCTATGCCCCCAGGGCACTTGCATAGCTCACTTGGTTAAGTATCGCCCCCCTCCCCCCGTCAGCTTAGGTCATGATCTTATGGTTCATGGGTTCAAGCCTTGCATTGGGCTCTGTGCTGCGAGCTCAGAGCCTGGAGCCTGCTTGGGACTCTGTATCTCCCTCTCTTTCTGCCCCTCCCCTGCACACACTCTGTCTCTCAAAAATAAATAAACATTTAAAAAATTAAAAATAGATAACTAGGCATCTAACATGAGAGCACCTAAATACATAAAGCAAATATTAATAGATATAAACACAAAAACTGACCATAATCCAGAAATGGTAGGGGACTTTAACACCACGTTTACATCAATGGATAGATCATCTAGGCAGCAAATAAATAAGAAGACAGTGTCATTAAATGACATTTTAGACCAGATGGACTTGACAGATATATACAGAATGTTCTATCCACAAACAGCAGAACATAAAATTCTTTTCAAGTTCACATGGACTATTCTCCAGGATAGACAGCATGTTAAGCCACAAACCAAGTCTCAATAAATTTAAGAAGACTGAAATCATATCAAGTATCTTTTCTGACTGCAATAATATAAAACTAGAAAATAATTACAAGATGTTTCATTGTTAAAAAAAAAACAACAGCATAACAACAGCAAAAAAGAAAATAATTACAAGAAAAAACCCAGGAAAAAACAGAAATACCTGGAGATTAAACAACATGCTATTAAACAACCGATAGGTCAGCAGGAAATGCAAGGGGAAATTTAAAAATACATGGAGGCAAATGAAAGTGAAAACACAATGGTCCCAAATCCTTGGGACACAGTGAAAGCACTTTTAAGAGGGAAGTTAACAGTGACATAGGCCTACCTCAAGAAACAAGAAAAATCTCAATCTAACCTTACACCTAAAGGGAGAAGAAAAGAAGAACAAATGAACCCCAGATTTAACAGGAGGAAGGAAATAATAAAGATCATAGTGGAAATAGAGAGTAAGAAGAATAAAAGAAAAGATCAATAAAACCAAGAGCTAATTCTTGGAAAAGATAAACAAAATTGATAAGCCTTTAACCAGACTCATCAAGTAAAACAGAGAGACAGCCAAAATAATGAAACTCAGAAATAAAAGAGGAAAAATAACAAACTACACCACAGAAACACAAAGGATTTTAAGATACTATGACAAAAAAATATATGCCAACAAATTGGACAACTTACATTCCTAGATACATACAATCTCCAAAAACTAAACCAGAAAAAAATAGAAAATCTGAACAGACTGATTACCAATTCAATTTTCTTACTAATCAAAACAAACAAACAAAACAAGAAACAAAGTCCAGGACCAGATAGATTCACAGATGAATTCTACCTAATATTTGAAAAAGGGTTAATACCTACTCTTCTCAAACTATTCCAAAAAGTAGAAGACTCTGGGGTACCTGTGTTATTCAGTTGGTTAAGCATCTGACTCTTGATTTTGGCTCAGGTCATGATCTCACAATCATTAGATGGAACCCTGCAATGTATTCCGTGCTGGGCATGGAGCTTGTTTAAGATTCTCTCTCTCTCTCTCTCTCTCTCTCTCTCTCTCTCTCTCTCTCCCCCTCTCCCTCTCCCTCTCTCTCTGCCCCTTCCCTACTTGCACATTCATGCTCTCTCTCTCTCTCACTCTCTCTTTAAAAAGAAAATAAAAGAGGAAGTAAAACTTCCACATATATTCTACAAGGACAGCATTACCCTAATACTAAAACCAGACAAAGACACCACAGAAAAGAAAATTACAGGCCAATATCTCTGATGAATGTATATGTAAAAATCCTCAACAAAATATTAACAAGCCTCATTCAACAATACATTAAAAGGAT
Organism: Panthera tigris; assembly: GCF_018350195.1. Lineage (NCBI taxonomy): Eukaryota > Metazoa > Chordata > Mammalia > Carnivora > Felidae > Panthera > Panthera tigris. Next base: position 5,528,194 of record NC_056669.1, read on the forward strand.
CATTCACCACAATCAAGTGGGATTTATTCTATGAATGCACGGTTGGTTCAATATCCACAAATCAATCAATACACGACAGTTAACAAAGTGAATTCCCATCTTAGTAGATATAGAAAAAACATTTAATAAAATTCTACATCCTTTCATGATAAAACTCAACAAAGTAGGTTTAGAGGGAACATATTTCAACTTAATAAAGGTCATATATGAAAAACCCACAGCTAATATCACACTCAATGGTGAAAAACTGACAGCTTTTCCTCTAAGATCAGGAACAACACAAGATGTCCAGTATGCCACTTTTACTCAGTGTAGTAATGGAAGTCCTAGTGAAACAATCAGGCAAGAAAAAGAAGTAAAATGCATCCAGATTGGTAAGGAAGAAGTAAAACTGTCACTATTGTAAATGACATGATACTATATAGAAAACCCTAAAGACAGCACCAAAAACTATTAGAACTGACAAATGAAATCAATACAGAGGCAAGATATAAAATTAACACAGAAATCAGCTGCATTTCTATACACTAAAAACAAAGTAGTAGAAAGAGAAATTAAGAAGACAATTACCTTTATATTTGCACAAAAAGAATAAAATACCTAGGAATAAACTGAACTAAGGAGGTTAAGAACCTATATTCTGAAAATTATTAAAAAGAAATGATGAAAGAAATTCAAGAAAGCACAAAAAAATTAAATGCTCATGGAATGGAAGAATTAATGTTAAATGTCCACACTACCCAAAGCAATCTAAAGATTCAATGTAATCCCTATCAAAATACCAATAGCATGTTTCACAAAATGCTATCCTAAAATGTGTATGGAACACATTTTATTTGTCCATTTATTTGTTTGTGCAACAAATTATCCTAAAATGTGTATGGAACCACAAAAGACCTTGAATAACCCAAAATATGCTGAAAATGAACAAAGGTAGAGGTATCACAATCACAGATTTTAAGATATACTACAAAGCTATAGTAATCAAAACAGGATGGTACTGGCACAAAAATCAGATCAGATGGAACAGGATAGAGACTCCAGGAACACACCCGCACATAAATGGTTAAATGATCTACAACAAAGAAGGCAAGTATACACAATGGGGTAAAGACAGTTTCTTCAATAAATAGTGCTGGGAAAACTGGACCACTTTCTTACACCATACATAAAAATAAACTCACAGTTGACTGAAGACTTAAAATGTGAGGCCCAAATCCATAAAACTTGTAGAAGAAAATGCAGATAGTAATCTCTTTGACATTAACCTTAGCAACATTTTTCTAGATAGGTTTACTCAGTCAAGGAAGACAAAAATCAAAAATAAAGTATTGGGACTCCACCAAAATAAGATTTTGCACAGTAAAAAAGTCAACCTACTCCCTGGGAGAATGTATTTGCAAATGATATATCTGATAAGGGCTTAAGAGCCAAAATAAAGAACTTATACAAATAAACACAAAAACAATAAATCTGATTTAAAACTGGGCAGAGGACCTGACTGGACATTCTTCCAAGAAGATACACAGGTACGGCCAACAGACGCATGAAAAGATGCTCAACGTCACTCATCATCAGGCAGATTTAAATCAAAACCACAATGAAATATCACCTTACACCTGTCATAATGGCTACTATCAAAAAGACAAAATAATAGCAAGTGTTTGTGAGGGTGTTAAGAAAAAGAGAACCCTCATGCACTGTTAGTGGGAATGTAAGTTGGTGTAACTGCTGTGGTAAACAGTATGGAGGTCCCTCAAAAATTAAAATTAGAAAAACCATATGAATCCAGTAATTCCACTACTGGGTATTTATCCAAAGAAAATAAAAATACTAATTCCAGAAGATATATGCACCCCCATGTTTAAGGCAGCAATATTCACAATAGCTAATGTATGGCACCAACTCAAGTGTCCATTCATAGGTGAATGGATAAAGAGGATGTGGTATATATACAACTGAATAGTATTCTGCCACCAAAGTAATAATAACAATAATAATAATAAGCTCGTGCCATTTGCAACATGGATAGACTTGGAGGGTATGATGCTGAGGGAAATAAGACAGAGAAAGACAAATACCATATGATTTCACTTAAACGTAGAATCTAAGTAAAACAAGCAAATAAAAAAAAGCAAAAATAGACCCATAAATACGGAGAACAAACTAGTAATTGCCAGAGAGGAAGGAGTTAGGGATGGAGGGGATGGGTGAAAGGCAGTGGGAGATAGATACAGGCTTCTGGTTATTGAATGAGGAAGTCATGGGAATAAAAAATAGAGCATAGAGGATATTGTAGGTGGTATTGTAACATGTTGTATGGTGATGGATGGTAGTTACACTTGTGTTGAACATAACAAGGTATAGACTTGTTGAGTCACTAAGCTGTACACCTGAAACTAATCTAGCATTGTGTGTCAACAATACTTTAATTTAAAAAAAGAATGGGATGAAGCAATAAATGAATTCTGTGTTCCAAGTATTAGGAGATTTATAAACAACATGTTTAATCCCAATGATAATCATCAGGAATAGGTACCCATTTTTAAGATGAGAAAACTGGATCCAAAAGCAATTAAGTTGCTAAACTGTACACAGATATTTAGAGCCTGGATTCCAATATAGGCACTCTGATAGTGGAATTTGTACACTCAACCACTACCCCATCTTGTCCACTGTAGATCCCCTAACATGATGAGCAGGAGTTAGTAGGTAACTGGGTGTTAGCAGAAGGGGACTTTGACAGTGAATGAAAAATAGGTATTTTGAAAAGCCCAGAAGTAGATCAACTGCAAAATAAGAAAAATGTTTGAAGGTTAAGGAAAACTTCTGTCGCAGGAATTAAAGAGTCTTTGCACATTTTTAGTTTGCAATTAGCAAGGAAATGGATTTTTCTCAGGCAAATCATTTGATAATTCAAGCCATCTCAAAATTTGCTTCCACTATCATAAATATAATCAATTATTTTAGTTCCAAAGATCAGTAACATAATGGTAAAAGACAAGTGCTTATCATGTGTGCATTATTTCAAAACTGGGATGAGTGGGAATAAAGATGAGTATAAGCTTCACATTTATTAGAGAAAAAGGGAACAACATCAAATATGGAAAACTTAAAAACTCATTGGCTACCTTTTTTTCCAGAACTAAAACAAGCAATGAACTGCTCTAGGTGAAGAAGGAATGGTTCTTGGCCATTACTCTATGCAACAAGATGACTCACACACTAAGAGTCTAAAAAAGTGAAGATTACCATATAGACCTTGTAGCTCTGATTTTTAAAGTGTTATTCCTTATGTCTACAAAATTGTGAAGTACTCTAATTCCAACTCTTGTATGTATAAGACACTCAATTTATATGACATGAAATGTAAGGTGAGTTAAGTAATTACAGGTACATAATGTTCATAGGAACACACTTTGTCATAGTTAACAACTAGGAGAAAACAATTAGGTATTAATAGAGGAGCAGATGAATAAGTATTAAAATATATGTAGTCATAAAATGGAATGTTGCAGTAGATGAACTAGCGCTTATGTTCCATCATGTATCGATCTCAGATATATGACATTTTTTAAATAAAAACCAATGTTTGAGAAATTTTCATATACTGTGTTATCACTCATGCAAATAAAAATATATAAAATTCTGTTGTTTATGGATATTTTTGAGAAAGTTAATGTATAAAACAGTGAACTTTGAAATATATCAAGTTCATAGTGGTGTTTGTCACGATGAAAGGGAGTAAAAATTCCAAAGGAAAAGTTTTATTTTATTAAGTAATATCTGAGGCAAATAAAGTATTAAACAAGTGGTGGGGTCATGAGTATTATTTCTTTTAATTTTTAGTAATTCAAAGTATTTGTAAAAGTTCAGTGATTTCATAAAACTGCTATTTTGGGCAAAATGTGTTTGGAATGAGTAACTGAGAAAATTATTTCAGTTCATCATAATATGCAAATGATTCACAGGTGTTTATGATGATCATATAGTCTTACTAAAAACAAAGTGAACATAAACCTCTCTGAAGATTTCCAGATAACCAGACAATAGGGAGCATTCTACAGGATTGAATTCAGGAAAGAAAACTAGAAGCTTCAAGCTCTCATGAGCTAAACTTTGAGTTTTATATCACAAGTTCCTATTTGCTCTAAAAAGTGCAATTTTGCCTCCTTGTAGGTGATGTTCCTGAGAATTCAATCCTGATGTTTCACTTTCAGTGTCCTAGGAAAGGGGAGGTACACTCCACACTTGTGGGTTCATAAATCACCTTGTGCAGTGTAGAACACAACAATCAGACATGAGTCAACTGTGCAGAGTAGCACAGGCTAAACCAACTGATCCAGACTCTGAAAACCCAGTCATACTGAGATAATTGCCAGAACCCCAGGTACAGTGTTTTTAATGGTATCCCAGATCTACATGGATGTCAAAGGTCAGTAAGACCACCTGCTCTTCTGAAGTTTGGGAAGACAAGGTGAAATAGCCAAAGGTTAGGAGTCCACAGTATAACTAAGCTGTGCTCCCAGCAATGCAATGGGGGTAGGATTACCCGCTTTCAATCAATGGAGTGCTGCCCCTATGTACCACCTGATCTGTTCTCCTTTCGACCATCTTCGTCATTTTTAAAGCACAAATGTGGTCAAGTACACTCCTCTGCTTAAAAGACTTCAATATGCTTCCTTGCACTTGGCATTAGGCTGAAACATCTTAACATGATGTACCAGCTTCGTTTTAGCCTACTTCTCTTGCTCCAATACTCTAATTGGGGTTTCTTCACCTCAGCACTAGTCTGTTTAAATTAATTTGTTTTGCTCAGGTACATTTATCATCTAGTCTCTGATCTTGTCCCTGAGGGTAGAGATGGTTTTTATGCTGTTTATCCTTATAATGTTAGTGCCTATCATACTGCTTGGAATGTAGGAGGTTCTCAACAAATGTTTGTTGAAATAAGGGAAGGAGGAGGAAACGTGGGGAAAGAGGAAGGAAAGGGTTTTTTTTTGTAAAATAGAATAAAAGTAAAAATATTTGCGTAAAGTATTAGTAGGAATGACAGGATTTGGGCCCAATCAGAAAAAATATCTTTTAGAATCTATCCATATGGCAGCTCAATGTGTCTGACCATGGCTCCACTTGTTTTCTTTGGTGGGGGGATGGAGGTAGACAATAACAGAATAAAATGTTTTGGTTGAAATGATTCAAGCCTGAAGACCTTATTGACCACCGAGGATCATCACAAACTCAATGTGAAAAAGATTATGATAGAAACAGCACCCAAAGGCACAGATCCTGTGTGGCTTGCAAGGTTTCCTTTACTGCTTATGTGTAAACAAAGCCAGCTATACCTATCCTGTCTCAGCTCAGGGCACGAACTCCTCAAACAGTTAATCCATTCTTTACATGTCATTTTTTAAAATAGAAAAATTTTAAGATGGAAACTGTCAAATCATCTGTAGTATGCCCAGAATTGTGTTAGAAAAAAAAATGGAAGAAATTTAAAAGAGGCAAAACCCTTATATAAATACCCTTTAAATGACAGGTAGTTCTTATGCAACTTTCTTTTGAGTTTATATTTGAAATTTCAGTTCCCTTTCTCATCACCTCAGGAATCTGCATATATATCTTTCATCTAAAAGACTAACCTCTCTCTCTACAGATATATCAAAAGGTTCAAAATATCACCATTTTGTTTATCATCATCTATATATTCACATTTTCTGTCTCAGGGTGTTTGTTTTAGATACAATTTAAAACCCAAGGGAGGGGCGCCTGGGTGGCTCAGTCGGTTGGGCGTCCGACTTCAGCTCAGGTCACGATCTCGCGGTCCGTGAGGTCGAGCCCCGTGTCAGGCTCTGGGCTGATGGCTCACAGCCTGGAGCCTGCTTCCGATTCTGTGTCTCCCTCTCTCTCTGCCCCTCCCCCGTTCATGCTCTGTCTCAAAAATAAATAAACGTTAAAAAATAAATAAATAAATAAAACCCAAGGGAAATTCAGAGAAGATAGCAAAGTAAGAGGACCCTGAGCTCCCCTCAGCCCAAGGACATGCTAAGATAATGGCTACATCTGCACAACTGACTCTGGAAACAGCCTGAAGACTGGCAGAGCAGACCCTCCACAACTAATCCCAGAGAGGAATGAAAAGGGTAGGAGCGGAGGAGCTACAGTTGGGAACCAAACTTCCAGTGAGACTAACTATAAATGGAAGGTATGTCACAAGCATAGAGGACAGTAGGAAACTCAGTGTGGTAACTCAACCCTGAGAAACACCACCGAAGCAACAGTTTAAAAGAGCTTGGATATATGTGAAGGAGATTTATTTACTAATCTTGGAATGTGTTCTGGAGGGGCAGAGACCTTCAAGAGATTTCTTGAGGAAGAAGAGTGCTGGTGGGCATCATTTTTCTTCTCCTCCCCCAGCCTAGGTAGCTGGAAACTTGCAGGAGCCAATGATAACACTCTCCATCTACCTTGCTAGCCCTGTGCACCCAGCTTTCACATTCCTTTCCGGCTACACTGATCCAACCCACTCAACTTAGCAGACATCACTCCAAAGCAGCTCCTGCATTGCAACACCCTGTAAGCAGCTCCAGCAGGGACAAGTACCACTCCAAAGTGACTCCTGCCCTGGGGAAGGGATAAGGTAACCACACACCCCAGTGCCCTCAGTTCCAGCATCCTGGCCTCTTAGCTGTCTGCTGGGGGAGTAAGCCCTGCCATTCGGTGTTCCAATAGTTGTGGCAGAGATGCTAACTGTAGACCACTGGCCCCATTCACCAATAACAGTCTCTGAGACTTGCAGGGAGAAAGCCCTGCCCTTTGATGTACCTGCAGTTCTGGCAGAAATCCCAGCTGCAGACAGTCAGCTGGACTTCTAACCCTGCCCACTAATGATCCCACAGCAGCCTCGGGCCTCTCAACATTGAGGAAACTAACCACCCCCCCCCCCACATTCACCACCCCATAGTACACCAACAGCAGGCAAAGCTAGTCTTGCAACAGGCTGGGATAGAGACAATCATGGCTCAGCCAAAATGGGACGTGCATGCAGCCCACAGAGGGGACATTCCTGGAGCAAATGGTTCTGGTGACCAGGGTGACATTACTATAGGACACCACATACCCTCTTCTACACAAGGCCGCTACTTTAAAGACCAGGAGACACGGCTGACATAGTACATAGAAACAAACACAAAGAGTCATGCGAAATGAGAAGAAGGAATAGGTACCAAATCAAAGAACAAGATACTATCATTAAAATAAACTAGATGAAACAGAGATAAGCAATATGCCTGATAAAGAATTCAAAGCAATGGTCATAAAGATATTCAGTGGATTTTGGAAAAGAGTGGATGAAATAAGTGAGAATTTCAACAAGAAGAAAATAGAAAAAATAACCTCTCAGAGATAAGGAATTCAATTAATAAAATAAAAAATACACCATAGAGAATCAGTAGCAGATGAGAGGATGCAGAAAAAATGGATCAGTAATCTGGAAGACAATGTAATGGGAAGCATCCAAGCTGAACAGCAAAAAGAAAAAAAAATAACAATAAATGAGAAAAGGTTAAAGGAAGTCAACAACATCAAGTGTAATAACATTCATGATATAGGGATCTCAGAAGAAGAAGAGATAAAGAAGGACAAAAAAACTTATTAGAAGAAATAATAGCTGAAAACTTCCTGAATCTGGGGAAGGAAACAGGCATCCAGGTCCAGGAAGCACAAAGATCCCAGGAGGCCCACAAAATGACAAATAATGATTAAAAGAGTAATAAGTAATGATAAAGAGAAAATATTAACAGATGCCACACACAAAAAAAAGTTTCCATACAAGTGAAATTCCCTAAAGCCATCAGCTGACTTGTCAGCAGAAACTTTGCAGGCCAGAAGGGAGTGCCATGATATATACAAAGTGCTAAAAGAAAACAAACAAACAAAACAAAACAAAACTACACTAAGAATACTTGATCCAGCAAGGCTATCATTCAGAACAGAAGGAAAGATAATTTCCCAAACAAAAGTGAAAGGATTCATCACCTTTAAACCAGCCTTATATAAAGTTTTGAAGAGAATTCCTTAAGTGTAAAGGAAAGGATATAATTAGAAATAAGAAAATTATGAAAGGGAAAATTTTGAGATGTAAAGCAAACATATGGTAAAAAATAGATTAAGCACTTAATAAAGTCAGTATGGAGGTTAAAACACAAAAGTGGTAAAAATCAATTGTATCTACAAAAATTAGTCAAATACACAAAACAAAAAGATGTAAAATGTGACATCATATACATAAAACATGGAGGGTGAGTAAAAATTTAGCGCTTACAGTGTGTTTGAACTTAAGAAACTATCACCTTAATATAGACTGCTAGATACTTAAGAAGTTACAATGAACACAGCAGTGCCTGGGTGGCTCAGTTGGTTAAACATCTGACTTCGGTTCAGGTCATGATCTCATAGTTCATGGGTTTGAGCCTTCTGTCAGGCTCTGTGCTGACAGCTCAGAGCCTGGGGCCTGCCTTAGATTCGGGGTCTCCCTCTCTCTCTGCCCCTCCCCCACTTGCACCCTGTCTCTTTCTCTGTCTCAAAAATAAACATTAAAAAACATTCAAAAAAGAAGTTATATGTGAACACAATGGTAACAACAGATCAAAAACCTATAATAGTTACAGAAAAAAATAGAAAGTCTAGGGGCGCTTGGGTGGCTCAGTCAGTTGAGCTTCCGACTTCAGCTCAGGTCACGATCTCGCGGTTTGTGAGTTCGAGCCCCGTGTTGGGCTCTGTGCTGACAGCTTGGAGCCTGGAGCCTGCTTCGGATTCTGTGTCTCCCTCTCTTTCTGCCCCTCCCTCACTCACACTCTGTCTCTCTCTCCTTCAAAAATAAATAAACATTAAAAAAATTTTTTTAAACATAGAAAGTCAAGCATAACACTAAGTAAAGCCATCAAACCACAAGGGAAAAGATCAAGAGAAGAAGAAACAGGGAAGAACTATAAAACAAACAAACAGAAAACAAGTATATACCTACTAATCATTACTTTAAATGTAAATGGTCTTAATATTCCAATCAAAACATATCAGATGACTGAATGGATAAAAAGAAAACGAGACCCATCTATATGCAGCCTACAACTATCTCACTTCAAACCTGTAAACACATACAGACTAAAGGTGAAGAGATAAAAAAACATATACCATGCAAATGAAATTGCACAAAGGGCCAGTGTAGCAATTCTCATATCAAAATAAGCTTTAAAACAAAGACTGTAGCAAGAGATAATGAAGCACTATATAATGATAAATGGAACAACACATCAAGAGGATGTAATAATTGTAAATATCTATGCACACAATATAGAAACACCAAAATACATAAAGCAAATATTAACAGATATAAGCAGAAACTGACAGTAATACAATAGTAGTAGAGGGCTTTAACACCCCACTTACATCAATGGATAGATCATCCAGGTATAATATCAACAAGAGTGGCTTTGAAACACACATTATATCAGATGAAGCTGACAAATATACAGAACATTCCATCCCCCAAGAGCAGAATACATATTCTTTTTAGGTGCACATGGACTCTCCAGGATACAACAGATGATAGGCCTTAAAGTAAGTCTCAGTAAATATTAAGAATATTGAGCTCATATCAAGTATGTTTTCCAACCACAACAATATGATACTAGAAATCAATTATAAGAAAAAAATCTGGAAGAAGCACACCAACATGTGGTGGAGGATAAACAAAATGCTACTCAACAATGAAAGTGTCAACCAAGAAATCAAAGAAGAAATCAACAAACACCTGGAGACAAATGAAAATGAAAACGCAACAGTCCAACACCTTGGCATACAGCAAAAGCAGTAAGAGGGAATTTTATAGTAATCAGGCCTACTTCAAGAAATAAGAAAATTTTCAAATAAATTTCTAAGAAACTAGAGAAACTAATTTCTAAGAAACCTAAAGAAACTAAGAAGAAAAGAAAGGACAAACAAACCCAAGGTTAGAAGAAGAAAAGAAATAATAAACACCAGAGCAGAAAATAACAAAATAGAGACTAAAAGAACAATTGAAAAGATCAATGAAACCAAGAGTCAATTTTCTAAAAAAATAAAATTGATGGGGCGCCTGAGTGGCTCAGTCAGTTAAGCATTCGACTTTGGCTCAGGTCATGATCTCAAGGTTTGTGAGTTAGAGCCCCATGTCGGGCTCTGTGCTGACAGCTCAGAGCCTGAAGCCTGTTTCAGATTCTGTGTCTCCCTCTCTCTCTGACCCTCCCCCGTTCAGGCTCTGTCTCTCTCTGTCTCAAAAATAAATAAACATTAAAAAAATTTTTTTTAAAATAAATAAATAAAATTGATAACACTTTAGCCAAATTCATCAAGAAAAAATGAGAGAGGTTTCAAATAAAATCATAAATGAAGGAGAAGAAATAGCAACTGACACCAGAGAAATACAAAGGATAAGAGCATATTATGAAAAATGATATGCCAACATAGTGGACAATTTAGTCAAATGGATAAATTACAGAAACATATAATCTTCCAAAACTGTATCGGGAAGAAATAGAAAATGTGAACTGAGTAATTACTAGTAATGAAATTGAATTAGTAATCAACCAACTTCCTAATCCATCATACAAGGCCAGCATTAGTGTGATACCAAAACCAGACCAAAAACCTAACAACAACAATAACAAAAATGCAAAACAAACAAACAACTACAGGCCAACATATATGATGAACATAGCTGTAAAAACCCTCAAAAGACTGGCAAGCCTAATTCAACAATATATTAATTAGTGACCATGATCAAGTAGGGTTTTATTCTAGGGATGTAAGGGTGTTTCAGTATGTGCAAGTCAATCAGTGTGACACATCACATTAACAAGAGAAAGGGTAAAAACCATGGTAAAGATATGCAGATATAGTATTTGATACTTTCAACATCCTTTTCTGATAAAAACTCAGTGAAGTATCTCAACATAATAAAGACTGTACACAGCAAATCCATAGCTAACATCATATTCAATGGTGAAAAACTGGGAGGCTTTCCTCTAACATCAGGAACAAAATAAGGGTTCCACTCCTCCCACTTTTATTCAATGGAGTTCTGGAAGTCTCAGCCATCATAATAAGACAAGAAAAAGAAATGAAAAGCATCCAAATTGCTAAAGAAGCAGTAAAACTGTCACTCTTTATAGATGACATGTTACTATATATAGAAAACCCTAAAGGCACCAAAAAAAAAACTATTACAACTGATAAATGAATTCAGTCAAGTTGCAGGATACAAAATCAGTATAAAGTATGTGTTGCATTTCTATACAGAAATATAAAAGTAGCAGAAAGAAAATTTAAGGACACAATCCAATTTACAGTTGCGCCGAAAGGATATAATAATTAATCAAGGAGGTGAAAGACCTAATCTCTGAAAACTATAAAACATTGATGAAAGAAATTGAAGATGAAACAACAAATGTAAAAGTATAACATGCTCATGGATTTGAAGAATTAGTGTTGGTAAAATGTCCATATTACCCAAAGCAATATATAGATTAAATGCAATCTCTTTCTAAATATCAACAGCATTTATCACAGAACTAGAACAAATAAAATTTTTCAAGAACCACAGAAGTTCTCAAATAGCCAACGCCATCTTGAGAGAGAACAAAACTAGAGGTATCACAATCTCAGATTTCAAGATATATTGCAGACCAATAGTAATAAAAACAGGATGTACTGGCATCAAAAGAGACACATAGATCAATGGAACAGGATAAAGAGCCCAGAAATAAGCCTACTCATATACGGTTGATTAATCTACAATAGAGGAGCAAGAATATATAGTGGGGAAAAGACAGTATTTTCAAAAAATGTTTTTGAGGAATCTGGTAGCTACATGCAAAAGGATGAAACTGGACAATTTCTTACACCATATACAAAAGTAATCTCAAAATGGATTAAAGGCCTACATATGAGAACTGAAACTCCTACAAGAAAACATAGACAGTAATCTCTTTGACATCAGCCTTAGCAATGTTTCTCTAAGTATGTCTCCTGAAGCAAGGAAAACAAAAGTGAAAATAAACTTTGACTACACCAAAATAAAAAGCTTTTGTACAGCAAAGGAAACAATGAAGTGGCAAAATGAAAGCAAAATAAAAAAGCAAAGGCAACTTACTGAATAGAAGAAAATATTTGCAAATGATCTATCTGATAAAGGGTTAATAACCAAAATAGATAAAGAACTTATACAACTCAACATCAACTAACAATCTGATTAAAAATGGGCAGAGGATCTGAATAGACATGCAGATGGCCAACAGACACATGCAAAGATGCTCAACATCACTAATCATTAGGGAAAAGACAACAACAACAAAAACCAACACCCCCCCACAAACAACAACAAAACAAATAATGAGACATCACTTCACACTAGTCAGAATGGCTAGTATCAAAAGGACAAGAGAAAACACATGTTGGAAAAGATGTGGAGAAAAGGGAACCCTTGTGCACTGCTGGTGGGAATGTAAAACGGTGCAGCCACTCGAAGATACTGTGGAGTTTCCTAAAAATATTAAAAACAGAAGTACCATATGATGCAGTAATTCCACTACTGGGTATTTACCCAAAGAAAAAGCAAAGACTAATTAAAAAAGACATATGCACCCCTATGTTTACTGCAGCATTATTTACAACAGCTAAAATATGGAAGCAACCTAAAGTGTCCATCAAGCGATGAATGGATAAGTATGTGGTATACATATACAGTGGAATATTATTCAGCCATTAAAAAACAATGTGCTTTTGCCATTTGCAATAACATTAATGGACCTACAGTGTATGACACTAAATGAAACAAGTCAGACAGGGAAGGACAAATACCATAGGATTTCACTTCTATGTGGAATCTAAAAAGCAAACAAACAAACAAAAGAGACAATCAAACTGATGTTTAAATACAGAGACCAAACTGGTGGTTGCCAGAAGGAAGGTGGGTGGGGAAATGGGTAAAATAAAGAGGATTAAGAAGGATAAAACTTCCAATGTGAAATAAATAAGTCACAGGGATGAAAACTACAGCAGAGGGAATATAGTCAATAATAGTATAAAAACATTTTATGAAGACTTATGTTGACTACACTTATCATGTGAACACTGAGGAATGTATAGAATTGTCAAAGCAATATGTTACACATTTGAAACTGAAGTATATTAATTATACTTCAGTAAACAATAAATAATAAAATAAAGGAGAATCAATGGCCACTGTTTCCACTCTACAGTTTTACCATACGATTTCCTAGTTATCCAAATCATGGCACTAAATTAGTTTGCACACAGATGCCTAGTGTAAAGCCAAAGTCTAACATGTAGGAGAGAGTCATGTTTTCTTACTCTAGAGAAGTCCACCCTGTCAATGCATTTTTCAATAATTCAATAAATATTTATACAGTGATTATGTGCCAAACATGTTTTGTAAGTTCTGGGAAGATAATGATGAGCTGAAGCAGAGATCATCCCTGTCCCTGTGGAGTTTAGTATCTAGTGGGTGAGGGGACATCTACCAGGCACAAAATACAGATACGTTCAGCTGTCAGCTGTATGTATCGAGTTAACCAATATGACCTTTAAGAATAAATAGAGTTTGCAGTTTCACTCTGTGCCCAGTATATATTTATCTTTAGAGAGTTTTTATCTTAATTATTCCAAAGAATAAATGTAGACAAAATGTCTTTTCTATCTCATTCCTTTGGCTTTTATAGATACTGAGGAACATTTTGGAAATGTGAAGAAGACTTCTTGTGTGATGCAGCCACTTAACATTTGTTCTCTTGTCAGAAGGACAATGACTGTGGAAAATGACAAACCTGTGTTTCCTCTCAGCCAAGTCAGGCTCTTCATGCACTTGCTCATGGTGCAAATAAACGTTTGTGTCACAGTTGCTATCTTTCAGACTGGGTGCATCTATTCATATTACCTCAGAGAATGAAAGGATCAAACACAAAAAATACAGGGTCTCACAAATGACAGGATATCGGCTCAAGGCAATGTCAACGACAGGAGGGGGTGGAGGCCAGAGAACACTTACTGGTAAGTGGTAGGGCTGACGTTGATGCGCCGAGGGTGACTTCCTGATTCGAACTTGCTGGCCAGAGTGACATTATTTCCAAACAGGCAATATCGTGGCATTCTTACCCCAACGACTCCAGCGAGCACAGAACCTGAGTGAATGCCTATCCTCATCTAAAAGAAAAAGAAAGAAAAATGAAAAGGATATATTTATGTTTTTCTTTTGGTATGCAATTCTTTTAAGGAGGGGTACTACTGCTAATTATGTAAACCACCGAACTAGGATCTCCTCAAAGACAGAAAGTTGGTCTTGGTCATCTTTGTGAACCTGATATCTGGACCATTATAGTGGCAGTGAACATGAATACTATGTAATAAAAAATAAATTATAGGAAAAAATTGTATTTAATTAGCTACAGAAATCTGGTTATACTACAGGTCAGATCACTTTTCATTTGTACACATGTTCTAACACATAAAAAACTTATTATTTGCCCTCCATTTACTCTCACATACAACCCTATTTTTTGCTTCATAAAATTAAGCACAATTATAAATTAAATATGTATATTTCTGTTTATTTTGTTTAAATGTTGGGTTGTCCTAGGAGAGAAGTATCCATATCTTTTTTCTTATTGCTGAATATTCAGTACTTAATATTATACCTAGAGCAAAGTAGGCCCTCAATGGTAAGTAATAAATGTTGAATAAGTTGAAAATAAGTGATAAATGTTGAATAAGTTGAATAAAAGTGTCAGAACTCTTCAACATTGTATCAAAATGGAGTTATAGAGAATTTAACCCTTGCGCCAGTCAAGCAGTATCTATTGAAAACCCTGAAAAATAAATTAAGGGCTGTATATTTTATACTCTGTGAATCTGATAACTGTTAGTCTGTCCCATGCCTTGGAGGAGTCCTCAGTGTGAAGTCAATATAAACTTCAGTGTGATTACAGCAATGAAGTTGCATATACATGGTCTACACCAAAATAGCTGAAGCTAATGTTGACCAAGTGGGGAATGGGATCCTTAGTCCCAGGGGAATGTGGAAGAGAGGGA
This sequence comes from Panthera tigris, assembly GCF_018350195.1. Classification (NCBI taxonomy): domain Eukaryota; kingdom Metazoa; phylum Chordata; class Mammalia; order Carnivora; family Felidae; genus Panthera; species Panthera tigris. The sequence continues at coordinate 5,543,338 of NC_056669.1, forward strand.
AGCAATCTGACCCCTAGGAGCTACTATGTAAGTAAAGTGTCACTCCTTCACTACCATGTCTCCTTCTGTCCCTATAGTTGTGAGGACAAAAAGTCATTCTGAGACTAACCTTTGTCAGAGAACTGGAGACTCCTGCATACATCAACTATTGATAAGACAGGCTGAAATCATTGTGATATAGCTGCATCTCTTAATAACCTCTTCATCTAATTTTTAAAAAGTGATTCTGACATTTATTTTGAAATCCAACACTGGTGAAAGAATAAAGATTTTTCTTTATTCTTTTTTTATATTTATATATATTTATAAAGAATAACTTTATAAATAATTTTATATTTATAAAGAATAAAAACTTTCCCTATTAGTGTGAACATACACCAGTATATATATATATATATATATATATATATATATATATATATATATATATAAACAGACTAACAGAAGAGGAAGTCAAGGAAGACTTCCATGTATATACAGGTGATTGATATATAATAGAGTTGGCATTTCAGATGAGTGAAAAAAAGACAGCATTTCCATTAGGATGCTACAGATCAACTGTGTCTTCATGTTGAAAAAAAAATTCCAAGTAAAGATCTTAATTTAAAAGGCACAACTTTACAGCTTTAAAAATAATTATTTTAATTAAGGTAAAGGTCAATGTGCAGTATAAGTAATACTCTAAAATACAAAAATCCTAAAAAGTATAGACTTTTATTAGTCTCTCAGTAACAGTTCCCAGGTGAGTGGCCCAGATTGTCAGGAAGCTCTGTTTGGTCAGGGACAGGTCTTATCATTGTGTTCCTCCTCATGCCTCGTCATATATTCCTTGTTGGAAAACCTGAAGCTGAGTCAGGAGCACTCCCATGTTCCAAGTCATGATGGGGCAAGATAGATAGTGCAAGCTCAAGGGAAGGGTCATGATGTTACCATTTAAGGTGCTCTTCATTCCTTTGGGTAGATTCGGACTTACATTTTCTATCAATTTCCTTCTGCCTAAAAGATTTCTTCAAACATGTTTTTAACTGTAGGTCCACTGATGATGAATTCTTTCAGCTTTCGTATGTTTGAAAAGGTTTTTATTTTGTCTTCCTATCCAGATATTTTTGTTGGATATGGATTCTAGGTTGACAGCTTTTTCTTTCCTTTTAGTGCTTTAGTGATGTTGTTCGATCATCTCCTCCTGTATACTGTTTCCTATGAGAACACTGCTGTCGTGCTTATATTAACTCCTTCATACGTACTAGATCTCTTTCTTTTTCTAGTTTTGCAAAATTTATTTAAATAATTTTTTAATTAATAAACTTATTTATTTTTTTTTCTGAGAGAGACAGAGACTGCACAAGTGAGTGAGGGGCAGAGAGAGAGAATCCCACAATGTGCAGAATGAGAGGGAGAGAGAGAGAGGGACAGAGAGTATGGAGCCCAAGCTCACCTGAAGCAGGGCTGAAGATCACCCAATGTGGGGCTCGAACTCATGAACTGTGAGATCATGACCTAAGCCAAAGTCAGGTGCATAACCAAGTAAGCCACCCAGGCACCCCCTGCAGAAATTTAGTTATGATTTTCCTTGATGTTTTCTTCATGCTTCTTGTGTTTGGGATTTGTTGAGTTTCTTGAATCTGTGAGTTTGTAGTTTTCTTAAGATTAGGAAAAACTTCAGCTATTTCTTCTTCAGATATGTTTTCTATACACCCCTCTATCCCAGAAACTCTAATTATATGCATATTGGGATACTTGCAGTATTTCCATGGAAGACAGATAATTTAATCATTTACATTACTTTTTCTGTTTATTTTGGATAACTTCTATTATAACGTCTTCAGATTTATTAATCTCTTCTTTTATGTCTAATCTTTTGCTAACCCCATCCACTGCATGTTTAATCTCAGACATTGTGATTTTCCTCTCTAGAAGTTCAATTTGGGATTTTTCTTTTTCAGGCATCAAATTAACTTTTGAACATATGGAATTTAGTTAAAATAACTATTTTAAAACCTGTCTGCTAATACTAACATCTATTAGTCTATTTCAGTTTTGATTGGTCTTTTTCATCATTATGGGTAATATTTTTCAGCTTTGCTGCAAGCTAGTAATTTTTGGTTGAATGTTCAGTATCACAAATTTGACTTTGTTGAGTGGGGATATTTTTTAGATCCTTGTACATATTCTTGAGTTCTGTCTATGGATGTAGTCAAGTTCCTTGGAAACAATTCGGTCTTTTCAAGTCTTGCTTTTTAGGATTTGTTAGGCAAGTCTTGAGCAGTATTTCATGTAGGGCTAATTATTCTCCACTACTGAGGCAAGAACAAACACCCGGAGTACTGTACCCAGTGCCCATGATTTATGAGGTTCTCAGGTCTTCCCGATGGGAACAGGCAATTTTTTCCAGGTCCTTTGTGAGTGCCAGGAACTTTTTCCTCTAGTCCTTCCAGGTGTTTTTCCCTGTTGAGCCAAGGGAATCTTCTCACATAGAAACAATAATCAATGTTGTGCAGAACATATAGGGAGCTCCTTGGAAGAATGCTGGTGGTCTTTGTGCAACTCTCTCCTTACTGGTTCCCTGTCTGTGACCTCCAGCTTCCTTGGTCTCCCCAGATTGAGCTCCACCTCTCTGACTGCAGGAATTTGTTTGATGCCTCCTGATTTGCTTCTCCTTGCACCACAGTCTGGATATTCCCAAAACAACATACCAGGGAAATCCTATGTCTCATCTTATTTGTTTCCTATCTCTCAGGGATCACTGTTTTCTATTGCCTAGTGGCCAGTGTCATAAAAACTGTTCTATTGTACTTTTTCCTCCAGATTTTTAATTGTTTAAGGTAGAAGTATAAATCCAGTCTGTTATTCCATTTTAAGTGGAAGCAGAAATAGATAGTACTTAAAAAAAAAATTGTCAACGTTTGTTCATTTCTGAGAGATAGAGACAGAGACAAAGACAGAGACAGAGCATGAGTGGGGAAGGGCAGAGACAGAAGGAGACAGAATCTGAAGCAGGTTCCAGGCTATGAGTTGTCAGCACAGAGGCCAATGTGGGGCTCAAACTCACAGATGGCAAGACTATGACCTGAGTCAAAGTCAGACACTTACCCGACTGAGCCACCCGGGTGCCCCATACTTTTTTTTTTTTTTTTAAAGAAACCTGTCTGAAAAATGTAAGCCTGTTTTTTTCTTTTTCCTTTTTTTTTTTTTTTTTTTGAGAGACAGAGAGAGGTGCTCACACAAGTAGGGGAGGGGCAGAGGAAGAGGAAGAGAGAGAATCCCAAGCAGACTCTGTGCTGTCAGCATGGAGTCTGACATGGGGCTCCATCTCACCGACCATGAGATCATGACCTGAACCAAAATCAAGAGTCAGATGCTTAACTAACTGAACTACCCTAACCAGGTGCCCCACAGGCCTGGTTCTGATGAGCGATTATCTATTTGGATTTAAAAAGGTGAAGAAGAAGAAGAAGAAGAAGAAGAAGAAGAAGAAGAAGAAGAAGAAGAAGAAGAAGAAGAAGAAGAAGAAGGAGGAGGAGAAGGAGGAGAAGGAGAAAAAGAAAGAAAAAGAGAAAGAGAAAGAAAAAGAGAAAGAGAAAGAAAAAGAGAAAGAGAAAGAAAAAGAAAAAGAGAAAGAGAAAGAAAACGGCTGAATGGCAATAGTCCTTTTAAACAAGATAATTATAAAGCACCTTCTCTCAAGTTAGAAAGCATTTTGCAATATTATTATATTTCTTTGGGTTTGCTTTTATGAGGCCCATTTATACTAAATTACTTTGTGTAATGAAGGCTTGCTAAAAAACACCTCAGATGCTAAGATTATCAGTTTGGACCTGTGATCACTGTATTGATCTTTTTATGCAGGAGGCAAGATGCATCTCACAGCCTCTTTACTCTGTGTGTTTTGTTTGAGAAAGACTCTACACCCCCCACACACTACACAGAAGGCTTATGTAGTTCCACTGTTGCCTCCTGTCAAAAGACCTGAGGGTTTTTTAAATGAAATTATCAGAATTAGAATTATTATAACCTAAAAAATGCTAGCAATAAAAACCCTGATATCCTTGGGCGGGGTGGATGGAGAAATGGTCATTTAAACAAATTATTATCTCTTAGAAGGCACAAAACATCATGCACAAAATATCACCAAACATGCACAAAAATATCAATAACCACACAAATAGCACAAATTTGCTGTCATTGTGTCTATCATACAATGAAACAAAACTCAAAGAATTATTTAATTTTGGAAGGAGATACTATTGAGAAATTATAAACTGAATCATCAGCCTCTCTTTTCATTTCTTTTTTCTTAAGTTTATTTATTTATTTTGAGAGAGAAAGAATCCCAAGCAAGCTCTGTACTGTAGGCACTGAATCCTGATGCAGGGCTTGAACTCATGAAATCATGACCTGAGCCAAAGTCAGATGCTTAACCTGAGCCACTCAGGCGCCCATCTTCTGCATTTCTTTTGACAACTTACTGAGATTTCCCCAAAATTGGGAAGGATAGCAAGAAGTGTTGCCTATGTAAAGAAGGGAATGATTGCCTCACTCAGAATATGTCAGGAACATCGAGCAGTTAGACAAAATAGATGCATTCAACTCTCAATGATGAATTTAGATTCCTTTCAACAAGATTTAACATCATTTAAATAATTTAACCACTCAGAAACATTGGCATCCATCTGCCCAGGATGTCCTCACTAAAGAAGGTCATTTTGCACTAAACCAGTGGTTGTTAACTAGGGACATTTGTGCCCTTCAGTGAACATCTGACAATGTCTTGAGACATTTTTTTTATTTTCACAACTGGGGTGGGGAGCTGCTTCTATTCTTTTCATCTATTCAGTTGAGCTAAAGATGCCTAGGACAGCCTCCCCACAACAGAGAATTTTCCAGTCCAAAGTGGCAATGGTGCAGAATCTGAGAAATGGTGCAGAATCTGCCCTACACAGGCTTCTGGCACCCTATAGGTACTTAGTAGACCAGCACACACACGAAATAATAAATGCTTTAATCAGACCAAAGCCTTGATGCGTAACACTAGACTTCACTTTTCAGAGAACATTTATGAAAACAAATAGTGTTCACCCTAGGGATTTATTGAAAAACACAGTAACTTTTGGATCCATCCTGAGGTTAGGATACCTGTTACCCAATCTCCTCTATCTACCTGAAATGTGTGAAAGACTGCAAAGCTCTGGGAAACATCAGAGTCCCCACTCATCAAAAGATGCAGTTATTCTCCTAATACTTCACTGATTATTCATCTGCTGAGGTACATGAACAAGTGCATTTTAAGATAATATCTCTCCCACGGTGCCTAAAAATAGAAGGCTTATAGGGTTAGACCTCGGTTAGCCAAAACTGGTTTCATCAAGAAGGAATCTTTGGGTTGGGAGAGCAGCACGGATTCATTAGTTGAGCCCTTCATTTTACAAATAAACTCAAGTCCAGAGGAGCACAATGAAAAAGAGCAATTAGCCCACAGGGGGCGCTCGTGCAAGTTCCCTTCCCATACCTCATGGCGCCCATCGTGGTGCTTATGTGGCAAGGACCCCTTTTTAGTTCAGTAAATAGAGGGACTAATGCCCGAATGTCCGAATCAGACTGAAACCATGATTAACAGGAGTTAGGAGCTAGCAAGTTATGAAAATCAAATACCAATTTGTGTTGAAATAGTCCTGCTGCAGCAAGACAGAATTTCCAAATTAAAATAGAAGGTCTATAGTAGGAAAAAGAAGAAAGACTTCTGTAGAAAGAGCCAGTTATCTGTGTAATCGTGTTTGCATTTAAGTATCATTCTGAGATTCATGTAGTTGAGATTTTAAGCTTTTAAAAATAGTGAGTTGGGGCGCCTGGGTGGCTCAGTTGGTTAAGCATCTGACCGGCTCAGGTCATTATCTCGGGTTCAGGAGTTCAAGCACCGCCTGGGGCTCTGTGCTGACAGCTCAGAGCCTGGAGCCTGCTTCAGATTCTGTGTCTCACTCCCTCTCTGCCCCTCTCCCGCTCATGCTCTGTCTTTGTCTCTCTCTCAAAAATAAATAAATATTAAAAATTATTTAAAAAATAGTTAATTAACTGTTTTAATAGCCAGGACACTAAAATCGTTACTCACATTGTTAGGAAACAGGGAAGAAAACAAGTACTTTATTCTTCTTCCAGTATTAGCATGCATTATAAGTTTCATCCAAAAAATATTTCTTTCACTAATAAAAGGAAATAAATTAAATTGATTTTCACATTTTTGTCTCATTATTTTATTAATAACAAATATTTCCCTGACAAGAAAATGTCACTTAATGTTTTAACTTCTAATTTTAAAAGCTTGAGATGCTGAGACAGAATACAATCAACTCATAAAACCTCTGTAGTTTTTCACAATTTCTCCTTATTTCCCCCACGTGTAGGAAAAGCAGGGAGAAATCATCTCTGTAGATATGTGGCATTTTTCCTTCTATCAGGGGACTCAGCCTCCAACTGATGGTGTCAAAATGTCATAGTCGCAAGTAATATGCTTGGACAAATAGCACTTTGGGCAAAATGTCTCACTGTGTTTACTCTGAACATTACAGAAGTACCACTCATAGATAAATTTCAATTTACAGAAAATACTTGACAAAAAAAAAAAATGGTTCTCATTGCCGGTATGTTAACATATAATTTCAGACACAAGATATATGGTGACTTTTATAAAATAAAACGGTAACATTTTAAATAATTGGTACTTTAGAGTTAGGGGAGAAAGTGAGTTGGTAATCTTGTTTATGGTGTTTTGGTGGGGAAGGATAGGACCTTAAAAAAGATAATTAGGAGGGCATGCCCTGGAATCCTACAAAGGGTACCACTGGCAATGTTATCAGAGACTGCAGGGGGTGGGGAGGGGAGGGCACTATGGTTCAGCTTCACTGTAACCTTCTCACAGGGTATTGATAACCATGTATGTGATTATTTAAATACATTTGCTGCTAATAAAATACTTAAATATGACTGAATTTGTAGGAGTGTTATTACTAAGGCCTCGAAGTAGAATCTCAAATTTACCTTTGTGCAGAAAAAAAATGCTTTAAGAATTGTTTTTCAAAGGGAGAAACTGATTTAAGACAATTCATCTCCTTGAGTTAAATATGCGTGCATTTGGGAATAACCAGCATATAATTTAGCAGTTGAAAAACACAGCATTTTGTGCTAGAAATACAGACACTGATAAATCATTAACATAGTGCTATGCTTTAAACACATATGGAACTGCTCATTATAATAAAGATTAATAACATAATTAAAAGATAAGCTTTTTTTTAATTTAAGAAGATGATTGATACTATTTTCTAAGAGCACTTGATTTTTCATTCCGATATGCAGAAAAGAATAAGAAACCTTTATCTCAAGAAACATCCAATCTTTGGTTATCTAACTTGTGATACTAAGGGAATACTTACTTTACAAATCACATCTATAACATTTATCAAATCATTCTACTAAATACATCTATATTGTTGAAATGCACAGATTGAAATTTCCTTCTAACTAATATCACAAAGGCACTCCTTGTTAATGGCTCATTTTTTAACAACAAAGTATGTTAATTGCTAAAACTTCAAAGCTCTTAGAAGTTTCTGTTTTGAGACTACCACTAAAAAATAATGCTACTGACCAATTCTCTCTCTGTTAACTAATGAAAATCATCTTCTGTCAAAATGCAGATCTTAACAACAGGTAATCTGGAATAAATTTCTAGTCTAAAAGAATCTTTACAATATTATGGATTCAAAAAAATGATTTAATAAAAGCTTAAATATGTAGAAATGGCATAAAGGAATTTACAAAGAATTCTAATAGTAAGGATTGTGTATTCATCAATTTATAAGTTAATCCATCTAAAGTAAAAAATTTACATTAGTTTTTCTTTATATTTTTAATATTTTTATCTATTTATTTGTAACTTATTCTCAAGACCAAGCACCAAAGTCAACCAATAGAATAACTTTCCTTTCAATAGAAATAACCCTGAAGTCGAGCCCTTTTAATAATAATGCACAATTTCAAAGAACAGAAAATCCCTCAAAAGAAATGTACAATGCAAAATGTGAGAACTCCTTTGCCCTTTGCCCATTCCTTCCCTTCAGCTTCCTTCCCTTCCTTTCCTTCTGAAGGTTATTATGTAACAATTCACTCTCAAACACTTACTAGGCATTGTGGAGGAAAGGAAGGACAGAAAGACTTTATTCACTTACTTCAAGGAACCTGAAATCTTACAAAATTAAGGAAAGATAGAAACCTTATTTCTTAAGAAAAAATATACATGTGGTCAACAAATATCACTTTCAAGATTTTAGATAATCACATTACTACTTTACAATTTTACAAAAACTGAAAATAAAATTTGCAAATATAGGATTTTCCACTTACATTCTATTTAAAACAAATAAAGTTCCTCTATGAGAAAATGGCATATATTATAATGATGTCCATGCATACTGCTGATAACTAAATTTCTTCAGAGAAAATTGAGTTCATTTTACATCTCGAAAGAGTTCTATATCTCAGAATACAATGGACTTGATAGATGTGTAAGAAAAAAAAATTAATGACTTTAATTATTAAACATTAATAATTACCCTCTTTCTTTTATAAGCCATTATTTTTTTTCTTTATAAGAATTGATAGCATGGACACGTTTATCCCCCAAATGAAAGTAAAGTAACAAAATTAAATTCTTGAGTTACAATGTAGAACTCTTGGCCACACATCAGAATCAAGGGGGGAGATTTAAAATTGCTGTTTTGGTTCTCACTTCCAGAGATTTTGATTTAATGAGTCTGGAATGAGACGTGGGACTTGTAACTCCCTCTAGAGTTTCTAACGTGAATCCAAAGTTACGAACCACCAAGTGTAGAACATCATTTCAGTTTCTGCTGGAGACAAGTCGTTTAAATAGCCCGGCCCTTTCCCAGCAAATGGTTTTAGCAGCGCTGTGTAAATACTTTCATATGCATTCACACATACATAATACCTTTCAGTTTTGAGAAGGAAACACAATATTCCCTCTTGCTCTTGGAAGACAACATTCCTGTATGTTGAAGACTTTTGAAAGCAATAAGAATATATGTTTAATTAAAATATTAGCAAATTGGGTAGAACTATGAATACTCCTCAGACTTCATACATTTCAGTTGGTTAGAGACAGAGGTTTCTTCGAGACCTCAGCACCTGTTTTTGGGTGGGTGGCAACCCAGGCTCATATATAGTGTTTTAGAGAGTCTACATGGCTAGGACCAGTAGAACTGTCAAGAGAAACAAACTCATCTGGGAGTGTTGGTCATTAGAGCAAACCTAGGACAAGCATGGTGGCTGGGATGGAGGGCGCTGTAGGCTTACGGATGCTGAAAGCAGTGTTGTCTCTGAAAGTTGTCATAGACCAGAATCTGACCCATCACTTACTTGCTCAATAATCCTGGGCAAATTACTTCTCTACATCGTGTCATCTATAATACAGAGATACTGTACCAGCTTAGGTGGTAGATCCTAAGTGTTGACTCATATCCAACATGAAACATTAGATTATTAACTTGTACTAGGAAAATACTTTTTTAATCTTCTCATAGTACAAGGGCTGGGGAATTTCCAGGTTCACAGACCTTATTCCACAGATATAGAAACCTAATCCAAAGGGTAAATGACCTAAAGAATGCAGCTAGTAAGGATGAGAGTCCAAATGCAAACATAATTCTTATGGTTTCTACCGAATTGGTCCTTCCATAACATCTTGGTATTTCTCTTTCTTAATTCTTTTTTTTTTCATTACTAGAGATGAAAATGCACAATGATAATTTGTATTTCTACAAACCTCCACAAAATCTGCTTAGTTATATAGCATTATCAAAGGAATAAAACAAGGGAAATTATTTTCTGAAAAATTCTTAAAAACATTCTGTGAACTAATGCCTACAATAAAATTCAAATACAACAACCATCATCATAACTAAGCCTAAGGAGACATGGCTATTAAATGCAATGTGCTATCCTTGATGGCATCTTGGAACAGAAAAAGGACAGTAGAGGAAAATTGAGGAAATCTGAATAAATTATAGATTTTAGTTAATAATAATGCATCCATGTGGGTTTATTAATTATAACAAAAGTGCCATACTACTGTTTGGAGAAAAGTGGATGTAGACTATTTGGGAACTCCTTGTACCAACTTTGCAATTATTCTGAAAATCTAAAACTATTATAAAATAAAAACTTTATTTTAAAATGTAAATCATCTGATCCTCCACCAATAAAAGGACACATTTTCAAAGTTGTTTTTTTTTTTAATCTTTACAAGTGTTAATATATCCTAGTCATGTTATTACTGTTGTTACCAACATTTTTCCATTTGGGCATTAGATGGCGCTCATGCTCATTTTACTGAGCCGGTTGACTTAATATCAGCAATAGATCTCTCAACTCCAATATGTTTCTGGAAGATTTGGCCCAATATTAATTTTAAAGGTAAATTGTTTGAAAACAAAGTTAACCCCATAAAAAAGTTTAAATAATTACCTTAGGTTGGGAGGCAAAATTCAAACAATGAACAAAACCGGAAATTAAGAAATCATTAAGTAGTATTCATAAATCTTAAGGGCTCCAAAGGCAAACTTCAAGGCATCTACAGATCTCCTTAAGATGTTCATATATGTTGGATCCATCATGTTTATCAGATTTTCAAAGGATCCATAGATACCCCAATATTTGAGAACAATTATTTTAATATACCTTTCAGTTTCAAACCATGTCCCTATCTTCAACATTTACCATTAAATTTTGCATTTAATACACAATTTTAAAAAGTTCAACTGAATAAACAAACTGATGAGAAGAATAAACGAAAGGAAATTCTATGCTGAGCCCAAATGTCACCCCTTCCCTTCCTCTAAATACTTACATTATACTTTTTTACAACTCAAGTCATTGGACACTTATTTATCTATGTATCTCTCATCAATATTTGCAAACTAAGATTGAAAAGCACCTTTTAAACAAGGGATCTTGAATTGGTGGTTTTATACCCAGTCCTGCCACTGCTTATCATATTAGTCCTGTAATTGATAAAGGAACATCATCCCAGAACTTTATAAAGTTGTAGCTTTAGATCATCCCAAATCTGGCTAAAAATTAGAAGAAACTAGTTAATGGCTGCAAAAAGAAAATAAAAACCTTAGCAACTGGGGCTAAAATTACAACTCAAACCTCAAAATTGTTCTTTTAGTGCTGCTTCAGTCCAGCTGTGATGTTTTTATTTTTGATGGCATTCTCTAGCACTAAATAAAAGGCTAATAGATTCTCAGGAATCAATGAGTCCATGGACTAGAAGAAGTCATCTGATTTAACCAGGGCTCTGCTTTTAACCTGGGCTTTGAGAGAAAGCTCTGAAGTTTGAAATGAAAGGCTTTGTAATATTTATTTCTAATTAACACAACACTTGATGATGCCATCTAAGCAAGCAACGGGAAAAAGAGTAGGAAACCTTTTTCTTCAAAAAGGTAACATGATAAATGAAGAACATATACAGAGCAGTCATCAAAGACCAATTCTATGTGTGTGTGTGTGTGTGTGTGTGTGTGTGTGTGTGTCACACACACACAATGTTAATTTTAAGGAATCTCTTCACACAAAGAACTCCGAGAACAGTTCATGTGTACGGATTTGTTTTGACCCCATTTTCTGAGCACGTGAAATGTGGGATAAGAACTCAGTAGCTTCAACCACACTTTTCTTTTTTTTTAATTTATAAAGGGATTTCTGATTCTTTGTGTTTACTAATGTGTGACTTTATAAGACTATTAAAATCTACACAGTTCTTTTGATATATTTTATTATGGGGCCAAGTCACCTATATATTCCTAAAACCACCCCACTGCTTTACTGCCCTGGGCCTTTATTGTCGCTTTTTACCTGATTTGACTCCCTTCCACCACTTGCCTGGAGGACATTTTCAGGCACCCAGCTTGGCCATCATCAGTGCTCTGTACCCATGCATAAGCTGCTCTCTCTGCTCTCCCCAGTCCTTGACCTATCTGGATGGCCTCTCACCTTTCACACCACAGCTTATAAATCGTTTCTTCCATGTAGCCTTTCGTCAGGAATATAGGTGTCCCGGCATGAATTGTAGTCACTGCATTTCCCCTAACAGGCACTACGTTTTGTTCATTTGTTTTCATTATCTATCTCTTTGACATGGTGTTAATCTCTGAAAAACAAGGGTAGCATATGTCTTGCTCACTGTTATATCTCAGCACCTACCAGAACATTTCTGCATATAGTAGTGGCTCAATAAATATTGAAGTGAAATATGAATAAGTCATTTCTTTCAACACCTCAGAATATGACTATGCCTTTTGAATTAGATATCTGAAACGTGTTTTGTTTTCTTCAACTGTTCCTCTTCATACAAGAAATACCCTAAAATGCAGATTTAACTAAAGAGTAATTTGCCAGAAACTTGCCTAAGATACTCCCCCATGTGTTTTAATTTCACTTCTACCACCAAGTGAAAAATAACAAGATGAACAAACGGAAGAAACTGAGTCAGGTTAAGTGACTGTATCGGAGCAATGGCACCTGCCCAGTGGAACTGACTCTCTAAGGGTTACCTGTGAGGGCTGTAATCGGGAGCCAGGGACGTGGCAAAATGAAGCCGGTTCCCTCTTTCTTATTGACACTAGCCACTAAAACATCGAGCTGTGATATCCATTTGGCATATGGAACAGAACATATATATCCTACAATTACCAAAATTACATCAAGTACTTTAAATGTAAATAGGGACGGGTATCATCAGAACAAAAATCAAGCCATGGCAGATTACCATTCTTTAGTATAAAGTAACACATTTCAATATGTAATTTGTTTCTGTCACAATATTAATAAAGAGTATATTCTCATAGAAAGGACTTAGAAGTGTTTCAGGGTACCTTGAACCAAACATCAGAAATGGTAAGATACCAATTTTTATTATGAACTTAAGAGGTGGTCAGGAACAGACACATGCATGTCTAATTAAGTGCCTGAATCTCCAGTGACTTTCACAGTGACAGCATTGAACCCAACTTCTTACACCAGATTGTTTCTGTCCCTTTTATATAGCCATGCATGGACTATGCATTACTTTTTTTTGGGGGGGGGAGAAGCAAATAAAAGCAAATGTTACACAGTATGATTCCCCCTTTTCCCCCCAATAGGCAGGCAAGAACAGACTGTGGGTTTTAAGCATTTTAAGGACTTTTGATGTGATTAAGAAAGCTATCAAGAGGCTGAGACTCAGTCGTGTCTATCTTGTAAATAGGTGATTGATACAAATTTATTAGGTAAACAAGCAAAACTTAAGTTGTACATTAGCAGATTATATTTTTGATCCAGAGTATTGACATGGGCTACAGGATGGAAAATGACTTTGGGCTTTTGGTTGAGCAACAAAGATGGCAGGTTAAAGGAGTTCTTACTGAAATATGAGTGGTAATGCTGATGGAGAGGAGGAGCCATCTTGGAGATTTAGGTGGCAAATTGATGGGACTTGGTGACCAAATGCAGGTAAGGTTAAAAGAATTATGAGGATGTCCAAAACTCTGGATTAGTGTGCTAGGTGTCATGGATTGGAATAAAGGCTAAAGAAGAAAGAATACATTCCTTTGGGTGAGATGAACATTTGAATGGGAGTGTTAAATGTGAGTTAGATTTGAATGGGAAAAATCAGCTCTGAAGTGGTTCCACATGCCGTGTCTTTGGCAGACTGACCAGTGAAACATGGGGCAAGAAAGAAAAACAGCTGGGTGAATAAGTTTGAGGAACAAAATATTTAAAAGATTCATGATCAAAGTATAGCCAAGTCCACAGTCTGAAATTGTAGAGTAGACACACGTAGGAGTTGTAGATCAGGGCAAAACGGCAGGACAAAACCAAGAAGTAGGTGATGTGTAAGGAGGCAAGTGACGAAACTTGAGGCAATGAAAAAAAGGGGACCTTAAACATAAAGAAAACCCATCAGGACAAGAGTCAGTCCCTTAACAAAGCCTAAGTTCTGGAGAAAGAAGAAAGTAGGCAAAAAGGACATCCATGTTGTGGTAAGCAGAGACTCAGAGGCCCATCCTGACAATGGGAGACCAAATTTGAGAGATGTCCCGAGAGAGGCAGCCCATCTGGAGAGTTTCCCACTGAGAGTCCCCTGAACCTGACTCACAGAATCTGGCAAAGAGAATCCAGACACTGGCATTTTCCCACATCTGCAAGATGAGAACATGTAATGAGGATATGAGCTTCTCAATTAGATGACTTTAGTCTCTTGATCTGGGAAGGAAACCACAGACATTCTTAATTTCTTAAGCCTCAGAAGAATTTTCAATCTCCTAAACACAGCACTAAGGTCACATTTTTTAATTGCTCCTTTGCCCCAGTCATTTAGAAAGAATTCAACAGAAGAAAAATACTGTAACACTTCTGAAAAAAGAAAATCACAGACCTCTTAAAAAGGAAAACAACGCATGTTCAGAAACTAGACTTAGTTTAGTTTAGTAACTGAAATCACTTAGAAATCTTTAACTGGCTTCTCTCCTCTCCTTTCCTGTTGTTCCCACCTTAGCTGGGGCTGTCACTCTCTTACCGAGTACCACCCTGATGTACCAACTTGTCTACCTGTGTCTAGCTTGGTTCCTCTTCAATCTTCCAATACATAGCTTCCAGGTGGTACTTTCTAAAATGTTCTAGGACATTCTTCTGAAAAAGTTTCTCCCCAACTAAAATCTCTCAATGGTTCCTGACTTCCTCCTGATTAATATCCAGACCCCTTTGCAAGGAGTTCATATTTTTTAATGGCCTGGCTCGTTGCCAATGGCCCTGTTTCATCAGACACTCCTTACAATTTCTCCTCTTAAAACACCATGTGCCTTCTCATTTTCTAAATTCAAAGAATAATTTCACACTTCTGCACTTTGGATATGCTATTTCTTCTGCTTGTACTGTCCTCCTACTTTAATTACCTGAGAAATTCCTACTCAATCTATTAATCTTCAACGCTCATCTCACATTCCCTCTTAATAAAGACTTCCCTGCTTTCTTGACCTCCCTCTTCCCACCCTTCACCAGCCATTGTCTATCATCCCATCCGCTTTGCTATTCTGGTTTCTTGTACACTCCTCTACTTTAGCCTGTATAAATAATAGTAGACTCTTAAAATCTTACTGAAGAGATGAAGAGGTCATTTCTGTAGCAATCCAGACTAATCTTTGGAAATCCCTAAATTCACAAAGCCAGAGCATCATAAATTTCTCCCAAAAATGTTTCTTAAGAAGGAGACAAAACATATGTGTATATGAATGTGCAGATGATGAAAAACAGTCTCAGCTCACTGACTAGCTCCCTGCCCAATTCCTATCTCATGGACAATTTAAATATATGTCTAAGTGAAATTACTATTTACGGTGTATAACTACTCTGTACTTACTAGTGAACTATTCAAACTAAGAATGTAAATTGTATAAATACTAAGGATCAATATTATAGCACTTACTTGTTTAAACATTTGCCAATCCATCCCAATCTACATTCTATGAAAGGACAGACCATGTGTATTTATTTTTGTGTAAGAAATAGCAAATGTTCAATAGATTTTAGATGAATAAATGAACCACATACCTGAAATTGCAATGTTTAAAAAAAAATCACAAAATGCTCATTCCCTGCTTCCCTGGTTTTGAGAAGAATGCAACCACATCTTCCTGTTTATAAAAAGTAATATTGCTAGAAGAAAAGATTTACTTCATTCAGTACTGATTTATTTCAGTATATATTCATTCACCAACCAAATATTTGTTGAGTTCTTACTATACGCTTCACACTGTTCTATGTATTGAAGACACAGGAATAAATACAATAAGACGAGGTCTCTGCTTTTATAACATCTTCATTCTAATGGAAATACAATAAGCAAATAAATGAAAATCTCCATACTACCACAAATTCATATTTTTAAAAATGACTCTGTTCTTTAAGGTTTTTTTAGTGTTTGTTTATTTTGGGGAGAGATAGAGACAGACAGAGTGCAAGCAGGAGAGAGGGAGACACAGAATCCGAAGCAGGCTCCAGGCTCTGAGCTGTCAGCACAGAGCCCAACACAGGGCTTGAACTCATGAACTGTGAAATCATGACCTAAGCTGAAGTGGGATGCTTAACAGACTGAGCCACCCAAGCGCCCAACCTCTGTTCTTTTCAATACCTGGTAAAAAGATATGGGAGCTGAAGTCAGGAGGAAAGAATTGGTGGGGTCTGTTGTCTACTGTTGCCACTACACAATGCAAACTCTGAGCTTTGCAATTTCAGATTTTGGCTATCTTTCAAATCTTTGTAGTGTTCCTAACCTATTTGTATAAATAGCATTGCCAACTGACTGACTAAAATAATTTTTCATTTCTCTGGGCTGGGTGTATGACTTTGCAAACAAGCAACTTTGCCAGGAAACTGAGTGGTGAAAAAAATCTTACTTTTGTCATAGGGAGAGACTTAGCTGAGAAAACCAAAGGGGGCAAAAATACGCAGTCTTGTAGTGGTAACTGCCCTTTAGAAATTCAGTATAATTTAAGTAGAGACCATTTTCTACAATGACACAAGTCAGCCAATCATTGTAAAATCAGCAGGGGGAAAAATGACTCCTTCAATGATGAACTAGCTCTTTTTGTAAATTTGGAGGAAATCATACCTGTCAGAATCACAACAATTAATTAAGGCAGGGCTTGGAAGATTGAAAACATCTTGATGGCTTCTCACAACTATTCTGTCCTTTGGAATAAGCTTCCTTCCACATTCCTCCAATATTCAGCTTAAGGAACCCATCTTTTGAACCCTTCTCCCTCATGCCATTTAGTACCACTGTGCTCTATGTATTTCAACTAGTTCATTGATCATATTGTACTCTAATTATTTTTATAAGCCTGCTTCCTATGCTAGATTATAATCTTGTTCCCATGTACATCTTTAATCCCCAGAAGTCATCTTTCTGGAATGGATGGAATGAATGAATAATTATAGTTTATTTTCTACAATGGCTTCACCAAGCATATTATTCTATAGTGATAAGGAAGAAAAGTCACTCCTTCAATGGCTAAGCAACTTCCTTTAATTAAAATGATATATTTTTATATTCACATTCTTCAACTTTACATACACACAGTTAGCTTCAAAAGACTCTTATCCACCTTTGCTGAATTTGTTCATGATGACAAAACGGAATACTTAATGAATCTTTAACTTAAAAATGTTAAATATCAAATATTATAATTGCCTTTCCATACTGCCAACAACATATTTAGGCAAATATGTTTGCCTAAACATAAAAGGCAAAAGACATGTTATCCCAAACAATGAAATGTTTAATGGGATTAGAGTTAGTGAAAAACTAATATTGGGAGAGGAAAATTCTTTAGGCTCTGACTTAAGGATGGGCAGTTTTTCTCTTACAGAAAGTAAGAGACAGTGTACTCATTTGTGAACAAGAGCTGTATACAGAAATCATTTCTTAACCAAAGCTAAGTAAGAAGGATAGGGTAAAAAGAGAGTAGAAAACACAGACTAGATTTGATAAAAAACAATATCCTTACGCTACGTCATTTATCTGCTATAAAATTATGTGTAAAAATGTAGTCCCTGAGAAAAAAATAAGGTAGTAATGGAAAATTCAGAATTGGAATAGTCACAGATGGCTGTAATCTAAGATTATTTGTTACATTTTAGCACTGAAATGCTTTCTGAAATACTTATTTTCGAACAAAGTAACTTATAGGCCACTGAACATTTTTCCGGTCAAGCTTGCCAAAGGAACTTATTTTTCTAAATCAGTGCTTGTTAAACTGCTGGTTCCAATCTTTGCGTGAGTTGTAAGGATAAGAGTTGTTTTATTATTCTTGTTTTTTTAATTATGTGTACCTTATATACACACATGAACATATATGTGTGCTGTGGCTCAGGGCGTAAAATGTATTTATTATGAGTTACAGTCAGACCATTTCAAAGCTGTCATTTTAAAGATCTTAACAATGTTTAATGGAAATGTCTGAATTGCCTCAGTAAAGATTAACTCAAGATATAAATGAAGTAAATGAATGCCTATAATACGTTGGTGGAGGACCCTAAGCACTCACTATTTCCTCAGTAAGTTAATTTCCCAACATTGGTCAAGGTGCCTTTCTCTCTCCACCTCACCTTAAAGCCCCACCATTAGCGCCCCCTGGAGTTTTACTGAGATACAACTGACAGAACACTGCAAGTTTAAGATGTATGACACCTTGATTTGATTTACTACCACAGTATTAACTACCATCTCTCTCCCCCTGAGACATAGTTGCCATTTCTCTTCTGTGCTAAGAACAATGAAGGCCCTGTTAGCAACAACTCAAGTATGTGATGCAGGAAAGTTAGCTGTAACCCCCATGCTGTGCATTAGATCCCCAAATTCACCAGTATTACAACTGAAAGTTTATACCCTTTGAACTGTAGCTCCTCCGTTAAGACTAAAAAAAAGGGGGGGGGGGCACCTGGGTGACTCGGCTGGACGTCCGACTTCAGCTCAGGTCATGATCTCGCAGCCCATGGGTTCAAGCCCCACATCAGGCTCTGTGCTGACAGCTCAGAGCCTGCAGCCTGCTTCGGATTCTGTCTCTCCCTCTCTCTCTGCCCCTCCCCTGCTCATGCTCTGTCTCTGTCTCTCAAAGATAAACAAACATTAAAAAGTTTTTCAAAAAAGACTGAAAAAAGAAATCTGTTTCAAGATCATTTCTTAATGATTTTTATTAAAATGAGGTGATCTTTAAAGTCTAGTTTTAGTTATTTAACAGCCAGAAGCCGCAGAAAGACTGGCTCTGAGGGAATAAGATGCTGAGCACAAATACTATGTTTTCCTAATGAGAGAGAGACGAGTAGTGGCAGACCAGCCCGGGGCACTCACTGTAGAAGAAGGGGAGCTGGGGCAGGGAACCAGAACTCCTCAACAGCCGGAAGCGAAGAGTGCGGATGCTGGGCCAGGAGGAGGAGGGACCTCGGGATGCCCTAACCTGAGTAGCAGAGGACATCAGGAAGTATCTCTTAGAAACACCGTGACTCTTTTTCTGAGGATGCATTCAGCAACGCCTCCCACAGGATTATTCCTCCAGCTCCTGGGGACTGAAGCACGTGGTTACATGTACACTCTAGACTGTAACTGGTCAGTCACAGGGTATGACTGTGGGTGTGAACAGATCCCAGTATATGAATCTCCCTCCACCCCATGTCCTCCACACAAATAAATCTGAGTTCCTTTCTTTTATCTGTAAAACAAGAAAAAGGAGGATAACTAATATTTTGGAGTGCTTTTCCAATGTGCTTTTTAACTAAACACCTTCTGAAGAGCACAAAGCAAGCGTATTATTATCGCCAGAGAAAACCCAGAGCTGCCATGACCCACACAAGTTCACAAATCCAGCAATTACTGAAGAGCTAAAGCCCTGAGTCTGCACTCCAAATCCTTTGCCCTTTGTACCGACTGCTTTGCCATTTCAGAAAGAACAAAAGGAACCAAAATCAAAGATATATTTTCCTTACTCCCTGGCTCTGCCCTTGGCCTGCCACAGTGTTTGGTCACATTAAGAATATCTGGTAAATCGGAGATGATTCGGGGCTTCATGTGTTCATTTATATTCTCTTTCACAATAGGTTGAAAAAATACTGCATTTCATAAACTCTAAGACTCCATAAATTGTAAGATCCATGATTATTTTATGTACCACCAAGAAAGTAAAAAAATACATAAGCAGTTTAACCATAACATGGTGCTTTCATATCTCTTTGAATTTCCTTTGACAAATACTGAAATATTTCTTTAGACTTATTCAGAGATAAATTTTTTATCACTTTCACTCTGGGAACCCATAAAAGCCAGTATGAACGAAATAATTTGGTGAAGCAATTCCTAACAGTTCCTCGTGTCCCAACTCTAACTCTTATGACCCATTTTTCAAACTTCCATTACTGTTGTCCATGGCTTTCCACCTGCACCATCCTCTGTGACCACAGGTTCATGATTCAACAAGTCTGAATGATGAAACGTCTGGATTTCACCAAACTATGAACAAAGGAATGTTTGCAAACAATCACTATGTCTCATAGTCTTTCTTCAAATAATCTTTAGAGGTTTTGTGGATTGAAATATCTAGGGTTGCATTTGTGTACACAAGCCACCAGAAGTAACGAGTCTCCAGATGCACAGTCAGGAACAACTACTTCAGTCTGGCTGACTTTGTAATGACCCAGTCCCTGGGTTCAGTGACATTAAATGGGGTGGGAGTGGGGGAAACCATGTGTTTCAAAGTTCTTTAAATAAAGCATGTTTTCCTTGAATTGTCTTTTAATTTTCCCTTTAAAAATAATAGGTCACAGGGGTGCCTGGGTGGCTCAGTCGGTTAAGCATCCGATTCTTGATTTCAGCTCAGGTCACGATCTTGTGGTTTGCGAGTTGGAGCCCCATGTCAGGCTCCACGCTGTCAGTTCAGAGCCTGCTTGGAATTCTCTCTCTCCCTCTGTATTTGCCCCTCCCCTGTTCACACTCTTGCGCTCTCGCTCTCTCAAAATAAATAAACTTAAAAAAAATTATGAACAGATTTGGATAAGACACTTAACCTCCGAATTCCTTCTAGGGAGTCAGACAAAATAAGACCAAATATTCAAAATCATTAACCGAGAGTGGTCAAACATAATAGCTGACACTTATTGAATATTACAGGTACCGGATGCTGTGTTTCATGTTGTCTCTAATTCTTACTAGCCTGCATGGAAGTCTTTGTTATACATTTTACAGACCAGGAAACTGAAACTCACGGAGATTAAGCAGCTAGCCCACAGTGAAGAGGCAGTGTATGCCAGAGCCTTAATTACAACCCTCGAAAGATCCTTCACCACCTCGTGTATAACCCCCACTTCTTCTCTCTACTCTCCTTATGGGCTTATCTCCATGTACAAAGCATTCCTTTTGGAAACTGTTCCCACCCGCACTTCCTTCATTCCGTTCTCCATTTGTTTTGTTCACTCTCCTCACTCCTGATTACTTTGTGGTGAACAGTAAGATGTCCTGATTCTCACTAGACACAACCCCAGGAATCCTCCTCTTCCCTTCCCATTCCCCTTTGGGGTTTCTCATAGGTGTCAGGTGGCTACATCTTGCTTTCCCCCCTCAGGAGCCACAACATGAGGCCAGCCCCACATGGTCCCCCACCAATCTGATAGCCCCAGAGGGGCACTGCCTCCCCACCCTCACTGACGGGGCTAGTCCTTGCCAGAGGAAGGCAGGGCAGGGGACACACGTGCTGCCGAGTGCCACTGGTAAGGCCTTGAAATACTTTCCTGACAGGTGTTTAGCTTCTAGGGGGATGTGATTAAATAACATCTGAGGAGATGACGTCGGCAACCTCTTTCTTGTCACCAAAACTTTACCAGTGTGGTTTTCTCTACTGAACTGCTAATGTCCTCCTCTTCTGAGGATGGTCCAATATCACTTCTCCTGTGGACCCCTCCTCAGGTGCTCATCAGAAAGGATGACTCACTCTCCTCTTCACACCCTTCTGAGGGTCTTACCATCTTATGATATCATAGTTCCTCTCACGTCTAGTTGTGGAACCTCTGAGCAGAAAGCATGACTTCTTTAGGGACATTTATTGCCAGGCCGGGCAACAGAAATACAATGCAGGCCACATATGAAATACAGAATTTTCTAGTAATCATAATAAAAATAAGACACAGTTCATCACATATTTTACTTAACCTAATATATCCAAAATTTAACAATTTCAAAGTGTAATCAAACTGAAAATTAAGATTTTTATATCCATTTATTTTATAGGAAGTATTTGAAATCTAGTATTTTTCTTTTCCATCACATCTCAGTTCAGACTAGCTATGTGTAAAGTGCCCACAGGCCACTGTGGCTCAGGACCAGAATACTGGACATGGCAGCTGCAGACCTACCTACTGAAGCTTGAAGAGGAGGAAACAGATGTCATATTTTTACCAAATGAAAAGGGCCGTGCGATGAAACAATCAGCAAGGTGTGCTGGCATTGTGACTCATGGGAGAAGGAATAAGGAAAAACAGAAAGTAATCATAGAAACTAAGCTTTCAACCATGAGATCTAGTGTTTCATTAGTAGAAACAGAGAAATTACTGGAAATAGGAGGATTTGGGGACCAAAATAAAAGGTGGAAAGTTTTGAACCATTGGCTAACTATTCTGAAGGGAAGAAATGTAATGCTTTTAAGCAAAAATGTGGTCTCCCCTTCCAGCACCACCCACATACAGGCATTGAGAGAAAATTTTACAATGGTAATGACAACAAATGCACATGACCTCTCATTGTGCAAATACCAGCAATTACAGCAAACATGATGGATTTTACCATTAAATGAAATGTCACAAGTGCACTGAATCCTTTTAGTTCTTAATCTAGATAGGCGCTTCATGAATTTGACTAGCATTCATTTCTATATAGTGCATATGGCTAAAGAGACAAGCCTGAATACAGTTATGACCTTTGACTATGTAAGAAGCCTGCTCATGTTTCATTCCTCAGGCTAACAGATTTATTATTTGATAAGAAGAAATGACCCCACTACATCTGGTTAGTCTTACTTACTTAGCAATTGCAGCCTTCCAAATAAGTGTCGTTTGAGCTGTTTTATCACACTTCGTGATGTTATCAAAATACATTCAACAAAATCAAGTAATAAGTAGAAAAAAAAACACCAGGCACCCGGAATTTCAGACAGCTGATGTCTCAATAGGGAAAGAGATGTTGAAGACGTTCTGCACTTCAGAAGTACCCTTTCCATGAAGAACCAATTATGGTTTCCTTTGGTATTTGTCTGCTAACCTAACATTTAGTTTTTAATAATAAGGAAAAGTAAATAAAAATGGTCTTTTGACCTTTGATAGGTTCCCACTAAGGGGACAGTATGGTACCACTAAAGTGCTGCCCTCCAACCAGGATCCTGGGAGCAATCTTCTGTTCCCGAGAGTGCCCTGTCTAATCAAATAGCGATTGCTGTCAATTCAGATTCATAAGTCATTTTGAACTCTTTTTCATCTCCTCCAATACTGTTTCCTTAGTTCAGATTCACATTGTCTCTCACAGGACTACTACAATAACCTAATTAATCTCCCTGTTCTCCAGTTTGTCTCTTCCTATTCATGAGCCACGGAGCTACCAGAGGGGTCCTTCCCCTGCTTGGAAAAAGTCACACTCCTTAGCCCGATCACAAAGCCCAACGTGATGCTCAGTCTGTCTCACTTCATGTCCTTGATTACCCTCCATTCACTCTGTGTTCACAGTGAACCTTTGTTTTTCCTGACTCTAGCTAGAGTTTGGGTCCTCCTGATCTTTCATACATTATCCCCATACTAATTTTTCTCTGTGCCTCCCACTAGTGGGAACTCACAAGTTCACTGAGATCAGGGAAAGTCGTTAATTTTTTTTTTAATCTTTAGTTCTTCACAGCATATCATTTATACCAGGATCTTCTCCATTCAAGAACCTAATTCCTCAGAGGAGTGTTTCACACATAAGAGGCACTAAGTTTGTCAAAATGGATTCAGTCTACCGACATGCCCAGAGTTGGATACAAAATTCCAGAGTGTAATATAATATTCTGAAAACTAAAAAGTTACCTCTTTTAAAAGTCCGTAGTTTAAGAATCCACCCCAATCTTAGATGAATCATGTTCTAATTTAGAAACTAGGACAGAAATGAACTACCAAGAAAACTTTGCATGTACAATATACAATGTTATTAAATCATGAGTATACCTAGCCATTATCCATTATTGTGTTAAGCGGAGGGAATACAGTTTGCGTTCACTCAGAACTGAAAAGGGCACTGAAAACAAGTTGAGGAGGGTATAAAAACCTTTGGAAACTTTCGTTTAGCAGATGTCTTCCTGTGTGTTCATCAAAATGAATATATATATTTTTTAATTGTCAGATCTGTTACCCTTCCTGAAAAATTTAACTTTATTTTGTATACACTTTCCCCACCCTTATCTTTTTGACCCTTATATTTTCTTAGGCATTTCCAAAAGACATGCTTATGAAAGGTAGTGAGTAGAAGAGCTTTCCTTGCCATGTCATATAATGATCTTGTTTTATGAGCTGTTGGAAGAGCGAGTGAGAATCTGTATCACTGAGTGAACACAGTGGCTTCCAGGACTTCCCCAACATTTAAAGATTGTAACTCGTCATCACACAGAAGGTGGGGGTTGGGGGCAGAGCTCATTTTACGGTCCTTGGAAAAGAGGCTAATTACATACTTCATCAAAAACCATATTTTAGTGAGTACTTAAGTTGTCAAAAGTGGATAATGATGGACTTTTCTTTGTCCTTATACCTCCGCATTTTAAATTATGTTTCCACTTTGACACTTCCAAAAAGATTCCCCGACCAAATATTTTGCTGTTTTTGTTAAGTTCCTGCGTGTAAAACCCTTGGTATAAAATTATTTAAAATGCTAAAACACTGTTTCATAAAGAAGAATAAAAATGATTAGATTTGGAAGAGAGAGAAAAATAAGTTAAATTCACCACATGTTAACAGACTATGTACACAGGAGAGGATGCTTTGCCCTCTTTGGCAAAGATTTGTTCATTCTACATAGTTCACAGTAAGTGGGGCCAGAAAATACCACAGCACAATATTCAAATTAAAAATTATTTAGCTCTTGTATTTTTATTTAATGGCATGTGTACTTAAGAGTCTTACTTATTAAACTCCACAACACTTCTTGGGTAATGTATAGTGATAGTTGTATAAACACATATACACACAAACATACATTTAAAAAATTTTTGTTTTTATTTTATTTTTGAGAGAGAGAGAGACATAGCACAGGGGAGTGGCAGAGAGAGATAGAGACAGAATCTGAAGCAGGCTCCAGGCTCTGAGCTGTCAGCACAGAGCCCGACATGAGGCTTGAACTCACAGACTGCAAGATCATGACCCGAGCCGAAGTCAGATGCCCAACCGACTGAGCCACCCAGGCACCCCACAAACATACATTTTTTAAAAAAAATTAGAAGTGTTTTGTCTAATTGGTTTTTGACTTCTTCAAAAAAATATGTAGTTATATATTAGCCATTTTATTATATCACTGTGTATTATATCCCTCATTAAGTTGCATCCCATTTTTAAATGATAAAATCCCATCAAATATTTATTTTAATTACCCCTTGTTGCTACATGTCAGTATTTCAGTGGATTGAAATTTTAATATTAAAATGCTTTTTATGACATGGCATAAAGAGTAATCAGTGTTTACTTCATAGCAACTTCTGTCTTAACAAGTTATCCATTTGTACACAACAGATACTCAATAAATAATAATTAACCATGAATGAAGACTGTCTTAATATGCAACACAGCTACTCTCAGAACAAACTACATTTGCAATTTTGCCCCATGGTCTCTGTGATGTCTTGCATTTGGATAACAATTTCTGTCTTTTGCCAATAAGTTCCTCAAGCATTCCTTAAATGCTACTGTGGTTCTGCACTAACAACAGTCAAAGGGATCTATTTTGAGCCCAGGAAATATGTTTACCATCTCATGTAAATTCAAGTTATACCCTTTTTTTAGTCCTTTGTTTTCAAAATTGGATATTTTCAATTATTTTGATAGTCATCATCAACATCTGTTAGAGAAATGCATGGTGAGTTTCCATCTTTAGTCCCACAGTTAAGATTTGAGAACAAAAGTGTTTTCTTTTTGGCTCAAGGTTCAGACACAGTCCTGGTAAAGCAGAACCCTGAGTGGAAGCTACTGAAATCTGGAAACACATCAGCACCTGGCTTGTAAGAGGAGAGCAAAACTGGGGAGCAGCAGCCACAGTGAGGGACAAAAGCTCTGTGCTAAAATGACCTACATAGGATTTCTGGCTCTGCCATTTACTAGCATGTGAGTGGGCAAGTCAGTTCATTTATGTGAGCCTATTTGTAAAGTGAGAAAAGCAAGGCATACATTATGGGGTTGCTGAGAGGACTAAAGAAAATTAACATTGACATATGTTCTCACATATGCTTGGCATGAAGTGAACACTCAACCAACTACTATTCCTCCTACTAACAAAATGAAGATGATAATATTTGAATGGAGAAATGAAGATTATAATCAGAGAAGTAGGACATAGATGCACATCTACGTCCTCTGTTTTCCTTCTCCCAACCAGTGTAGACACCTCACCCTTCCAGCACCCAACTCCAACTCTTTAATGGTGATTCAAAACTGCTAGATGGGCAAAGGAAAGGAGAGGAGTTCATTCCTTTAGGGTATGAAAAACCACACTAATACACGAAGTGAATCAAAGCACAAGAATCAAGAATTGATATGGGGACTTCTTAAATCTGCATGTGTGAATAGCCATGATCCTGTAGTTTACAGCTAATATCACTAAAGGAGACAATGGTGGTACAATAAAGAAATTATCCAGGAGAGGAAGGTTTGTTGTTTGAAGGGATGACAAAGTTCTTCAAGGGAACTTAGAAGAATAAAAAAACATCTTAGAAAAAGCAATGGCAAGGTCATCCAGGAAAAAAAAAAATTGCACGCTGGTTAGAACCCTGTTTTCCATACTGAGCTATGAAAATAATCACTGTCTTTCAAGCTATTAAAAGATGTTTTATGAATAGATGTGGGAAATACTGGGTTTGAAAAGTTAAATTCCTGAACCTTGAGACTTGTCAGACTCTTGAAGATGCTAACCTGCTTTACGAGCACTCACGCAGTAGGACAGCACTTCCCAAAGTTACCTCATTACCAAACTTAAGTTTCAACGGACACTCATGTAACATCACATGAAATCAGCTTCAGAACTGTTATCATAGAAGCTCTACTGTAACATGAAGAAGGCAACTGCTACCTACGGGTTACTACTAAAGGCGCTTCTTGGGAATAGTTGTGAACCCAGGTGCAGAGACATCCAGCGACAGATGGCAAAAGAAGCCCCCCAACCCAGCAGTCCCTGTGTTTTTTTTCCTACAATAAGTGGACGATATTCAATTACAACTGGGATTTTGTGAGACCTTAATACTAATAGGTAACTAAAAGATTCAGTGGTGTGTGTGTTTATGTGTGCCCATGTACACATGTGTTATCATTTCCATGAGACAGATTCATAGGAGTGCTTGGGAGGTGGGGGTGGAGCTCTTAGAAGGGGCTGTCTACACTAGCAAAGGTGGTGTTTGTAATTGCAAAAGACCTTATGGAAAGGTTGTGGCTGATGTGAGGGTTCCTATCCCTCTCGTTCATTTACCCCCTAACAGTGCCCTTGTATCAGAATGTGTTACAACCGCTGTGCTGTGGATTCCTGTGACAATGATATTCTTTTTTTTTTTAATGTTTATTTTTGACACAGAGAGAGAAAGACAGAGACAGGGACAGAGACAGGACAGAGCATAAGTCGGGGAGGGGCAGAGAGAGAGGGAGATACAGAATCCGAAGCAGGCTCCAGGCTCTGAGCTGTCAGCACAGGGCCCCATGTGGGGCTCAAACTCACGAACCATGAGATCATGACCTAAGCCAAGTTGGATGCTCAACCAACTGAGCCACGCAGGCACCCCAACAATGATATTCTTAAACACAATAGCTGACAGTAACAAGAGGCAGCCAGAGCTCACAGAAGCTGGGTGGGATTTCCCAGATTCTCAAGCTCTCATTTCCTCCGAAGAACATGAAGAAAAGAAATAGGAAAGAACAAAGTAGTTTCTTTTTTTTACAAAAAAATCACCATTTGATTTGGAGGGTAAGGTGGGTGGTTGAATTATTATGATACACCTTCAGAGCATAAAAATTACAGGTAATTTTCTCTTTTCTGAAAGGTTATTATGATAATAGAGCTCTGCTCTTAAGAGACCAAAAGCTCTTCCTCTACAAGAGGAGAAAAGAAGCTTAGAAATGACAACTGTCAAAACAATAACCCTGAAACAAACATAAAATGCAAACGGATCCTGAGATACTACACCAGCCAGCTCTAAGGATAAGCCGCACACAGCTGGCTGTGAATGTATGCATGTACCTATGCACAAGTGTGCACTATCTCCTCACTGTCCACACATGAATTGGGACAGCAGGAAACAAAACAGCCAAGGGAAAAACAGGAGACACAGCACCTCATTATTCGGCCCTTCTGTGTTCCCACCCTGTTCGTTCTCTTATGGAGCTAGATGTTCTCTACCCATTTATAGATTCTGAAACACTGACAGATGAAATTCAGAACCATGAACATGAACCCAGGCAACCCTGTTTTCTAATTTCTTAAGAATTCAGTCTACTCTTTTCAGTGACCTTGAGAATATAACCTTTATGTCTAAAAATTTCCTTGTAGGGGGCACCAGGGCACATGATTTTAATTATACTAATAAGCATTTTTTAATTTATTGAAAATCAGTTTAATTATCTTTTCAGCCAGTGTTTTCCAAACTATGGGTTAATTTCAAAAATAATTTAGAGAGTTATGAATGGCATGTTTCAAATTAAGCACAAAATAACAGCATAGTACAGAATAGAAAATATTATATTGCTTTGTACACAGTAAGGGTATATAGTTTAATAAACTTTTGTCTCTGTATGCCCAATAGAATCAGGATATATTTTTTCTTACTGTTGTTTATAAGGAAAAAAATACTTGAAATCCATTGTTTTAGGTGATATTTGGGTGTCAGGTTTTCCTTTGTGCTGTGGAAGCAGCCATGTTACATGCCTCATGCTTACCAGGTCCTTCCAGTGCTCCACTGGGAAGCCTCTGGGCCATGATGGAGTTCAGCCATAGTTTTGTGGACAGTTCTAGAAGCTCTTAGACTCACTCTGCATTGCTATCTTCTCACCTATCCGTGTTTGTATGTTTGTTTGACTTTTTTCCCTGCAGTTTCTCTAACGCTGTGGGGCTTACTGGGGTGAGTTAGTGCAGCCTGGAAGTGAGAGACAGTTAATAACCTTGGGGTAACCTTCAACCCACATAGGATGGAGCTAGTGGATATATGCTTTTGTCTGCCTTTCTCTAGAGTCTGAGATAAGGTCTTGGGTGTAGGTGGTCTGTTTGGAAGACGATACCAGGATCAGGAGTGAAAAAGGGAATGGAAATGAGAAGGAGAAAAGAATAGTGTAAGGTTACATCTCAAGATCACACTCCTGTGAGCCGTGTGGACTGGACTTTGCCAGGGGTTCCTCCTAGAAGGCATAGGGAATGCTCTCTGTCTATGGCAGGCAAAAGCATATATCCACTAGCTGCATCCTGTATGGGTTGAAGGTAACCCCATAAGAATTCAGCTCCATCCTGTATGGGTTGAAGGTAACCCCAAGGTCATTAACTCACTTCCAAATCTTCCAGTCTCCTTTATATTTTTCTTATTTCTACTTATTAGTGACAATAATACATAGAAAGGTAGAGTATCCTAGAATATTGCCATAAAAATTAAGGTGCATGATAAATATTTGATGAATACTGCACACTGTCCTTTCAGACATGGTATTTAAGGGACACCTGGGTGGCTCAGTCGGTTAAGCGTCCAACTTTGGCTCAGGTCATGATTTCCCAGTTCTTGAGTTTGAGCCCCGCGTTGGGCTCTGTGCTGACAGCTCAGAGCCTGGCGCCTGCTTCGGATTCTGTCTCCCTCTCTCTCTGCCCCTCGCCCAGTCCTGCCCTGTCTCTGTCTCTCTCGAAAATAAATAAACATTAAAAAATATACATGGCATTCAAGAGGGAAAATAATAAGTGTTGGTGAGGATGTATAGATATTGGAACCCTCATTGCTGGTCAGATGCAAGGTGGTGCAGCTGCTCTGGGCAACAGTGTGGTGGTTCCTCAAAAAGCTACAGAGTTAATATGAGCCAGCAATGTTTTCCTAGGTATGTACTCAAGAGAATTGAAAAGATATGTTCACATCAAAGCTTGTACATGAATGCTCAGAGCAGCAGTATTTACAGTGGCAAAAAAAAAAAAAAAAAGGAAACCAAAAGGCACTCAATTGAGGAAATGATAAGCAAAACGTGGCATGCACATCCATACAATAGAATATCATTCAGCCATAAAAACGAATGGAGTTCTGATACATACCACAACATGGATGACCTTTTAAATCTTTATGCTAAGCCCAAGAAGCCAGACACAAAAGGCCACTTGCTGGAATCATATAAATGACTCCATGTATATGCAATGTCCAAATTAGGCCAGTCTATAGAGGGAAAGATTGGAAGTCATCAGAGGCCATGGAGAGGGAAGGGAAGTGGGAAGTGACTGCTAATAGTACAGTATTTCTTTCTGAAGTGTTGAAAATGTTCTGGAATTAGACAGTGATGGTCAAACAACTTTGAATACTAATTCAATATACTAAAGCCCACCAAGCTGTACAGTTTATTGTGGGGATAACCTTAGGAATCCCCCGGGCTTACACCAATGGGTTAACAAGGCATAAAGAAATACAAAACCATAAAATGCTCACACCTGAGTTTGGGTAAACCAGACTGGCACCCCAAGAATAGGGGGGTGCAAAGACAGCCCGAGAATAGGGAGGCACAAAGGTGCCAGGATTAGGGAGGTGCAAATGTACCCCAAAATAGAGAGAGGGTGCAGAGCCCCCAAAATAGAGAGGGAGGGGCAAAGGCCTAAAATAGGTACGGCACAAAGGTGCCCAATGTATAGGTATACGAAATAGACAAGATTAGATGTTCAGGGTGGAAGCACCCCCAATTTATTACTATGGCAGAAAAGCTGCTTTCACAGGAGGATAGGGTCAGGTTAGGTAAATTGGTGAATTGGACTATGGACCGCTGCGCTGCAGGCAAAGCAGCCCGGAGAGGAGATGGTTATCAAAAGAAAAGGTGCCTTGTCTACCCTGAGGTTATTTACCCCTGTCTCATCCCTGAGACTAGTTAAGGTAAACAGAGGTGCTGCCTGCCTCAAGTAGGTTGTAAACAACCCTCCTCCCGCCTGGATTTTTTTTTTTTTTTTGCATTAACCCAAAACCCTAACTATGAGTATCTTCAAGACCCCCTTTCCCTCACGTCCACAAGTTCATGTTCACAGATTCATTGTCCCTTTGTGCATGTCCATCGCCATGTTTGTAAGCCTTCTCATCCTAATAAAAACAGGGCAAGGGCCCTTATTCAGAGCTCTTGCCTTTTTCTGGACATTAGCCATCTCTCACTTTCAATACTGCGTCCCATTGTTTTGCTAGACAAGAGAGAACTTTAGACCCAGAGTCTACGACACTTTATAAAGGTGAATGTTATAGTATGTTAACCAAATCTCATTTTAAAAAGAGGGTAATGAAGCTCCCGTCTTTCTTACACCAGGACAGAAGTCGTGAAGCTGTAAAATGCCACACAGAACACAGTCTCCAAGGCTGCAGTGCCGTCCGTCTGTCCGTCTCACTGTGGAAGTGGGAGATGAGAACCACATCTACTCACATGGCTTAGATGACCTCCAATACAGCACAGCCACGTGTAAAGACCGAGCACTGAAGGTGCCATAATGACAACATAATAAAATATTGAATATTTCAATAAGCTATTACAAAGCTAAAATTCTGAATTCTTATACAGGAAAAATAAGCCTTTCCTGCAATTACAAAATAAAGTACCAATTCCAATTGCATAAAAATGCAGAATGACACTACCAAAAATTAAATGAGTTATGCAGTACGATAAATGGTTGCTACATAAGAATGAAGTATTTGATTTATACCAATCACCCCACAACTAAGGCATTTTCCAGCTTAGTGGTTTTAGCACCATAGTGGGTATAGAAAAATGTCTGTATTTTATCTTGAGTATGTTCTTAATCAAAAAGGCTGTTTCCTTCCTTCTTTTCCTCCATATATTTCTTTGTTTTCTCTTAGGAAATATTTCTGGAGTGTCCCTGAATTATAAGAATAGAAAAATACTGATGGGTCCTACTTGTCAATCAAGTTGACAGCTATAAAATAAAATCCGTTATTCTGCTACAGTTTAACTTTTAAGGATGAATTTTTAACTGTGAAATTTAATCATGTGCATGCTCCTTAAATGAAAAGATGATGCCTGGGTAATTCGCTCTATGTGCCACTGCATATTAATTCACACATCTCCTCTTTAAGGATACTGTCCTGAAAGGATAATGTTGCCCCGGAAAATGTTTCAATAGCCCAACCATTGGTACATTTTGTACTTTTCACTGCAAAGGGTTGATAATGACTCTAATAATAGTTAATGAGAGAAAGGGATAATTATTCAATCTTTGGTAACTACAGTGAATTTCAGAAGTAGCCTCTAGATTCAAGACATTAAAATGTACACAAATCAAAAGGAACAATCTGCTCTATTTCTAGAGTCTCGACAGCTTGGGCAGAAAAGGATGTGCAGTAGGATTGGACATGATCAGTTTAATTAAGCCCAGTTTATGAAACTCTTCTATGAGGTTTTATTCTCCTTTGGTTAGTGACAATCATCAGGTCATTAGATTATATCACTTTTCTTTTTCAAAAAATTTAAAATTTTTCTTTTATTAAGTTTATCAATTCTGTGTGTGTGTGTGTGCAAGTGTGTGTGTGTGTGTGTGTGTGTGTGTGCGTGAAACAGAGAGAGCACAAGCTGGGGAGAGGCAGAGAGAAAGGGAGAGAGAGAATCCTAAGCAGGCTCTGTGTTGTCAGCACAAAGTCAGGCGTGGGGCTCACACTCATGAAACATGAGATAATGACCTGAGCCCAGATCAACAGCTGGATGCTTAACTGACTGAGCCACCCAGGTGCTCCTCACTCTTCTTTTTAAAAAATTTTTATTTAAGTCTAGTTAGTTAACATACAGTATTACATTAGTTTTAGGTGTTTGATACAGTGATTCAATACTTCCATATGTCACTTTCCTAGCCCCATAGGGATTCCCATCCTCAGACTTGACATAAGGACCTGGTTTCCAATGTGTCTGACTACTGACAAGAGTAGTATGATGTTACAAGCCAAGGTCCTGAGTTACGGTTATTAATAGACCATTTGCAGACATTACACAAATTTTCTGATTTATTTTAAAAAATAAATTTTGAAAAGATATATGCACCCCTATGTTTACTGCAGCATTATTTACAGTAGCCAGGGTATGGAAGCAACCCAAGTGTCCGTGAATAGATGAATGGATAAGGAAGATGGGTTATATATACACAATGGAATATTACTTAGCCATGAAAAAAGAATGAATGTTTGCCATTTACAACAGCAAGGATATACCTGGAAGGTATTATGTTAAGTGAAATAAAATAAAGACAAATGCCATATGATTTCACTCATATGTAGAACTTGAGAAACAAAACAGGGGCACATGGGTGGCTCGGTTGGTTAAGTGTCTGACTCTTGATTTTGGCTCAGGTCATAATCTTGTGGCTCAAGAGTATGAGCCCCACATTGGGCTCTGTGCTGACAGTGTGGAGCCTGCTTGGGATTTGCTCTCTCCTTCTCTCTCTGCCCTTCCCTCACTTGTGTTGTCTCTGTCTCTCTCAAAATAAATAAATAAACTAAAAAATAAAAACAAAACAAATGAACAAAGAAAAAAAAAACAGACAAACTAACAAAACAGACCTGAACTATAGAGAAATGGTGGTTTCCAGAGGGAAGGGTGAGTGGGGGATAGGTGAAACAGGTGAAGGGGGTTAAGCATACACTTGTCATGATGAGCACTGAGTAGTGTACAGAATTTTTGATTGTATCATATACCTGAAACTAATATAACACTGTGTGTTAATTATACTTGAATAAAAAATTAAGAGGAAAAAGATGGTGGGAGAAGGAAGAGAGGTGTGCAAAAGAATTATTAAAATGTTCAAGATAAAATTAGAAAAGTTCACAAATATATTTAATTGATGCAAGTCTACAAGAAATAATAAACCTTTGTTTTAATTTAAAATAAAAAGTCACGGGGCACCTGGGTGGCTCAGTCGGTTGAGCATCCGACTTCGGCTCAGGTCCTGATCTCACAGTTCGTGAGTTCAAGCCCCGCGTCGGGCTCTGTGCTGACAGCTCAGAGCCTGGAGCCTGTTTCCGATTCTGTGTCTCCCTCTCTCTCTGCCCCTCCCCTCCTCATGCTCTGTCTCTCTCTGTGTCTCAAAAATAAATAAAACATTAAAAAAATTTTTTAAATAAAATAAATAAAATAAAATAAAAAGTCATATATGCTAGCCAAATACAATCATAATGGATTTATTTACAGAATAAAATTATAGTAAATTGCAGTTTTCTATACCTATTGAGTATCTGGTATCAAGCACACAGTAGTATCTTGATAAATATTTTTTTTAATATTTAATATTTAAATATTTAATATTTAACGTTTATTCATTTTTGAGAGAGAGAGAGAGAGCATGAGTGGGGAAGGGGCAGAGAGAGGGAGACACAGAATCTGAAGCAGGCTCCAGGCTCTGAGCTGTCAGCACAGAGCCTGATGTGGGGCTCAAACTCACAAACTGCGAGATCCTGACCTGAGCTGAAGTTGGACGCTCAACCGACTGAGCCACCCAGGCGTCCCATCTTGATAAATATTTTGGATGGAAAAGTGATGTATGAAAAAATGAATAAAGAATGAATAAATATACCAGGATATCATTTTTCTCCTGTTTGTCACAATGAATATTCTGCATTAGTGTATCAATTTTAATATAATTCAATAAATTATTCGTAAGCTGCTTGCACTACAATGTACAAAGATGGAGACACCATCCAACATACAAAAGTTCTTCCAGTATAATTCATAATACAAAGAAGTATACATAACCTCTTTTTAATGGCAAATCCCAAATTTTGTTATCTTTAACTTGTTATGTAACAAGATATTTTACTTCAGAGCCCATCATTGGTGGCTCTAATACACATAAAGGATTTATTTGCAAGATAGGAGATACTAAATACCAACAGTTATATGCTACAAAAGTTATGGATTTCCTTAAGAGGAAGCAATTAATTGCCACTAAAGAGAGTCTGATTGTCACTGATGAATTTACACCGGTGAAACTTGGCCAAGAAGGATGAATAGAATAGGAAAATGAGAGGAAAATGAGTTAGAGAGGAAAGCCTCCAAAGACTATCAAAATTTCGTATTAATAATAGAAGAAATTTTGTTGACACATGGGGACCAGCTGAGTAGGAGAGACAAAAGAGGCCAAGGAGAAAACATTTGAAAAAGGACTATGTAGGAGAGTGGTGTGGAAGAAAAGGTGAAGTCATTCATACTGATACCTTCTATTATTTTATTTCATTGGAAAATAAGAGTCTGTTGAGAATAAAAGTAGCAAGGGTAAGAGATAAACCCTTTTAAAGAGTGAAAAACATTAAGCAACGGTCACTGCCAGAGGATAGTAAAATGACACCCCTGAGAATTTAGGGACCAGTTGCGTTCAAAGGCATGCGTTTGTAACAGATAATTTAATTATCATGATCACATCATGTTCTCCAATAATGCTCATTAATTCCAGACCCAGACTGGTCTACTTAGGTAGTCCAGTGTGGCAGGAGATAAAAAAGAGTAAAACTAGAGGGCTGTTAGGAGCAGTGTTGAGTCAGATATGAGACAATGGGATCTAGGCTAGATAAAGTGTTGTGAATTGGATTGTGTTGCCCCAAATTCATATGTTGAAATTCTAAGTTCCAGTACCTCAGAATGTAACATAATGCAGGAAATAGGATCATTGCACATGGAACTAGTTAAGATGAGGTCATAATGGAGTATGCATGGGGCCCTCTAATCCAGTAAGACTGATGCCCTTATAAAAAGGAGAAATCTGGACAGAGACAGACATGCACACAAGGAGAGCACCATGTGAAGACTGGAAGTTATGCTGTCCCCAGATCAAGAACTACAGACAGACCCTTTCCTAGTGCCTTCAGAGGGGCCTCCTGGCCCTGCCAATGCCTTGATCTGAGATTTCTAGCCACAAAACCGTGAGACAATAAAATTCTAGCATTTAAGACACTCAATTTGTGCCTTTGGCAAACAGAAGGCAAATAGCCAGAAGACAAATAAAAGACTGAAAACCTCTGAAAGGATTAGGCTTGCAGGTCACAGTGAGATCCGTGGGAATGGGAGAATATAAAATGGCAGACGAACAACAGGCTAACGTACAACTATCATGCACGTAAGCATAAATTTTTTTAAAGGTCAAAATTTTCCCTTAGAATAGCTTCTTATTATAAATTCATAGTATTTGTAACTTGATACTTAGGCAAAGTGTAAATAAAAATCATTTTTCTGTAATCAATTTCTTTCACACATTTGAAGATGACAACAAATACAAGAAATATGAAAAATGTTCATACCTGAAGACACATCAGGACACTCTACTATTTTCAAAAGGAAACATGTTGTTAGAGATGCAATGGAAGAGGCATGGGGATACAGAAGGGTACTGACATATTGGTTGTTTTCCCTTTTGCAAGCTAACAACTGACCGACCCTAACAGAAAAGCTGAAGGTTAAAAGAAGAAATCTACTTGTCATCTTTGACCAAGTTCTACATGAACAGTTGCCCCCAAAATCATGAGAGTCTCTCACTGAAGGAAGACTCAGGAATTGGGAGAAAATAGTTTTTTACAAGAACTAAACAGTAAAAATGGTAATATTCTACTAATAGAGAAATGACACTCAAGAGGTCAAAATAATTGGACTTCCTGACACAGCTTTGTGCAATGTTTTCTACTTCTTTTACATAATAACCTCAAAAAGACTCCAAGTGATATTTCTTCTATCATAATGAGCAGCTACTGGGAAAAAACAGAAACTATAAAATTATTTCTCCTGCTTCTGTCTGGCCTTGTCTTCTTCATTAGCTTTCTTGGTAAATCTCAAATGTTGAGATTCCATTGCCAATGAGTTACCTAATGTTTTATACCTGTTTTATTGTATGTGGAATGAGAGAACTGTCCTCCAAATGTTCTATTTTTTAAAATCTTAACAATTACCAATAGTTAACTATAATACAAATTAATTAAATACAAGTGAATTTCCTAAGTTCCTATATAATTATCATCTCTGGTTATTCTGGCTAAACTAGAGTAAAAGGGGGTGGGGGGAAAGGAAGGGCATTTTAGCCCCAGTTCAGTAAAGACAAAAAGTTATATTATGCTTAAACTTTTAACACACGTAATATGCTGTAACAGCACAGCTAAAGAGTAAAGTGATTTCAATACAGCACAGGATGCCCCACTGCATACAATGCAGACATCACACTGTATCATAACGTCACAATATATATTCTCAATAACGGCATGATGAAGAAGTTCCACTTAGCTTCATTGTACTTTTGGTACCACAATTACTAATTTCTGCCTTAAGTGGTAAATTTAGCACTGGGATACGTTTCGCAATTTTCAAAACATGTGATTCTAAATACGCAAATTTAGGGAGAAAAGAAGAATATGAGAAGATAATATAAAGGAAATAGAGACCACTATAAATTTATACAGACTCCAGAAGTCAGTGTATCTAGTGGTACGCCAGGTAAATGGTGGCAAAAATATGGCAAATATAAAACCATATTACTTGTACAATGAAGGATCAGAGAGAAGAAATTATATACATACAAGCAAAGATATGATAGCTATCAAGGTCATAACAACTAAATTCTCTCCTTTCTCCCACCACTGGGTAAATTTTAATTCAATTTATTGAGCAAACATGTCTACAACATCAGGTAATTACTATAACTAATAAAAGAGTTATAGTTTGAGACATCTGGATCCAGGCAAAGGAATTCAATTGAATGCAGAAATTTACCAATGCTGAAGTTTATCATGAGGAATTATTTTCTGAACTGCTGTTAAGTAAATTTAATTCCTTGATCTATGCTCTGTATAACACAGTTAAATTGATTCTAATATTTTACATTTCTAGTTGTGTTCCTCTGAAAATATTTTAAATGGCATCAGTTCTTACCCATTTTAAATTTTGCAGTCATGACTTGTGACTCAGTAATCAAATATTTATTTATATTAATTTCTGCTAGTGTAGTTTTCTTTTATGACCATTATTTCTACCAACCCTCATTTTCCTGGCCAAATGCTTTAATGCCCCATTTTGTTAAAAAGATTTGATGTTCCTAATAATTTTTAGCCAATAAATGTTTTTGACCCTGTTCAGTTTTTTTGTTGTTCATTAACATAATTGTTTATTAATTAGCAGATAATGGTTATTAGCTCAGGTCATGTTTTAAAATTCTTCTTTAGCATTTATTTTGTATTTATTTATTTTTTAAATGAAATTTATTGTCACATTGGTTTCCATACAACACCCGGTGCTCATCCCAACAGGTGCCCTCCTCAATGCCCATTACCTACTTTCCCCTCCCCCCCACCCCCCATCAACCCTCAGTTTATTCTCAGTTTTTAAGAGTCTCTTATAGCTTGCCTCCTTCCCTCTCTGTAACTTTTTTTTTCCTTCCCCTCCCCCATGGTCTTCTGTTAAGTTTCTCAGGATCCACATAAGAGTGAAAACATATGGTATCTGTCTTTCTCTATATGACTTATTTCACTTACCATAACACTCTCCAGTTCCATCCACGTTGCTACAAAAGGCTATATTTCATTCTTTCTCATTGCCAAGTAGTATTCCATTGTATATATAAACCACAACTTCTTTATCCATTCATCAGTTGATGGACATTTCGGCTCTTTCCATAATTTGGCTATTGTTGCGAGTGCTGCTATAAACATTGGGGTACAAGTGCCCCTATGCATCAGCACTCCTGTATCCCTGGGGTAAATTCCTAGCAGTGCTATTGCTGGGTCATAGGGTAGGTCTATTTTTAATTTTTTGAGGAACCTCCACACTGTTTTGCAGAGTGGCTGCACCAGTTTGCATTCCCACCAACAGTGCAAGAGGGTTCCCGTTTCTCCACATCCTCTCCAGCATCTGTAGTCTCCCGATATGTTCATTTTAGCCACTCTGACTGACATGAGGTGATATATGAGTATGGTTTTGATTCGTATTTCCCTGATGAGGAGTGACGCTGAGCATCTTTTCATGTGCCTGTTGGCCATCTGGATGTCTTCTTTAGAGAAGTGTGTATTCATGTCTTCTGCCCATTTTTTCACTGGATAATTTGTTTTTCCGGTGTGCAGTTTGGTGAGTTCTTTATAGATTTTGGATACTAGCCCTTTGTCCGATATGTCATTTGCAAACATCTTTTCCCATTCCATCAGTTGCCTTTAGTTTTGTTGATTGTTTCCTTTGCAGTGCAGAAGCTTTTTTATCTTGATGACCCTGTTCAGTTTTAAGCATTATCTGCTGATTACTCTGTATGAACTGAATACATAGGTGAAAGTTTGTGCTTACTTCATTTTTAAGATATATTTATGTTTTTAAAATTATAGATACTTATAAAGAAGGAAAGAATAGAAGTCCATGATAGTGCTGCCTGTATACTCTTACTGATACATGCAGGGGGCACCTGGGCAGTTCAGTCAGTTAAGCGTCTGACTGTTGATTTTGGCTCAGGTCATGATCTCACAGTTAGTGATTTCGAGCCCCAATATCAGGCTGTGCACTGACAGCGTGACGCCTGCTTGGGATTCTCTGTCTCTTCTTCTCTCTCTGTTCCTCCTATGCATGCTCTCTCTCTCTCAAAATAAATAAATACACTTAAAAAAAGAAAAATGAATATGTAAAGTAATTCATGCACATATTTGGAAAATGTAAACAAATATAAAACTTCAGGGTTAAAGGTAGAAAAAGCCACTTCTCCTAAGTGAACCAGTATCAACAGTTTTATGTGCATTATTTATAACAATATTATTTTGTGTAAATAAATCTAAGGTAGCCCATAGGAAAATGACAAGCAGTTTTATGAAATTGGCAGAGAAAGGGGAGTAAGTGGGGTCTGGGGGGTAGGGTGACTAGGGGTAGGGAAGGTAAACAGAATAGGAGA
Source organism: Panthera tigris (assembly GCF_018350195.1). NCBI lineage: Eukaryota > Metazoa > Chordata > Mammalia > Carnivora > Felidae > Panthera > Panthera tigris. Next base: position 5,583,290 of record NC_056669.1, read on the forward strand.
AGTAGAACACCACACGGGTCTGTACAAACACTTGACTGAGGGCCCGTGAGAAGCAGGACTTGGGTTTTCTCTTCCATGTCTGTACCTTTTCTTAGGTAAGGTGCTTGCCAAGCATGTTGAAATAACCAAATATAGGCTACTGACTGTTTGACACAGCTTTCAGATAAACTAATAATTAAAGCAAACAAGTTGAATGGAATCCTAGAGTCTGAAAATCTGGGCGGCTAATTGCATTTTTGACTGAATGGATTTAAGTGACCAGATGTTGTGGTATTGTGTAGACAGAATTTTTACTTAATGAGAGCCAAGGAAAAGCAGATTAGTATTTGGCACTCCCGCAGTTCAGTCTGCAACTCAATTATGTAGTTTTGTCCATGAGAGAGATTCAGTAAATGCTTGCTGGCTGAGTGATCAAACTATTTTACTACATTTTCCCACTTCCCATCAGGGCTTTGGTTATTGTAAATATAAAAGCGATCCTGGATAACTTAATATACAAAAGAATCAACTGATACCATCTGGAAAACAATATGTCTTAAAGAACAATATTTCTTTTGGATTTTCTGTTGTGGTTTGAAATCTCTGTTTTCCCAGTTTGGGATTATTGTATTGCCACAAAGAAGAGATAACATCTTCTATTTCTCCTAAGAAGCTAATATTACAGAAGTTCATATTTCAGTATTATCCGCAACTTAACGTTTCCTTCAGAGATTGTGAAATTTTAGAAAACCACCAATTTTCAACTCTCTATATTAAATGCAGACATAATTATCCTCATTTCCACATCTTTGTGCACAGTTACAGCCACTAGAGTTTGTCTCAAATTAGAATGCCTTCAAGTCATTGCACTGCTGATACATCTGAACATTTCTTAAGGAAGAGAGAAAAGCAGTCATTCTTTTTCAAGGAAGATTAAAGTGATTAGCTTAGTCCTAAGATTAGAAATCATACATTCTAATTATATTGTGGAGGCAGTGTTAGGGAAATGGTTAGAGAGAGGGACTTTGAAGTCAAACAGATTTAAATTCCAATTAGGAATCTACTCTTACTTACCTACTTACTCTTAGTTGACAATAACTCCCTTAACCTCTCTGAGTCCTGTTTTTTTCATTTGTAAATAAGGATGATACCTTATTCATGGTCCATGATTGCTGTAGGACTTACATGGTAACATTCAATACCTGTATATATTTCACCAATATGAAGACATGCTTATAAGACACATGTATATGTGTGAATAAATTACATATATGTGTGTAGGTACATAGGAGTGTGTATAGATAGATGGACAGACAGATGAGAGGAAAAGGGAGCATGCACACACTTTAGTTTAGCATAATGCTGGGCACATAATAAGTGCTCAATGAAAGGCAATTCTTATTAAATATTCAGGTAATAGAATTCTACTCTGAACATTCTGGCGAGGTCCTGGCCAGTTTGGTATAGCAGAAGTTCAAAGATTTTTTTTTTTTTTTCAAGAAGATAGATCTGTGTTCAAATTTAGTTCTGCAATTGACTAGCTGTATGATCTTGGTCAAATTATGTAAACTTCTGAAGCTCCAATTGTTTAAAGGTAAAATAAGATTACAGAAATAATAAGATTATATTTACTCTGCAGGGTTTTGAGGAGTGAGCAAGATTAAAAGACATAAAGTGTATAAAGCACTCGACACAAAGTCTGGCATACAGAAGACGTACAATATACATATCATTTTATCCATGATCTTACACTTATTTTTTAACCCCTGATGTTTTATTTCTTGATCTTTAAAGTATATAAGAACTACATCTGTACCCTTCATAGGGTTGCTGTGTAGACTGAATGAGATGCTATATAAACTACAAACCAACCCAGTGCATAGCTGGTTTGCAATGTCTCTCAACTCCACTTTCCTAGATACAAACAAAATCTACAAAGAAATCAAAATAATGAAGATCTGAATGTACAGCAACATCTTGAGTATTCCAAGAAGAATTTAAAGTCTTTGCCAAGTCTTTTCAAAAGCCTAATGCAAATTTCTCACTTGATAGAAAGATGGAAACAGTACTGAGAAAAATCCACCGTTCTTTTTCCACTTGACATAGGTGTTGGTTCCAGACTGTAATTTCTGGGAGGGTCAAGACCATATCTGGTTTAATTACCCTTACATCCCCAGTGCCTAACCAACTGTCTAGAAAATGGTAAGTATTCAAAGTCCATTTGTTAAACACATGAATAAAAGTCACTCCTGGCAATACTCCAGCAAGGATCACCCAGAATCAGCAAACTGCAAACTGCCTCCAGAGTGAAAGTCTTTTGTCCCCTGAGACATTCAAAGCAGAGTCCAGGCCAATATTCGTACCCACCTGCTGATTCTCTGGTCATTTGACCATCAAAATTAGTCCATTTCTTCAACTTCAGCAGGCCTTCTACTAGAAACTACTCAAACGTATTTCGGACACTGTCGTCAAAATTACCATGTTTCACCAAAGAGCGCGATCTGCATTCATCAGATTTTGCGAAATTTATTTTTTTATGGTTGGTTTAACCTTTGAATGAGCACATTAAACGTAAGCGGTAAAGCAGAATAATTTCTTAGAACCGAATCTACATGTAAATTTGATCTTGTAATATTTGCACACAGGGTGACAATTTCTGATGCTGTGGGAAGCATTACAAATGTGCAGAAATCAATTCAGCCATTAGGAAAAAGCAAGAGTTGCTAGGAAACCACATTCCAAATAAGGAATATTATAGTGGTGACCCAGACAATTACCATATGCCTGGCATGATATCAACACAAAGGGTAACAGACTTTTAAAAGCACACATGACACTGAATTATTCCTACCACTTTTGCAACTCAGGTGATTCAAGAGTTGCCTTTCTATGACTCAAAAATTCAAATGCAAAATCAAAGTGAGTTAAGAACAATGAGAGATGCCTCCTAAGACTTACCAAGTCTCACCAGTGTGCTTAGGTACATCTATGGTATACAGTGTCACATAATTTCACTTTATTGAATGAAGTCCTCTCAATTTTTAAAAGAATCTACTCTTCAAGTCTGTATATTCTATTTCCATGTGTTTGAATATTCATAGGAGAAAAAAAAGCCTTCAAGAATAAACACTATTTTTTTTAATTTTTTAAACATTTATTTATTTTTGAGAGAGAGAGACAGATGTGAGTGGGGGAGGGTGAGAGAGAGAGGGAGACACATAATCTGAAGCAGACTCCAGGCTGTGAGGTGTCAGCACAGAGCCCATCGTGGGGCTTGAACTCACAAACCGTGAGATCAACACCTGAGCTGAAGTTGGACACTTAACTGACTGAGCCACCCAGATGTCCTAATATACGACACAATTTAATATGTGGTGATGGTTGGTTGGTAAATTACAGGTGATGTGACTTTCTTCCGTGTGTCATTTTTCAGAGGTCATTTGACATTTTGTGATTTTGGAAAACTAATAAAGTTACTTTGAAATGATTTTTACATTTTTATTTGGCGCTAGATATTAGATTTCAAGACAGCGTGACAAATCAAAAACATAAATCCTAACAGTACGGTTAGCAAGCAGAGAGCACGTTCCTCTCTCACATATTATTCCATCTGGCTATCTTCACATCAGTGGTGGTATTATAAGATTCAAGCTGCTGGCCTTGGCATATGCACATGCCACAATTAACTTTAAAAGAGAGTAAGTTAAACTGGCAGTAACAAAGAAAAGCCTTCTTGGTCAATAACACCAGAGAGACCATATTCTAAAATATAATGGGCTAACTGCCCTCACTATAGGTTGGTAAAATCACATCTTAATGTCTTTTTAGGAGCAAGACTTGGCAGACAGAGATTCTTATTCTTTACATAAAACTCAGATAAATAAAAATATGAGCTACCTAAAGGCTTAGAGGCTTCACGCTCTAAAGCACATGATGCAAGAATCAAACGAAAAGGAGCACCTTTACTAATATAATTTCTAGTCTCCTCTTAGGACATTGTACAAACACTCCTGGGAGGGACCCTCTCTCAGACAGGCTAAAATAAATGAAACAGATTATATCTTCTTGAGGAGGGTTTACCCCATCGTGACATGATTTAACAGCATAACTTTATAAACCATTTAAAGTGTGTCTCCACTAAAGTGCATTTCTCTTGTGAAAATGCGGAAGTGTAAAAACCAGTACACAAAACCAGGCTAAGCAATTTTGTATTTTATGTGCACAGTTTCCACCCAAACAATTTAACTTTCCCTTGGTTGCTTGGCTTTGTTTTTCCTTTCACACACGTATTACTGCTATTTTTTGCATGTAGCAAAAATATGCAAACACTTTCACGAAAGGACTTCTTAGAAAATCTGTTTGACAAATATCATGACAAAACTCTTCAATAAGGCCAGCCCTTCCAGAAGTGTGTGCCTGACAAACTATTTTTTCCACAGATGAAAAAGGTGATCATCAGTCTAACTATATTATATGAGAACCAGTCATGATTAAAGACAAAAGCCAAAGCAAACCAGGAAGGGAATTCTAGCTCATTGACATGCGCAAAGCATAAATATTAAGGTCTATTAATTCATTATGCCAACATTTTATAGAAGGATTGCAAGGCAGTAGGTGTGCTCTATTACAGCTCAGAACTGCAGCATCGGGCCAGAAGTGCAATTCGATGACTAAAACAAATTTCTTGCTCAAAACATAAAAATAACGAATTAGAATATAAGACACGATGTTTAAATCCAAAGACTATCTTAGGAAAAAATGTAAACATTTTAAAACATACATCTTCTGTGTCACAATCCACAATAACCAAAGGGACAATAAACAGAGAAAAAACAATGAAGTAAAGTGGCTAAGGATTCACCCAATCTGGCTGGTGACTGTGATTTTCAAAATAAGGATGAAATGACAGCCATTCCCTCCCCACACACACATCACGGAACTTATCTCCCTCATTTCATAATTTAAAAAATTAATCGTTTTGGATGGAATAATTCTTAAATAGATTACTTATTTCCATTCTCTTCAAGAGGACACCTAACAGTAGTTTAACTTTTCTTGACTAGAGCCATGAAAAGTCTAACTTAACAGCTTCTACACAGTAAGAAAATTGTGACAATATGAAGTTTATTTACCACACTTCTATTTAACAAGCCCTATAGAGTGCAATTAGGAGCTCAGGTTAACGAATGTTTCTTATTCTTGCCTTCAACTGTAAAACTGAAATAATATCAATAGAGCCCTTCTAGGTTCGTAAGACTCAGTAGAGCTATCACATGCCAAGTCCTTGGATCGGCGACTGCCTGGCACACTGCGAAGTGCTTCAACAGATATTTATTGTTACTCTGCAGTGGCTAGTTTAAACACAGTTAGATGTTTTGGTCTTTTCTATTTACAGATAGTATCATCTGTGACTTGGGTTGAAAATAGGCACAAATGTAGATTAGTGAGGATGAATCATTATTAGTAATAAAACTCTTACAAAAAATGTACATGACTTTGAACTTCTATTTCTAGGAAGAGCAGGTTATATAATCTGAATACCCCTCTGCAGGTCAGCTCACAAGGCAATGAAAAGAATATGACACCAAGATGGGGGGGAGGGGGCGAAGATGAAGCTCAGTGAGAGGTCATTACTAAATCTGAGGGTGCTTGTCCGCTACAGGCATCTTGTGACTTCAGAAGGGAGTGAGGTTAGAGAAATGCTTTTGGGACTCTAACGGTACCTACAGAACTACGGGGACAAATACCCAAGTCTGAGGATGGCCAAGGGGGACACCTTGGTAAACCCTCCATACTTTTAAGATGAGACCCTAGGAGCCAACACCCCAGGTATAAGGGTGATACCAAAAACATAAGGTGAATCAGTAACTGGCCCCCTTGGAGAAGGATGCCTGCCATTAAATCATGTGACCCTGATTGCTAGAGCCCCGAGCAATTCCTCCCACCCGAAGAACACATAAAATTTCCCTGCAGGAGGGTAACATCATTCCACTTCTCAAATGATTCTGTAACTGTTCATACACAATCTCCAGCACACAAACAAAAAGTAACAAGAATTAGGTACACAGGAGATAAGTAACATGACTAAAAAATAAGTGAAAGCACAGATAATATCATAGACCATGAGGCTCTAGAGAAGGTATTTATGGAGCAAAGAGTTTAAAGATGGCTGATACCGTCAAGGAAATAAAAACAGTATGAAAAGTTTTGTCAGACGAATGGAAACTTAAAAAAACTACAAACTGCTCTGACAACATGAAGTATCAAGGGGGCGGGTTTAATGAATGATTTTCATAACCAGTTGAGGGGAGTGTTAGTGAGTTAGAAGAGCTGAAGAGAATATACAGACTTTAAAGTTCTAATAATTAAACAGAAGCAAAGTATAAAAGAGAACCTATTGTAACCTCCTGTACTGGTAAACTGTCAGTGAAAATATACTCTAAACATATTCTTTAAAGACACAGAAACACATTTCTAGTACCATATAAATTCACTATACAAAGTGATGTATTAGAAAATACATTTAGCCATAAATTTCACCAGGAATAGTAACTTTGTATATTACTGCTACAATAAAACAGTAATTTACCAAAACTGCAACTATCTGCATTACCTAAAAGATTAAAAGTACTTTCAAACGTGTCTACTGGATAAACACAGGAGGTGAGAATAAATTGGGCTATCTTAGTGAGTTCCCACAATGCCCAAGTAGTACTTCTGAACCTTTAGGTTTAAGTTCTAGAGATAGAACATTTCTGGTAAGTCCAATACACACTTCAGGGTGAAAAATAAAATTAGAATTTTATACATAAACACTTCTCAAAGAATCACAGAGAATCAAATTACCAAATAATTAGTTTTTTTTTTCCCTAAATACAATCTTGGGCTATAATCTCATGGGGTTAAGTGAATACTGCAGTATTTGCAGAGAACAAATCCCTCCAAATATTAAAGTAACAACATCAGATTTCCTTTATAAATAACAAGTATTTAAAAATTAATTGGAGAATAATTATTTCATAATCTCAAAAAATCCTGTAAACTCATTAGAAGATTCAGTCGAAGCTTACACAAGTTACAATTTAATGTATTACATGCAAATTGTAGTATACATAAATTGTATGTTAATATTCCTGCCTTTGGACTAGGCGGTTAGAGAAGATTCATAGCATTTCCCTGATTTGCAATTAAGATTGCTAGACACATTAGTATTACAACATGATTACACATTGTCTTTTTTTAAACTCTCTTTCACAATCTCTGTATAATTGCCTCATTATATAAAATGCACTGTTCTCTAAACTAATGAAGCAAATTTGAATTTGTGTGCCTGTGTGATGAAATTCAATGCAAATATTTTTTAAAAACTGAAGTTCAGAAGTAAAACTTAGATATTTGGACACGCTGACTCAATCTTCTTCAAAAGCCTGAAATCGTGAAAATGCCACTGGTCTTTCCAAAATCTGTATAATCACATTCTCTAGTCCATCAATGCAGCTTTTCTTTCCTACCCACACTTTTATTTCTAAGGAATAAAGCACAAGCAGTAATAAACATTTTGTTATTTTAATCAAACAGTGGTTAAATTATTAGTAAAAGCCTTTCAGCCTTAAAAACTGTTCAAAATACTTTGGTAAGATTAGGGTCACAAGGTTAAGGAACAGCATGAAGTCATACAGTTTTCTAGTGAAGTCACAATATAGCTAGCTCAAACAAAGGGCAAAGAATATAAATTTGATAGTACTTTTCTTCAAGAGTTAAGTTTAAGATGTAAGAAAATCAGATTTCCTCTGCACGGGGGGAGTGGAATAAGCATAATGTTGACATTATAAGTTCAGCCAGGAGAATAAACATCATATTGAGAAAATATTAAAAATTCTAATCATTAATTTTAAAAGCAGCTTTTTGTTTGTTTCAAATTTTTATTTAAATTCTAATTAGTTAATATATAGTGTAGCATTGGTTTCAGGAGAATTTAGTGATTCATCACTTACATACAACACCCAGTACCCATCAAAACAAGGGCCCTCCTTAGTGCCCATCACCCATCTAGCCCATCCCCCACCCACCGCCCTCCATCAACCCTCAGTCTGTTCTCTATGGCTAAGTCTCTTAGGGTTTGCTTCCCTCTATGAAAGCAGACTTAATTAAAGTCACTTTGGGATTATTTTTCCAAATGGACCATATTTGTGTATGCTTTGTAGCTACAGTGTGGAATGAGCTTGTGAGTCTCATTAGAGTATTTATAAAAAATAATTTCTGTGAATATTATAAAATGAATAACTGAAATACTATATTCTTTTGTTACTTTAAAAATTTTTTAAACTAAACCAATTTTACAGTTAATGATTCAAGGATATTACCAATCACCTTCAAGGACTTATAACTGATAATTCAGGTACATATTTCCTGTAATGAGAGGTACCTGAAAGACGTATAAAATCATGTACACATTATCAATTAATTTTTCAAAATATGAAAGGTTTGAGGGAACTTTATTTTGAACTATTACAACTTAAATAGCTTAAATTTTAAGCATCCTAAACTTACATAGTTTGAAGTAAACAATCAGCTGATCACATATCAACCTACTGCACACCCAAGCATTTTTTTTTAACGTTTATTTATTTTTGAGACAGAGAGAGACAGAGCATGAATGGGAGAGGGTCAGAGAGAGAGGGAGACACAGAATCTGAAACAGGCTCCAGGCTCCGAGCTGTCAGCACAGACCCCGACGTGGGGCTCGAACTCACGGACCGCAAGATCATGACCTGAGCCGAAGTCAAAAGCTTACCCGACTGGGCCACCCAGGCGCCCCACACCCAAGCATTTTTAATAAAAGATTCTTTCAATAAGTTTAGAAATGTTCCCATGGCACCAACTTAGAAGCCAATTCAAAGTCAAATTAATATGCCAAAAACAATCTCAAACCACGCAAATAATATGAATAAGTAATGAAGCTAAAATTATTAAAGTGGTTTTATGATTTTGAATTCTCTTTCTGCATTCTTATTAAATCTTTATAGACATTTCCTCTTCTGATTTAATAAGACTCTCTGATTCATAAGACAGAGTAATGTTACATACCACAGATAAAAATATGGAGGAGCATACCGTAACGCATGATTCCCTGGTTTTGTTCTAGGGTAATTTAAGTTTGCTTTGACAAGGCTGAATCAATACAAACACGATATCTCCTATAAAAGAAAATCCAACATAGAAAAACAATCCCAAGTGATAAGACTGCCCAGCTAGCAGTCTTGAAAATTTAAGAACTTATAGGAACTCAGTCTGGACTGTGTATATTTGCAGTTTGAAGCAGATCTGAGACAGCATCACTTTGTTTTCCTGGCAGTGGTAGAAGTGCCATTCTTATACTTGAATAACTGGATAATTATGTCCTGAGGGGACTTAAACTATTTTTTTGAATGCTCAATGTTTTCCTATTTTTATTGCTGATGAGAACGGTGAGAAAACCCTTTCTCTTTCCACTGTTTTTTTTTTTTTAACGTTTATTTATTTTTGAGACAGAGAGAGACAGAGCATGAACGGGGGAGGGGCAGAGAGAGAGAGGGAGACACAGAATCCGAAGCAGGCTCCAGGCTCTGAGCAGTCAGCACAGAACCCGACACGGGCTGGAACTCACAGACCGCGAGATCGTGACCTGAGCCCAAGTCGGACACTTAACCGACTGAGCCACCCAGGCACCCCCTTTCCACTTTTTAAAACTGCCAAATGTAAACATATATGTAAACATCAAAGAACAGTAGTAAAATGGGTGATTCTGCACTACAATCCTACCTGCACTTTCCTTCCTGCCTCCTCTCTCTTCCCATCATCTTCTTCCTTTCCCTTGGAGTTAAGCACCATCTTGAATTTGTAGTAACCACTCCCTTTTTTTTTTCCTTTACCCTTTTTCCAGCAATGCAGCTATCTCTAAATAACATATTTTTTCCCACTTTCCCAGTTTTGAGACTTAATTAAGTGGGACAAGGCTACAGCCTTCTTTTCAGACTTGCTTCTTTTGCTCAAGATTATGTTTTTGACATATTCATCCTTGTTGGTGTCAGTAGCTGAAGTCATTCATTTTCCCAAGTGTATGGTGTGTGTGTGTGTGTGTGTGTGTGTGTGTGTGTGTGTGTGTGTGTGTGTCTACACATACACACGTACATATACATATTTTTTATAGGCAATCCTTTCTATTAGATGGTTATTTGAGTTATTTCCAGTTTGAAACTCTTATCAAGGTGTTGCTGTGAATAATCTTGTGACTTGTGCTACACCTGAACACGTTCTTCCCTGAGCAAGCGTGTAGGGGCGAGGTTGCTGGGATGTAGGCAAAGCACAAACTAAGGCACACACAATATACCGTACTTGGGACGGCGCACTCCCACCAGCTGTGTGTGACTTCCCGCTGCTCCAGATCCTCACCAATGTGATAGTGTCAGAGCTTCAAAGTTGTGCCAAACTAGTAGGTAGAAATGCTACAGGATGGTGCTACCGATATACAGTCATCCCGTTACTCGTGAGGTTAACCAAAGATACTTTTAATGGTTAAATGTGTTGCAAAAAACCCTCCTAGTTTGTGGTTATCTTTTTACTCTTTTTAGGTGTTATTTGATAAGCAGGAAGGTTTTAACTTCAGTGTAGAAAAATTTACACCTATTTTCCTGTATGATTTGATAAGTTTTGACTTGACTAGTTTACAAAAAAAAAAAATGTTCCTTATGCTGAGTTAAAAACTCCCAAATTATAAATTTAAGACCTTATAGTGTGGCCCTTCACATTTAACCCAGGTGGAATTATATTCTGTACAGCTTCGTGAAGTAGAGATCCAGTTTTAATACTTTTGTCCACATGGATAAACAGTTGTCCTCCAACCTTTGATGGAATAGCCCATTCTTTCCCCACAAATCAATTTCACCTTCGTCATGTATCAAGTCCCTCTTTTCTCCGACACACTACAGAATTATTAAGACATGTTCAGTTTTGAATTCCTATGATTTGGCTTCGTAGAATCCCTTAGGATTACTGGGTCTGAGAACTGATTGATGTCTTTTACTGTTCCAGAAAAAAAAAAAATGCCCTGTTTTGCATTCCCTCTGTAACTCCATGTGAAACCCCAACTGAGCATATATTTTCCTACTCTGTCTTCCATTCCTCCCACACATTTTATACTTTACATTATCTTATTCATATTTCCACATTTTTAATTCTCTGGACCTGATAATGGGTAATTTCTTCAGCTTTAAATTTCAGTATACTAATTTTTCCTTCAGCTCTGTCTAATCTGCTTTTAAATTCATCTACCGGCCATTTTCTTAAGTATTATGTTGATTACTTAGGGGTTCTCTGGTTCTTTTTCACATCTTCTGTTCCTGTGTCGTGTTTTTAAGCTTCTTCTTTATTTTCTTACTTATATTAAACATTGTCATTTTGATTCTGTCTGAAAATTTTGATAATCTGATAACACTTCACTGTTTTCTTAGCTATTGTTCCCACTGGTTCTTACCTATAATACTTTGATTTCTTTCATGAACGTGTGGGTTTAGGGTTATTTTTTTGTGGGGGAGGTGAGGGGTTGTTTTATTTTGTTTTTAGTATTAGTCACTCAGTCCCCAGATACAGATATCCATATATTCAAATACAGATATATCCAAAGATATGGATATTCTTTGCAAGAGGGATTGAAGTTGACTTCCTCCAGAAAGAAGTAATGTTTCCTAGTTTCCTACTATCACTTCTCATGACAGAGCAATTAATTTAAATTCCTCACTGAAATTTTCTCAATCTACACATGCAACATTATTGGCACATTTTTTCTTTCCTAATAGTTCAGTGAGGTGCTTAGTAGTTTTTAGAAATCTTAAAGAGTGTTAAATATTTTAAAAATATTTTTAACACAGCATTTTAATAATTTTAGTCAGAAGGACACTCATAATATCTAATTTGCCCTAACTCCAGGAATAGGATTGTACCACATTTTGAAGCTTTCTTTTTCTCTATTTATTTTAAACTCACATTTGGTGAGCTGTTATAAAAGGGCTGCCTTACATTCATGGTTACTTCTCCAAATACATGATTTCTGGTTTCTAAGAAGTCACAGTAACAATACTTCTGGGATCCACTGGGTCTGGGAAAGACTAGAGGTGGGTGATCTCATCCATTCTTAGAGGTAGACGTTAGACTGCAGAGAGGCATCAGTACCAAAAAGAGTACAACATACCAGGAGCTACATTTCCCACCACTATTAAATTTTCTTAGTTATTGGGCTCCAACCTTCAAGCTCTGCTACATTAAAAACACGCACAGGTAACCCTGAGTGCTGAGGTTTTATAAGGAACACTTACCTGTACACTACCCAAAGTAAGTGTTCAGGTCCTCCATTTTCTTCTGAGGATTATGTCTGAGACCCTGATTCCCACCACCATCTTTGCTTGGTGTTGGTGAGTTGGTAACTGACAATGAGTGTTTCTTTAGTCTGTCTTTAGCTCTTTGTTTTCTCCATGGCAATTAGCCTTTCATACACCTTTTCCTTTTTTGGATCTTACTCCATTTGTTCTTTTGCTGGTGTTCTATGAGTTTTTTTTCTAGTTAAGCCTCATCCTCCTTACTTGTCTAAATCTGTAGGACACATAAGTAGAATTCAAAAGGGAATTTCTTGCCCCCTTCAGTTAAAGGCATGCTACTACTCAAACCACATTGTAGAGAAGGTTACCTGAATTGGTCTTCCATCAGGTGTCAGCACCTCTTCTGAAAGTTCCATCATCTTCAGGGCCATGAGAGCAATGGGCTTTGCATGGCAGAGGCTTTTCCTATGGAGTCCTGCAGCAACACAGTATGCATCACCTATTGTTTCCACCTGCAGCAATCAGACAAACCAAATGCAAACATATGATAATGAGCCAGAAGAGAAATGATGAGTTATCTGCAATCACAAATGTTGCTGAAAACATGTCAGCAAAACATCAATAAATTAAGCAATTAGACAACAGAGTGTAATCACAGCAGAGTTTGCAAACAGCCACTGTCGAATACTGACATCTCACTCCAGGGCTGTTCATCAATGTAATCACCATAGATGATCACTGAAATTGGGGAAAACTGGAACATAAAACAATTATCCTCCACAAAAACAGAACTGCCAGTATTTTGTGTGAACAATTTTCAAATAATGACCTTTTACAAAGCTATCCTCTTGTCTCCTTCAACCTTTCAATATTATTTATATCTGGGAGATGAGAAACTGATGTACAAAAACCCATCCATAACCCTACAATTAAAGAGGTAACAGGCACTGTCAGAGTCTTTTCAGACCCTATTCTAATTTTATTGTCAGGATCCATTCTGAATAGACATTGCTTTTGTTAAATCTCCTAAGTATTTACCCCAGGTTAAAATTCTTAAATTTCTAAGGCATATAGCATGATACATAACTTATGTTCAGAGGAAAGTTCTCTAATTATCCAAAGTATATGGTGGTATACTTTGGATAATTTGCAAATGATATATCTGACAAGGGGTCAATATCCAAAAACTATAAAAAACTCCTATAACTCAACACTAAAGAAACCAAATAATCCAGTTAAAAACTGGGCAGAGGACCAGAATAGACACTTTTCCAAGGAAGACATACAGATGATCAAGAGACACATGAAAAGATGCTCAACATCACTAACAATCAGGGAAATCCAAATCAAAACCACAATGAGATATCACCTTACACCCATCCGGGCTAAAATTGAAAAGACAAGAAGTAACAAGTATTGGTGAGGATGTAGAGAAAAAGAAGGTGGGTGGTGCAGCCATTGTGGAAAAGAGTATGGAAAAAGTATAATACTTTTTTAAAGAAACAGTTGCTCAAAACATTAAAAATAGACATGCCATATGATCCAATAATTCCATTATTCAGTATTTACTGAAGGAAAATAAAAACATGAACTAGAAAAGGTATATGCATCTCTATGTTTACTGCAGCATTATTTACAATAGCCAAGACCCAAAAGCTACCTAAGGGTCCATCAACAGACAAACAGATAAAAAAAGATGAAATTGTGCCATTTGAGACAAGATAGATGGACATAGGAGGTATTATTCCAAGTGAGATAAGTCAATCAGAGAAAGACAAAGACCATGTGAGTCCACTCATAAATGTAATCTTAATAAACAAACAAAAAGCAGAATCAGAACTATAAATACAGAGAACTGATGGTTACCAGAGGAGAGGGGGATGGAGGTGTTGCCAAAATGGATGAAGGGGAGAGGGAGATAGAAGTTTCCAGTTATGGAATAAGTCAAGGGAGTAAAAAGAGCGTAAGGTATATAGTCAATGATATTGTAATAGCGATGTAATGGGACAAGTGATGGTGAGCACAGCATAATGTATAAACTTGACCAATCACTAAGTTGAACACCTACAACTAATCTAACATTGTGTGTCAACCATTCTCAAATTAAAAAAGTATATGGAGATGGGGCGCCTGGGTGGCTCAATCAGTTGAGCGTCCGACTTCGGCTCAGGTCATGATCTCACAGTCCATGAGTTTGAGCCCCGCATCAGGCTCTGTGCTGACAGCTCGGAGCCTAGAGCCTGCTTCAGATTCTGTGTCTCCCCTTCTCTCTGCCCCTCCCCTACTCATGCTCTCTCTCTGTCTCAAAAATAAATAAAAACATTTTTAAAAAGTATATGGAGGTAAACTCCTCAATAGTTCTAACATTTTAATTAGAGGAAAGTGACAAAATATTATGTTAAATGTCCAATTCCAATATCACCTTTTCTATGAATCCCTCCATGGTCTCTCCATTGGTTCTTAGTACAACTAACCATTCCTTCTGTTTCCACAGCACTTCCCACACCTCTTTGCTATGGCTTACATCATAGGTTATGATCAAGATGTATCCCCAACTCTGATGGCAGCTCTTTAAGAATGGGTCCATGTTGGGGCGCCTGGGTGGCTCAGTCGGTTAAGCCTCCGACTTCAGCTCAGGTCACGATCTCACGGTCCGTGAGTTCGAGCCCCGTGTCGGGCTCTGGGCTGATGGCTCAGAGCCTGGAGCCTGCTTCCGATTCTGTGTCTCCCTCTCTCTCTGCCCCTCCCCCGTTCATGCTCTGTCTCTCTCTGTCTCAAAAATAAATAAACGTTAAAAAAAAATTTTTTTTAAACAGAAAAAAAAGAATGGGTCCATGTTTTCTTCATCTCTGTATTCCTAATGCTTATAGTGGTTTCTAAAATATAGCTACTTAATAAATATATACCAAATGAATAAACAAAAAAATCATGTTTAACATGATTTATCCATGTTTATCCATGTTTATCATGATTATAATAAATCATTCTAATAGTGTTTTCATATTCACTGCTCATTTCATGAGTGCCACATAGATGTGTATAGAAAAAAAATTGCCTCTGAATGATTGGAGATGCTTCTATCATAAATTACCAAAACTTATAAAATATGCTATTAGTTAAGATATAATAGCCATAATTAGATTTTGTGTGAGTGCATTCTAACAATAGGGTATTAAAAAATGTACTGCATAAAATCTGTTGGCACTTATTTAGGGAATATAATGAGAAGAGTTAAGCTCATGAGACGAGAAATGCCAAAACGATCACTTGATCACCAAAATCTTCTCAGAAAATATGCATCTAAAGTTACTCCCAATACCCTAGACCTATCATGAAGTTCAACATTTTCACCTGTTTTCTTGTGCCAGAGAAATGGAAATAAAATCATATGGTGAGAAAAGAAAGACAATCCATTGTGAGTTGGGAAAGGTTATACTCCAAGGACTGAAATATACTTCCCCCAAAGAATTCCCACTGAGAAAGACATCCAGTAAATAATGAATGTCTAATATGTGTCAGTTTACCATTTCCCCCTGAAAACACAATGTCCTCTGCTAATTCTATTTATTTCATCTTTTTGAACTTCTATATACTTTTTTTAAGTTTTTATATAAATTCCAGTTAACAAACAGTGTAATATTAGTTTCAGGTGTACGATATAGTGATTCAACACTTTCATACAACACCCAGTGCCCATCACAAGCGTACTCCTTCATCCCTGTCACCTATTTCACTGATCCCCCCACTCACCCCCCACTTTGGTAACCATCAGTGTATTCTCTGCAGTTAAGAGTGTGTTTCTTGGTTTGCTTCTCTCTCTTTTTCCCCTTGGCTTACTTGTTTGTTTCTTAAATCCCACATGAGTGAAATCATATGGTATTTGTCTTTCTCTAACTGACTGACTTTTCTTAGCATTATACCCCCTAGCTCCAACCATATCATTGCAAATGGCAAGATTTCATTCTTTTTTATAGCTGAGAAATATTCCATTCTATGTATATACCACATGTTGTGAGCCATGAACTTTGAAACTAAATTCTGATTTTCAGATATCAGAACACATAGGCAGTAAACTATTTATACAAACTGAATTGCTTTACAGTGAACTGTGAACATGCATGTTCCTGAAGCATTATCTCTTCTTGAAATCCCTATCCTCCTCTTCTTCATCAGCCATCATCTTCATTATCTTTCAGCTAAAGTTGAATGAGTTCCACTAAATGTGTATTCCTAGAATTTGTACCATAACAATACAGATTAGTTCTATGTTGCACTTTTTCTTTTAGCTGTGTGTAATGTAGTATGGATATGGACCAGTTGCCAATGGATATGACACAGAATTCTAAGAAAGTACAAGATAAATGTGTACACAATATAACAAATTCACATGAAAATCTATACATGATCATGTAAGCTTTTATAGTATTTAGTTTCCAAATATTTGAAGTCTGTTTACCTGTCAGAAACAATAGGATCAAGAATTAGGCAAGGGACATTGGGTGGCTCAGTTGCTTAAGTGTCTGACTCTTGATTTTGGTTGAGGTCATGATCTCACCAATCATGAGTTCCAGCCCTGTGTTGGGCTTGGAGCTAATGGCAATGAGCCTGCTTGGGATTCTCTCTGTCTCTCCCTCTCTCTCCCTCTCCCTCCCTCCCTGCCCCCTCTTGCTCGTGCTCTCTCTCTCTCAAAATAAATAAATAAACTGAAAAAAACTAGGCAAGAAATAGACATCAAAAAACAATGGCCTTTATCAAGTTGTGCAACTCACAATTATTCATAAACATCCAACATATAGAAAAATCATCATGCTAGGCTAGATTATGTTGCATTAACAATACAACTTCAAAATCTGAATGCCCCAAAATAACAAAGGCTTATTTTTGATTCATGCTACAAATTCATGTGAGTTAAGGGATTGGAGGAGAGGGGAGAAACGTGTGCTGTGTCTCTCTACTCTAGGACAAAAGCTAATAGAACCTCCCCACCTGGTGCTGGTTGCCATGGCATAGATAAAGAGGTTCTGACAAACCGTACACTAGCCATTACAGCTTTGTCCCAGATGTGACATATAGAGCTTCTCAAGATTCATCCACCAAAGCAAGTCACATGACCATGATCAGTGCAAAGGCGATGGGAAAATTCAACCACCCTTCTGCCCAGACACGAGTCAGAAATATTTGGTGAGTAGTACTTGTATGCACATGAATGAATAGGTAATAGCTTAAAAGTTTTCAAATACTTAGATGTCTGGAAACTGCAGGTAATATATCTGTAAGATGTTTTTTTTTTCTTTCCTTACAGATATATTCAGCATCTTAACCTAAAAATCTTGGTCTAAATGCTACCACCTTAGCCATGCATCTTTCCATGAAAGTTCTATTCTTCTCTCCCTTCATCTAATTCTGATCTACGCAAGTTTAGCAGAATTAAGTATATATGCAAATTTTAATGGGTTCCCTCTAAAAACATTAGTCAATTTTGCTTCACGGGAGCAGAAAAAGGGAAAACATTATATATCAATTACATTTGCTCCTAAGGATGTTTCCTTGAGTTAAACCAGATAAACAAGTGGAAATTGTAAACTTTCAAAAAAAAAAATGCCTGTAAAGTTGACTATGTTCTGAATTCCTTTACACTTGCCTTGGTGTTTTTTACATACAATTTTAAATACAACAAACTACCTAAAGTAGTGCATTTCATTTATTTTTGACATCTCTGACCTGTTCTTGAATGGTACTAGATAAGAATAAATATGGCTAAACTACTCATGGAGGTGGAAAAGACCGCTCACATCCTTTTCTGAACATAGGAGGCTTCTGCACTAAAATTATTATGTATGACTATTGCCTCACATATTATTATAGATGCTTTTATCAAACTAAAACAATTTACCCATCTCTGTATATCATCTGTTCAACCCTTGATAGTAAAAACCCTCACATTATCCCAGAAATAAAGGAGGTGTAGAAATAAAGGAGTGCACAGAGCTGTGCACTCTTCCTTTTTATTTATGTTATTTTAGTTAAAATTTTTTTTTAATGTTTATTTATTTTTGAGAGAGAGACACACAGAGTCAGAGCCTGAGTGGGATAGGGTCAGAGAGAGAGGGAGACAAAGAATCTGAAGCAGGCGCCAGGCTCCAAGCTGTCAGCACAGAGCCTGATGCAGGGCTCAAACTCACGAACTGTGAGGTCATGACCTGAGCCAAAGTTGGACACCCAACCGACTGAGCCACCCAGGCGCCCCAATGTTATTTTAGTTTTAAAGTAATCATTTAAAAGAGTTTATTTTAGTTCTTAATAGGATCTCACTCCTGTAACATTCTTCTCCATCCCCTCCAGGCTAATGCTCAAGAAATATC
This sequence comes from Panthera tigris, assembly GCF_018350195.1. Lineage (NCBI taxonomy): Eukaryota > Metazoa > Chordata > Mammalia > Carnivora > Felidae > Panthera > Panthera tigris. The sequence continues at coordinate 5,601,981 of NC_056669.1, forward strand.
TACAAGGTTTCTTAGAAATTTGGGCACAGTAAGGAGAAAGGAGTTTGTGTGTGTCATGGGGAAGGGTAGTGGTGGTGATATTGGCCTAGGATTAGCCTAAAAGAATACTGTGGTATAACAGGGCAATGAATAATCCCTGTCCCACGGATTCACATCCACCTCAGTCCTTCAATCCCACAATCCTTGGTCTGTCTTCTTTTGAACTTTAGGACTTGTAAAAGAAAGCTTGTGGAGTGGGGGGAGGGGGCATAAAAATAGAGGGTCAGAGAGCTCTGGCAGCCTATTTTACTGGACAACCTCCCTCTCTCCTTCTAGGTATCATCAAGAGGAGAACAAAATTGGAAAGTCTGCTTTCTAATTGTTTTGCTTTCTGGTTTTGGTCCCTCAAGTCATTAAAAACAGAAAGAGGAGAGAAAAGTTGAGAGAGGCACAGAAAGGAGAAGAGAGATGTTGGAATGAGTTGGAGGCAGATGAAGTCTACAAATGAATATGTCTTTTCTCTCCTGGAATCTCACAGAGCACTTTGTCACCTGGTCATGATCAGGTAGGCAAAAGGGGGCTGAGAAACATGCCACACTCTGCATGAGCTCATTGACTGTGGCTAAGAACACGTGATTCCCAGAAAGGACACCCTATTCACCCTTGTTGAGAGGATAGAGCCACACCTGCCAGCCTAATCACCTCTCTGACATCAGGTATGGTTCCTGAGTGACAATGAAAGGAAGGGAGGTGGAAGAGGGTTCCAGTGGTTGGTAGGGAGCCTGAGTCCACAGGTGGTTCTGAAGGTCCCTGTCACCTAGAAACCAAAAAATGGGGTCGCTGGTGCTCTGGACACAGATTATCCAAAAGACTGACTAGAAAAGGTAGAACATGGCACAGGCCTTCATGAAGACTTATCAGTAGCAAAAAAGCTACTGGAAAGTTTTGGATTTGGGTAGATTTAGAGGTCCCTTACTTTTATCCTTTACCTCATACAAGTTCAGCAGCTCTCCACTGTTTATGTCCCTGTTTCCAGATACTCAGCAGGGTGGGTGACATGGGCTCCTGGCCAAAGATGAAAATTCAGGTGTTGATGGCCAAGCACAGGTCTTGGGGCCATGGCGTTATCCACTGGAAGATGAGCAACTTGCCAGACATTAAACATGAACCTAGATTTTCATTGTTCTTGTGGTTGTGGGGCTTGAAGATACAATGATCCTCTTCCAATATGACTGTTAAGTATCTATATCAGAAGCAGGCAGGAAGGCCTTGACACAAAGATTCAAGCAATGGAGATAAAGGCAGTGCTGTCTTTAGTATCATTTCCTTGGCTTAGACAGATGATGGCCATGTCCACAAAAGCTACATTAATGATGATGACAGCACTGATGGGAGCACAGAGACCAGCACATGCACAACACCATAGTTGCCCAAACAGAGGTCCGACTAATGATGGCAGGTAATCTGGGGCGAGAACAATTTCCAAAGGCAGGCGTTAACCACATGAGTACCCAAAGAGCTTGAGTATCTCCATGGACTGCCCTGCTGAATGTGGTCTGATTTCCCTTCACAGGGTAGTTACTCCTGTACGAACTGGGCTATAGTTCCCCATTAGTAATAACAATTGTTTTGTCAGATTCTGGGAGGCTGTGGTCTGAGGCAGTGATGAAGGTGAAGAAGCTACAGGTGATGTCCTGCTCCTGTAGATGAAGGGTGGGGTCGGAGGTGGGCAAATGGTGCTGATCCTATGTATCAAATGGAAAGAAATGACACCTGTCCAGAAGATATGACCTCATCATACTCTTTAATGATCGCCTTGTTTCTACAGTAAGAGTTTGTCCAAAAGAAGACCCTGAACTTGTAGCCTGTCCTGGGATGTCTGAACTCTTTCACCCTAATTGGTATAAACCTTAGCAAATCTGCATTGGAGCTCTTAAGTGTTAGGTGGGGGTTGGCTCAAAAGGCGAGGTCCCACAAGGCGGGTATATTTTGGTTGATGAAACTTGTGCCCTCACCCAAGTGCCGCTGCATTTACCCCAACTTGGGATTCAGGTGGAGAAGGCTCTGCCAACCTGAGCATCCATGGTCTCTAACTCCACACTCAAGAAAGTCTCCCTGAAGAGATCATGTTCAGGGCTCAAGGTACCCCCACTTCCTTTACCTCCACCACTTTATTCTCCTGAACCATCTCTCATCTGAACATCCCTTCCTCATCTTCTCCTCTACCTCCTCATTCATTTTTCTTCTCCAGGATTCCAATCTCTTCACTGGCTCTTCATCCACTACTTCCTTCTGCTGCCACTGAGAGAGAAGGTGGCACACTCTTCAGTCATCACCTGAGATCTCTATGACACCATGAACCAGATCTCTGTAGGCATTCCACCTGGCATTACCAGGGTGTGAAAGTAGATCACTCACCAGTAACAGAGGTACGGGAGAAAACTGAGGCTTCACAGGTGATGGCTGGCAGAATGCAGCAGCCTGGATATGGCCACACCCTGCCACCTTAACTCTAAAGGAGGGGACACCACTGAGGACACCAGTTCCTGGGATTAGACAGAACAGTAACAACTGAGCACGAAGGGCCTCTATCTCCCACAGGGGGACCAAGAAGCAGCCTCCACCTCCTTAGCACATTCATTTTCATCAGACGCTATGTTGGGAATCCACCTCCACATATTTATCCCCTTCCTATAAAACGATTACCAGAAAGCAAAATTGTTACCCTGTCCTTTTTAATTTTTTTTCAGATCATCTTATAGTCAATCCAATATTAGCACTTTCATCATAGGTCCTATTTTATGATGTCAAAGGCTGATATTCTGGAAATAATTTTGATGTTTTAATGAGTTAATGTTGCAAAGGCTAGTGCTCCATGCTGGTCCTTATGTGGTCATTGGCAATAAGAACGAAGGTGTGATGGGTCATTAAAATAACGTCCTATTACTTCTAACTTTCTATGGATGTTACCTCTTGTCACACAGGAACTGAAAGTTCTCACTTGGCATTGTCATTAACTGGAACTTCAGAGAGAGGAGTCTCTGTACACAAACACTGACTCTTTGCACAGTCTCAGGAAAATAAAAGTTCGCGCTCCTAAAGTCAGCTCCCATTTTTACCCCTGGACTGTTTTCCCCACTACAGCTTTAAAATTCACAGCCTGATTACCCCCAGACATCCTGAATCAGCAAATGGGTTGAAACCAGGTTTACTGACTCTTTTTTAAAGGCCTTGAAAACCACACAGAGGTGCTCATTATTTTGAAAGGAGGTGTCTCATAAAGAAGAGGAACTATTTCTACCTCACTGGGTACACAGCTTGGAGGGCATGTTCCTAACACTACAAACTAGACAGACAAAGTCTATCTTAAGAGGCAGCCCTCACTTTCAAGTTTTCTTTCCCTACTTCTGAGTGCGTAACTGGCATACAAATACCCAATGGATAAATTTCTCTCTTTAGCATGGTATTACATTGGTGTTGGGAGTGTGTGTGTGTGTGTGTGTGTGTGTGTGTGTGTGTGTGCATGCGCGTGCACGCACATGTTTATATTCTCCTCCTACTAGATATGTACTTTACTTTTTATATGCCTGGATCCTAGCACAGTAGCAGGATCGTTTTTATGAGTTTTACTGAATGCTTTAAATTGTGTCTGATTTCTACAGGTTGGAATTGTAAAGTTTTCCAACTCAAAACTCAGGACCACCTACATAAAAATCACCCAGAGGGTACTTGTTAAAAATCAGACCCCAAAGGTCCCACACCTAGATCTACTAAATCAAAATATAGGTATAAGGCCCAGCCATCTACATTTTTACATGTTCTCAGGTATATTTGTGATTTTCGAAGTTGAAGGACTTCTCTTATATTACATGAACTAACAACACTACAATATTTACCCAGATATTCACCTTTTCTTTAAGACCCAAGGAGAAGAAAAGAAAAAGAAAAAAGAAAAGAAAGAAAAGTACTCCTACCCTTGAACTCCAGTCATTCCCATATACTCCTTCTTGGTCTTCCACCCTATCCCATAGGGCAATAAACTTCTGCAAAGATTTCCTTGTCAGAACTTTCAACAAGTCCTAGCCCAGGCATCACCCCAGCCCCCCCAACACACACCCAAAATGCTGAGGGTCATTTTGCACAATAGGTATTCAATGATCCAAAGCAAGTTTGCTAAGTTCAATTAATGGCTGTATAATCGCTTAGCAATTCAAATGGAAACTACTTTAAGGATTTACTGATAAAGCTACTTAAAAACCCCTCATTCTTTAAAAAAAAAAATCTGTCTAATTACACTCATTTTGGTTGACGTTTCTGACCCAAATACTACTTCTTTTAAGGATGTCTCTACAGTGCTCAGCTGATACAGCACTGGAAAAGAGGTCATGGATATAAATAGAACAGTGATTTGGCCTGGTAACTACTCCCAAATGAGGGAAAATAGATTCCAAATGACTGCCTATCAAATAAAGCTCTTCTGGTAATATGCTCAGTAGATCTAACAATATAAACTCCAGTTTCTTCCCAGGAATCTCAACCATGTGGAAAATGCTGCTGTCAAGCCCCAGGTTATTTACCATAAAAGTTATTGAATACCGGGTCACGTGAAAAAAGAAAAATATATTGAAACATGCAGTCAAAATTTCTTTCTAAATCTTCAAGTTAGATGTGGGCAACTGAAAATTTCTTTCTGCTGTCCAGCAGGCTATCCTGTAGGATCATCAATGATAGGGCTCCAACTCTCCACTTTCATCCCCCACTACCACTTTTACTCTATGCGCCAATCAAAATGAAGAACACAAAGTTCTTTGCCAACTTCCCATATCTCCCACCACCATGTTTATACTCAGAGTTACTGCTCTACTTGAAATCATCAACTATTTACTCTTTGTAAAATAATTACTGAGTCTATCACTTTCAAGAGAAGTTTTCCAGGGATTCCTGATTTGCCAGAACTTTAAACATTGCCCCTAAAAATCAGTGAATGTCTGCTATATTTTCAGTAAACACATAATGAGTGTAAAATTAAGTGAATTAATGTCACAAAAGTGAATAATTTCAAGACTTATGATAATGCTACAGTAATCAAGACCTTGTGATACTAGTGAAGGAACAGACAAATATATTAGTGGCACAGAACAGAGAACCCAGATGTAGATTCTCAGAAATACAGTCAACTGATCTTTGACAAATAATGAAAGGCTGGGCACCTGAGTGGCTCAACTGGTCAAGTGTACCACTCTTGACTTCTTAGCTCAGGTCTGACTCTTGACTTCAGCTCAGGTCATGATATCATGGTTCATGAGTCTGAGCCTCACATCAGGCTCTGTACTGACCGTGTGGTGGAGCCTGTTTCCGAAATGGTCTCTCCCTCCCTCTCTGCCCCTCCCCCGAGCATGCTGTGCTAGCTCTCACACACACAAAATAAACAAGCAAACAAAAAAGAAGCAATGACAACAAAGTGGAGCAAAGAAAGCTTCTTTAACAAATGATACTGGAACGAGTAGATATCCACATGCAAAAGAATGAATCTAGACAGAGACCTTACACCCTTCACAAAAATTAACTAGAAATGGCTCACAGACCTAAATGGAAAATGGAAAACTATAAAACTACTGTAAGAAGAAAACCTAGATGACCTTGGGATATGGTGATGCCTTTTTACATACAATACTGAAGACAAGATCTATGATAGAAATAACTGATACACTGGACTTCATTAAAATTAAAACCTTCTCTACAAAAGACAGTATCAAGAGAATGAGAAGACAAGACAAAGACTGGGAGAAAATATTTGCAAAAGACACATCTGATAAAAGAACTCTTATCCAAAATATAGAGAGAGCTCTTAAAATTCACCAGTAAGAAAATAACCCGATTGAAAAATGGGCCAAACACCTTAATAGACATCTCACCAAAGATATACAGATAGCAAATAAGTATATGAAAAGATGCATCACATCCTATAGCATCAGAGAAATGATAAATTAGATAAATGAACAAATAAACACGGTCCATATAAACAATGGAATATTATTCAGCACTAAAACAAAATGAACTATCAAACCGTGATAAGACCTGGAGACTTAAATGCATATTAGTAAGTAAAAGAAACCAATCTGAAAAGGCATCATACTTTATGATTCCAACTATACGACACTGTGGAAAAGGTAACACTATGGAGATAGCAAAAAGACTAGTAATTGACAGTGACTGGTGAGTGAGGAGGGGGATGACTAGGGATAGAATTTTTCAGGCATTGAAAATACTCTGTATATTAGAATGATGAACATATGTTGTTATACATTTAATCAAACCCATAGAATGTGCAATACAAGAGTGAATCCTAAAGCAAACTATGGACTTGAGGTGTTTATAATGTATCAATGTGAGTTCATCCTTGGTAAAAAATCATTCTGGTGAATGATGCTGACTGGGTAAAGCTACGGGGCCAGCAAGTATATGGGAAATTTCGGTACCTTACTCTCCATTTTATTGTAAACATAAAACTGCTCTAAAAATATTAAGTCTTCTTTTAAGAAGTGCATGGTGAAGCCAAATAAGCAAATCAAATGAAACTGTTTCATTACAGATTTGTTTCTTGAAGCAAGATTATCTAATCTCCAAAAATTCTAATAGCTTCAGGTATCAATATAATTACTATCTTTTATCCTTCCAGATTAAGCTTTCCACAACCCCTCTTCCATGAGTTAAATGTGTCACATGCCTCCAAGTCCATATCCATGCTCTATCTTTGCCTTCCACACCCCCTCTTCCAGGAGTTAAATGTGTCACATGCCTCCAAGTCCATTTCCATGCTCTATCTTTGCTGATCCTTTAAATCCTTCAGTAGAAAGTGATCTTTGCTTCTTAAAGAAATGCAATAAAACTTGGCCGCGGCATGGCACGTTGTACACCACAGTCACTCGTGTTTGTACTTTGTTATCATCCTGTCTAGATTACTAGGCCACTTGCTTTTGCAAGCAAGGATAGTATCTAAGTTATCTTTTTAAGTCCTGCAGGGGTTAATAGAGCGCTAGAATAGTAACGCTTAGAGAATTATGACTGAGTCAAACTGTATTATAAACATCTCTATCAAGAGCTAGGTCAATATAGATAATATATAAACTACTTTCAAAATCAAAGTCATCGTTAACAATCAACTCACGATGAGCCTACCTAATGCCAAATCAAGAACATATTCAGATCAGCAGGTGATTTGCATGAATGGAAGTATTTCCATTAAGTAGACAAAATTAACTGCTTCCTTCTGGTTTCCATCAATGACTCAAGCCTCTGATACACACCTGCCAGCCCAGGTAATGCTACCATCATTTCTCACTTGAATGATGGCGATAATATCCTTATGTTCTGCTTTTGCTCTGAAGATCTATGCCCACGCCACTGAGAAAGTGATTTTGTTAATTCTTTATTTTTTTAATGATTTCAGGAATAGAATTTACTGATTCATCACTTACATAGGACACCCAGTGCTCATCGCAAGTACCCTCCTTAATGCCCATCACCCATCTAGCCCGGCCCCGCCCACCTTCCTCCAGCAACCCTCAGTTCTTTCTCTGTATGTAATAGTCTCTCATGGTTTGCCTGCCTCTCTGTTTTTATTTCTTTTTTTTGCTTCCCTTCCCTTATGTTCATCTGTTGTGTTTCTTAAATTCCACATATGAATGAAATTATATGATATTTGTCTTTCTCTGACAGACTTATTTCATTTAGCATAATACATCCTAGTTTCATCCACAATGTCACAAAAGGCAAGATTCCGTTCTTTTTGATGTCTAAGCAATATTTCATTGAATATATATACCACAGCTTCCTTATCCATTCATCTGTCAATGGACACTTGGGCTTTTTCCATATTTTGGCTATTGTCAATACCGCTGCTATAAACATTGGGGTACATGTGTCCCTTTGAATCAGCATTTTTATATCCTTTGGATAAATACCTAGTAGTGCAATTGCTGGGTCATAATGTAGTTCTATTTTTAATTTTTTGAGAAACCTCCATACTGTTTTCCAGAATGGCTGCACCAGTTTGAATTCCCACCAACAGTGCATGAGTGTTCTCCTTTGTCCATATCCTCACCAACATCTGTTGTTGTGTTAATTTTAGTTTCTGTGACAGGTGTGAGGTGGTATCTCACTGTGGTTTTGATTGGCATTTCCCTGATGATGAATGATGCTGAGCATTTTTCATGTGTCTATTTCATGTGACATCTATCTGGATGTCTTCTTTGGAAAAGAATCTATTCATGTCTCCTGCCCATTTTTCACTGATTGATATGATAAAGTGATTTTGATGAAGCAAATCTACTTGTGTCACTCCTCTATCCAAAATCCTTCCATGACTTCACTTTGATCCTATGATTAAGACCAAATTCTTTAAAAAGGCTAAAACACCAGGTTCTAGCTCCTACCTATCTTTACCTTGTGCTACTCTTCCATTATTTCAGTTTGACCACAGTGATCTTCATTTACTTGTTCCAACTTAATCATGTTCCTTTCTGACTCACAGCCTTTGCGGATCCTGACTCCCCCCCCCCCCCGACCCCCCGCGTACAATCCTCTGTTTCCACCATCCTTCCTACCTGGTTAGCTCCTCCTCATCCTTAGATCTCTACTTTAAGGTCACCTCCTCATGGATGCCTTCCTGAACTCCTAGGCTAAAGTGGATGTCTCTATCACAGGCTCTCATAGCACCATTTAATTTTTTCTCATTTTGTAGTAGTTTATAATTATGTATTTTTTTGAGAAGTGATTCTCTGCCATCCTCACTAGACTATGAACTCCATGAAGGCAGGTATCATGTCCATTTTGCTCACTAGTTGGCATGCTGGTGACATGTGGTAGGTGCTCAAGAAACATTCCTTTAAGGGATAAATGGGTGAAAGGGGTTGGTCAAGCTGTGGACCTCCTTAAGATCATGCAGCCTTGAGACCCCCACAAGCAGCCTTCTGGAAGAGATAAAGCCTAAGCAATGTTAAGTCCACAACCTATTATCTTTGTGACCTCAGACTATTTCTTTAACCTTTTTAAGCCTCATTTTCTTCCTCTGTATAAAGCAAATAATATCTATTTTACAATGCTGATGAAAAGATTAAATTTTATACCTCTCTAGTGATAGCCATAATTTTAATTAAGTAATCATTAACTGTGTCATTGTTTAATGTCTATCCCCAATGCTCAATTTATAAGCGCCAAACAATATGGACCATGCCACTATGCTCCAATGCCTAGCTCAGTATGTAGAACACAGTAGGTGATAATTATTTGTTGAAGATAAATCAATAAACATATAAAAAGAATTTAGCATGGTACCTAGCTAAATTAGGCATTCAGTAAATATCAATGTCTACTATAGATTGAATGTTTGTGTGCCCCCAAATTCCTATGTTGAAACTCAATCCTCAGTGTGATGATATTGGGATATAGGAGGTGATTAGAGACCTTTGGGAGGGCTCTACACTCATGAATGAGATTTGAGTCCTTATAAAAGAGACCACAGAAGGTGAACATCCTTGTCCCTTCCACTATGTGAGGACATGGCAAGAAGACAGCCATCTATGAGCCAGGAAGTGGATCCTCGCTAGACAGTGAATCTGCCGACACCTTGATCTTGGAACTCCCAGCCTCCAAAACTGTGAGGAATAAATTTCTGTTGTGTATAAGCTACCTGGTGTGGTATTTTTGTTATAGCAATCCAAATGGACGCACACACTCTTCTTCCCTCCCTTCATAGCAGATTCCCCAAGACATTCCTTCTAGCCCCGCTGTTCTTTCAATTGGACGGAGGTGGAATCAGTTGTTTGCACTGTTCATTAATTCACAAGGTATTTACTGCAGATAGTGTTATTATGTGGAAAATTCAACTGAATTTATAATTTTCCAAATAATAACACTCTCTTTTTTATGGGCAGAAAAAAATCCCAACAACAATGATCTGTTGAGCACAATTTATGTGTCAACCACAACAAAATGTTCTGTAAATACTACTGTTCCAACTTTATAGAAGCAGAAGGTAGGCACAGATATGTTACATGACTTAATTAAGTAACAAAGAATTAAAATGAGCTTCCCATGCTTCTGTTCAATACCCTTCCCTCTACTCTTAATTGTCATTGCACATGAGCAAATTCAACAGTCCTCAGCAGGCCTCCTGTGATGGTCAAAGAAATTTCTTTCATCATACAGCTGAAATATGCCCTATTGTTTATGAGACAGTGAAATGAGCAATGAAATTAGGTTAAGTTATGCTCTCCATGACAGCATAAAAAAATCTATACAATATCAAACTTTGAGGGGCACCTGCATGGCTCAGTGGGTTGAGCATCTGACTCTTGATTGCAGCAGCTTGGGTCATGATCTGAGGGTCATGTGATTGAGACCCAAGTTGGGCTCTGCACTGACAGCTCAGAGCCTGCCTGGGATTCTCTCTCTCCCTCTCTCTGTGCCCCTACCCCTCATTCACTGTACACAAATAAACAACCTTAAAAAAATATATCAAACTTTGAGTACTCAAGGAAAATAGGAAATTAAAAATATTGCTTTGGACTCTATTAAGAACAGTATTATCTTAATAGGCAGCTTCAATACATTGCAACATCTTGGCACATGCATGTGCACGCGCAGACACACACACACACACACAGAGCTGGATCAGAAGTCCAACAAGAGTTTTGCTTCAGCTGATTTCTCATAATTTTCTAAATTATTAAAAATCCTGTTAACAACTTCAAAGCTTGACCACTCTCAACAATAGCCAAATTATGGAAAGAGCCTAAATTTCCATCAACTGACGAATGGATAAAGAAATTGTGGTTTATATACACAATGGAATACTACATGGCAATGAGAAAGAATGAAATATGGCCCTTTGTAGCAACATGGATGGAACTGGAGAGTGTGATGCTAAGTGAAATAAGCCTTACAAAGACAGACAGATACCATATGTTTTCACTCTTATGTGGATCCTGAGAAACTTAACAGAAACCCATGGGGGAGGGGAAGGAAAAAAAAAAAGAGGTCAGAGTGGGAGAGAGCCAAAGCATAAGAGACTCTTAAAAACTGAGAACAAACTGAGGGTTGATGGGGGGTGGGAGGGAGGGGAGGGTGGGTGATGGGTATTGAGGAGGGCACCTTTTGGGATGAGCACTGGGTGTTGTATGGAAACCAATTTGACAATAAATTTCATATATTGAAAAAAAATAAAATGAAAAAAAAGAAAAAGAAATAAAAGGCATCCAAATTGGAAAAAAAACAATTTCAAAGCTTGAAAAATGCATCAAAATATGTAAACATTTATAATCAAATACCTGAATTTAAGAGAACAAAGTTAAATTCTCATTTTTTTTACTTTAAAAAACATTTACAAAAATAAACCCAAATCATTTCAAATTTTTCATATTTGAATAACCAGTAATAGAGAATCAGCAGGTTGATTTTCACTTTAGGAACATTCTCCCAGCCAACTACATACAGCTCCAACATCGAGTATTAGAATCTTAGAATCTTGTGGAATGATGTGATCTTTTGAGATTTGCTTCTATCTATCCCATCAAAAGATCACAGCCTGTGTCTGAATTACTCCAGTAACCAGAGCATATAGCTCTAGCCAATGTATTTCATTTTGGGAAACAGCAACTTTCGTAAGGATAGTCTACTGTGCCTGAAGTATTTTTTTTAACTTCTACATAAGGATTCTCTTTAGCTTCCTGGAGCCAAAGAGAACAAATCTTTATGAAATCCAACACATATTAAAAACTAGTACAGGGGCGCCTGGGTGGCTCTGTAGGTTGAGTGTCCAACTTTACCTCAGGTCATGATCTCTCATGGTTTGTAAGTTTGAGCCCCGCATTGGGCTCACTGCTGTCAGTGCAGATTCCACTTTGGATCCTCTGTCTGCTTCTCTGTCTGCTTTTCCCCCGCTTGCACTCTCTCTCTCAAAAATGAATAAACATTTAAAAAATAATAATAAAATAAAAATAATACATATTTGTTGAATGCCTTAAAAAAGGAGACCTAGTTATAGTCTTAACTCCAGGCTAAAATTCAAATCACAATTTAAAGACTCAAACTCAACCTTCAGCCATTATTTCAAGAGCCTTGTGTTCATAATAAAGGGTTTTGGCTATTCTTTCTTTTTGCTCTCTGAACAGTCCTGTGATGTACCCACTGTTTCATTCTAAAGGTATGAAATTTGCCTCGTGGTTGTCAGTTACTGGATGCAGGATACCACATTATGAAATATATATATAAAAGCTAGAACAACCTTTGGTCCTAGTTCTGCATCTAACTAATTAGGAACAGTAGCTGTCTGATATGTGAATGATCTCAACCACTGTTTTCTACAATATGAGAATCACATTACATTTCTGCTACATAGCATTAATTAAAGGTTAGTGAGGAAGATAACGGAATCAATCCGATTCAATAAGATTTGCAGATTGCACTGAGGCTATCCTATCAGATAAGTGAGAGGCAGCTGTCCTGTCTAGAAGACCAATTTCCATTTTAGTAAACGCATCCAATACCCAGGTATTACAAACCTTGATGGGAATATAACTGACATATTCACATTCTAAAGCTTGCCAGAAATCCTCTGCTAAATGGCCTAAGGGTAACAGAAATGATTATATAATGTAATAATTTTTTACAAAGAAAAGTTGATATCTGTAAGTGAAAAAAAATTAAGTTTATTCATTTATTTTGAAAGAGAGAGAGAGCATGAGCAGGGAGGAGCAGAGAGAAAGAGAGAGAGAGAATCCCAAGCAGGCTCTGCACCATCAGCACGGAGCCTGACACGGGCTTGAACCCATGAACTGTGGGATCATGACCTGAGCTGAAATCAAGAGTCAGATGCCCAATGAACTGAACCACCCAGCTTTCCCTAAGTGAAATTTTTAAGTAAACATATTGAAGTAACTCACTAGGTGGGAAACTTAAAATTCCAAAGTGTACACAAACTAAAAGCTAGTTTCTCATAGTGTTCTGATAAAGGTGTTAGTGACAAGGGCAAGCATGCTGTTGAGCTCAGAGCTTAACTTCTTACAGCTTAATACATAAAAGACATACACTGTGTAATAACATAGGCCCCATAAAGGCTAGTGAAAAATCTTTCACTTGTATCATGAGGTAACATTTACCCTTGTAGATACAGGAAATTCTAGCAACATGGGTTAATATACTAAGAAAACTCGCTAGAGACTTGTTATCATAAATTTCCAGACTGTTTTTAGAATTGATAGGCCTTTCCTTGGTGTCTTATTCCAATCAGGCTGCAAATAACAAAATACCATAGGCTAGGTGGCTTAAAACACGGGAATTTCTTGGGGCACCTGGGTGTCTCAGTCGGTTGAGCACCCGAATCTTGATTTGGGCTCAGGCCATGATCTCGTGGTTTGTGAGTTCTAGCCCCGCATCACACTCTGTGCTGATGGTGAGCTACCTGCTTGGGATTCTCTGTCTCCCTCTCTCTCTGCCCCTCCCCTGCTCACTCTCTCACTCCCCCTCAAAATAAATAGATAAATTAATTAATTAATACAAACAAACAAACAAACAGGAATTTCTTTCTCACAGTTTTGGTGGCTCGGAAATCTAAGACCAAGGTGCAGCCTGATTTGGTTCACTGGGGAAGGTGGACCTCTTGGCTTGCAGAGACTTCTCCCTGTGTCCTCACTTGGCAGAAAGAGAAGGAACTCTGGTCTCTTCCTCTTCTTCTAAGGACACTGATCCCATCACAGGGCCCCTTCTTCATCATGTCATCTAATCCGGATCCCCCTTCCAAAGGCCCCACCTCCAAATGCCATCACAGTGGGGCTTAGGGTTTCAATGAAAGAAGTTGGGGAGGACACAAGCATTCAGCCCATGACACCTGGTAGCATAAAAATCAACCACCATCAATCTCTTAGCAGCGTCCACCACTCTTGAGGTGATTAAAAAATCAATAGAGATAAAAAGAACAACCCCCAAACACTTTGTTTGATCAATTCAGCAAGACACTTCATCAATTTTGATTTCTGCTTGGCAATCCACGTTATCTTAGCCTTCTATTTCAGAATTTGCCACAACACTAAAAGAAGACGGTGTTTGAATATCGAAGGAAAATCATTCAGGATGTCAGATTAGAACATAAAAAAACATTTTAAGTTCCGTTTCATAGTGTTGGTAACACACATTGCACAAGTCAATGTTACTTAAAGAAGCACTGTTATCTTCATAGATGCCATATTGTAACTTGGGTTATTCAGATAAAAGTGCAGACAGACTATGGGCCCGTCTTCAGGAATGAGGATCCATGAGGCTCCAGTAAAGGTCATACAAATAACGCATTTCTGGGAGCTTTGCTCTTAGCCCTTATTTCACCTCTCTCCATACCCTTCCTTCATAGACTTTCTCTGGCATACAATGTAATTCTAATAACCAGAAAGAATGAACCCAAGAAAATGAGCATTTTATCTATTTCTAATAATCACTGACCACACAGTTATTCATGTACAAACACATGCACATCCAAGCATGTGCCTATCAAACACCCACCCCTCTACTCACCATATATGCCCAGAAACACCTATGTGAGAAAGGATAGTTAACATTTACAGTCACTACTATGGACCAGACACTGTAATAAGTACTTTATAGGTATTTCATTTAAAAGCTCATAAAATGAGGGGCGCCTGGGTGGCTCAGTCGGTTAAGCGTCTGACTTTGGCTCAGGTCATGATCTCAGAGCTCATGGGTTTGAGCCCCGCATCAGGCTCTGTGCTGACAATTCAGAGCCTGGAGCCTGCTTCAGATTCTGTGTCTGTCTCCCTCTCTCTCTCTCTCTTTCTCTCTCTCTCTCTCTATCTCTATCTCTAACTCTCTGCTCCTCCCCTGCTCACACTCTTTCTCTCTCAAAACTAAACATTAAAAAAATAATTATTAACTAATTAAAAGCTCATAAAATGGAACTATGAGAAAGATGAAACTGGTCTATTTACAGACGGTGGGACTGAAGGAGAGCAGTTGACTAAGCAGTTAAATGTAGAAACACCAGAACTCCAGGTAGTGTACTTTCGGGAACACTGGGATTTAGTCACTTTAGCAGACTGTGATGCCAAGAACATGCAAAAGCACCCAACCTCCTTCTTGTTTCTCCCTTATCTCCAACCCCAGTGCTTGCCAAAGGCAAAAATTTAAAGGCAAAACCCTCGTCGGGAAATTTCTAGGGCATTATGGTATTTTGAAAGTGACAATGCAATCCCCCTAGTAGAAAAGATATCAGAACGGAACGCTTATCTGCAACTTTCACCTTACCTTAGAAAGCATATAAATTAGTTCTTCCCTACTCATTAAAATCAGGCTAAAAATATATACTAATTTCCATAACATTTTTGTAGGCTTCTATGGGAGTCATACCCTGTTATCAAGCGAACAAGTCAAACATGTTTATTGAATGAGTGAATGAATGATGAGAATATATGTATTTTTTACTTCAGAAATTCCTCTTTTCTAGACTTACTAGAAGACACTGTGACTTCATTTCCAGCAAAAATAAATGGCACTGATGTGCTCCAAAGCACTGAAAAGAACTAGTATAAAGTGTTCGTAGCTTTTAATTTCAAAAGTATATGCACTGATCGTTGAAGCAGAAAATACGTAAATGTTGGGGGGGGGGGCGGAAATGAACCAGTCACCCACTCCTTATTAAATGGAACTGGCACTCAGTGCTGGGAAATGGAGTAAAATGATATACATGTATTTCTAAAATTCCAAGAATAATCTAAGCACTTAAGCATTTTAAAAGGCTATTTTATCATAAAATAAAACAAAGGGGAAAGGAGGCACTTGGGTATTTTTTTCCTGCAGAATCACATTCACGCTAGACTGATAGCCTTGAGCTCCTGCTTAATTTTCTGAAAGCTGGCTGCAGGGCCAGTGAACAAAGACTTTAGTAGCTCCATAGTGGCACAAGATATATCAAAATTCTCAAAGCATAGAGTTGTGTGGCCTGGTAACTTCATGTGCGAAACGTCTGCTTTCAGTTCCTACTAAGTAGGTTAAAGATGGGGATGCCAGTCCGGTACAGCTACCTGCCCAATTTACAAACCGCTAGCTTATCCATGCAAAGCAGAGGCAGTCTTCACCAAAACGTCTGAATCTGAAGGGATACATGACTCTCAGTTTCCCTGGGGTATTAACAACATGCCTACTCACACCTGACCACTGACCGTCTGCTACTGGGTAGGAAACCTTCCTACTGCGGATATGTATCACTGTTCGCTTCTGCATTCTGTATTCATTTTTAGAATGTACAGACTTTTCCCCACATAGTAGTTAAGGAGTTACAGTTAAAAGGAGTGTATAATTAATAGGCAGACTGAACAATTTATATAAATTATGTGAAATGTATATCATGTTAATGGCTTTCTAGCCCTTTTTATTGGTACTGTATTTACTGAAGTTTGGAGGTTATAAAGTCAACAGTGTTTCCATGGGCCTTCAGAGATTTTCAGAACTCAAGCTACCTGGCAATTTTCAAATTGTATTAACATCAAGAGTGTCCCCAAATATGTTCTACTCACTTTCAAGAATGGAAAGAATTAACCTGCTAACTCTAGTATCTCTGTGGGTCTAAATCCTGTTTCAGCATTTAAAAGCTCAGTGGGGGCGCCTGGGTCAGATGAGAGACTGACTCTTGGTTTCGGCTTAGGTCACGATCTTGTGGTCTTGTGAGTTTAGCTCCCTGTGGGGCTCTGTTCCAACAGTCTGGAACCTGACCAGGGTTCTCTCTCTCCCTCTTTCTCTGCCCCTCCCCAACTCATGCTGTCTCTGTCCCTCTCAAAATAAATAAATAAATTTAAAAAATGATAAAAGCTCAGTGGACATCTCTACATCCTGTGATGAGGTTTCCATATTTGGTTACCTGTTGACTCTACCAAGGGGGTCCTATGCATCCTCTGGCTCTAATGCTGATGCTGGTCAGGGAAGACTCTAGTTCTGTATCAGTTTGGCCTGATGCCTGTCTTCATACTTGCTGCCTGGACACACTGCCTGATTTCTGGTTCCTGTAACCCAGCCTCCTTGTGCTCTGTGCCAAGGTTTTGTTCCCCGATGAGTCTGGATTTCTGTTCCTTCCTACCTTGCTGTACAGCTTTTCCACTTGAACTTAAACTACTTGCATTCCCTTGTCAATATGAACTTTGTGTTGTTCTTCAGACGCTCAACATCAGGTTCCCTGACCTAACAGATCGGCTCCTGGCATTTTCTGGCTGCTGCATCGTGTCTTTCTACCCCTTCTCCCCAACCCAAGCCTGGCAGTGTTACTCAATGTTTAACTTCACTGACAGCTGCAAACCAAGTTTTCAGTTTGCAATAGAAATGCTCCTTCTACCCCCACCACAAAAGAGGAAAGGATTTTATTACTGGTATTCTTTAAGGGATGCCTGGTCAAAATGATTTTAAAAATCAACTTTTATTCAATTTTATTATTTTAAGATTATATTGCCTTTTGCCTACACTAGGTATCATTGGTCCCACTGTACCATTTCCGACATGTTATTTATCCATAAAATTAAGAGAGAAGATGCTACTGGTTTCTGACAAAAAAAGGAGAATGGCAGAGGCAAGAGTCCCCAACTTTTAAATGCAGCTTCTCAAAGCTCTGAACTATTTGCTCCTGGAAGGGAATCGGGCAGATTTGGGCAAAGTGGTCACATGATTTTTCTTCATCACCTGACATGATGATCATGTAACATCGTTTTAACAACAGTTCCACTTTATTATTATTATTATTATTTTACCTTTGAATAGATCACAG
Organism: Panthera tigris; assembly: GCF_018350195.1. Lineage (NCBI taxonomy): Eukaryota > Metazoa > Chordata > Mammalia > Carnivora > Felidae > Panthera > Panthera tigris. The sequence goes on from NC_056669.1 coordinate 5,619,775, forward strand.
CCCAGACTTGTGACAATATTGTAGGCTTTAGAACGAGACAAGCTGTGGTTCATATTCTGATTTCTGAGTCACACTGTCTGGATTCTTTAACCTATCTAAAACTCCATTTCCTAACCTGAAAATGGAGATCAAGAAACAACTCCACATGTTAGTCATGGGAGATGCAGTTAGATATTTTATTCTTTTCTCATACACACTGGATGTGCTATGGGTATGTATATCCAAAACATACAAAGCAGTCACATGAGGCAGATTCCCATATGTCCAGATATACCTGTCTGAAAACTAACAATGGTGGCTACCATGTACATTTACTACTATGGAGCAGTTGCTGTTCTAAGCATTTTGCAGGGATCAGCTCATTGAAAAACAACTCTGAGGTAGACACACTTAGTATCTGAACCTGATAGGTTACAGAAGTGGAGAAGAGTGAAGTTTAAAAAGTGGCTGCAGGTGTAAAGATGAGAACTCTATGAAGAGCATTAAGAAAACACTGGGATGCTGCACTGTTGCCTAAGTGGAAAGCGGAGAACTAAGGGCTCACTTACCCTCCTTGCTTATCCCTTATTTCTAAGTGATGGGTTTGCCAGAGATAAAAATATAAAATGAGGCAAAACCCTCATTATTCAATGTCATTATCACCACCATCACCACCACCATCATCATCATCACCATCATCACCACCATCATCACCACCACTATCACCATCATCACCATCATCACCACCATCACCACCATCATCACCACCATCATCACCATCATCACCACCACCATCATCATCACCATCATCACCACCATCATCACCACCATCACCACCATCATCACCACCATCACCACCACCATCATCATCACCATCATCACCATCATCACCACCATCACCACCATCACCACCACCATCATCATCATCACCATCATCACCACCATCATCACCACCACTATCACCATCATCACCATCATCACCACCATCACCACCATCATCACCACCATCATCACCACCATCACCACCATCATCACCACCATCATCATCACCATCATCACCATCATCACCACCATCACCACCATCACCACCACCATCATCATCATCACCATCATCACCACCATCATCACCACCACTATCACCATCATCACCATCATCACCACCATCACCACCATCATCACCACCATCACCACCATCATCACCATCATCACCACCATCATCACCACCATCATCATCACCATCATCATCACCATCATCACCACCATCACCACCATCACCACCACCATCATCATCATCACCATCATCACCACCTCCACCATCCTCATGATCTATATGCCAATGATTTAAAAAGTTAGAGATACTGGCTCTTTCTTCATCCCCTACACCATATAAAACCCAAGGAGCAAAATGTTATATTGTGCATTATTTATGCCAACTTTTTACTAAATATTTGCTTTTCTAATCATAAAAGGATCAAAATTATAACCCATGCTTCCTTCAATTTACCTAACTTTTACTGAGGATCCATATACCTGGGACATCTTGGCAGCCAAGTGCTGTAAAGGCTTTAATTTTCTCAATGCCAGTAATATGCCCATTAAAATATCTAGCTTCCTCCTATACCTCCTTCTTTACAGAAGGTTTACTCCTCATTATGGCCTAATTTAGCTGAATCCTAACCCTGGAATTAGAGTCCATCCCTGCACCATCTTCCCTAACGATAGGAAAGCATGGAATAATAACATGATCAAGAAAAGGACAACCATCAATTTGGAAAGGAGAGTCTCACTAGGCAATAGCAGGCTTTGAATGCCCCCTTGTGGGGCACTCTCTCTAGGTCTTTCTTGGTATTCAGATTTACCTGGTTTCCTTTCACATTTCCAACATAAAAGTGGGTTCCACGGGGAGCCTGGATGGCTCAGTCAGTTGAGCCTCCAACTTTGGCTCAGGTCATGATCTCACGGTTCGTGAGTTCAAGACCCGCGTTGGGCTCTGTGCTGACGGCTCAGAGCCTGGAGCCTGCTTTGGATTCTGTGTCTACCTCTCTCTCTGACCCTCCCCCATTCATGTTCTGTCTGTCTCTGTCTCAAAGATAAATAAACATTAAAAAAAATTAAAAAAGTCAATTCCACCATATTTTTCCTCATGATATGATTATTCCAGAAAAATTCTACATGTAATTTAAATCCAGCAAAAAGTCTTCTTAATTTTATGAAATCAGCAGGTATCTGGTCCTTTAAGAACTGTACCACTTTTGGAATTTTTTTTCAATAGTAATTAGAAAATGAGCAGATAGCTCATGGTACAAAAGAGCACTGTGTAAATTTTCTAGAAAATAAGCTGATCTGCTTATGATGATTAGAAATCTCAGATTAAGCATATAAGAGGACTTCTACTTTATATTCCTCCTAATGCATTTCTCACAATGTATGTTGTTTTATCTTATACAAGGCTAATATTCTTTCTTTATTTAGTCTTTCCCTCTGTGTGGCCATGCCATCATCACTCTGGCTTCAACACATAATGTTTTCCTTGTCTGAACCCTAAATTCAACCCATATAAACCTGAGGAGACATCAAAGCTGCCCTAGATACCTATTTAAGATACATACACATACTGGCATCAAAGACATGTTAAAAACACCAGGCCTTAAAATAATATCACTTTATAATTTATTGCTAAAATTTCCAAACAAGTTCAGTTTAAGAGAATTTGTGAACCAGGAATGTTTGTTTCTCTTTCTCTATCTCTCTGATAGATATAGATATATATAGATATATAAACACATACATACACACACACACACACAAAGATGGAAAGCCCAGTCTTGAGCATCAGGGAAATAGTAGATCCATTTTATAAGTTAAAACTTGCTGATAATTTTTTTATCACTGTATGGAACTGCCCATGGTTAATATATATATATATATTAACCATAGGCAGTTATATATATATAAATATATATATATAGTTATATATATATATATATATATATGGTTATATATATATGGTTATATATATATGGTTATATATATATATATGGTTATATATATATATATGGTTATATATACGGTTAATATATATATATACACACACATATATATATGGAAAAATTTGAGGCTCACACAGAATATTCCCATATTTTTTTCTGTGGGGTATCCTAGCTTATTTCAAGGTAAAGGAAACACGATGTTGAGAAATCTGTATTTTTAAACCTTCAAATTGTTGTGGTACCCTCAGAAGATATCGCATACCTTCTTTTCTCAAAACCTTGACACTTATATTTAAATCAAGGATTCCCTTGGTTTTTCAAAGGAGAATCTGTTTATCTGTTTATCCTTTATCTGTATCTCATTTAGTTGTAAAAGCTTAGAGCCAAAATAACATGACTACTTTGGTTGGAGAAAGCTAACACAGCAAATCAGGGGTTCACAGAGGAAGGAGATTGGTGGTTGCTAAGATTAGTGCAGTAGAGCCCGCAGCCTGGAGAAAGGCATGTGCTGGCAAATTCAGGCCAATCTGTTCTACCTTTTGGAAATCACTGAGTGTAACAGTGACAACTCATTGTAGTGTCTCTCTGGTTTAAGATCAGACATTTGGCTATGTCTACCATACATTATGTAACAATAAATTATAAGGAAGTTGAAGATAATTTATAAGAACTTCTGTACAAGGCAAATCCTGCACATATACCAAACACTGAAAATTCACCTTGCCAAAGAGACTCACTAAAATATTCAGCAGCAGCTACACATTATACATAATGGCACTAAAGAACACCTTTCTCCAAAGGAGAGACACCTTAATGAAAACACCCTCTGGGATAATAATATCAAACTACAGTGTTTCTTTCCAAGTCTTCTTATGTGCAGATCATGCTATGAAAAAAAAAAGTAGCAGTCTAGGTGGTTTAGTAAGGAAGAAAATAAAAGCCTACAGTTCACTACTGTTAATTATACTAAAAGTGCTTTCTGTCCTTTATATAAAAAAGCCATATACCCTGACATTGTGTAATCCACGTGAAATTCTATGTAAAGTTACAGAATTATTCATTAGGTAGATATGATTCTGAATTGTTCAAGATAGCAGTTTTTAGTAAGAAAATAGTAAGGAGTTCACCAAATCAGACCAAAAAATGGTAACCCATTTTCAAAGCTCTTCCTTTATTTAGCTTGGAAGATTAAGATGCTTCCACTAAAAACCACTGGTCATTTGGTAATAGCTAGAACATTTCTAAGTATCCCTGTAGAATTAGAGGGTTATTTGACAATGCACTGCCAAATACTGATTAATCATCATATAACTGACAATGCAATGCATATTTTAACGTAACTTATTTCTTACTAACTGTCAAAATACAATACTTAGTTTATATTGGAATCCTGTTCTCTAAGAAAGACTAATTATGATGTTGTGCAAAGTTGCCTAGAATTCAGCAATTAAATTCTGTAATAATAATGAATGTAGAGAACTAGATCTGTAGAAGTTTTCCTTACTGAGCAATATTATGATTTGGTTACCTATAGTATGTCAATACTATGAATTGACTCACAATGGAAGTTCACTCATTAAACAGAAATACCTGTTATTTGGTATAAAATTTCTAAATTAAAGAGATTTCCATCATTTACTATCAAGTTTAAGTACCAAAAGAAAATTATACCCATGCAATTTAATTTACTATTAAAAAGTATTTGTGTACAAGCAATTAAACCCAAATACCTTGTAAACATCCAAAAATCCACACTGGTGGTCAAATCTGGTGTACAGTTCATTCAGCATGCTGATCACCTGCATGGGGGTACACTGGGCACAGATGGCTGTGAAGCCAACAATGTCTGAAAAGAGCATGGTGACATCATCAAACTTTCTGGCCTGCACCTGCTGTCCTTGCCACAGCTGCTGAGCTACATCACCAGGGAAAATCGAATACAGAAGATCCACTGTTTTCTTTTTCTCTTCTTCCAGGGCCTGGTGAGTTCTTTCCAAGGTCGCCTTTAATTTATCCATCCTCTTCTTCAAGCCATCTTGGGCCTTGGCCTGCTCGCCAACCAGAATGACATCTCGGGTGGCATCATGGATAGGGATGTCTGAGAGATGCAGCCCTCGGCCCATGAGTTCATCCAACTTGTCCACACATGGAGAGCCCAAGAATAAGATGGAATTTGACTCTGGAACATGGATCATCTGTCCCTTGACTTCCATCACCTGCAAAATTAACATGAAATTTTCATCAGCGCTCTTCATACAAGTAGGTTCACAAAAAAGTTTTATTTATGACGCTGATGAAGAGGAGGAACATGAAATGTGCTAGTAGCTATGCTGAATTTCTGCATTCATATAAGCATATTTAAATATGGTTTCCAGCCAGCGTAAAAATTCATGGTTCTAAACAGAAATCTTTGTTATTATCTCCCACTCTGCCACTCTCCAAAGACAATGGTGAGATGAAGAGTGAGATCAATGAGAAATGAAGCAGGAAAACATTTTTTATTCAAGATGAAATTACACTCAGGCACATCATGAAACGGGCTCAGGAGTCAGTTCAAAACCTTTCAACCTGCTTAATAATAAAATTAGGAAAAATCTATCTGTCAAAATAACTACATTCAATTGTCATTAAAATAAGGCTCAGGAAAAAGTCCAGAAGATTAAAATAAATCAAAATTATTGTTTAGCCTTATGTAAGTCATTTTTCAAACAGTTTGTAGACCTTTGAATATGTAGCAGTTCTTGCACTGACTGGATTAGGGAATAATCCACTTGATCTTAAAAATAAAAATTTAGGGGAACATGGATGGCTCAGTCGGTTAAGCCTATGACTCTTCATTTCAGCTCAGGTCATGATCTCACAGTCCTGAAATCAAGCCCAGCATGGGGGCTCTGTCCTGACAGCATGGAGCCTGCTTGGGATTCTCTCTCATTCTTTCTCTCTCTCTCTCTCTCTCTCTGCCCTTCCCTGCTCAGGTGAGCACACTGTCTCTCTCAAAATAACTAAATAAATATTTTTTAAAAAACAGAAATTTATACTAGATATGATTAAGTCACTATTACTAGGAAGTAACTATCACTCAACTAGCATGTTCAACATAGGCTAAAAATAAACCCCACAAATCAGAATAGCACTAATGGAATGCATCTAATAAGATAAAGAATCTGAAGAAATAGTACTTTAAATCCATCCCTCCTTTCTGTGCTCTTGGACTGGAGAAGTTGGGGAATGGACGTTTGATGTTTCCCATCAGTGAACACAGGTTTATGCTATCTCTGCTCAGCGCCCCACAGAACACTGCAAGGAAAGGAGCAGAGGCAGGAAAGGAAGTAGACATAGGAGGAGGCAATATGAATATAGTTATTTGGGTCAGAATAAGGTATCTGATCACACCTGGAGAGGAAAGGGACTGTAATGACCTAGAAAGAACAGCATACTAGTTGGCCAGCAGAGACCGCCCATCCGTGTAACCTGTGTCACCTTCCACGGCCCCATGGAATGTGCTCAATAAATGTATCTTCCCTTACTCTTCATAGCATGAAGTAGTTAGGCTGGTGGATGAAACTAGAGGCAAAGAACAAATATGTGGTAGCCCTGCAGCTATGTCTTACTTTGCTCCCCCTGTGCCATTCATCAAGATCTAGTATGGGGAAGGAGACACAATGGAGTCCATGCTTGATGCTGTACTTTTCACGAAATCAAATGTTGGCTTTATCTTGTGTAAAGTTTCTGCTAGTGCTCAGTATTTCATCCTTTTAAGCATAATCCTCTCATTTACTCACTGATATATATGTTGTTTTCTATTTACTCGAACTGGGTGATAAGCATAAAAGGGTAAAGGAAGATCCCTCTTCTCCAAGTTATCACAGTATGGTGGAGGGGACTGGAGAACAGCATGAAGAAGACACTTCTAGCTCCCTCATGCAACATGGGCTCTCAAAAGACTGCAGACTGTGGTTTGAGTACAGAGAAAATAATACTTCTCAGAAGTATTTCCAGATTGTTTTATACCTGCTTATACTAAAATTTATTTTTTAATTTTTTAATGTTTATTTATTTTTGAGACAGAGACAGAGCACAAGCAGGGGAGGGGCAGAGAGAGAGGGAAACACAGAATTTGAAGCAGCTCCAGGCTCCGAGTTGAAAGCACAGAGCCCAATGTGGTGCTCGAACTCACGAACCACAAGATCATGACCTGAGCCAAAGTCGGACGCTCAACCAACTGAACCACCCAGGTGCCCCCTCAAATTATACTGAAGTTTAAATGAAAGAGCATGAGGTATAAGAAAAATAAACTTTTAAATCTGTCAGATTTCAGAAATTGGTAAGCATAATAAAAAGGAGTATTGGATGGGCCGAAAGGTTAAAATCGTCCTTTTAGAAATCTTGGTGGTCAGGTTCTGTTAAACTACCTGGGTCATTTTTATTTTAATGCGCAGATATCTCTATACTAACATTTACCAGCCTAACCAAGAAGTGATTGAAAACTGAGTAGCTCATGTACTGTACACTACACATTTCTGTATTTCCGCATATTCTGAATGTGGACTAACCAATGCTCCCATGAGACTCAAGTCTAGGAAGACAATCATTGGTAGCAGGCTTATAGCATGGTTAAGAAAGAAGGATTTGGAAACAGTCAGACCTGGATTTGAATTCCAGTTCTCTTGACATTTAAATGGGCCAACTTAAGTTATTCATACTTTCAAAGCTTTGGTTTCTTTATCTCTAAGATAGAGATGAAATGATAATTATGTTGATGAGGATGAGCCTGTAGCTAACTCAACACATCTGCTGAGTGCTTGCCATCAGCTAGGTACTGTGCTGAGTACTTAATCTACATGTTGTTAAATTTTACTGTACCCTATTACTGTTCTCCTTTTTTTTTTTTTTTTTTTTTTTTTTTAAAGATTTAGGGAGGTTGGAGGCCTTCTAACAACGCACAAGCTAATAAACAGCAAAGTCAGCATTTTAAACCCAGAGGACATGCTCTAAGTCACTGAAGAAGCATGATGGGTAAGGATGTTGGGCAAGGCCAGAAGGGACAATAATAATTCTACATGTAAACCAATGTGATGGCAAAGTAACCTTATTGAGATATTCACAATAGGCATGAGAAAAGATAGAAGTTGTTGCTCTTGATATAGATGAAATAGTTACTTGTATGCCTATCCACTGATAGGGTAGTAAAAAATTACTTCTATATGTGATTTCATCTTTAGGATATAACTTATGGATGCACAGACAAAATGATATGTCCTTGGTGTCCACAGAGGTCTTTGTTCTCACAGCGTAACATTCACTTCAAAGGATTAGATCCAGAAGGAAAAAACAAAAGTAGGAAACAAATGGCCAGCCTGGAAAACTTCTGTATCTTCACAAGAGTTGAGATTCTCCCTCTCTCAAGCCCCCTCCTGAGGCACTGCCCAGCTGGAGCCACCAGCAAGAAGGATCTTGCCACAAGGGCCCAGTCAGGAACTATTCATATCCCACATGAATGAAAAAAACCTCTTTTGCATGAAGACACCAGGACATCTCTCCTCTGGGAGCTGGTTCTTCTCCCTTAAGCAGCATTAACAAGGACTAGTGGGAACCCTGGAAGCATAAAATAAACTCAACAGATGAAAATAGGACCATGTGAGCTATGAAAATCACACTGTCATTGCAACTACTATCTACAAAAGTAGGCCAGGACCTGTATGCCAAACCTAAACACAGTGACTGCTTGTTAAAATTTTTAAAAAATTAAATAGGATCTGGTGTCTTCTAACATAATAGCCAAAGTAACCAGGACATAATAGGACGCCAAGCATCATAATAAGAACCAGGAAAATCACATCTTGAATGAGAAAAGGCCATGAGTTGATGCCAACACTGAAATGAATCAGATATTGGAATTATCTGTCAAGAATTTTAAAGAACCCATCGTAAAATGTTCCAACAAGAAATTATAAATTCTTTTGAAAGGAATAAAAAATTAGAAAATCTTAGTAAGGCAACAGAAGATATAAAAATAACCAATGTTGATTATAGAGCTGAAAAATGCACCAAAAAATAGAAAATTTGCTGGGTGGGCTCAAAAAGATGACACAGGATGGAATCAGTGAATTTGAGAATAGTTCAAGAGAATTTACTCAACCTGAACAGAGAGAAAATAGACTAAAAAATAAAATAAAATGAACAGAGCTATAAGGACCTGCAGAACAGCAACAACAAGGACAACAATGAGGACGACAATATCCGACCTTTTTATCATGGCAGTTCCAGGAGGAAAGGAGAAAGAACAGGAATGAAAAAGCATCTGGAAAAATAATGGCTGAAAATGTCTCAAATTTGACTAACAATATAAATCCACAGGTTCGACAAACTATGTGAGCCTCAAATAGGATAAACACAAAGAAACCCACTGTAAGACACACCTTAATTAAACTTCTTAAAAATAAGTTCAAAGAAAAGATCTTGAAAGTATCCCTAACGAAAGGATTCATTACTTACAGGCAACGCCAATTTGCATGGAAGTTTGTTTCTCATCTGAAACTATGGAGGCCAGGGGAAAGTAGCACAGTCGTTTAAATATCAAAAGAAAAGACTTGTCCACTGAATTCTCTATCTGGGGAAACTATTCTTGAAGAATGAAGGGAAAGTAAAGACATCTGCAGCTAAAGAGACACTGAAAGTCTGTGTCCTAACAGACCTACCCTTAAAGTCTGGACAAAGAAAAATTTTCAAACAGAAAGATAGTAAGAGAAGGAATCTTAGAGTATCAGGAAGGGGGAAAAAAAAAACAACCGAAAAACTAGGAATATGGGTTCTTACCACAGAGTATCTTTCTCCTGAGTTGTCTAAATTAGATATAATGATTGAAACAAAAATTATAACACCATCTGCTCTCATCCCAAGTGTGCTTATAAGGGAGAAGCAGAGGGAGATTATGTGTGAACACACGTGCGGGCACGCACATAACGATGTGGAGGAAGAGACACAGTGGAGTAATGTAACTATAAGCCAAGAAACACCAAGGTGTGCCAATAGCCACCAGAAGCCAGAAGAGTCAAAGAACAGATTCTCCTCCAGACCCTCTGCAGAGTCCATGGCCCTATCCACACTTCTGGTGCAGTTCTGGGGTGATGGTGGGGTTCAGAGCTGACAGTCAAGAACGAATTCTTGAAAACATCTTTGGTGCAAAAAGGTGATTTTATTAACGCATGGGGACAGGACCCGTGGGCAGAAAGAGCTGCACCGGGGTTGCGAAGAGTGACTGATTATATACCTTCAGGTTGAAAGGGAGTTAGGGACAGTTTAAGTCTCTAAGGAATTTTGGAAGCAAGGTTTCCAGGACCTTGATGGGCTAGCTGCTATTAGGAAAACTCCATTTATTACCGTTTAGTAAAACCTCAGTCATGAGACCCTTCAGATGTATATCAGCAGCCATATGTTGAAGTATGATTGCCAACATATACTTGGGGGTTAAATATAAAGTAGGTTTTCAAAGGAATTTTTAAGTAAGGAGACTCACAGGATCTGGGGAGGCGGGGGTGGGGGGTGGGGTGGGATAATGTTAAGCCAAGATTCCCTTTTGCCCCAACACAGTGTCATCATTGAGGCAGCTAAGCTCCTAGAGGGAGGTCACTCTGCCTGTTTCAAGGACTTGTCAATGGGCTGTAGGCAGTAAGGGAATTTAATTTTTCATTTGTCTTAAGTTCCCACATCACCATGGCAAACACTTAAACCCCCTTACATCTTGATGAGGGTGATATTAGGGCTCTAGGAAATGGAGTCTATAGGTTTCTGCAGATTGGAGTACGGATAAGATCGTCTTTTTCTTGCAGTTTACTAAGTTATCTGTAAACTGAAGGAGATTCCTATCCTGCATGACTGTGATCTCTATCAGTAAACCATTTGTTTTCTTTCCTTTCCTTTGTTCTTGGGCAGCCAGGAGTGTCCGAGGAATAGCACCCAAATCCCACCTGCGGGTGCGGGATGCTATTAGCCTGTACTTTGCCCTCAGCTTGCCTTATGCTCCCTCATCACTTTGATTTTAAATTCTGACCTTCAGGACTGTGTAAGAATAAGTTTCTGTTGTTTTACATCACCAAATTTGTAGTAATTTGTTACAACAGCCGTACAGATTGAAAGAGCAAAGTTAGCAAATAAGACCTTACTGACACATATGGGAAGACCCACCCAACAGCAGCATGTACATAATTTTTTCAAGATCTCATGGAACATACACTAAGTCAGACCATATCCTGGGCTGCAAAAAGAAAAACCAACACAACAAATGTTTTGACTTGGAATTATATACAATATGTTCTAAATGGTATAAAACTAGACATCAATCACCATAAAACATATTCATAACAGCCAAAACTGAAAAGAGTCCAGATGCATTTCAATGGATGAATGATAAAACCTAAAGAGGAATACTATCTAGTAAAATAAAGATGACTCTACTCACATAAGCCAAATTTTGGATTAATCTGTAAGGAACTCCACTAAGTGAAAAAAAATTCTCATTTAATAAAATAGAGCGCTTGCTTTCTTGTTTGCTTATTTCTTTTTATCACTCACCTGTTTGTGTTTTGATTCTTAGACTATAATTATCCAAAGAAATAAAGTGTTTTGAAATAAAACCTGTTATCTCCCAGAGGGCTATTGGTTTTTTGTAATTCTAGCCTACTCTCTGTATTTGTAACAGCTACAATTTTTAAAAACTGTAAATTTTGTTTTGATTGTCTCTGGCAAGAATCCTTCATTAAATATTCTTATTTAAAGAGGCAATACGAAAATTCTTGAGTGAAATACACTAATATACTTTACAAAAATTAAAAGCATTCTTATTTATTCATCTGTTTTATAAGTATTTACTTAGTATATATGACCTATCATTGCTATGCTATGCACTTTAAATATGTAGGAATTTAAGCAGAACATCTTTGCATTTTTAAAGAACTAAACAATAAATTCAATAGTAAAGTGGATGTATCTGGGGGAATATTAACATCTAAGGCTAATTATGATACTTATTCTGTACACTGAAATGTTGCCTTTGTTGAAATGAGATACAAAAAAATTCATACTGTTTATTGATGAAATCAGCAACCCCCCACCCCCCAAAAAAACACATAACCCCCAGACATTTCATCTTAGAAGAGAAATGCTTAGCATAGAAATGCTTGCTTCCCTCCCGCTTCGTGTATTTGTATTTACTTCATTGTTATTCTTCAAACCTCAAAACTTCATTCTAAAAATGGATTCAGGTTTTGTTTTGGTAGATAAGCTGGTAAACCACATAATGAAGTCATTTCATGTTCCACGATTAGATGCCACTTTTCTTTTTAAGTCACAGCAGGATTCATATAATATTTAAAGGAAATAGTTTTATGCTTCATAGTTGAAAGAAGTGTATCAGCAAACATTTCATATTCTGTTGTGAAAATTTTCCAAATGTGAAAGGCTTATGTTTTGCTTTTAGATTCTTTATTCATTTTTTTTATTGAAAATTTCACACAATGTGGGGAATATTAAAGTGATACATGGTGTTTAATACTTTGCACCCAGAGATGGCTCTTTTTTTCCCCCAAAGAGTGCAAACGATTGTATTTTTCATCACATTCACACCAGCAGCAAATCACACACATTTAAGGAATAGCACTAAAAAGTCTGCCTTGCTTTACCACCCACAGTTAGCCTGCACCTCTGGGACACCTCTGTCCCCACACTGCCACTCACATGTCCCATGGGAGATTTTGGTTACATTTCTATATAAAGAGTTCAGAAAGCTATAGTAAATTTTTGGAACCACCACTAAAAGATTCTGCAAGGAAAGGAAATTCTGCACTCTCTTCAAGGAAATATTGTAAAAAATAATCCTGCACAAAGCACTAACTCATTGTTATACAAGGATGAAGGAAAAGCTTCCTCATAGTAACAGAGTACAAAATAAGAATTTGGATTATAAAAAATACTGGCCATTTTGACCCAGCCAATTTATCACGAGACTATTCTGACGAGGCCTCAAAACAAAACAAAAGCCCTAACTTCCAATTATCCAATTCTATGTTATTATGTGTGTGTTGTGTGTGTGGGCATGTGTGCATTTTTGTTAAAATATTTGTTCTCCCATAACTCTTCATTTCATTTCTGTGAGTCAGGGGTCGGATGGAAGATTAACAGTGGCTGTTTATTTTTAGTAATAAAAACAGCATTTTGCACTTTGACTCGATTGCATTAAACATTTAAAAGAAATAACTAGGGTTTGTGCTTAGACTCAGGTTGGCAAAACCTGATGTTACATACTGAGAATCCCAGCCATTGGAAATCCAAGGAGAATTAAGGGCACTGGCACGCATAAGGAATTTTCTAATGAGATCAGAGGGCATTTGCTCAGTCTAGGGGATATACCATGGATAAACAAATATGGACAGCTGCAGAATCTAGCTTTTATATAGAAGATTCAAACTTTTATACAGAGGATTCTTACCCAGGAGATCTTTCTGTAATGATGAAAACAGCATGACCAAAGAACTAAATTTTAAATTTTACTTGATTTTCATTAATTTCAACTAAAATGCACAGAACCACATATGGCTACTCACTAAGATATCAGACAGCATGGTGCTCATGTAAAATTTATGGCTCCAATATTCAATCCATCATTTCATCTAGATATCATTTTTCACTTGTTTGTAGGTAAGAAATGAATTAGTATTGGGGTCATGGAGATGTTTTTGCTTTTAATAATATCACATAAAAGGTTTGAGAAAGCATTATGATCTGTCTTTCAGGAGCTTATATTCTATTATATTCTAATTCTAACAGAGGAGATATATATATGTATATATACATATATATGTATACATTTATATATATATATGTATATATATTATATATATATATACATATATATATCCTAAAAAGGAAAGAAAGGGGAAAGAATGGGCAGGTTAAGAAGGGCTGAGGGACCCTCCTGCTGCAGAACAAACATACTGTTGAGGCAATGGTGATCTCTTAAGAGGTAGGAGAGGTTTCCAAGGACACTCTCTTATACACACACCAGAAAATGCAACAACCAAATCAAAACAAAGAAAACAAATAGGCAAACAACAAGTGAAATGCTGAGCTGGATCCCTGACAGGGACAGAGAGAAGCTAGGCTGCCCTGACCAATGTTCTTTCCACACACAATGCGGAGGGATGGATCAAAGGAGTGATAGCTTTGAAACTATAAATGATGTGAGTTTAGAGTCTAGTTGCACCACTTACTGGCTGATTAACCACAGACAGATCACACGGCCCCTCAGGGCGATAGCAACCTCATCTGTAAGACTGGAATAGTAACGATTCTAATGCAATAGCATTAGGATTAAATTTAAATGAGGTAATATACATAAAAAGCCGAGCCTAGTACCCACGTACGCATGCACACAGTAATTATTATTATTGTTACTTTTGTTATTAAGCATCATGACAATGATAATGATGATTTGGCTGGTGCTACAGACACACTACAAATAAGAAATGATAATGCAATTTTGTTGAAGAAATTATGATGATAATACATTTTATGAAGCTGTCTGTATTGAATAGGCATGCGATAGGAGTATATAACACATCCCTTTGGGGCGCCTGGGTGGCTCAGTCGGTTGAGCGTCCAACTCTTGTTTTTGGCTCAGGTCATATCACGGTTCATGAGTTTGTGCTCTCAAAGCAAAACCTACTTGGGATTCTCCCCCCTTCCCCCTTCGTGCTTGTGCTTGCTCTCTCTCTCTCTCTCTCTCTCTCTCTTTCCCAAAAATAAATAAACTTTAAAAATGCATGTCTTTATTCACTGAAGCATTTTTAGTAATAGTAAAAAAAGGCAGTAAACAAATACCTGTAATAGATTTCTACTTAAATGAGTTATGTCATATCAATTAAAAAGAAAGTTTCACAAATCATACAAAATGCTACCATAATTAAAATATCACAATGAAGGTTGACTGCATTGGCAAAATTTCTCAGACATACATAATTGGTATTTGTCTTTGTAAACATCCCCAGGAACATGAACAATGTGTAAGAATTCCTTGTCGAGATCATGGCACTTACCGAAGAAGCGTGCCTTAGAGACTGTTTCTGACAGTGAAAAGCACAGGAGTTCTTGGCATATGGCAAGGGAAGTGTTCCAAGGTGAGTGATGGCAAGTTCAAAATCCCAGAGAAAAAAGAGAGTATAGAACATTGAGGGCACTCAGGAAGGCCCAGAATGATAACAAAAGAGAGCAAAAGGGAATTGACCAGAAGGTCTAGCCATTTCAAGGATACACAACAGAGTCATGACCACCAGAAGGTGTGCCTAGGCCTTGTGATTCTCCAGTCCTCTCTCTACTCTCTCTTCTGGAACCACAGAGGACACATGTCCAAGATGGTGGAATAAGAAGGAGCCTGGGTGCGAAAGTCTCTCTTGCATTATAGAAAGAGCTTAAATGTCCATCAACTGATGAATGGATAAAGAAATTGTGGTTTATATACACAATGGAATACTACGTGTCAATGACAAAGAATGAAATATGGCCTTTTGTAGCAGCGTGGATGGAACTGGAGAGTGTTATGCTAAGTGAAATAAGTCATACAGAGAAAGACAGATACCATATGTTTTCACTCTTATGTGGATCCTGAGTAACTTAACAGAAGACCATGGGGGAAGGGAAGGAGAAAAATAAAGTTAGAGAGGGAGGAGCCAAACCATAAGAGACTCTTAAAAACTGAGAATAAACTGAGGGTTGATGGGGGGTGGGAGGGAGGGGAGGCCGGGTGACGGGTATTGAGGAGGGCACCTGTTGGGATGAGCACTGGGTGTTGTATGGAAACCAACTTGACAATAAATTTCATATTAAAAAAAAAAAAGAAAGTCTCTCTTGCAACCCAGTGGCTTAGACATCTAACCAGGACCCCCGACTCCAGATCATGGGAGCAAGAAATCAATCTTCACTGTGTCAAGGGAATAAGATTTGAAGACTGTTTGTCACCACAGCTAGCATTATTTACCTTGGCTAATACACCAGGTCTTGGTAAAAGGTCACTTTCCCCCATCTCCATGCCACACTTGACAGGTGGTCTAGAATCACACCACTTCCACGCTAAGACCTTGGAAAAAAGACTCAATCATGGGTCTTTCCCATCTAACCTGAATATATTCACCATCATTCTAGTTAATATCACTCTAAGGTTCTATGCCATCAGTGAATTACAAGAAGAGCCTTGAGACTCTTCATACTAATACCTAGTTCAGTCTATAATTATGAATCTAAAGCTTTGTGTAAAAGGCTAATGTATGCTTAGTATTATGCTTACCCAACGTGAATCATAACTTGCTATCAATCGTCTCTTTGCAACCAGATTACATGTATTTCCTTCATTCCAGTGAGATGGTATCAAAGCTTTTCAAGTATACCATAAATAATTTAAAACATTTCTTAGATCTAAATGTTTACAAAGAACGTATAAATGAATAGTGTTTGGGAGATACTGAGGAGATGTTTCCTCTAAAAATAAAAATCTCCAAGGGAAACAGTGGATTGGAGACTTTATTTCTTTTTGTTCTTTTTAAATTTAAATTTATCTTCTGATTTAATTTGACAGCTATCCAGTTAGTGTAAGAACAAGTGTAAGAATCGAGACTGAAAACAGCTAAATGATGGGCCCAAGGTCAATGGTTAAGGAACACACAAGGGGGACTAGAATATCGGCATCCTCATCTTAAGCATACCCTTTCCCTCCATCTTCCACTATCACCAAAAAGAGGACTTTCCAAAATTGCGTGTTCACATGTATTGTAGGAAACCCTAAGGAAAATCTACTACACAAGGTCCAAGAATCTCTGTGCCCTGTAATGTTGGTTTAAATGTTTGCCTCCTCTTGGGAAGTAGATGCATGACCAAAATGTGAGTCCACATCTTTTAAATGGAAATAATGGGGGCACCTGGGTAGCTCAGTTGGTTAAGCACCCAACTTTAGCTCTGGCATGATCTCATGGCTCGTGAGTTTGAGCCCTGTGTTGGAATCTGGACTAACAGCTCAGAGCCTGGAGCCTGCTTCAGATTCTGTGTCTCCTTCTGTCTCTGCCCCTCCCCTGCTCATGCTCTGTCTCTCTCAAAAATAAATAAATATTAAATAATAAATAAATAAATAAATAAATAAATAAATAAATAAATAAAATAGCAATAATAGATGAACCTCTATAGCAGGATTGCTATTGGGATATATACTGGCTAATATTTACAAAATACATAGAATAGTCCCTGGTATATAACAGACACTATATATTCATTTAAAAAACCACCACTTGTTTCATAATAAGCCATCAGCAGTTTTAGAGCCTTTTTCCTTCTCATCTCCTATTGTCCTACACAATGGTAAGCTTTATTACAATGAATTATTGATTGCATTGGTTAGGGCTACTGCAACAAAGTACCAAAAATATGAATGGCTTAAACAATAGAAATTGAGTGGCTTAAACAATAGAAATTGAGTGTCTCAGAGTTCTGGAAGATACAAGTCCAAGATCAAGCCTCTCTACACTAAATGCCTCTCTCCTAGCTTCTGATCATGGTTTGGCTTATAACAGTATGATCAGTATGAGAAGATAAGTAGAAGACTAATCTTCTCACAGTGCTCTCCTTCCCTGTGTGTATGTCCATCTCTATATCCAAACGTTCCCCTTTTTATAAGGACATCAGTCATACTGGATTAGGGCCACCCTAATGATCCCATTTTATGGTCACATTCTAAGGTACTAGGGGCTAGGTCTCTAACACATCTCGTTTGGAGGACACAATTCAACTCATAAGGCCAACTCCCTAAACAATGTTTACCTGACCATGTGAGCGTTCCAGCTGTGACATTTTAGACCAGATTCTAAGGCTCATTAGTAAAGTGCTTAGAACCAGTAAATCCATCTACCCATCTGTTACTTTAACACCGCCATAGTTTATTCCTCTTGTAATGTTTATTGTTCTCCCTAGCACTTACCATCCTACCATAATATTTTACTATGCTTCCTTGTTTATGTCTATCTTTATAATATAATGCAAGATCTATACGCATATAGATTTCTAATTGCTCCTTGCTAGGTTTTCTACCATATGGAACAGTACATGCGATATAGTGACCACTCTACAAATATTTTTTTTAATTAAACAAATTTATATGAAAGTAATCATGCATAAATGGATAAAGATTTTATTAACTAATGCAAGAATGGACAAATGAAACCTTTGGTCTTACTTCACAGGTCTTTGATTGCTTAATGGATCAATTCCCTCTTTTCCCTTCCTTGGAACATTGTAAAGCATATTATACTAAAGAAAATAGATATTTTATTTATTTATTTATTTATTTATTTATTTATTTATTTATTTATTTTAAAGAGAGAGAAAGCACACAAGCAAGGGAGAGAGGCAGAGAGAGAGAGAGAAAGAGAGACAGACAGACAGACAGAGAGAGAATCTTAAGCAGGCTCCATGCTCAGCAAAGAACTCAACACAGGGCTTGATCCCATAACCCCAAGATCAGGACCTGAGCCAAAATCAAGAGTTGGACACACAAGCAACTAAGCCACCCAGGTGCCCCAGACAAAAGACATTTTAAGAAGAGGTATATACCAGTAGTCTCCTAGTGGCTCAGTTACTTCTTTTATTCAACAGGAACATTTCAAATATTTTATTAATACAATATTTTGGGTTATCTCCAAAAAGCACACACAAGCAAGAATTGGTATAGATAACTACACTGGACAAATCAGATGCCAAATTAGTGTTTGTTTGTTCTAAAATATCCTTGCTTATCTTACTTATACTGATCAAACTATTTTGGTAATTCCCATATGGCTACTGTGCTACAATAATCTATCATTAGTCAGCTTCCAGCAGCAGGCCAATCTGGAGACTCTCAAAGAGAATCTTGAGAAGAAAAAAAAAAGTAGATCCTGTACATGACATAATTTTTATAGCATTGCTGAGCTTTACATAGGTGAAGAAAAGCTCCAAACGGCCTACGCAAAAACAAAACCCATCATCTTGAACTAAAATCTTAACCATGAGCCACATGTGCAAACTTAAAGATACAGTAGCTTGAAGGTAAATGCCAACATTAGCACCAAGTTCTGGAGACTTAGCTTTCCATTAGCAGCAGGGATGCAGAGCTAAACCTGATATGTTTGGATTGTACCAGAGACCCTCAAAGGGGTTCAAGTGGTCCCAGGTCTGCAATGCCCCCACAGTCCCCGTGGAAACACACGAACCTTCTCTCATGTGGAACACCCACTGAATTTAGGTTCCAAGATTTTCCTGACAATAAAATAATGTCAAACAGAAGACAACGGGCAACAATCCCAAAACATACAGGGAAACTAACCACTAGAAATGAGACGTGGAAGAAACAAAAAGTAGATTTAGACCACCAAGGACATCAGATACTGAGGTCTCAGACTGAGAGCTACAAAACAGGTATGGAATGCTTACAGAAATAAAGGATAGCATCACAAGCACACAAACAGTGAGAAGTGACCAAAACTGACTTAGGAACATTCAAAAGGGGGGGGGGGTGGATAGAAATTTATAAATTAAAAATATAAGCGTTGAAATTTAAACAAAATGAAAGGGTAGATGGGTTAAAAAGTATTAAGATGCCACCAACAACAACAACAAAAAAAAATTGATGAACTACAATCAGAGTACAGATCTGAAAATACTGTGAAATGTCACACAAAGAGATAAAAATGTGGGAAATATGGAAGACAAATCAAGTGATATGTAAGAAAAAATAATGAAAAAATGTAGCCTAACTCTAACCAGAGTACCTGAGGCAAAGAACAGGGAAAATGAAGGAAAGGTTAATATTTGAAGCTCTGGAGCTTGTGAATCTTCCCGAATGAATGGAAACTATCAATCCACACCACCAAGCACAGTATCCACTGAGAAATATAAATACAAGGAAATCCAATACTAGACACTTGTAATGAGCCTGCCCGAGATTTAGCTATGACAAAGATCCTAAGAGTAGACAGAGAGAAAAGATCACCTGCAAACGAAAGACTGACAGCAGACAGCCATAACAGGAGTCAGAGTCAATAAAGTAATATTTTAAATGGGCTGAGAAATAATACTGTCATCCTGCAATGGTGCACTCAGAAGAAGCTACATTTTAAAAATGCTAAAGAGGGGCGCCTGGGTGGCTCAGTCGGTTAAGCGTCCGACTTCAGCTCAGGTCACGATCTCATGGTCCGTGAGTTCAAGCCCCGCGTCGGGCTCTGGGCTGATGGCTCAGAGCCTGGAGCCTGCTTCCGATTCTGTGTCTCCCTCTCTCTCTGCCCCTCCCCCATTCATGCTCTGTCTCTCTCTGTCTCAAAAATAAATAAACGTTAAAAAAATTTTTTTTTAATTAAAAAATAGAAAAAATAAAAAATAAATAAATAAAAATGCTAAAGATAGGGTCACTTGTACCCCAATGTTTATAGCAGCACTCTCAACAATAGCCAAATTATGGAAAGAGCCTAAATGTCCATCAACTGATGAATGGTCTCTGCCCCTCCCCCATTCATGCTCTGTCTCTCTCTGTCTCAAAAATAAATAAACGTTAAAAAAATTTTTTTTTAATTAAAAAATAGAAAAAATAAAAAATAAATAAATAAAAATGCTAAAGATAGGGTCACTTGTACCCCAATGTTTATAGCAGCACTCTCAACAATAGCCAAATTATGGAAAGAGCCTAAATGTCCATCAACTGATGAATGGATAAAGAAATTGTGGTTTATATACACAATGGAGTACTACATGGCAATGAGAAAGAATGAAATATGGCCCTTTGTAGTAATGTGGATGGAACTGGAGAGTGTTATGCTAAGTGAAATAAGCCATACAGAGAAAGACAGATACCATATGTTTTCACTCTTATGTGGATCCTGAGAAACTTAACAGAAACCCATGGGGGAGGTTAGAAAAAAGAGGTTAGAGTGGGAGAGAGCCAAAGCATAAGAGACTCTTAAAAACTGAGAACAAACTGAGGGTTGATGGGGGGGTGGGAGGGAGGGGAGGGTGGGTGATGGGTATTGAGGAGGGCAGCTTTTGGGATGAGCACTGGGTGTTGTATGGAAACCAATTTGACAATAAATTTCATATATTTAAAAAAAAAAAAAGAAAGGAAAAAAATAAATAAAAATGCTAAAGAGATAAACATTGTTTATCTCATTGTTATCTCACAGTCTACTGTTTAGGAAGAGTAAACTAAAACACATACAAAAATGTAATTATTGAAAAAAAAATGGAAAACAAACCCAGAAGAATGGTCTACAATGGAAAAACACATGGTAAACAAAAAGGAGGTAAATCTAAAACAATATTCTGTCTATGGAAAAGGACTTGAAATATTTATAGAAATTGTAGTATGCTACTTTTTTACGATCATCCCAGATGATTTTTTCTTACTGCACAAACTTAAGAAATAATGATGTAATCGAAAAAATTTTATACAGCATACAGAGGTAAGAAAGTAAGTTACTATGAAAGAGAAAAACAGAGTGAAAAGTCAGTGCATGTAAAGTTAGCCACTGCCACACTGCAGTTCTTTCTTTGTTGTAAAATAAATAGTGCATAAATAAATAATCCCCAGAGCATTATCAGATTCTAAGAAATGTATCTCTGTTATTTCTGTTGAATAGTAAGTTTTTGGTCATTTGCCTGTTGCAAACCACGTGATCTAGGCACCATTCCAAGCCTTCTCAAGATCCAATCTGACTCCACACTTTGCTTCCTTACACTGTGCTCCTGCCAAAACCGAGCCACTCTGCCCCAAGCACATATTCTACGCTAATACTTTATTTACAGATAAAAATGTGCTTTTCTCCAATCCTCCCATGGCTCAGTCCTATCCTTTCTGAGAGATGCTTTCCAAATGTCTTTTCCATTAGGAAATTATTCCTGACCTCCAAGACTGCCTTCTCAGATAGAAATAACCTTCCCTACCTCAGAAGCATCATGGGTTTGCTCAAGCCTCTCTTTCAGGACTTAACATATTCACTCTTACAATTTCTGTTCACAGCTCCCTACTTGACTCAAAGCTCATTGAAATTAAGATCTGTTTAAGAGTAAACTTTGAAAACAGAGCCTAGCATGGGGCTTTACCTAGAGTAGGGCTTCAATATTTGTGGAATTAACGAAATGAAATGAAAATGGAAAACATCTCTGAAACAAATAAGCTTTCAGGAGCAATATGAAAGAGATAAATCACTTGTAAATTACATAGATTGTGTATGTACATTTATAATTATATTTTCACATTTATATTTAACTAATAACCAACGGACCAACAAGATTCCATCTTGAGAAGCAAAGAGAGACCATGAACAAATGGTCTAATCTATTATAAACTATGTATTACAGAAATCCAACATTTGGCAAGATCAGAACTTCTTATACAAAAATTTTGCCGTCCTCTTCGTGATGTGAAAAACATCTTTGTTAAAATAAGTTAAAATGAGCCACTGAATCCATAAGGCTTGAAAAATAGGATGCTGTAAGCTGGTTAAGAAATCATTCCTTCTGTGGAGAAACTGAAACCATCATACATTGCTAGTGGGAATGTGAAATGGTATAGCCACCATGGAAAACAGCTGGGCAGTTTTCCAAATGGTTAAGTAGAGTTACTTATGACCCAGCAGTTCTACTCCTAGGCATACACCCAAGAGAACTGAACACACACGTCTACATAAAAACCTGTACACAAATGTTCCCGGCAGCATAGTCAACAAGTGGAAACAACACAAATGTCCACCACCTGGAGAATGGATACACAAAATAAGGTCTAGACATACAATGGAATATTATTCAGCTATAAAGAGGAATAAAGCACTAGTACTCACCACAACATGGATGAACCTCAAAAACATGAAGCTGACTAATGAGACAGGGCACAAAAATTCACATACTGTATAAATCCTTTATATGAACTACCCAGATTAGAAAAATCTGTAGTGCTGAAAAACCAGATTCATGGTTTCCAGGGCTGGGGTGGGACTGGGAATTGATTGTGGTAAACATGAGGGACCTTTGGGGGGTAATGGGAATGTTCTAAAACTAGATTTTGCTAGTTTGTCATAGCTTTGCATATAATGTTAAAATCACTGAATAGTGAAGAAAGAGAAGGAGAAACAGAAGAAGCAGAAGCAGAGGCAGGAAGAAAAGCAGAAGCAGAAGCAGAAGCAGAAGCAGAAGAAGAAGAAGAAGAAGAGGAGGAGGAGAAGAAGGAAGAGAAGAAGATGAGACCAATGAAGAAATCATTCCTTCAATCATGTCCATCCATGTACAGTTTCATGTGTCTGAGAATAATATATTACCTCTCACCTGCATCAAGAATGACAATACTGGCAGTGGAAGAAATAAAGTGTTGCTGATTGCACTATTCATTTTCCTGTGTTAGAATCCTACAGGACTACTCTAGTGATAAAAGGAAACACTTGGAAAAATAAGGCAGAGGAAGAAATGACTGGCAGGATCTCAAACACTTCTGATAGTTCTCGTATGGTAGATATTGATAATAAATGTGCACATGAAATAATCGTGTCTGCGTAGATGGTTCTAGCACAAGAAAGACTCTGTTTGTCATTTTCACTGGGCTAGCATTCAGAGAAATACATACTGGTCATAAATTACCTTCTCCAGAAGGCAAAATGACTGCATAGAAGCATCAACAGCCTAAGGTGGCGGATGAAGGAACTCAAAGATAAGTGCTATTACTGATAAAGAGAATTAAGAATTTTCAACAATGGGGGCGACTGGGTGGCTCAGTCGGTTGGGCGTCTGGCTTCAGCTCAGGTCACGTTCTCACGGTTCCTTGTTTGAGCCCCACGTCAGGCTCTGTGCTGACAGCTCAGAGCCTGGAGACTGCTTCCAACTCTGTGTCTCCCTCTCTCAGTCCCTCCTCCTCCTCTCTCTCTCTCTCTCTCTCTCTCTCTCTCTCTCTCTCTCTCTCAAAAATAAATAAATAAATAAAAGAATTTTCAACAATGGCAAAAAACACACATACATACGCGCACACACACACACAGTCATGAAATTTACTTGCTAATTGTCAACCATTCTATGATACTTTTTTAATGCTACTTTTAGCAATAACCAATTAAATATGCTTCTATCTTCATAAGATTGTTAATAAGGAACACTGTCATAAATTTCCTTTGAAAATGAGTTATTAGGTTGGTGTATAGCAGCATATGACAGAAAGTTCAGAACAATTCAGCTATTTTCCTACATTAAAGGAAAAAAATAAAAACTTAGGGAAAGTTTTGAGAAACATGCCTTTTTGTCCTTATTTTTCAGAGAAATTTCAGTAGACAATAAGTTCAAGTTTTACCTGAAGTGGCAACACTAAGTCCAATATTTTATATTCATAATTTCCCCCATTTGATCAAGCGATTCACTAATCATGATATCTTAATAACTTCACATGGCTTTATGGTACCACGCTTCCTTAGTTTTATGCACCACATGCAAGAGATTCTCGTCAGTTTGTTAAACATGTCATGGTCTCTTTTCTCTCTAAGCCTTCTGAACATATGATCTGCTCTGGCTGGAGCACCCCACACGGCCTTCCCTCCAGCACCCACACATATACATACCCTCACCTCCACCGCTCCCTTCAACTGC
The DNA here is from genome assembly GCF_018350195.1 of Panthera tigris. Lineage (NCBI taxonomy): Eukaryota > Metazoa > Chordata > Mammalia > Carnivora > Felidae > Panthera > Panthera tigris. The sequence goes on from NC_056669.1 coordinate 5,644,422, forward strand.
TCTTCATGGTAACTACCTTCCATTACCTGGCTGACTTCCTATCTCCATTTCAGATCTCAAATGCCTCAAGATGGCTTATTTTGGATCTCCAATTTAAATTAGGTGTATCTGTTATAAAGTCCCAAAGAACCCTATGTTTCTGTTTTTATCACCCTTGAACTATAACTATTATTTATCTTCCCAACGACACTATAAATTCTGTGTGGATATGGACCATATTATGTACAACTCATTATTTTTGTAAACTTTAGTCACAAAGATATTGTTTGGTATTCAGCAGGTGCTTGATAAATACTGGCTGAATAAATCATTCCATTCCATATGTATATTCTAGATGTATTTTATCATTTTTCTTTTAACCTGTATCATAGCCTGAAGATGGGGTCCAAGATTTGTACCTGAGTGTTTTTAATAGCACCTACCAAAGAGAATGTATTAAGTAAATACAATTTAACATCATTCTGTTTTTTAAAACTTTCCACAGCAGAAGAAAGTATAAAAATACTTCTTTAAAGCATACCTTCTGCTATTACTTTTTCTTAAAAAAAGTCTCCTTGATAATTTAACATATCTTCATGTTATACACATGATAGGTGTATATATACACATGAATGTGTAATATACATTCATTCATGTATATCTATGTATAAATATATATTCAAACAAAACAAACCTTTCCATTAAAATTCTACTTTATTATCTGTTGTCCTATTGCCATATCCAACCATCTTAGTCACTGCTTTAGCTATTCTAAATGTGCTCTTCAGAATCACTCTCTAACCTTCTGTACCCCCCTCTGTGCCCCAAGAAGACAGTTATATGGACTTTATCCATTGGCTTCCCAGTTGCACTCTGGTTTCCAGTTGGGTTTGGCCACCAGCAGGTGAGTAAGAAAGGAGAAAAAGTGTGGTTTATTTCTTTTTCTGGTTTGCTCCACCCTAATGTGTGGTTTGGCAATGGTTGTATCATTTCACCTAAGGCAAGAGCTCCTATAATGGGCCCTTCCTACAGTTTAAGCTCTCCCAAGGTACTTTCCCTTTCCTTTCTCCATCAAGATTAGAAGTGTCAATGGTTCCCACCATTGCAAGTCTCTGGGTGCTTCACCATTGGTTCTCTTAACCCTGCCCACAACTCTTAAAAAGGCTTGTCAATCATCTTGGTTGAGTGTGTCATTAAGTTTCTGCTGGGCCCTTGACTGATAGATTAACATACATAAAGACCATTACATAGACCCTCCTTGAAATGATGTTGTGGAACAGATGGAACACTGGACTCTCTGTGAAATAAAATACTCCTTTGCATTCTTGATTCCAAGACTCTAAAAATGGCATTGCTTCCACTACTTCTTGTTCTTTCTGCCCACTGGGCTCCCAGCTGAGAAGTGGTCAGTGTGGTATATCAGAGGGCAAAAAAAATCATGCTTAATCCCTGTGGTAACATTAACTAGTCCAGTGTTAGTTTTCAAATGGAGTTTCAGGGATCTCTAGAGCTGGACGTCTCAAACTTTACTGTGAAACATATTGCTGGGGTACCTATTAGAATGTAGCCTCAGATTCTGTAAGTCCAGCTGGGGCTTGAGATTCCCCTTTACTAGCTAGCTTCTGAGGTTCTACAACACCAACCAGGTGCTGATGCTGCCAGACCACACCCTTGAGTGTCAATGTCTGTGATCATGCCTCCAGAAATATGGGGGAGGCTGGGAGAAAGGACTTCTCTCCTACATCTTTATTTTCAATTGTTTGACATTTTATGATTCCAAGTAAGATTTCATTCCAAGGGGAAAATAACTCTATTTCTTTAAATGTTTATGAACTATTAAAATACTAGCCTAATGTTCACTTTGCAAGTGAAGTCAAGAGGTAAGATGATTTACCCAAAGTCAGAGCTGGTTGGTGACAGAGACACAATGAGAATTTAGCCATTTATTCCTTCTACTTTACCGACTCTGATTTATTTTCTTCTCTTTTTCTTATTTCTATTTTTGAATGTCACATTACTTTGGAAATTGTGAGAAAAATCTATTTCTACATGAGTTGTTGAGTCCCTGCATGACAGGACCCATATGGGGGCACTGAGAACTTTCCAGGGAATGGGGTGTAACACTGAGTCACCATCTTGTAATTCTGTTGGAGGTCCACTCAAAGTAACTCTCTTCCTATGGATATAATTATTCCAGGTAATGTTTTCAAATGCAAAGAGAAAATAGTGCTCATGTTTTAAATTTGGGTGATATTACTTTTCCTCTGTATTCTGGAATATATGGACATAAATATTTTTAGCTTTAGGATCCCATACTGTCTGCTATTCTGCTTATCTGATTCTCTAAAACTTGTTCTTTTATTAAAATATAATAGAGGAAGATAAAATATTTCCAAAGGGTTTCTTTCCAGCATTTCACACAATATATGTATTTTCACATTAGGAATCTATACAAAACCCAAGAAACATTTATCACTAGACAAATTCAATAGTTTGTATTATCAATATTTACTCATTTTCATCTTCCATTTGGCCATTCTCAGCAGATACCAAAATTGAAAGCTAACTCTGAGCTGAAGCCTTGCCACAGTTGGTTTTATGCTTTTCATCTGCTATCTGTGACTCACCACTCTTGATTAATATCCATTCAAGATATTTACATTCTGTTTCTTGTGCCTCATAACCAGTATTTACAAGCTTGAGATTCACTTTTCAAACCTGTGGCTAAAGCACAAACATGAAACCCAAGTTTGCCCTTTTTTGTTCTTTTACAGTATCACTGCCATGTCAGAAATTATTTTCAATAAGCCATGTTTTGCTTAATATCTTGCCACCCAGCAAAGGTTGTAACGTCCTTCCATGAATGGGCTTACCAGGACTGACATGACAGGGCTTGCTATGCAACAAATGATAAGCTGCAGAACATCATCAAGAACAGAGCCTTATTCTTCTCTGAATAACACAGTCACAGCAATACTTAAGCCTCAATCTTTCAAATGAGTGAATTTTATTACATCATCTTTCAAGCTACCTTCTCATGAACGTGCCAAGAAAAAGGGTTTTACAGAAGAAAAAGAACAGCCAATCTTTGTCATCAGGTCAGCCTCTGTTCATGCTCTTATCTTAACATGGAGTGACCTCCCTCAATCTCTACATGTCCGAATCCCACCCATCTTTCAAGCTGGAGTTACTTCTTTTTCCCCTAAAGGTTCTCAACCCTGGCTGCACATTAACATCACCTGGAAAGACATTAAAGTATCACTGTCCAGGGTTCACCCCAGAGCAAGTAAATGAGAAAGGAGCTTGCTCATGTTTTATGGAAGCAGTGTTCTCTTCTTATTCAAAAGAGACAAAACAAAACAAAAACAACATAAACAAAAGTGAGGCCAGTATTTTCTCAAATACTCTTCATTTTCCCACAACAAATCAATTTCTGAGTCCTTATGGCATTGGCACACCTTATTTTTTGGAATGGCTTTAATATTTGGAACTGGGTATTTCTTTACTTTTTACTTGAAAGGAGATAAACATGTTAATATAGGTACACTTTATCTGTGTTCCTGGTGTCTGTCAGACATCTATCAACACTCATGTCTTTTCTATTAAAGAGATTTCATTCTAATCCACTAGACAGAAAAAGCAGCTCAGCATATTTAGGGCAGAGATAGTTCTTAATGAGGTCACAGGTACGCTTAAAAGACTAGGAGGCAGAATTAGAAAATAGCTATTGTACCACCGCCAATGTAGTTATAGATTCAGGCAAACATCATTAATAAATATTAAATCCACTGAGTGAAAGTTTGTTGGAGAACAGGGTATGTTCACATAGTACAGAGTATCACCCCACAAATAACTTGTTAATTACCAAGTAAAAGTTACCTTTTCAATGGAGAGCTCTAGCAGCCAAAACCTTAACCAAGTGATCTCAGTTAACATTACAAAGAATAGGATAAACAGATTAAGTACTTCTTGGTGTGATAGAAGGTAAACAATATTGCCTATCCAATATTCTTGCCAAAAACCTCTAACCTAAAGGAGAGACAGAGAGAGACAGACAGAAACAGAGAGACAAAGACAGAGAGACAGAAACAAGAGAGACTACAGAGAACACACTGATGGTTACCAGAGGGGAGGTGGGTGGGATGGGTGAAACAGGTGATGGGGATTAAGGATGCACATGCTGTGATGAGCACCTGTGATGTACGTATATTGTATACCTGGACATAATATTACGGTGTATGCTAACAATACTGTAATTAAAATAAAATAAATGTTTAAGAAAGACAGAAAAAAAAGAGTCTTCTGTGGTTTTAATATACTTAGATAATCTGTGAAAGCACTTTAATTGGCCTTAAAGAAATAAATCCGTGATAAGTAACAAAACAAAACAAAACAAAACAAAATGTCTTTAACCTAACCCTATTCATGAGGAAACAGCCAGAAAAATTCGGATCAAAGTACTTCTGAAAATATGTTAAGGTCTTCAAAACAATAGTGTGAATCTGTTTAGAATAAAGGTGACTAAAAACCGTGAAAACTAAACATAACATAAAAGGCTCAAGTGAATCCTAAGGGGAATAAACTTAAAATTTTGGGGACAACTGGGGAAATTTGAATGTAAATTATATTTTAGGTAATATACTTTGAAAGTTAAATTTGGGGGAGGTGACAATGGTATTATGACTATGTAGATGAATCTTGTCCTTAGGAGATACATACTGAAATCTTAGGGATTAGGTGGTAGAACTGAATTTCAACAACTAAAGAAATAAAACTCATTATTCACAGATGACATGATATTACACAAATCCCTAAAAATTCCATCCAAAAACTGGCAGAATAAACAAGTTCAGTCAAATTGCAGCATACAGAATCAATGCACAAAAATCTGTTTTATTTCTTTACACTTTATCAGAAGGATAAGTTAAGAAAACAGTCCCATTTACAACTGCAACCAAAAAGAATAAAATACCTAGGAATAAATTTAACCAAGAAAAGCAAAGGCCTAGATATGAAAAACTACCAGACATTAATAAAAAAAATTGAAGAGGACACAAATGGAAAGATATTCTGTGCTTAAGGACTGGAAGAATTGGGGCGCCTGGGTGGCTCAGTCGGTTAAGCGGCCAACTTTGGCTCAGGTCACGATCTCGCGGTCCGTGAGTTCGAGCCCCGCGTCGGGCTCTGTGCTGACAGTTCAGAGCCTGGAGCCTGTTTCAGATTTTGTGTCTCCCTCTCTCTCTGCCCCTCCCCTGTTCATGCTCTCTCTGTCTCAAAAATAAATAAACGTTAAAAAAAAAAAAAACATTTAAAAAAAAGGACTGGAAGAATTAATATTGTTAAAATGTCCATACACCCAAAGTAATCCACAAATTCAGGGTAATCTCTGTCAAAATTCCAATGGCATTTTTCACAGAAATAAAGCAAACAATCTTTAAAATTGTATGGAACCAAAAAAGACTGCAAACAGCCAAAGCCGTCTTGAAAAAGAACAAAGCTAGAGGCATCATGCTCCCTGGTTTCAAACTCTATTACAAAGCTATACTAATTAAGAGTTGGTGGCCCGGTAAAGGGCTCTTAAGAACAAGCATCTTGGATGCAGGTAATCAGCTTCCTTTTCCCCTTTCCCCCTTCTTCTAGGTTCTTGGGACTATCGCGGAGCTTCTGGACCTGATGCAAGCACCCAGTCTTGGGACCGTCCCACCATGCCCCTCTACTGCTCCAGATGCTCCCGCACCCAGGTAGGGGTGAGGGGCAGGGGCAGTGGCAAGGGCTGGACTCCATTCTGGAATCTTCCTGTTGAAATCTCCTGGGTAACTCATGGTTCTTCTTCTTTTCCAGGACTAGTTTCTGGGGATTGTGTCTTGAAGGGAGCCAGAGCAGATGCTAGAAGGACAGACGGAGGTTGCAGAAAACCCTCACTTTGAGCACAGTCGCACAGACAATATTGAGAGGATAGTAGACAATGAGAAGATCAATACAGAAAACTCATCAAAACAGAAAGTGGATCGCCAGATTTTACCAACTCGTGCCTAACCTGGAGAGATAGCTGTGCCCATTTCATCACAGGGACTTCCTGTGCTTGGAGAAGAAAGATCGCCAAATTCCACTGAATTTCTAGCAACGTATCTTTTCAGAAACAATGCACAGTTTGAAGATCAAAACTGACTTATTAGGAAGAACAGAAAAAATTGTTTTCTCCTGTAGATTTACATACTTATGAGTCAGCTTTAATTGCCATGATTCCCGTCCCTTCTTTTTGTAAGTATAAGAACCTTCAGGATGACAGAACCCATTTCCAGAATTGAGGAAGAAAACATATCTCCCTCAGTTTCATTTAAGCACCCTACTTATTCAATGAGTACAGTCTGTGCAATTTTTTCTGATTGTCTTTAACTTTGTTTTTAAAATGACCTTCAAAATAAAATGTTAAAATGTCTTTTAAAAAACTATAGTAATTAAAACAGTGGGTATCGGCATAAAAACAGACACATAAATCAATCGAACAGAAAATACAGAGCCCAGAAACACATCCACACATACACGATCAATTAATTTATGACAAAGGAGCCAAGAATACAGAATGGGAGAAAGGATAGTCTCTTTGAAAATGGTGCTGGGAAAACTGTACAGCCACATTCAAAGGAATAAAACTGGACTATCACCTTATGCAACACAGGAAAATTAACTCAAAATAGATTAAAGACTTGAACTTAAAACCCGAAACCATAAAACTCCTAGAAGAAAACATAGGAGGTATGCTCCTTGACATCGGTCTTAGCAATGCTGTTTTGAATCTCACACCAAAAGCCAAATCAACAAAAGCAAAATTAAACAAGTGGGGCTACATCAAACTAAAAACATTGTGCAGAACAAAATAAACCATCAATAAAATGTTAAGGCAATCTAATGAATGCGAGAAAATATTTGCAAATCATGTATCTGACCAGGTGTTAATATCCCAAATATATGAAGAACTCATATAACCTAAAAGCAAAACAAAACAAAAAACAATCTGATTTGAAAATGGGCAGAGGATCTGAATAGACATTTTCCCAAAGATATACAGATAGCCAACAAGTACATGAAAAGATGCTCAACATCACTAGTCATCAGGGAAATGCAAATCAAAACCACAATGAGCTATCACTTCACATCTATTAGAAAGGCTACTATCAAAAAGACAAGAAATAACAAGTGTTGGTGAGGTTGTGGAGAAAAAGGAACCCTTGTGCACTGTTGGTGGGAATAAAAAGTGGTACAAACACTATGGAAAACAATATGGAGTTCCCTTAAAAAATTAAAATAGAATTAAAATTAAAATATAATCTAGTAATTCCCCTTCTGAGTATTTATCTGAAGAAAATGAAATCACTCAAAAATATGTATTAATATATATATATATTATATGTATGTATATAAGATGAATGTTGTATATGTATATGACTCAACCATTAATAAAGAACAGAACCTTGCCATTTGTGATAACATGTATGGACCTCAAAGGCATTATGCTAACTGAAAAGTCAGAAAAAGATAAATATCACCTCATTTCTCTTATATGTGGGGCTCTTAAAACAAAAACATCAAGCTCACAAATACAGAGAACAGACAGGTATTTACAAGAGACAGGGTGTACAAGGAAGCAGAAGCAATGACTGAATGTTTTTTTGTTTTAGTTTAAATAAGTAAATAACAATTTTTTAAAAACAAATAAAAAGTCCTATTTACAAAGATAGTCTCATTCTGAGATCCTATAAGTTAGGTTTTCAACATATGAATTATGGGTGGGAAGGCCCAAGTCAGCCCATAACAGACATATGGGAAAAATATAAAAAATGGTCTACTCTACATGTAAAAACAAACAAAAACAAAACTCCAGCAAATTAACTATGTCATAGAACACTCCAAATAATTTGAAAATATTGTTCTCAAGGGTGCAATAGGCTATGATATTAGTTTTAAAACCTGTATTTTACTCTTAGTGTCACAGTACTAATATACCCATTAGCTACGATTCAAAAGGAACTAGAAGCGAAATAAAATTATATTTAAGAAGATTAGAAGATATTTTTAAGAAAAGAAGTAAAAAGAATTATTTTCATATATAACAAACGTTTTAAACACTATAATGTCAACCAGAGAGTGGAAAAAATGATCCTAATTACATGAGAAACCCTAACTACATGTAAATTATTGCTTCTCTGACACAAAGGATTCATGGTTTTATGAAATCAATACTCACGATGAGTCATAAAAAACGCAGTAAAGTTTTAACAATCAGTAAGCCTGGATATCAAAAATTCATTTTTCTAGTTTCCAACTTTTTAGGAAGCTTAAAACTTTCAAAAAAGTTGGTGGGAAAAGTTTCAGATTTTGAATTAGAATATTAATGTCTTTGCAAAATTTAGCACATAATAAATTCACACTAAGTGACCACAAAATACTAATTTTATTTAGGGGGTCGGGGAGAGGCAGAGGGAGGGAGGGAGGGAGGAAGAGAGAGAGAGAGAGAGAGAGAGAGAGAGAGAGAGAGAGAGAGAGAGAGAGAAGGAGAATCCTAAGCAGGCTCTCTGCTGAGCTGCATCTCATGACCTTAAGATCATGACCTGAGCCAAAATTGAGAGTCAGACTCACCGACTGAGCCACCCAGGTGCCCCACAAATTTTAAAAACCATTAAAGAAGTCAGTACTCTATTTGTACTGTTAATAAGACTCTTTGATGACTAATACACTTGAGGAGGTTTTCAGGGGACGTGTTTTGGGTGGGCTGCCTGGACATTTTGACCTCTTCAGCAGTAGTCATCTTGAAGTCTCTGCATTACACCTGTTCCTACTCTTCGCTCCTTCTACTGTCCAATACCAACTGAGTGTCTAATCATTTTTGTATTTTCCTTAAATAGAGAATGAAACAAAGGAAATGTAAAACTATTCAAAGATATAATACAGGACATTTCTGTGAAATAAAGAGAGAATTCAATCTTCAGATAGAAGTGGCATACAGTGTATCAAGGGAAAAGCTTATTAAACTTCAAGATTAAAAACAAAGTTCTTCAGGGACTCAAGCAGTGAAAAAAAAAAAGCAAATCCCTTCAAGAAGTCAAACCCAGGCTTGTTTCAAAAATTCCTGTGAAAGATCAGATGCCCAGAAAAAAATTCCTTGGGAGAAAAAAATGTGACCCAAGGTTATCTTGCCCAGAATAATGTGCTTGACTTTTCATTATGGACAGAAATCATTTTTATAAAAACAACAATGCCATATCTATATATAATTTATGCTTCTAAATGCACATTTAAATGTATAAAATATATAAATATTTATATATGATATTTATATGTACACAATTTTTATATACAATATCTAGGTTTATACATACACATACAGTCATATACATATGTGTAAGATAAAATGAAGATGACCATAATACTTTTAACACAAGGCGGTTGTAAGAATTAAACAGGATCTTGGGGTACCTGGGTGGCTCAGTCAGTTAAGTGTCTGACTTCAGCTCAGGTCATGATCTCACAGTTCGTGGGTTAGAGCCCACATCAGGCTCTGTGCCAACAGCTCAGAGCCTGGAACCTGCTTCAGATTCTGTGTCTCCCTCTCTCTCTGCCCCTCCCCTACTTGTACTCTGTCTGTCTGTCTCTCTCTCTTAAAAATAAACATTAAAAAATTTAAAAAAAAATTTTTTAAAAATTAAGAATTAAACAGGATCTTATATACAACGTTTCTGGCTCTAAGGAAATGCTTAATCAATAGTCATTGTCATTTTTTAATTATTTAGGACAACTAAGAACTGCACTCATATAACTGTAATAAGGCAAAATGTTTAAAAAACCAAAAGAGCTCTTGGGCCCCAAAGGAAGGACAGATCCTTTAAGCTGAGTCCCACCAATGCAGGCTGGTGAAGAGGTGATGTTTCGTTCCAGACATCCCTCGTAAATTTTAGTGGCAAAAAGAAAAATGAACTGTTAATTAAACATTTGAGTCTGTCGAAGAAGAGCCCTAGAAAATTTTGAAAGACACATAAATCCATTCTATTTTCTTCCTTTTCAGCAAATGTGTCTATTTTTCGTGGAATAAGAGGCTAAAGGAAAAGATAGGCAAAACAATAAATAACAAGTTTTGAAAGACACTAAAAGAAATAAACACTTTTTAAAAATGAGAAATGCCACCAGTTTATTAAATGGGGAGGGCAAGAACATGATAAATGATTCTAGAAAATTACAGACTTTCAGCAGTATCTTTTAACTCTGTCTCTGTGAAGGTCAGCCCTAATTACCACAACAGCAGCCACTGCGGTAAGAGTGCAGGAAACCACAATAAAATAGGGAAGGATCCAGATGCTAATTACTTAAACTAATCAAATGCATTCAAATCTTTGGTCCCAATGATGTTCACTTTGCAGACATTTAGAACGAGCTGAAGGCATCAGCTCTACAAGGTATAAGAACAAGTTTTTTAGTTATTATTTATACTATTTATACTTTTGTTTTCATGATTAGGCAGAAGGAGATAAATCAATAGAACATATGGCAGCATAAACAGGTGGAAAGCCATTTCATGAGCAGAAAAAAACAAGGGTTCAAACAGCAAGCACAGAATCAGTATGTGCATATGGTGAATGTGAAATAATTTATTTTTGAGAAACATATACAGATATTGTTAAATGAGTATTATTCTTTCCAAAGTAGTACAAAGTAACACACACATGATACTCAGTCACTCAAGCGACATTTAACTAATTTAACTAAGTGCTGAGCATGTACCCGGCAGTGAATCAAGAGAAGCATTTGTTGTGGCACGGAGCTCAAAATCCATTTTAAAAAACTGTTATTGGTAGCATGTCTCCCTACTTTGACAGTAGATATAATTTTGGAAGCACCCTAACGTGATTCTGAGCTAAGCCTAGAATAAAGTAGTTGACTGACTTGAGTAATAGAATTTTGGTTGCAAACCAGATATGATTAAAAAGGACTAAGATTGCATGCTCATTTAACTTGCACACTGGCTTTCATAGAAATTACAAGAGAAAAACTAAAAAATTCTTTCACAGTATCGCCATTAGTGAAAAAAGAGTGCTGACGGCCAAAAACCTGCCACGAACGATGCTTGTTGGAATGTTTGGTCATTTATCGAAAATTCCATCTTATTGCCACATTACACCTTGCATTATGTATCGGAACGTATACAACATGAAGTATTGTCTGCATTTGATTGTCACTTTTAAATATTTATGGGAAGAAAAGTTTATATTTTGAACTTTATTTAGAATTCCAGGAAGTCAAAGTCTTCTAGGCCAAACGTACTTTGCAAAGAGTTACCCTTTTTGAGGATAAAAAACTCTAGCTACTAAATGATGAACCTCGTAAGAGGGTAGAGAGCATCCTTAATTTTATCCATTCTATTATTTTCTGAATTATCAAAAGGGCCATTCACAGGGATAAATACACCTCATCCCTGGTGTGGAGACTGGCTTAACAACTAACTGAAACACTTACTGGTTAGCTCATTTGTAGAGATCCGTGTTAGGTGTCTGAGAAATTTAAAAAGTTCTGTCTTCTTACAGGGGCTCCTGGGTGGCTCAGTCGGTTGAGCGTCTGACTTCAGCTCAGGTCATGATCTTGCGGTTCATGAGTTTCAGCCCTGCATCGGTCTCTGTGCTAACAGCTCAGAGCCTGGAGCCTGCTTCAGTTTCTGTGTCTCCCCCTCTCTCTGCCCCTCCCATGTTCACATTCTTTCTGTCTCAAAAATAAATACACATTAAAAAAAATTTTTTTAAAGTTCTGTCTTCTACAGACTTAAAATTTTAATATGTATTTGAAAATATAGGATATATACAAAATAAATATTACAGATAAGTAAATATACCTATGCATATTTAAGTCTATACAAGCCCACATATGCTAACTGACAATTTCTGGGGTTGGGGGAAGCACAGAAGTGCAGAAAGGGTAGCAATTAGTGTGGTTCATGAAATTAGTCATTGTATTTGCAAGTTAGTAAATGGCTATTAGGGGAAATGTGTTTGATTGGCTCTATTTTAAGAAATGAAGTAGAAAAACGTGCCACAAAACGTAAAGCATCCTTCTCCCAGCTCCAAAATTAAATCTTTGATCAAATATCTTCAACTATTTTTTAGAATAATTGTATCATGTTCCAAAGGAAAGGCAGCTTCGGGGCACCTGGCTGGCTCCGAGGGTTAAGCGTCTGACTTTGGCTCAGGTCATGATCTCACGGTTCGTGAGTTCAAGCCCCGCATCCGGCTCTGTGCTGATGGCTCAGAGCCCGGAGCCTGCTTTGGATTCTGCGTCTCCCTCTCTCTGGCCCTCCCCTGCTTGCTCTCTCTCTCTCTCTCTCAAGAATAAATAAACATTAAAATTTTTTCAAAGGAAAGGCAGCTTCCATATAAGACTCTCTTTTGAGAAATACCTGTTGTAGCCAAATCTACCTGAAAATTTCAGTAAAAGCAGAAGTAGTAATCGATCTCATCTAGGCACAATATTGGAGAAAATTAAGGGGAAAAAAATCACAGGCTGAAGTACACGATATAGAAGATGAGGGGACACCACTGTCTTCATTTTTACCTATTTTATTGAGATACCATCCATGTATTATAAAATTTACCCCTTTAGAGTGTATAATCCAGTAGATTTTATAGCGGATTTCACAGAGTTGTACAATCATCACCACAAATCAATTTTAGTTCATTTCATCACCTCCTAAAAAAACTTTGTACTCATCCCTCCTCCATCCTAGGCAACTACTAATTTACTTCTTGTCTCCATAGATTTGCCTGTTCTGGACATTTCTGGACACAAATGTAATCATATACCATGTTTCCTTGAAGAATTTTATTGGCTTAGCTCTTAACATTTCAATCTAACATCCATTTCAAGTTAATTTGTTTATATGGTGTGAGGTGGGGGTTCAAACTCATTCTTTTACAATGCACATACTAATCACTGAAAAAAGACTATTCTTTCCCCATTGAATTATCTCGGTACCTTTGTCAAAAATCAATCCACCATAAATGTAAGAGTTGTTTCTGGATGCTCTATTTTATTCCATGGGTCTATATGCCCATTCTTATGCCAGAACCATACTGTCTTGGTTACTATGGCTTTGTAATAAGTTTTTAAATAAAGAAATGTGAACCCTTCACATTTCAAAAGCATTTTAGATCCTGAGGTCCCTTGTGTTTCATGAATTTTAGCATGAGCTTGTCACTGTCTTCCCAAAAAGCAGGGGGAATTCTGATGACATTGATTTTGTAAGCCACTTTGCATAGTATCGCCATCTTAACGATATTAAGTTTTGCAATCCATTAACACAGACACCTTTCCATTATTTAGGCCTTTCATTTCTTTCAATAATGCTTTATAGTTTTCTATATGCAAGTCTTTTACTTGTTTGGTTATACTTTTTCCTAAGTTTATTATTTATTTTGATGCTGTAATTAGTGGAATTATTTTATTTCATTTTTGGATTGTTCATATATAATGTATATATAATGTACATATATATAAAATGTTCATATATAATGTATATATAATATGTATAATGTATATATATAATGTTCATATATAACGTATGTAATTTCATACAGTGATCTTCTATCTTGCAACCTTGATAAAGTGGTTTGTTAGCTGTAACTTTGTGTGGATTCCTTGAGGTTTTTCTATAGAGAATATCATATCATCTGAGAATAGAGATACTTTTACTTTTTTCTTTCCCAATTTGAGTGTCTACTGTATCTTTTTCTTAGATAATTGCCCTAGTAAGAATTTCCTGAACAGTGTTGAATAATAGTAGGGGCAGATATGCTTGAGTTATTCCTGAAATTAGGGGGAAGTCAGGCACTCTTTCACCCTAGTTATGACATTAGCTGTGGGTTTTTGCAAGATTCCCTTTACCAGGTTGAGGAAGATGCCTTTCTATTGTTAGCTTGCTGAATATCTCTAACAGGAAAGGATGTAGGGTTGTCAAATGCTTTCTCTGCATTTATAAAAATGATTATGAAGTTTTCATCTTTTATTCCATTAACTGGGTGTATTACATCGATTTTCAGATGTTAAACCCTACATTCCTGGGATAAATTTTACTTGGACATGGTGTATAATCATTTTTATATGTTGCCATGTTCAGTTTACCAGTATTTTGCTAATGATTTTGCATCTATATTCGTAAGGGATATTAATCTGAACTTTTATTGTTATGTCTTTGTCTGGTTTTCCTATCAAGATAATCATCCTGACCTCATAAAATATTTCAGTTTTCCCTCATCTTCTTTCACAAGAGCTTGTAAGTATTGGTATTAATTCTTTAAATGTTTGGTAGAATTTGCCAGTGAAGTCTAGGCATTGCTTTGTTTCATTGTCTTTATATAAAAATGATATAATAGAAAGAATCACAGGGACTAGAGAAGGTCTGTGTTTTATTCCTTGATTCTGCTACGGAGAAACTAGAACTTTGAGCAATCTTATTTTCCATGTTTGTAATTTAGAGATAAAACTATCCATTCTATCTATTTTCAAGGATTATTTTTGAAAATTAAGTGAAATGATAGATGTAAAAGCTTTCTGTAACCAGAAGGTGCCATTCTATTATACCCTATTCTGCTTAGGATTTCTTGGCTCTACTATGGACAATGCTATCTGTAGACAGTTGAAATTTTCATTAAGTATCTGAAAAGCAAGGCTGACACCTTCATCTGTGTCCCTGGGGCAAATACGACAACCACAATGTCCACTGTACTGAATTGAGAACCTGTGGCAATGTACTACCTGGCTTCTTTTTGTTCCTACTAGGCTTTCCTTCAAAACTTATCCTGCCAAAAGTGGAAGTCAGAGACATGCCAAGTTCCCTACTCATCAATAAAATGGTCTTTATGAGAAAATCAACTATTTCCTGGATATTTGTTTTTTCACTGAAACCCAACTGTAAAGACCCCATAATGTTTTTCACTGTTAAGGAACAAAGTCAATCTCCAAATAATTGGTATTTTTTTTTCCTAAAATGGACTATTTCCTACCTAGAGAATTCCCAAAGGAGCTGCTACAAATCTACCTGTACGTCAAAACCCAGCATTAAGTGAATTAATATGTTTATTTCTCTAACCTTGAGAATAAAGTCAGTCCCTACTTACACGTGACTACACAAAATCAGCCATCACTGTTTCTCACATCCTACTCTCACAACCCTTCCCTCCATGGTACATCTCATTGCACCTGGCAAAGAAGTCACAGTTTTTGAAGAATGTATACTTTAAAAGGAATAAAGAAACAAATATGACAAAAGGTTTAATTTTCTGATTACCGAAATTTCTGATAAGCTTCTAAGCAATGCCAAGCAGCCTGAAGGGCAATATACCACAAAAGTACCTTTTCACTATACCGTCTACAGCCTTTACTTCAATTTATCTCCTTGACTCCATCTTCAACAATTAATTATATTGAAGAAAACAAGAAATCTCTTCTTAAAACACAAATAATTCTTGAAGGGTTATAGCTCCTAGTGACTCATAGCTTAGTAAAAATTAATATAATTAAATTGCTTTCCTTCTAAGATCTACATGAACTCTATCCATTATACTGAAAGAATGAATAATTTTATTTGGCAGGAAACAAAAGGTAGATTAAGATCATTTAGAATGAGAAGCAATTTGTAAAGTTGAAAAGATTTGGCAGAATACCATAGTAAAGCCTTAGGGCACTATAATGGTAACAATTATCACATACTTAGCATGTGCGAGGCACATTTCCAAATGAGTTCCTCCACTGAATCCTCTTGACAACCCTGGGAAATAGGTACAATTATTATCTTCATTTTATAGGTGAGAAAACTCAGACAAAGGGAGAGTAAGTAATTTGTCGAAGGACACATCACCAAGAGGTAGAACCAGAATTTAAACCTAGGTCTAACTGAACTCAGAATCACAGTTCCAAACATCTATGATGACTAGCCACCTAAAGGCTGAAGACCAGAAGCACTAGGACTCGGGGGGACCTGGGTGGCTCAGTGGGTTGAGCGTCTGACTTCAACTCAGGTCATGATCTCACGGTTCATGGGTTCGAGCCCCGCGTCGGGCTCTTTGCTGACAGCTCAGAGCCTAGAGCTTGGCTCCTTCTCTCTCTGCCCCTCCCCCACTTGTGCTCTGTCTCTCTCTCTCAAAAATAAATAAATGTAAAAAAATAAATAAAAGAAGTACTTGGACTTATATGATAGATGAGGACAAAATGCAGAAAGGTAAAACCATTCCTCAGACAAGCTTCACTGGTATCGAATATTGATCTAGTCCAAAAATCTAAAAAAATACCAAACAAAAGCATTATGCTCCTCCTCACCCCTACTTCTTGAAGTCAAAATTTTAGTTGAATATAGTCCCAGGCTTATTTAGATAATTTAGATAATTGGCTTTTGTAAAGTAGCCTGGAAACCTAGTGAGTTACCATGTCATCTGAGTAGGTAATTGCTATTTAAATTGCAAACAGCTGACTTAAAAATAATCTACTGAAACAGCAGCCACTCAATAGTTGAGATTTCCCTGACCACATAGAAGCATAAATAGGTTGTGAATCTGAACAGTCAATGTTAGAATTATCTTTGGCTCCCTGTGTCATAGATTTTAGGGAATGTAGATTATTGTTATGATAATTTGACCTACTAGTGACATTATGCAAAATTAACGAATTCAGATTAAAATGAACAGTAAGATTGCAGTAATTGTAAATGTGCTAACATCTAAAATTAGATCATCAGACACATAATTGTGAACCAAAGTTGTTCTGAACTGACAGCTTTAAATCTGAATTAAGTCTTCTTTTAAAGGCTTATTTTTCTTTTGTATGAATATTTAAACTTCCCTAAAAGTAATAATTTATAACCAACAGAGGCTAATAAATATTGTCTCATACTTAACTTGAGCTAGCCATCCATGCCTAATTTATGTATTTGTTCTGCTAAATCTCATACATATATTATCCCTGGCCTGTTAAGAAATAAATTATAAGAAAGGACACAGAGTGCCCAATGAAATTTTACAGTGGCTTTAATTATTAAACCCATAAAATTTAACTAAGCTTCTATTATGCAAAAAGTATGATAAAAAAAATCAGCTATTAGTCATTAATAATAATCCAAGGTAGAGAGTGATATAATCTAGCTCTGATGGGAAAAGAAGACTTTCATCTGATTCAGAATAAATATGATAAATAGCATGTGTTAATACATGCCAAGTACCCAAAACAGCTTTCAATAAAAGAAGCTATTATTACTGTTCAGCATGTCTGAATTTTATGAATTACTGAAGTTCTTATTTTCAAATACTAAACTATGTTTCAATGATAACATTTCAGGTTAAAATGAGCTTATGAGATACTCAGATGCTGCTCTGCTACTTTGTATAGCATACCCTGATCATAAAACTTCTCTCAAAACTCAAGGCAACATTATGAGCACTGATTTTTGTGTTGAAATGTAATATAATAATGTTTTCAGAGGGGGAAAAAAAGAAAATGTGAATTAAGCATCTAGTACTTACCTAACACTGTATGTATTATGTCCACATGATGTTCATGTTTTAATGTTCCTACCATCAGAATTCCTGTCTTCCAGATTATAGGTCATTTCCATGATAGCTCCCCTGACATAGGCTTTCCAGAGTCACACTTGCTGTTACTAGAAACAGCTCCCCCTATCATGGTGCGTTGCAACATATTATATCTAATTTGCTATAGGTTAAGTAACCAGATGACAAAACAGACTGAAAGCTAACTGGGCTCCAATAAAGTGAGAGATGTGGCCTGTATCTTACTTCTCAGAGCTACTTGCCCCTTCTCATACTGTGATAAATTCAGAAAACTTGAGGTTGTCAGACACTGCAACTCCATTTAAAGTGTTAATGCCTAGGGGCACCCGGGTGGCTCAGGTGGTTGAGTGTCTGACTTCAGCTCAGGTCATGATCTCACGGCTTGTGAGTTCGAGCCCCGCATCGGGCTCTGTGCTGACAGCTCCAAGCCTGGATCCTGCTTCGGATTCTGTGTCTCCCAGTCTCTCTAACTCTCCCCTACTCATTCTCTCTCGCTCTCGCTCTCTCTCAAAAATAAGCAAACATCAAAAAAAATTTTAAGTAAATAATAAAGTGTTAATGTCTATGCTTTCACTGACTGTTACAATGGCTGAATTAACCCACAAATATTAAAAGGGTGCATTTTCTAGCTGCCGCTGGATGTATAATGCCATCATGAAGAGCTTAAATTAAAAATATCCTTGCCAACCCTCATTTCAGTTGGACTCTAGTCCAAGGGATGGGTCATAGGCCAGAAAAGAAAAGGTCCATCCCTCATATTGTAAAGACAAACTTAAGAAGGAGAGTAAAGAGAAAGAGAAGAAACAGAAGAGGAGGAGAAGGGAGAATGGGAGGGGGAAGATGAGACAAGGAGAAGGAAAATGAAGAATATTCTTTGGTTATTAAGGGAAAGGAGGCAGCTGCCTTCTCACCCCCTCTTGAAAAGCTGTCCTTGAAAACTAAAGGAGACTTGAGTCCTTGCTCTAATCTAGGGAATAAAAATGGATCTCTCCAGGGATTAGATAAATCCAACCTCTAGTTTTACAATGCAAACATGTTGCCAAGGTTGGGACCTCAATCCCCCTTGAAAAGTCAATTTACTTCCAGAGTTAATCTGGGAGCCTCTCTTGAGATGTAACAGAGAGAATCAGAGAAATCTTTGTATTTTCCCCTACTTTGCTGTGTAATTTGTAGGAAATGTCACCCTGACTTCCTGGTTCTGGTAGGCTACCTATCTGCGGATACTCAGCTGTGTTCACTGAGTAATGAATTCATTTTCTTTTCTTCCCCTTATTGATGTGGATGGGTTTCTTTTTGTCGGTAGGACATGTTGCTTACTCGCTAACTTGCCATTTGTTTCCTCAACTGCATCAATTTTCAGTCCCGAGATAATTCCCCTCCCCGAAGCACCAACTTCAGATACAAGTGTGGGCTACATCATCTGTGCACTGTTGTTATAGCTATCATTAGCAAGTTGTAGGCATGTTCTTGGGATTATACATCGCTAATTCTGAAGGCAGAGATGTGTGTGAAAGAAGAGCATTTAAAATTGGGCTTTCCTTTTATATTCTGTATACTCAAGCTGAAGATCTGATAATTGCAAATTTTTTCTTGAATCAACAAGCCATTTAAAAAATAAATGCTCAAAAACAAATATAGGGAAACCTCCCAAGTAATTTTTTTAAGTTCTCTCATTTCCCCATCTCACTTCCCTATTCTCTTAACAGTGCTTGTCATTATCTAAAATTAGCTTTTATTCTACTTTTAAAAAATTGAAGTATAATATGCATATAGTAACATCACCACTTGTATGTACAGAAAAGCATTTTCTTATACCAAATTTTCAATACAATAAATCTCTGGCAGTGAAAGGAGGAAAATCTCTAAAAGCAATTGTTTTCTTTTAATTTTGTAATGTTTATTTATTTTAAAGACAGAGAGAGCACAAGTGGGAGAGGGGCAGAGAGAGAGGGAGACACAGGATCCGAAGCCGGCTCCAGGCTCCGAACTGTCAGCACAGAGCCCGACACGGGGCTTGAACCCATGAACCATGAGATCACGACCTGAGCCAAAGTCGGACACTTAACCGACTGAGCCACCCAGCCGCCCCTAAAAGCGATTGTTAAGTACGCTATTTGGATTTCCTCCTCACTGAGCACTGTAGAAAAAATGTGCTTAAAGGCACAATAAGCCAAAATTGAGAAATTACATAGTTGGCCTCTTTCTTCCTCCCAAAAGGAAGCAAGCTGTTGTAACAGTGTACGCAGATGTCCTCAAGTGCACTAAGCAAGCAACGCAGAGAGATGAGACGCTCCACCCATCCCATCAACAGATTTAGAATGCTCTCTTTTTCGAGAGAAGCAAGGCCAGTAGTGCAAAGAGTAGGTATGGGTGGGCTTTGAGGTCAGAGAAGACATGGGTCTGAATCAAAGAACTATTACCTACTGACCTCAGAGAAGTCACTTAACTCTCGTTTGCAAAATGGAAATAATAGCACTACTTGTATAGAAGTGTTGTGAGGATTCGGTAAGATAGAGAAAACGCAGACAGTAGATTCGTTTCTGGTGCAAGCAAGGAGCTGAAGTGGTAGCTGGTGATGATGTCAGCACGCAGCCAACCTCCTGACCCCAGCCAGGAGCATCTCACTCCCCTCTGGACAGCTCCAGAATGTCCTGCAACTCTTCACAGAAACAGCCGCTACTGTGAAAACTGGGCGAATCAGTTCTTCACTGACAGAGCGAGGAAATGACTAAGACTTGTTCGCATCCTAGGGAATACCCAGAGAAGGACAGTCATTACTTTCCCCCTTAGAAGGTTAATGCTCTATACTGTTTCGGTTGGAAATTCTGTTCCAGTCCTTTGTTGGAGCATGATTTGGAAGGAGGGAACTGGGGTAAGAAGTTCTCTGGTTCCTGAGCCAAAGCATAAGAGACTCTTAAAAACTGAGAACAAACTGAGGGTTGATGGGGGGTGGGAGGGAGGGGAGGGTGGGTGATGGGCATTGAGGAGGGCACCTGTTGGGATGAGCACTGGGTGTTGTATGGAAACCAATCTGACAATAAATTTCATACTTGAAAAAAAAAAAAGAAGTTCTCTGGTTCCTTTCTGAG
Organism: Panthera tigris; assembly: GCF_018350195.1. Lineage (NCBI taxonomy): Eukaryota > Metazoa > Chordata > Mammalia > Carnivora > Felidae > Panthera > Panthera tigris. The sequence continues at coordinate 5,665,084 of NC_056669.1, forward strand.
GGTTTGGATTTTAGAGAAGGAAGGTGTGGAGGGGGCCCTGTAAACTCATCAAATACATCTCTGCCTTGATGGTCAGATATATGAGGATGAAGAACTTGGTCAAGGTAAACTCTTCTTTGTTTCTATGCTTTTATAGTTTCTCTCTTTTCTTTAGACTCCTAAAGAATACCTCTTTTGAAAAATGCTATACTTTGCAAACTAAAGGGAAGAGCGATTTTTCCAACTGTGGAGCATTTGCGAATCATCTCTGGCCAGGGTCTGAGATGGATGTGGCTGGCCCCTGAGTCTGCCTGCCCACTCTCTCTGCCTGGGCCTCCAGGTAAGCTTGAAATTAAAGAGACAAAAACAGAAAAAAGTAAGAGGTGACCCTAGATTAAATCCTTTTCACCTAGGATTAAAAAAAAGGGGGGGGGGATTATCACATATATGGGACTGATATATGTGATATATCACATATATAGACCACAATGTGCCTGACAGAACACAAACTGCTTGAGGAAACAGCCTCTGTGTCCTTCACCTCCACGTTGACGATAGCACCTTACAAACAGTAAGTGCTCAGGATATACGTGTTAAGACTTACAGCATTTGCTCATACTTTTATAGCATGTATATTATAAGGAGGGAACATGTGTGGCACAAAAAGGCCTAGATGAGAAAAATTTAGTTCTAACTCTGGCACCGCTGAAGCGATCTGGACCCTAGTTGCCTCAAATTTAAAAAGTTGACTTGGATGACCTCTAATTCAACTTTGAGTTCTAAAATGAAAGAGAAAGATAGGGAGGGAGGGAGGCAGAAGAAAGAGAGAAGGAGGAAGGAAGGATAGCACCTTACTGTTTGTAAGGTGCTATCGTCAATGTGCAGGTGAAGGACACAGAGGCTGTTTCCTCAAGCAGTTTGTGTTCTGTCAGGCACGTTGTGTTCTATATATGTGATATATCACCTATATGGAGTCCTATATATGTGATAAGGGAGGGAGGGAGGGAGGAGGGAAGGGTGATTCTATCAGAGAAAATTCAGTCACAGAAAATTCCCTAAGGAAGCATACCTGCCAGTGAATGGCTTCAAAGAATGGGAAAGTCACTGTTACTGTTAAAGGCAAATCTTGGTGAATTAAAAACGATTTGGACCAAGAATGAAATTTGCTACCCCAGCCAGATGCAAGAAGGAGAATATGGACGAGCCATTGAAAAATGACCAATTTCCAAGGTCATTCTGCAAGTTGGTCCTGCTATGTTGAGTTAGCACATCTGTACCTTTGCTTTTATTTGGCCTGTGATAACAGTGACACTGCTCTCTTCATTTGCTAACACCTGAGCCTCCTTGCAGCTCCTAGTTTTTGCAGTTCGTAAGGTGAAGAGTCAAACCAGTCTATTAAAATGCACAGCATCAGGAGTGTGCACTCCAATTGCTTCGAGTGGCTACCCAGCTCACCATGGAATGAAGCAGGAGACAGCCTTTTCAGAAATGCAGATAACAAGACTCTTATCTTGCAGTAACAACCTCCAGCAATCAATTATGTTGCTACTAGCTGATAGTAGTAAAACCTTTTTCAATACAGGAAATTTATTTTAAAAGACAGCCTAGATCTTATCTGTCCACTAAATTTCCACAAGCCCTAAATACTGCCTTCCCTTAAACTCAAATGTTAACCAATATTTCTTGAAACTTCCTATGCACTTCAACACATAACTTGAGTCCCCCCCCCACCAAAGTAATGAACTGGTTAATTAATTAATTAAAAATAAAGCGCTAACTGGGCTCACTCCTTTAGAAAGCTAAGATATCTGTTCTCAGAAGGAGGCAATTATCAACGTGCACTACAGTTGGTTTACTATGAAAATGTATGATTTCTTTTTGAGACATCATCCAAAGGATGGTATGTAGTAAACGTGATAGACGAAATAAAAGAACCAACAATCTACATTAGTCTGCAGTCACAACCTCAATCGTCTTTGTTACCGCCCTGTAGTAAGTGTGAAGTGTGTGAAGACATTACAAGATCTGGGAGACAGACACATAAATCAGGCACTAACATCAACTACGAGCAATAGAGTCCCCCCAGTTACGAAGAGAAAGCACACACTAAAACACACTAAATGTAAAACACACTAAAACAGAATCACTCTCGGGGGGCGCCTGGGTGGCTCAGTCGGTAAAGCGTCCAACTTCGGCTCAGGTCATGATCTCAGGGCTTGTGGGTTCAAGTCCCGCGTCGGGCTGTGTGCTGACAGCTCAGAGCCTGGAGCCTGCTTCAGATTCTGTGTCCCTCTCTCACTCTGCACCTCCCCTACTCGTGCTCTGTCTGTCTCTCTCTCTCTCAAGAATAAAACATTAAAAAATTAAAAAAACAAACAAAAAAAACATAACCACTTTCTAGAGATCAGTTGAGAAGTCATTTCAATTTCTCAGTGTGTACACAATCCTCTAGAGGTAAAATTTATTCAGATTGGCTAATGTTTAGTACTGTGTTACTCAAGATTCAAAATACCTAACCAGCATATTATACCACATTTAACATAAAATGGAACAAATTAAATCCCGATTCAAGGTCCCAATGTGAATGCTAAGGGCCGGTGTAACACTTTATAAGCAAAATTCAAGTTAAATAGAATCAGAATAAGTTAAAATATCCAAAAGAGTTAGATGAAATGAATGTTTAATGTAGAGCACTATAAATCAAGCTGATTTTATATCAAAGACTAAGAGATCAATGCATTGGTTTAACCACCACATCTAAATCATACCTTTTCTAATTTTTAAAGCATTCAGAACACAAGAGAAAGGAGAGTGATGGAGAAGGATTAAAATGTTTTTACTCCCTATCCTATGGTAGCTCACTGCTGGAGCACAGGATGATTTATTAACCTGTCTGCAAATGGAATCAAATGGAATAACATGAATTCCCAATTTATTCCCAAATCTATATAAGAATTGTCCTTCACCACCTGTCCTAGCCACACTCCCCCAATAGAAACCTTTCCCCGGTCTGGTTACAAATCCCCAGAGCAAACTAAAAGGAAATCCTGGGGTGCCTGCGTGGCTCACTCGGTTGACGTCGGGCTTCAGTTCATGTCATGATCTTGGGGTTCATGGGTTCCACTCCGGCACTGGGCTTGCTACTACCAATGCAGAGCCCACTTGGAATTCTCTGTCCCCTTCTCTCTCTCTGCCTCTCCCCATTGGCACTCTCTCAAAAACAAACAAAACAAAACAAAACAAAACAAAACAAAACAAAACAAAACAAAAAAAGGAAATCCTGGAAGTCCTCTCTGTCCTTTAGGTGAGTCACAAGTATACATTTGCTTATTTCACAAGGCCCATGAAAACACTGGATAAAACTGGACAAAATCCAGGCCAGGGGACATTATCTAAAAACTGTAGCTACAAAGCCAGGCCTGTATTTGAAAAAGGCAAGACTGAGTAGGTAAAGTGATTTGTAGTAATCACAGTAAGTGATTTACAATTAAGGAAAACTATACCTCGCATGTCACCTTACAAGCAATGCAGTTTTGATCATAAATACTGCCTGCTTGAGAATCAGTAGAGGTCCCTCAGGAACACAATGATGTTGCAAGATAAATGTGATGACCATAAACACAGTCCTTGAAATTCTGTGTGAACATAGCATAATATTGACAGATGGCTTTTAGAACATCTTTATACTTATTATAAATATTTAATGAAGGGTCATAAAGTTCATTGAGAAGTATCTGATTCCAAGCAGACCAAGGGAGTTGAAACAAAATTTTCTTTTACATTTTAAAAAGAATTTTTTTTTAAATTCCACAGTTCCAATATTGCCTCAAGAACATCCTATGTTATTTACAAAGTCTGGATCACTGAGGTTTGCTAAGGAAGAATTTCTAAAAAAGAGTTTTCTACTGCAGCTCCTACGATGTAATGATTTTATTATATTAATACTGTTCAAAAAAATTGCACTAACATAAATGCTTTTATATGTAAATCCCTTCTGATTTGGTATCTGGATAGCTACGGCTATGTGCAAAGATTGTATATTTGAAACAGCTAAACCTCAAAAAAAATCTGAAATCCAATTTATGTTATCAAAACTATAATATTCTTCAGAGTCTCAAAAAATAAAGCACAGACATTATTAAAGCCATTATTAAACCACAGCCATTATTAAAGAAAGCACTGAGTATAAACAGTGCACTTTAGAATACCATGAGTACAGAACATGGTTTAGTTTCAAGTAAAATTCATCTTTAGCATCAACTAAAATGAATTGTAAGCATTTTTTCCAGTTATAAGTTCACAATGCTTTATCAAGTCTATGATATCACTTCTATCCAGTATAATAGCCACTACCCACATGTGGCTATTAAGCATTTGAAATGTGGCTTGTATAACTGAGGAGCTGCATTTTAATGTTTACTTTACTTTAATTAATTTAAAATTAAATAGCTCCATGTGGCTAGTAGTTATTATATAGGACAGTGCACTTCTTTACAGTGAAAACTTATATAACTTCTTATATAAGTATGTTAATTCTGCTCTCCAAATATAATAGTCAAGCTCAGCCCTAAAAGTGATTGACTCATTACCTATAAAAACTTAAACTTCAGGAATTTTTACCTCACCACTGGTATTTTTAACCCAACACTAGAACGTCAGTAATTGTCAGAATGCCTGAGTAATTGCTATATAAGTGAATGAATATATAATTGCTAAAAGAAAAAATACTCCTGTTTTGCTCCTATTTTACTGTCTTTACCCACGTGGATAATCTTCAAACTGTAAAGAAGAGAACAAACTTGATAACAAACCTGCAAGACCAGTTTAAAATGCTACTTTAAAATCTCTTGCTTTAAAATGCTGCAACACAATATTTTTCCAAACAGGATTAACTGACAAACAATATCTTTAACAAAACTCATAATGTCGTGTTACAGTATACATTTAGTATAAACATATTTTAAGTTATAATTAATATTTACTAAACAATTTTGGGGCTCCTAGGTGGCTCAGTTGGTTAAGCATTCAACTTTGGCTCAAGTCATGATCTCACCACTTCTGAGTTCGAGCCCCGCATCAGGCTCTGTGCTGAGAGCTCAGAGCCTGGAGCCTGCTTCAGATTCTGTGTCTCCCTCTCCCTCTGCCCTTCCCCTACTCACATTCTCTCTCTCTCTCTCTCTCTCTCTCTCTCTCTCTCTCTCTCAAAAATAAACAAACATTAAAAGATTTAGAAAACAGTAAGTATTAAGCAATTCTAAGGCTTTTTTGTACTTGAATTTGTGTTATTGTTAGCTCTAAGAAGCACACTTTTTACTATCATAGGTGAAAAAAAATCACATTTGTGCTAAGAGGAAGCAAAAGGTTTCAGAAAGGATGTGACGGTGAATGCTTCGCAGTGGCTCAGAGAGAAAAAACTGGCACTGGAAATGGTGATAAACCTACCATAGAGCTAATAATGCTTGTCTACTAGTTTGACTACAGGCTTGAAAGCATTTAATTGGGAAAAAAAAGCTATGATGCTGGTTGCATTATTAGGTTTTTCTACACCCTCCTATAAAATATCAAGACTCTGCCTTGGATAGTGTTAGCTTTTATTCCTTCTTGTCCCATTATGAATCTTTTAATATAAAAGAAGTGTACTTCTGTCATAGATTTTCATGAAACTGTATTAAATTGCTAAATATGCTCTTGACTTTCGGTAAACCGGAAAATCTCAGAGGGGAGATTGCATCCAAATTTCCATCCAAAGGTTCATAAGAGAATACTGATTTTACCAATGCCACATGGACAGGATAAGAAACATTACTCACATAAAAACACTAATTCAAAATTTTAAAAAAAAATTATAGCAGGTGCAATTTAGCTTCAGAAAATCATTTATTTTTCACATAACGATATTTCTAATTTGAAATAGAGGAGTTTTATGGGGTTTTGGTATTCCGTTTATACGTATATTTTCATTGGATATGAATTATATGCACAAAACTTTATGTTTATGCGTAACTGAAGTTACAACAAAACTGGAGATGAACAAAAAGTTGTTTTGGTTTTTCATTGTCATTTGTTTCCTTTGAAAGATTTGACTTAGTATACAAGTTTGGAGAGGCTGACAGTCATTTTAATGGCTGCGTCAGACCTTCAGGAAGAAATCCAAGATCTACCATGAACTACTTCTGACCACATTCTCCAGCAACCTCTCTTCCCTGACATTGACCCTGCATTCCAAACATATCTACTTATCTAAATTCCCAGAAGGCTTCTTGCTCTCTCTTACCTCCAAGCTATCTAATGCTCTTTCAATTCCTCTGGTTTATTTTTAATTAATTAATAAATGTATTTATCTACCTATTTATTTATTTTTGGCTTAGGCTACTGCCACACATCATATTGTATTCAAACTCAATTTCAAAGCTATGGTAAACTTTCCCAGGTAAGCCTATTCTCCAAGCTTTCTCCTGGGAAAATTCATATCCTCTCTCAAATGCTCCATATTGTACTGATATTTGAACTGTTATGGAAAAATAAAACCCTTATTTATCCATAAATTCTTCCAGTCCAAGAATATATCTGTATTTCCAGTGCCTATCTGATTCCCAAATGCATAATTAGTGATCCATAGATAGTTTTAAATGAGTAAACAGTGGAGCAATGAAGATCTAAGTACTTGAAATGTGTACACACCCAGAGAAACTGTATCCTGGAGGATTAAAATATCGTGAAAATGTCATTAATCCATCTTCACTAATCTTTGGAGAATTAAAACCTCACCAAAGGAATTAAGATGAGCATATATTGGCCTAATGTCAAAAAGGGGTACAAGTGAATTCTGGACACTTACACGCATGCCTACACGTATTAGTTTTCAAGGGCTGCCATAACAAAGTATCCCGAACTAAGTGGCCTAAAAGCATAGAAATTTTTTCTCTCATAGCTCTAGAAGCAAGAAGCTCTCAGTCAAGGTTTTGACACAGCCATGCTCTCTCTAAAGGCTTGGGGGAGGGAGAGGGATCTGTTCCATGTCTTTCTCTTTGTTTCTGACGGTACCGGCAATCCTTGGCATTCCTATGATTGTAGACACATCACAAAATCTCCGCCGACACTGACATGTAGCATTCTTTCTGTGTGGCTGTATGTCTCTTCTCCTTTTATAATAAGGACACTGATTATACTGGATTAGGGCTCACTCTAATGACTTATTTTATCTTGATTACAACTGCTAAGATCCAATTTCCAAATAAGGTCACATTCACATGGAAAATGAAATGGAGATTTCTGAGACTTAACATACGTTCGTTAAGAAAAAAGGGTGCCAAACTGACAATATTTCCATTTGCTTTAAGGTTATTACATTGCTTGATCTGGATAATGTCAAAGACGTAGTGTACTTTGATTTAAAAAAGCATTTAACATAATCATTATTTCTATTCTCCTGAATTCAGAACTGATTAGCCAAGGGGCACCTGGGTGGCTCAGTCGGTTAAGCGTCCAACTTCAGCTCAGGTCATGATCTCGCAGTTTGTGAGTTCGACCCCACATTGGGCTCTGTGCTGACAGCTCAGAGCCTGGAGCCTGCTTCGGATTCTTTGTCTCCCTCTCTCTCTGCCCCTCCCCTGCTCATGCTGTGTCTCTCTCTGTCTCTCAAAAATAAATAAATGTTAAAAAAAATTGTTAATAAAAAAAAAGAACTGATTAGCCAAGTCCCCAAATTATTGCATATTGCCTATTTTGCATAATATCAATCTTAACAGGCAGTCTATAGTGCCCTGCTGCAGGATGCTATAATACTTGCTTTGAAATAGTCTATTTTTATCAAAGATTGACGGGAAAGAATGTTTAACTCACAGATGATTCAAAAACAAAGGGTTAATAATAACACAGAAAAACAAAAGGAATATCTAAGCACCTTCACACACGACTGTGCTAGACTGTTATTAAATTTAAATTAACTGAACTGAACACAGATATAGGTGCCTATTCTAATTCTGTTCATGGGAAAAACACAAGAAGAATATTCATTAACCAGGTTCTGGGCCCCACTGAGACAATGAAATTCTATTTTCCAAAATACTTTTATCGGTACTACTATTGATAATTTGACTTTTATGACTGCAAATTATCAGGAGGTAGTGAGGAAGTCCAGGTCCCTCTCCCCGAGAGTATTAAGCGAGCAGGCAGGGCAAACACTCTGAAGACCGTGGTCAACATTCCACAGCAGGACCTTAAAGAGAACGTGGATCCCCAGTGAAATTCTGGGTGTTGTAGGTGTATGGTATTAGCCTGGAATTCCGATTGAAACAGAGATATAGGACTCAAATCAGCTTAAATAATGAAAATATGCTGGTTTACACACCAAACATGCAAGGAAAAATTTCAGCTTCAGTCATAGTTGGATTGAGTGCTCAAATAATATCATGAGGACTAAGGCCCTTTTCATTTTTTTTTTTAAACTAGCTTTGCTCTCCTCTGCATTGCCTTTATTACAAGGGATGCTGTCTCTAATAGCAGTTTTCAGTAGCCGGGACTTAGATCCTATCAGCTTAACCACCCCGGAAGAGAGAGTGGGTGCCTCATCCTCAGTAAGTCTAGTCAAAGTTTCAGGTCTATCCCTCACTGACTCAAATTACATTAAAAGCCAACCATAGAACTCATAAACCTGATATAATTGGTAATCAAGAATGGGGTTAGGGAAAGGGCAAGACTCATGGACTGTAATAGGAAAAGGATAGAAGAACCCATACATACTAGGTAAGCAAAAACAATAAATATCTATTATACAAGTTGTCCTTTCCCTCCTGGTGCCAAAGCACATGTGGCTCTTCACACTCAGGTTAAATACAATTCAGGCTCCATGGCTTTGTAACAATGCAAAAACAAAACAAAACAAAAAAAATCACAGAAGATATTCTATTATAATTAGAAGGATTAATCCTTCTTAGCCAACTAACCTTTGACCTTTTCCAGTTAAAAGCAATAAAAACTTCAGTTAAGATGTATTTAAATACCCAGTCTGATACAAGTACCTTCCATCTGCGAAGAATTATTCAATATTACAAAGCTAAGAATTAATGAAAATTTATAGCAATATCAGGAGCAGTAGTTGATCACTCTTTTTTTTTTCTAAGTTTTTTATTTTTATTTTTGGGACAGAGAGAGACAGAGCACGAATGGGGGAGGGTCAGAGAGAGAAGGAGACACAGAATCCGAAACAGGCTCCAGGCTCCGAGCTGTCAGCACAGAGCCCGACGTGGGGCTCGAACTCATGGACCGCGAGATCATGACCTGAGCCGAAGTCGGCCGCTCAACCGACTGAGCCACCCAGGCGCCCCAGTTGATCACTCTGTACATAAAGTTACTTCCACAGGAATAAGGGAGACTTCTCCAACTGAGAAAAAGAGCCCCTTCAGAACAGCCATTGAAATACCAATGTTAAGGGAGGAATCACAAGACAGTGAGAAAATAAGAGAAAAACACTGACCCACAACTGAGTTACAGCCTGGCTTCAGAGACCATCATGGTCCAGAAAGAGCCATCACTATACTCCAAACATAGGTAAGACCTGATTAAATCACTGATTTATAGAAAGTCTAACAATTGCCACTCGAATTCAAGAATTTGATCAAACAGGGGCACCTGAGAGGCTCAGTCGGGTAAGTGTCCAGCTTTGGTTTAGGTCCATGATCTTGTGATTCATGAGTTTGAGCCCCGCATCAGGTTCTCTGCTGTTAGCACAGAGCCTGCTTACGATCCTCTGTTCCCCTCTCCCTCTGCCTCTCCCTTCCTCATGCACATGCTCTCTCTCTCAAAAATAAACATTTAAAAACAGAATGTGATCAAATAATCTACAGATGTGTATTAAGTGTCCACATATGTAAAGAACCAGGAAAGGAAACACATCCATTTCTGCATCTGCCAGAATCACTGCTTCAAACGTCCTCTCCACCAGGTTCTTCTACAAATCCTACCTAAGTAATCTCTTACAAATACTATTTTCACAACACTAGCCATTTTCCAAAAATGTGAAATGGTTCAAACCTAAATCTCCTGTTCTCAATCTTGAAGCCCTTTGTAACCTGCCCACTAGTCAGGCGATTCGCCACACTGCTTAACATGTACTCCACATTTTGTTCTGATCATTTTATTGTTCATCTTTACACTCCATGCTTTCGTCCACCTCCAGAACTTTGCTCATGTTGATTCCCTACTATATGGTAGGAAGAATAATGTCTCCGCAAAGATTTCCACTTCCTAATCCCCAGAAACTGTGACTATGTTACCTTATGTGACCAAAGAGACTGTGCACATATTTTAAAGATCTTAAAATGGAAAGGATCTTAAAATGAAGAGTTGGGACAATATAATCACAGGGTGCTTGTAAGAAGGAGTCAGGAGGGTCCCAGGGCAGAAGCAAAGGTTGCAATAATGTGCATTAAAAACACAATAAAGGGCCACAAGCCAAAGAATACAAGCAGTCCCTTGAAGCTGGAAAAGGCAAGGAATGGATTCTCTCCTTGGAGCCTCTAGAAGGAATGCAGTCCCACAGATAGTTCAATTTTAGCCTCATAAGACTGACTTCTAGAACTGCAAGCTATTAACTTGGTGCTATTTTAAGACACTTGAGTTTGTGATCATTTCTTACAACAGCAGTCAGACATTAATTTAATGTATCCAGCAACACCACCTTTACTAAATAATAATTTTCAACACTGTATTCTTTACGAAGCCTTCTCTGACCTCTCTCTTACATGGACATGTCCTATATCAAGGCTTTCAGTACAGAATGCTCTTGTTTAGTGCGTTGTCTTGAATAAACTCTAAACCTATCGACAGAAGAGATTCCCAGGGCTAATGCATCACGTACTCAACCGTAGTTGTGCACCGCATGTAACATACACACTTGTTGGTCCTGTAATGTATTCAGTCAGCCAACATTCACTGAAAGTATGATGCGCACAAAGTAATGTGCCGGTACCTGTGGGACTTACTAAAAAGAACATCTACTGTCCTTGTCTTCTAGAATGGTGTCTCGGGAGGGATAAAGCATATACGCAAACGACTAAATGAGAACCCAGAGCAGGCGAAGTAGAATTACAGAGTTAAGAAGGAAAAGTTTTAGGAGTGGAGACATGGAAGTTTTCTTGCGGGATTCAAAAATAACCTCATTGAGGAACTGGCATATTGTCCTACTGAATCTTTAGCACGCCTATGTTTGACGTCCTTTCTTCCTATCTACTGCCCTCAGACGAATCATCTTTCTCATGACACCTTCTGGTATTTTTATTTGGTTTGAGGATCACCCCAGTGAGCAAAGGACAGGGCTAAGAACCCTATCACTCTGAAACGGGCCTGATTCCTCTCCTCTCTCCTCTCTCTTCTGTCTGTTTCCACTGCCAAAGCCTCACACCTATATTTACGCCAAAATTACTACTATCTTCATTAGCATATTCAGTTTTCATTAGAGAGATCCTTATTCTCTCTCTTCACTAAGCCATGAATGAAAACTCTTACAAGCACTTATGGAACACTGACCTCTTTATTGGGAGAATGTCTGTGTATGTTAAGGTGGATCCATATGCCTCGTATCAGTTATCCTAATTTTAAAAACTGATCTTTCATTTGATTAGATGGCATAACAAAAAGTGATTTGACTAATTTTATGTCAAATTTCCTCAAAATGCACTGTTTCCTACAATAGGGGTTGGGTTATGAAAAATTGTGGGGAAGAGTGGATTAAACAATTATAGAATAATGCAGAGCTTCTCAGAGCCTTTATTACACTAAAGTGTGCTATAAACCCACAAAGGGGGGGAGGATATAGGAATGTAATATAGCAAAAAGATATTTTACCACAAAATCCTAGTTTTATTGTTGCTGTTCGTTAGCTTTGTTACTTACATTCATATGAACAATTTTGGAGATGACAGTTTGAGAAATATCAATACAGTAAGGAAGCCCTGAAATCTTAGTTTTAATACTAGTCCTTCTACTAAATAACTAAGTGACTAAAGCTTCTGTGGACTGTAATCATTTCCCCACTTATAATTGGAGGGGGAAATTAGATCATCTCTGAGGTCCCTTCCAGACAACCTTCTATGATTCTATTTTCCCAGAATTAATCCAATTATCCAGTGGTTTGGACTGTGTTCAGACAATAAACAACTTTCATTTTCAATTACACTTGATTCTAGAAAAGTCACCTCCATTTTATTTTTTTTATGTTTACTCTTGAGTGAGAGAGACAGAGCGCGTGAGTGGGAAAGGGGCAAAGAGAGAGGGAGACACAGAATGTGAAGCAGGCTTCAGGCTCTGAGCTGTCAGCACAGAGCCTGACATGGGGCTTGAACCCATGAACCATGAGATCATGACCTGAGCCAAAGTTGGATGCTCAACCAAGCCACCCAGGTACCCCAAGTCGCCTCCACTTTAAATGTTAGAAGTCTAATAATAACTCTATGTACATATAAAGTACAGTTACTTAAGGCATCAACTGCATGTAAACATTAGCTACTCCCTAAAGGTTCAAAGGATGAATAAATTACAAATGATACAATTTTTGGTTAGAAAACGGGAGTCATCCTTAAGAGATGGCCATATCTCAGTTGACTTGCCTTCACAAATTACCGTGTTTATTATATTATTTTTACATAAAGCCCAATACAATCCAGAATGATCATACAATGTGCTTGCTCAAAGTCACAAAACTAGGGACTATTAAGTCTGCCTTAAAATGTATTTATTCTTATTAAAAATTTATTATATATGAAAAGGGATAAGACTACATATACCCATTTACCCATCATCCATCTAAAGAAATAAAATGTTGACAATATGGATGAAGCCCCTTAGGACCCCTCTCCCAGACTACCTTCCTCTTCTCCTCCTCAGAGGCAATCTATGGTACTTCATAATAAGTAAAACACAGGAATAAACATGGAAAGCTCTAAAATAAATACTATCACGACCAATTCTACAGAATTGTCCAGAATAATTTCTGATCAATTTTATTCATTTAAATATTCTCTGCATGAACATTTTGTTTCATGATATTTTGTAATGTTAATCACTAATAAGAGTGTATCTGCTATATACTGTTATATAAGCTACCTGAAAATGAGTGAGGAATGATACAAATGTCATCACAACATATGAGAACAGCATCTGTCGGAAGCTCCTTCATAACATCCCAGACTTTGCCTTGATCTGTCAATGGCAAAGCTTGATGAGTCACTTCCCTCCGCTGGAAATTTCTGCCAAGCACTTTTCTCTCTTTCCCTTTCCCTCCTCCCTCTCTCTCTCTTTCTTCATTTCCCTTATTTATTTGACAAAAGAAAACAAAAGTTGGCTCAGCTCTTCACACTACATTTCAGTACATAATACCTGGAGTTGGGAGGTCCATAGATGCATCACCATCATCCAAGTGGCCAAAGATTATTACATAATTTGTGGAGATGCTAAAGAGAAGACACAGTGAGTAGGATAGGAACTGCCTTGTTCAAAATGGAATTTTACATGAATCAAATTATTCAGATGATTTGTCAACTGTGCATTTCACTTTTCTCTAATGGCTCTAGTTTCCACAATACTGTTGTAACAATTTAACAGGGTCACGGGGCGCCTGGGTGGCTCAGTCAGTTAAGCATCGAACTTCAGCTCAGGTCATGATCTCATGGTTCCTGAGTTCAAGCCTGGCATCGGGCTCTGTGCTTACAGCTCAGAGCCTGGAAGGTGCTTCAGATTCTGTGTCTCCCCCTCTTTCTGCCCTTCCCCCACTCATGATCTGTCTCTCTGTCTCTCTGTCTCTCTGTCTCTCTCTCTCTCTCTCTCAAAAGTAAATAAACAGTAACAGTAACAAAAAAAGAATTCAACAGTGTCGTGATTTATAACCAGCAGCTTAACAAGGTGGGGGTTTGAGGGGAGGAAGAGAAAGTATTGTTTAAACAATAACTAAATTACTAAGTTTCCCAATGGCTGCGTGAAGACAAAATGTGTATTATAAGATTTAAAATATTTAGTGAAAACAAGCACAAAGTACTCCTTTAGGACTTCATAAATCTAATCTACAGAAGAAACCATCTTGGACCTATGGTTGAGCATGGAGGTTGATTCTCATTTGACAGTATCTGCAATTTTCCCACTATCATTTCACAGAAAGTTACACTTGTCAAAAATATGTATTTTTGCTATTGAAATTTACCCCCAAAAGAATAAAATTTGTCTCAAGGAGGAAACGACCATATGCTTGGCAGTCTCAAGTGTTTACTGGAGATGTGATGTTAAGACTGTATCCGTTCTGAACTCAAACTACAAAATTGACCCATGATTGCCCCTCATTCAAACCCTGAGACTCTCATCAGAGAAACACGTGAACACCCAGTATCTGAGGGTCACCATTTAGCTAACTGGCAGACTGCCTAATATCTGTGTTGTCTTCTCTTTGTATATAAACCTGCATTTGGATAAGGAAAAATGATTTTTGCCTTTGATATTACATATGGAAGCTGTTTGGAGAACGCAAATCCTTATTGAGGGGGGTTACAATGACACTATCTAGCCATTTATACTCATTCTGTCCTGCGCCTACAATGTTTTAATCCCTACAACACTTAGAACAAGCACACGTCTCACCCTGGGACCTGATCATTTAATGTTCACCTTTCATTTTTTGACTACATATCCATCTCAACTCAGCCAACAAGTGAGTAGACTTCTGGATATTCTTATCTCCACATGTGTAATGTACACAAAGGATGTTTTTATAATGGGTAGAATATGCCCAAAAAGATGTACTCATTCATTCGCCAACAAATCCTTATTGTGCATCTAGTGTGTAAGAAAGATTGCAGACGTGACGGTTAAGTCGTGAGCAACACAACACGGATTGTGTCTCCATGGACATGTCGTTCTGTTACGTCTGGAAGAGCTGAGTGATGCTACGACAGCCATAACGGGAATTTTTATTCGTCAGTTCAAGGAAGTCTTCCCTGAACAAGTGTTGGTTACATTTAGATCTAAAATGTAACTGGAACTAAGCAGGTGAATCCTGGAGAGAAGAACATTTCAGGCAAAGAGGAGGCCAGGTACAATGCTCTGAGGTAAGGAAGAGAAGAGAGAAAAGGCAGTTGGGAAGGAACAGCTTGGAACAAGCCCCATCCAATGGCTGGGTGGACAAGGATGATTGCAAAGTAAACCAAGAAGGAGCAAGCAAGCCTTTGGAAGGAGGAAAAACAAAAAAAGGCAAAGTTAACAGAAACCAAAGGAAAAAAGTGTCTCAAGATGTAGACAGAATTTAATAATAGATGATGTCACGAAACAAAGAGGTGTGATGAGGAATGAAAAACATTCTTGGAGATCGGTACTGTTAGTAAAAAGCTGTATTACTAGTTTCCACAATATAGAACCTTATTAAAAACAAATGAGGGAGTTTCATGCCAAATTGTCTTGTTTTAGCCCTTGATTAGTTGTCAGCTTCTTACCAAGTGAGAGTTTAAATTTAAACCATGTCACTTAGGTTTTTAACTAAAAATTCAGTGTTTTAAAAAAACGTGGCTCAACTCCTGGGCCGGTCAGTGACTCAATAGTTTGCTTTCTCCTTTGCTACTTTCAAGAAAGAGGTATCCTCACAAAGTTTACTCCTACAGATAATCGGTTAAAAATACATACTTTGCATTAACTGGAAGGACCACTGGACAAGAAATTATAAACTATATCCTACTAACAGCTCAAAACACATGGATTGGAGCCAGTTTCTACTGAAAGTGTTTGCCTCACTTTACATCTCTCGTGATCACACTTATCAGGATACTGTAAAATGAACATAGTTGAACTCTCTGGTTATTTTGTACAGTGAATACATCAAAAAACAATTAACATGTAGATCCATTTTGTGTGTCGCACTGGCAGGGAAATGAAAGATGTTTGTGTTAATGAGCAACACCAAACAATTGACGTGTCCTGGTGGGAAAAGGAAATAGTCACACCCATGAGAAAATGCGAGGCTCTGACTATGGTCAAGATACCACTGTTCAATGTAAGTGAAAAAACAGACTTCTTGACTGCTAAGTTCTCAAATGCCAAGAATGCCATGCCATTACCAGCAGACATTCATCCGAACTAAAATATCAACTATAACTACCCTCTGTTAATTCCATTTCCCCAGTAATAAAATGCGGATAGTGCTATCGTCCTATTTACTTTAGAAATGCTAGCTAGACTATATGAGGTGTGAACGTACTTTGTAAAAATGCTGAAAAATCTTTAACAAATGCAATTTACTACAATCATATGTGGTATATACTAAGCCAACGACATAAACACGATCATTCTGAAAAATGCTTATACTTGCAAAATGTTATTAGTGCCCATAAAATATGTGATTTTAGGTTTTTCCGAATGGAGGACTTCTAAGAACACGTCAACTTCATATCCACACACTCACATTTTGTCTAGAGAGAACTACTGGAGGAGGAAGAAATGAAGCACTTAATGGCAGGGTCTGCTAGTTCTCATCTGTATTCCTTCTCCCCCTACTTCCTCATAGGGGAGCCATCACTGTAAACCGGGCATATTGCCATCCAGAACAGATAAGATTTTACAGCCTCTCTCGCAGTCAAGCGAGGCTGTTAGGCTAAATCCTGGTCAATGGGATGTAAGTTGAAACATCATCTTTAATGTGCCCTTAGAGTAAAACGGTTCTTTAAGCCAAGGTTATCTGTTTCTTCCATCCTTTCTTCCTTCCTATTAGTTGGAATGTTTAAATTTTTTTTTTTAACATTTATTTATTTTTGAGACAGAGAGAGACAGAGCATGAACAGGGGAGGGGCAGAGAGAGAGGGAGACACAGAATCGGAAACAGGCTCCAGGCTCTGAGCGGTCAGCACAGAGCCCGACGCGGGGCTCGAACCCGCGGACCGCGAGATCGTGACCTGAGCCGAAGTCGGACGCTTAACCGACTGAGCCACCCAGGCGCCCCTAGTTGGAATGTTTATATGACGCTGACAACTAGGCCACGAAGAAGAGCCTAGATGCTGAGGGAAATGGAACAAAAAATAAAAGTTGTCTGGATTCCTGATACACCAATACCAACTCTAGATGACTACACATTTGTCACATGAAACAGAAATAATTTTTTGGTATTTTAGGTCTTCAGCTATTCACAGGCACACTGCATCCTATCTGCATGCTGTATATGTTAGTGTGTGTGCTTACATTATCTCTATTTATAGGCACAGCTATGCATAAACACAAGAACAAATATTTATACACATACATACACATATATTTGTGCACACTTAATTTAATGTAAAACAAAAACAAAAGACTATGTCTATTCAACTGTCTAGTAGAACAGACACTTCAAATGTGGAATGCCCCAAAAGGCCTACAGCATTAATCTCTCCGATATAATCTCAACACAGCCAATAAAAGAGTCCTTAGAAACTCAAATTCCAAATCTGATTTTGCCACATCCCATCGTGAAATCCTCCAATGGCTCTCTATTTCCTTCAAGATAAAGTCCAATAATATAAAGCAGGCATCCAGGACCTCCCCAAGGAAGCTCTCTAGTCCTCTCCTGCAGGCAGCCTCACTTGTCCTCTCTGCTTTTGCACAGAGAGGCATTTTCCACGTTTGGAATCCCTAGCCTCTAAACCGAGCTGGCAGATGGCTAAATAATCCCTCAAATTTCATTCACAGCTTATCTCCACTAGATGTCTTTCCATGACTCTCCTGCATAGTCATTCCCCTGTTGTCCTTGCTGGGCTAGTTCCTTTGGGCTCCCTTAAGACGTCATGCATGTGCTTATTCTTTCAACAAATATTTAAGTATCTACTGAGAGAAAGGTACTATCTATCTCTATTGTAACCATCAAGTCTATTGTAATGAATTTTCTAATCTGTTACCCCCAGTCATAGAAATTATAAATAGTACATTTTCCAACTCCTTTCATGCTTAATGCCCCATACAGATGTTCAGTAACTGATAAACTAATTAATTATTGCAAGTCTGCTCTACTCTTCATCTGGATGACCCATCCATCCCCTTGTTGTCATAGTTCACTGACTTCACTTATTTCAATGACCTTCCTTTCTCCACTTACATGACCTCAATTTAAACAGGATCATCCAAAAAGGTATCTTAAATCTCAAAATCTGAAAGCTGTCTTATTCATCCTTTTAGCCACTGAACATATACTGAAGCATCCACTCCCTTGACTTCATGCTGTTCTCCAGTCACTAAACCCCACATGCTTCACCTCCTTTCCTGCCCAGCTTGAACCTCATCCCAACCATTTCAATCATGTTCCCCAGCACCCTCATTCCTCTCAGAGTTGTGTCACACCTACCTAATCGTAATGCCTGGTTCAAATTAATCAGTTGTTTACAATGCTACGTGTTACTGGAATAAGAAAAGGTAGCTGGTGACAGAAATATTTTTAGGTTAAGTGACAGGCATCAAAACTAAAGCAGGTCATTTTGCCTTTCTAAACTATCCAAAGATCTTTACATTGAGTAAAAGCCATAGAATTAAGTCATCCAACTCAGAATTAATAGTAGCCTTATATTCCCAATATTCCTCTAAAGATTGTCAACTGCCACAATTTATAGTATCATTTTCATCTTTCCCCTACAGGGTCATGGTCCTACCAAGTTCTTTATCAGCCTCTGAAGGTTATTACCACAGTGATTCTGGATAAAACACTAAAACGTCACCTGAAGGTTCCTGGATGGCTCAGTCCATTAAGCATCTGACTTTGGCTCAGGTCATGATCTAACAGGTCGTGGGTTTGAGCCCCACATCTGGCTCTGTGCTGACAGCTCAGAGCCTGGAGCATGCTTCGTATTCTGTTTCCCTCTCTCTCTAGCCCTCCCCTGTTCACTCTCTCTGTGTCTCTCAAAAATAAAATAAAACATTAAAAAAAAATTTTTAAGTTGCCTGAGAAGGTCTCTCTTTGAAGGGAAAAAAAATGAACAGTCACCTTACCTAACTACTATGTTCTAAGGTAAGTTGTCCGAAAAAAAGTCTTTAAAAGATGCTGAGACCTAGAGCAGATTCTGAATGAGCAAACTATTTTTAGTACACAAGTCTTGAACAGGACATTCATCACCGCATGCTGTGGGGAGAGTAATACAATTGTTTTTATTTCCCTTGCCTTTTGCTTTTGTTTAAGGGCTATACTTTTCCTTTATAGCCAACAGGTGTTTGTGCCTCAATAAGGATAATGATTTAGTAAATATCTAATCCATCACTTCTGGTTGCCGGATACCATGGTTACAGGAATCTTTTGCTTGTCCCATAAGAACAGTTAGAAAAGTTCATTTCTTTGGTGCTATATTCTTTTTGATCATTGGAAAAGCAATTGATTTCCTTTCCAATTTGGCATCTTGATGCATCCTCCTACTTTGGCCCATTCCCTACTTTAGAACAACCAATTCTTTTAAGATTTATTGAGGACAGGAAGAGTAGCATGAACTATAGATAGTACAAAATTGCTATTGAAGACCGCAAGAAAAGCTCTCTTCAAAGGTAGAACATATAAGGTTATATTTTAATCCAGTACTCTTTATTTTAAAAAAGGACTCTCAAATTGTGCACCGGCTAAAAAGAAATTATTTGCAATGCACTATATCTCTTCTACACATAATACACATAAATTAAATGAAAACTGGGTCCTACGAATGAATGTCTTTTCATTGCCATATTTCTTGTTTTGCATTTTATATTCCTTATTCTTCTTGATAATTTAAAGGCACTTAACAATATTTCCCAGATAAAATGTACTTTAACTCTTGTCTCTCACATTATACATTTTACAAAGGGTTAGGAATCATGTTTTTGGCATCTTTTTGTTTTGTTTTGTTTTCTCTAGGATGAGCTCTCATACATTTCAAAAGGCCCAGAAAGAAGCTCAAAGAAGGACAATTCTGTTAGAAAATCAGATGGCAGGAAACAAATTAATTGGTCATGTAACAGATTCTTATCAACTTTTGAAGAGGTGTAGAATCTTGGCTTTCTAATCTCAGATGTGCCTACATCCAGTCCATATGGCAAGCTCCAACCTCTCGAGTCTCAAGCATTTCAAAATCTATGTCCATGGTCTCACAGTTCGCTCTTGCACCAAGGAAAAATCTAGCACTGACATAATTTATTACAGGACCTTTGACACCTGAAGAAATTTTAAAGCAAAGATGAAACATGTGATTTTATTTTACTCATGCTAATTTTTTTTTTTTCATTTCAAAATCTCTTGACATGTCTGCAAAATTATTGTCTGTCTTGGCTGCTTTACCTCTTGCTGCCCAACAAAATTTCATTATTTCCTGGTATCAGTCAATGACATTTTGTACATGTGGTTCTGTATTACTCACCGAAAAGTGTTCAAAGAAACAGACACCATGTCACAACTAATGCTTCTTCAGCGTGACAAAGCATATTAATTTTTAGCATCATGTAATTTCTCACCTTCAGAGGATTCTTACTGAGGATTTTTTTACTCATAAGTTACCAAAAAATATGAGACTGCAGAAATTTTCAAATTGAGATCACATCTTATATAAATAAATGTCTCCATCTCTCTCTCTCTCAGACCCTCACATTCCTAAAAGGATGCATCTCCAATTATATGCCAATAGTCTTTCTATTGTATACTTTAACATCCTCACCTAATTAATCAACCTCACCTGCCCCAGGCTGTCTTTTCTAATTTTAACCGTCCCGTTTGAGTAATAATAAATTGTCAGTGGATGGATGTTCATTGCCATTAAATCTGCCACTCTTTCTTTTTTCTGTCTTTAAGGACAAAATTTATTAATTTATTATCTATCATTCCATTAAAACCCAACCCTCCACTAAACATTTTGCTAGTCTCAAATGCATTTGTATCTGCATAGCCAGTAACCTATCCTCACTAAATCCTGTGATTCTTCACTATGCTTCTCAATCTTACTCCTTAATAAGAAAAATACCAAGACAACACCAGTCACACAACCCTTTCTCGTTCTGCTGATACTCCAGCAGGCTGGTTCTTGCTCTTTGGCTGACTCCCCTTCACTCTTTCCACTGAAAGCTGGAGTCATCTAAAAGGCTGAGTGTATGGCCATCATTACACTGCTTCTCTATGCTAGGAAGTTCCAGATTCTAATTTCCTCTATAGGTGATGGTTCATGACCTTAACCTCCCACACTTGAGCACTATATTTTTTGCTTACCACTGAACAGCACCACTCAGATAGTATGCTATGCCATCATATTGTACACAAAATTTCATCTAGTGAAGTCACCTGCAACAGCACCTCGCATGTAACCGTAGTCTCCAAGCCCTCTATACTGCATAAACATTGTAAAACAACACCATTTAAAGAACATTAGGCTTCTGATCAAGATAACTCTTTAAGTTTAAGGCTAGAAAAACCACTGAAATTCCATCATATAGCAGTGTTGGACAAACTACAGAAAGGCAACATTATAATGTTACAACCTATTAATGAACATATGGGCCATTTCCAGGTTTGGGCAATTATTAAGAAAACTACTAGCTACTAGTTATTAAGAAAGCTACTTGCACTATATTCCTATGCAAATACTTTTATGCACATTGTACTTATTTCCTTTGGGTATATTCCCAGTAATGAAATTGTTAGGTCAAACGGTAGAAATATGTTGAACTATCAGCCAATGCCAAAAAGTTTTCCAAAGTGCTTAAACCAATTACATCTCCTGTTGTGTGTGTAGAGTTGCATTACCTCCCCATCCTTGCCAGCATTCAGTATTGTTGGTCTTTCTATGATGACTCATTCTATAATGGCATATTATTGTGGTTTTAGTTTACATTTCCCTGAAGACAACAATTTTAAGTATCTTTTTCCATATTTTTTTTCTCAATTTATAAAAATGTTTGAGCAAGACTTTTGCTCATGTTTTCTCTGAGTTGTCTATTATTGAGCTATATGAATTCTTTATATATTGAAGATACAAGTCCTTTGTCATATCTATGCATTCCCAATCTATCGATGGCCTTTTCGCTTTCTGCCGTTTGATGATAAATGTTTTTAACTTTGATGAAATCCTATTTAAATAGATTTCCATTATCGTTAGTGCTTACTGTGCCCTTAAGAAATCTCCACCTTCCCTAAGATCATGAAAATATTTTGTAGTTTGTTACAGAACTTTTAGAATGTTCACATTTACATTTACACTTATGACCCTCTTGGATTAATTTTTGTTTACATACAAGAGGGATATGAGGATTCATTTTTTCCCATATAAAATATACGGTTACTGTAACACCACTTCATTGAAAGTTCTTCTGCTCCTCATATATAAGTTTGGGCTTATTTCTGAAGTCTCAATTCTGTTCTTTTTATTTATTTACCTATCATAGTGCAAGTACCACACTGTGATAATTACTGCCACTTCGTATTAAGTCTTGAATCTGGCATGTTCTCCAACTTTTCTTTTCCTTCAAAACTATCTTAGATATTCTAAACATTTTGCATTTTCATATAAATTTTAGCATCATCTAAATTTAGCATCATCTACTTCTACCAAAAAAAAAAAAAAAAAAAGTAGCTGTATTTTGATTGACATGCCCTGAACCTGTAGATCAATGTGTAGAGGATGACATTTTCATAATAGCTTTCAAACCCATGAATATAACATATTTCACCATATAAGTCTTCCTTAATTTCTCTTAGAAAAATGTTATAGTTTTGAGTGCAGAAAACTTGTACGTCTTTCATTAATTTTTTCCTAGGCATTTCTGTCCTATGATATCCCAGACACTTAGGCATCCTAGGTATTTCCTAGATATCATGCATTGCTAGTGAAACTGGTGGGTTAAAAATTATTTAGTTATTTGTTGGATTTTCCCTTGGTTTGCTGGTGGCACATACACTTGTCCATGGTGACAAAGTAAATAATAACTACAAATCTTGGGATATTTCCCCAGGACCAATGGATCTCTCATTTTCAAATCTTTCATATTCTGGGCTGGTAATGTATTTGCATTCGTCATCTTAGCCAGATTATAATGAAAAATTTCCAATCATCTCTTGCTTTCAGGATTGCCAGCTAAACACTGAAATAAGGGCAGAATCATTATGTTTTCTTATTTAATTGATATGGGTTTGCACTCCCAACAGTATTTACTTATCAGATGCTTCTTCTCTAGAAAATATTAAGGAAAATACTTAAGGGTCCCTTTAAAATGATTTGTTCTTTTCAACATTTAAAGTATACAAGTGAAAACCTGATAAATAATCTTTAAAGAACATTCCTAAAGTTTTCTGTAGTCCCACGGGGCTAGCATCACATGAATGACACAATTCTAGACAAAGCCACAAAGGGATCTGACAGTGGAAAGCACCATCTATTTATTCATAAATGCTGAATCAAAAAGTATGTTGGCTAAAGGCATTTGCCTAAACTCAAACAAAATATATAAACTCTCACAGAGTAAAAGACCAAGTATTTGGTGCTTGAAAAAAATACTTCTTCAATATTTGGGGGAAGAAATATTCCAACCAATTCTTTTTGGTCTATTATTTATGTCATATCATAGCTGTAAGCTCCAAGCCAAATGTAAAGAACATCTATATTGAAATTCAAAACCAGAGGCCTCTGGGTGGCTTAGTCAGTTGAGTGTCCAACTTCTGATTTGGGTTCAGGTCATGATCTCATGGTTTTGAGATCAAGCCCCACATTAAGCTCCATGTTGAGCCTGGAGCCTGCTTAAGATATTCTCTCTCTCTCTCTCTCTCTCTCTCTCTCTTTCTCTCTCTCTCTCTCTCTCTCATTATCTCTCTCTCCCTATACCCCTCCGCCCCATTCACACTCTCTCTAAAATAAAAAAAAGTAGAAATACAAAACTGTAAATTACGACATGAGATACCTAACTTAAAAATATATGGTGGTGGGGTGCCTGGGTGGCTCAGTTGGTTAAGTGTCCGACTTTGGCACAGATCATGATCTCACGGTTCATGAGTTCAAGCCCCGCATTGGGCTCTGTGCTGACAGCTCAGAGCCTAGAGTCTGCTTCGGATTTTATGTCTCCCTCTCTCTATGCCTTTCCCCCACTCACGCTCACTCTCTCGCTCTGTCTCTCTCAAAAATAAAATAAACATTGGGGCGCCTGGGTGGCTCAGTCGGTTGGGCGTCCGACCTCGGCTCAGGTCATGATCTCGCGGTCCGTGAGTTCGAGCCCCGCGTCAGGCTCTGTGCTGACAGCTCGGAGCCTGGAGCCTGTTTCAGATTCTGTGTCTCCCTCTCTCTCTGACCCTCCCCCGTTCATGCTCTGTCTCTCTCTGTCTCAAAAATAAATAAACGTTAAAAAAATAATAATAAAATAAAATAAACATTAAAAAAATTTTTTAATATATATGGTGGTGACTTGTGGTTTCTGGGCCAGCATATAAGTTGTCTAGAAGTTGTTACTCTACCCTGACATAAAGTAAAAAGCTGAACAAACTGAAAATTCAACTCTTCTTAGAAACATAAGAGAAGTGCACAGGGCAAATTTCTGCTCACAAAACTCGAGAAATACACAGGTGAAAACAGAGAAATACAATAAACCATAGTGGAAAGCTCCCTAAGAACCAACATTGGTGTAGGAAAATCTGATCCGTAATTGATGAACTGTTGGAGTCTCGTGTGTAAAAGTCTGAAAGATTAAAAACCATAGGGGAAAGTACTGGGTGTTGTATGTAAGCAATGAATCATGGGAACCTACTCCCAAAGCCAAGAGCACACTGTATACACTGTATATTAGCTAATTTGGCAATAAATTATACTTAAAATATAAATAAATGCATGCATACATACATACATACATACATACCATGGGGGAGTCCAGTTGTGGAGAAGGGTGGGAGGGGGCAATTTGTGAATTTTACCTCCTGAATCTCTAATAGGTTCTTATGGTGAGTATCCGAGAAACATTCCCTAGTGCTTCCAGTGAGGAAAAGGAAAGAAGAACCATTTTTCAATACACCAGAACATTCCTTTCTTAACAAGGTCTGCCCACAGGAGAAATTACTTTACCTGAGCCTAAGCAAGAGAGGTTTCATCAAAGCCTAACTGATCTGTAGGAAGAGAAACACTCAACTCCAGACAGCTCTCGCCTTCCCTGTGGAGAAAGGACAATAGCCAGCTCCAGGTTACCTGAACCATCTTGTTCCACCTAAGGTGGGAGGGGAGCATACAGAAATAGAGGGGTGCCTGGGGGCTGAGTGGGTTAAGCATCTAGCTCTTGGTTTTGGCTTAGGTCATGGTCTCACAGGAGACAGCCAGCTTGGGCTTCTCTGTCTCTGTCTCTTTCCCTCCTTCTCTCACATGCTCGTGCTCCCTCTCTCAAAATAAATAAAAACAGACAAAAAAAAGAAATGGAGACTTGTGAAGTTCACTGTCTAGAGACACAGGGTCATGAAAAGATGGAGAGGTGATCATAGGAACAGAGAATGCCGCCCTCCCCTACACCTTACCATCACCTTGCTAAAGGCCTATTTACTTAGTACATCACGTCTCGCTATCAGGAAAACAATTACAATGCATATTAAAGAGCAAAAAACGCAATTTATGCATACAAAACAAGTATCAGAACCAGATTCAGAGATGGCAGGGATTTTGGAGTTGTCAAACCAGGAATTTAAAGCAATTCTGATTAATACACCAAGGGCTCTAACGGATAAAGTAGGTATCATCTAAGACCAAATGGACAATGTAAGCAGACATGGAAATACCAAGAAAAAGCAAACAAAAATGCTAGATCAATAACACAGTAATATAAATGAAGAATGCCTATGACAGGTTTATAAGTGGTCAAGACAAAGCTGACGAAAGAATATCTGAACTTGAAAATATCTCAATAGAAACATCCAATAATGGACAGGAAAGAGGGGGGAAACCTGCCAAAAAAAAAAAAAAGATTATCCAAGAACTGAGGGACAGCTACAAAAGATGTAACATACAAGTAATGGTAATACCAGAAGGAAAACAAAAAGAGAAAGGAACAACAATTACATATGTGTGTGTGTGTGTGTGTGTGTGTGTGTGTGTATACATACACACACACACACACACACACACATATATATATATGTATATGACAAAAAATGACAGAATTTATGCCACTCACAGATCCAGGAAGCTCTAAGAACACTAAGCAGGATAAATGTCAAATAATAATAACAATAACAATAATAATAATTTAAAAAATTAACTATGTCTATGCAGATCATATTCAAACTACAAAAAAACAAAGATAAAGAAAAATTCCTGAAAGTAGCCAGAGTGGGAAGGGAAGGGGACTTAACTTAGAGAGGAGCAAAGTGAAAAATTAGATCTGACTTCTCTCAGAAACAAAGCAAGAAAGAAGAAAGTGGACTGAAATGGTTAAAAAACAAAAATTGGAATAATTTGTCGCCAGTAGACCCGCCTTGCAAGAAATGTTAGAAGAAATTCTTTAGAGAGAAGGCAAATGGTATAGAAACTTAGATCTACATAAAGAAAGGAAAAGCATTAGAGATAATAAATGGAGGCAAAATAAAAAATTTAAATTTCTGATTCTTAACTGATCTAACAGATAGCAGTTTTTTTCAAAGTAATAATAGAACAATGTGTCTGATTATGTTTGCTTACATATAAGTGAAATGAACAACAGCTATAATACAAGGGATGAAAGGGAGGAATTAAAAATATTTTGATATTATAAGGTGATCATATTACCCTTTTCAATAATACAGTGTTACATGAAAGTGGATTTGGACTTATAAAATATATTGCAAACTTTAGAACAACCTCTAAAAAATAAACTAAAATAAATAAAATAAAATAATAGAATTGAATAACTAATATACTAAGAAAGGAGAGAAAATGAAATCGTATGAAATAATTAAAACCAGAAAAGGGAGAAAAAGGCTGGAAGAAAAACAGAGACAAATAACAAGGGCAACAAATAAAAAACAGTAGCAGATATAATAAATATTAATCCAACTATATTAATAATCATTTTGAATATCAAGAGTTTAAATGCACCAATTAAACAGAGATTGACAGACTGGATAAAAAAATAAGACTCAAACATATGTTGTCTACAAGAAACCCACTTTAAATACAAAGAAACAGATTAAAAATAAATGGGTGTAAAACATATTTAATATTAACATAAATCAAAAGAAAGCAGGAGTAGCTATATTAACTTCAGAAAGAAGAGATTTCATATCCAGGAAAACTGTCAGAGAGAAAGAGGGTCATTATTACAGTATAAATGGATCAATTCTCTAAAAAGGCATAACAATCTTTAATGTGTATGCACCTAACAACAGAGTGTCAAAATATACGAAGCAAAAATTGATAGAATTGGTAAGAAAAAGACATGACTCCAGTATTATACTTGGAAATTTCAACATCCCTCTTTCAGAAATGGATTTATCCACAGGCAGGATTAGCAGGACACAGTTGAACTTAACAACACTATCCATCAACTAGATATACTGACATCTAGATACAACTTCATCCAATAGCAGGATACATATTCTTCTCAAGCTCACATGGAACATTCACCAACATAGACCACATTCTGAAGACACAAAACACACTTTAACAAATTTAAAAGAACAGAAATCATTGATGTCAGCTCTCAGACCAAATATAATTAAACTAGAAATCAATAATAGAAAGATAAACAGGAAATCTCAAAATAGTTGTAATATTCAATAAAAACACTTCTAAATAACACATGAGACAAAAAAACATAGAGGAATTTTTAAATATTTTGAATTATATGAATATGAAAACACAAAAAATTAGTGGGATACAGTGAAAGCAGCGCATGGAAAACATATAACACTGAATGCATATATTAAAAAGAAAGAGCTAAAAGATCTAAAACGAATAGTTCTGGCTTCCACATTAGAAAACTAGGGAAAAAAGAGCAAATTAAATGCAGAGCAACTAGAAGAAATGAAATAATAAAAATGAGACGGACTTCAAGCTGTATTACAAAGCTATAATCATCAAGACGGTATGGTACTGGCACAAAAACAGACACTCAGATCAATGGAACAGAATAGAGAATCCAGAAATGGACCCATAAACATATGGCCAATTAATCTTTGACAAAGCAGGAGAGAATATCCAATGGAATAAAGACAGTCTCTTTAGCAAGTGGGGCTGGGAAAATTGGACAGCAACATGCAGAAAAATGAACCCGGACCACTTTCTTACACCATACACAAAAACAAACTCAAAATGGATAAAAGATCTAAATATAAGACAGGAAGCCATCAAAACCCTTGAGGAGAAAGCAGGCAAAAACCTCTTTGACCTTGGCCACAGCAGCTTCTTACTCGACATGTCTCCAGAAGCAAGGGAAACAAAAGCAAAAATGAACTACTGGGACCTCATCAAAATAAAAAGCACAGCAAAGGAAACAATCAGCAAAGCTAAAAGGCAACTGATGAAATGGGAGAAGATATTTGCAAGTGACACATCAAATAAACAGTTAGTATCCAACACCTATAAACAACTTATCAAACTCAACACCCAAAAAAACAAATAATCCAGTGAAGAAATGGGCAAAAGACATGAATAGACACTTCTCCAAAGAAGACATCCAGATGACCAACCGACACATGAAATAATGCTCCACATCACTCATCATCAGGGAAATACAAATCAAAACCACAAGGAGATACCACCTCACACCTGTCAGAATGGCTAACATTAACACCAAAGGCAACAACAGATGTTGGTGCTGAGAAAGAGGATCTCTTTTGCATTGCTGGCAGGAATGCAAACTGGTGCAGCCACTCTGGAAAACTACATGGAGGTTCCTCAAAAAACTAAAAATAGGACTACCCTATGACCCAGCAATTGCACTACCAGGTATTTATCCAAGGGATAAAGGTATGCTGTTTCGAAGGGGCACATGCACCCCCATGTTTATAGCAGCACTATCAACAATAGCCAAAGTACGGAAAGAGCCCAAATGTCCATCAATGGATGAATGGATAAAGAAGATGTGGTACACACACACACACACACACACACACACATACACATACACAATAGAGTATTACTTGGCAATCAAAAAGAATGAAATCTTGCCATTTGCAACAATGTGGATGGAACTAGAGGGTATTACACTAAGTGAAATTAGTCATCAGAGAAAGACAAAAATCATATGACTTCACTCATATGAGGACTTTAAGACACAGAACAGATGAACACAAGGGAAGGGAAGAAAAAATAATATAAAAACAGGGAGGAAGGGGTGCCTGGGTGGCTCAGTCGGTTGAGTGTCCGACTTCAGCCCAGGTCATGATCTCGCGGTCCGTGGGTTCGAGCCCCGCATTGGGCTCTGTGCTGACAGCTCGGAGCCCGGAGCCTGTTTCGGATTCTGTGTCTCCCTCTCTCTCAGACCCTCCCCTGTTCATGCTCTGTCTCTCTCTGTCTCAAAAATAAATTCACATTTAAAAAAATTAAAAAAAAAAAACAGGGAGGGGGACAAAACATAAGGGACTCTTGAATATGGAGAACAGAGGGTTACTGGAGGGGTTGTGAGAGGGGGGATGGGCTAAATGGGTAAGAGGCATTAAGGAATTTACTCCTGAAATCACTGTGGCACTATAAGCTAATGAACTTGGATGTAAATTGTAAAAAATAAAATAAAATAAAGAAAAAAGAGATATGTTTTTATAGTAATAATGAAATTGAAAACAAGAAATAGAGAAAATTAACAAAACCAAAAGCTAGTTCTTTGAGAAAATTAACAAAATAGATAAGCCTCTAGCCAAGCTAAGAAAAACAGAGGATACAAAATACTAATATTAAAAATGAAAAAGGGGACATCACTACAGATTCCATGGACATTAAAAAGATAATGCAGGAATACTACAAAAGACTGTGCCCACAAATTTGATAATCTAAATGAAATGGACTAATTCCTTGAAAGACACAACTCAGATAAGAAGAAATACATGATCTGAAGAGGGCTGTATCTATTAAACAAATTGAATAAATAATTAACAACCTTCCAAAATAGAAACCACCAGGCCCAGAAAGGTTCAATGATGAATCCACCAAACGTTTAAACTAGAAATTATACAAGTTCTCTACAATGCCTTTCAGAAGATAGAAGAAAAGGGAACTCCTAAGTCACTATATGAAGCTTCAGTACACGAATACCTAATATTAAAACCATAAAAAATATTACAATAAAACCACAAACCAGTATCTCTCATGAACAAAGAATTCTGAACAAATATTAAAAAATACAGAGCAAGAATTCTGAACAAATATTAAAAACTCACATATAACAATGTATAATAAGAATTTTGCACCACAACCAAATGGGATTTGTCCCTGGTACATGAGGTGGTTCAACATTCAAAAATCAATTAATGTAATCCGTCACATCATCAGGTTCAAAAGAAAAAATTACACGATCATATCAATAGATGCAGAAAAATCATCTGACAGAATCAAAAACCTATTCATAAGAAAAACTCTCAGTAAACTAAGAAAAGAGAGAAACTTCCTTAACAAAGAATACCTTAAAAAATCATACAGTTAACATCATATTAGGGGTACCTGCTTGGCTCAGTGAGTAGAGCAGACAACTCAATTTCAGGGTTGTGAGTTCAAGCCCTACATTGGGCATGGAGTCTACTTAAAAACAAACAAACAAACAGACAAACAAAAAGTTAAACAAAAATCATACTCAATGGTGGAAAATTCAAAGCTTTCCTATGAAGATCAAGAACAAGGCAAGGATGTCCTCCTTACCACTTCTTTTCAACATTATACTGAAAGTCTTTGTTAATGAAGGAAGAAAGGGAAAGGAAATAAAAATTATACTGATTGGAAAAGAAAAAATAAAACTGTCTTTGTTCACAAATGACATGATTTTTCATGCAGAAAATCTCAAAGAATTAAAAGGATACTCCTGTAACTAATAAACAATGATAGCAAAGTGGCAAGATATACTGCTTATACACAAGTCAATCACCTTCTGGTATACCAGCAACAAACAAGTGGAATTTGAAATTAAAAACACAATACCACTTATACTATCATCAAAAAAATGAAATAATTAGGTATACATCTAAGACTATATGTATATATATATATATACATATATATACACATATATATATACACACACACGTATATATATATATATACATATATATACACACACACACACACACATGAGATGTATGAAGAAAACTAAAAATATCTGATAAAAGAAATCAAAGAAATAAATGGAGAGCTACTATTCCATGTTCATAGATAGGAAGACCCAATGTTGTCAACATGTTAGTTCTTCCCAATTTGATCTATAGATTCAGTGCATTCCCAATCAAAATCCCAGCAAGTTATTTTGTGGATATTGAAAAATTAATTCTAAAGTTTATATGGAGAAGCAAAAGACTCAAAACAGACAATACAGTATTGTAAGAGACAATAAAGTTGGAGGACGGACACAGCCCAACTTTCAAGACTTACTATAAGGCCACAGTAATTGAGACAGTGTGGTATCAGAAAAAGAATTGACAAACAGCAATGAAACATAGTAAGAGCTCAGAAACTCACTTTCATAAATACAGTCAACTGATCTTTGACAAACAAAGGAAATACAATGGTGAAAAGAATGTCTTCCCAACAAATAGTGTTGGAACAATTGGACATGCAAAAAATAAATTAGAACAGACACACATATTACACCTTTTTAAAAAATTAGCAAAATGGATTTGAGCTAAATGTAAAGTGCAAAACTGTACCACTCTTAGAAGATTAACAGGAGACTAGATTACCATGTGTTTGGTGATAACTCTTTAGATGCAACATGAAAGGCATGATGCATCAAAGAAAGAATAAGCTAGACTTCATTAAAATAAGAAATTTCTAACCCACAAAAGACACTGTAAAGTCTCAGTGAAAATGCTTATAAAGACGTATCTGATAATGGCTGTTATACAAAATATGCAAAGATGACTTAAAACTTAACAATAAGAACACAATCTGATTAAAAATAGGCCAAGACCTTACTGGACATCTCACCAAAGAAGATATACAGATAGC
Organism: Panthera tigris; assembly: GCF_018350195.1. NCBI lineage: Eukaryota > Metazoa > Chordata > Mammalia > Carnivora > Felidae > Panthera > Panthera tigris. The sequence continues at coordinate 5,697,135 of NC_056669.1, forward strand.
AAACAGGCATATGAAATGATGACCCACATCATACAACATGAGGGCACTGCAAATTACCACTACATTGAGATACCACATATCTAGTAGCATAGTCCAAGTTCAGAACACTGACAACTGCAAATGCTGGCAAGGATGTTGCACAACAAAAACTCATTCACTGCTGATGGGAAAGCAAATGGCATAGTCTCTTTGGAAGACAGTTTGATGGCTTTTACAAAACTAAATATAATCTTACCATATGATTGATCCAGCAATCACACCCCTTGGTATTTACTTAAATGAATTGAAAACTTACGTCCACACAAAAGCTTGCACACAAACAGCAGCTTTATTCACAGCTGACAAATTTAGAAGCAGTCAAGATGTCCTTCAGTAGGTGAATGGATAAACAAACTTTGGTACATCCAGACAATGGAATATTACTCAGTGCTATAAAATAAATGAGCTATCAAGGCATGACAAGCCATGCTGGAGCCTTAAAGGAATATTACAGAGAGAAGGGAGCCAATCTGAAAAGGCTACATATTTTCTAATTCCAGCTGTATTACATTCCATAACAGGCAAAACTAAGAAGACTGTTAAAAGATAAGTGGATGCTGGGGATACAGAGGAATGAAGAGATGAATAAGCAGAGCACAGACAATTTTTAGGGCAGCAAAACTCCTCTATATGATGTTCTAATCCCTGATTATGTTATTACACATTTGTCAAAACCTATAGCATGTACAATACCAAGAGTGAATGGTAATGTAACTCATGGACTTTGATGACTATGATGTATCAATGTAGGTTCATCATTTATAACAAATACCACTTTGATGGGGATGCAGTTAACAGAGAAGGCTAGGTAGGTTTAGGGGCACAAGGTGGGTAGAAAATACCTGTACCTTCCACATGATTTTGTTATGAGCCTAAAATTGCTCTCAAAAACAGGCCATTAAATTAATACATAAAGCCACATATTTATGGGACGCCTGGGTGGCTCAGTTGGTTAGGCGTCCGACTTCAGCTCAGGTCACAATCTCGCGGTCTGTGAGTTCGAGCCCCGCGTCGGGCTCTGGGCTGATGGCTCAGAGCCTGGAGCCTGTTTCAGATTCTGTGTCTCCCTCTCTCTGCCCCTCCCCCATTCATGCTCTGTCTCTCTCTGTCTCAAAAATAAATAAACGTTAAAAAAAATTAAAAAAAAAGCCACATATTTATAATTTGGGCTTTGCTGTATGTAAGTTACACCTGAACAAAAATACATCATGGAATATGTACACAGAAAACTCTTTTAATGAAGTCCCCCATTGTGGGGAATAAGTTTAGGAATTCCCTGAGTTTGCAATGATGGGTTAACAAGGCATAAAGAAATAGAAAGCCACAGGATGTACACATCCAAGATTAGGTAAACAGGGAAAAGGCCCCCAGTATAGGACAAAGGTATAGGAATAGGAAATCTCAGGATGAAAACGTCCAAGATTAGGTAAACAAGATTAGGTATTCAGGGCAAAAGCACCCCCTACTCAGTATAATAGCAGAAAGCTGCTTTCACAGGAAGGAAGGACCAAAATAGGTAAACAGGGCTAGAGACCACAGAAGGGTGAAGTTGCCCAGAGCTAATTAGAAAAAGAAAGGTGTCCTCTTGACTCTGAGGTAGCATGCTCTATCTTACTTGTCCCCTAGACAAGTTTAGGTAAAGAGAGGAGGCACCTCATACCTGCTGTAAACACCATCTGCCTGGTGCCAGATTTTGTTTTATACTGACCTGAACCCCTAACACTTCATATCTTCAAAACCCCCTGTCCCCCATGCCCATGAGTTAATGTTTATGGTTTCATTGTCTCTTTGTGATTGTCCATCACGTTTGTAAGTCTTCTGATCCTAATAAAAATGGAGCAAGGACTCTTACTCGAAGCTCTTGTCTCCTCCTGGACATTAGCCTCTCTCACATTTCAATCCTGCATCTGCTCTCTTGCTGGACAAGTGAGAACTCCAGACCCACAGTCTACAACACCCACATGAGAACTTTTTTGCAAGGAGAAGATACCAAGAAATATCACGAGAACAAAAAATACTGGAATATGTTATGACAAGGAAATCAATCCATACAATGAAAAGCTGAGTCATTCAAAATGCATTTTTAAAAGATAATTAAGCTTTACTGCTCCAGAAATAGTTTAAATGAAACAATATAATCTAGAAGAATGTATTTTTAAATATAAAAGTGGAAATGTCCTCCATGTGGGAAATTTAGTAGCAGCCCAAAGCATGCTGTTTCCATGGAGCAATAAATAGAAAAAGTGTGGGTGAATTTCATGTATTGTAAATTCAGACACAATTAAAGGACTTGCACTTTGTCTACATAATGCCAAACAACAGTTACAGAGAGAAAATTCAAGCAACCAGTTGTTTAATCTATTCTGTGTTAAAAATCATATTTTCTTCCCCAAAGAATTGAAGTAAAGTATTTGTAGTCACTTCCTCCAATATCAAATAGCCAAGAGTATGTATTTCTAAGAAAACTTTTCAAAAATTGGAGGGTCTTCACCTTATAAAAAGTTATCATATACCAAACTTTGTAGATTAATAATTCAGAAGCCCCTGAAATATATTTTTATGTCCTTGATTAAGAACCTATGATACATGTAGTGAATCAGTGTATGGCATGTGGTAACCACTATCATTATTTAAACAAAAACCAAGCATAATTATGAATCCATTAGCCATAATTGTATGGCCCAAAAAAAAAAAACCCTAATAATAATATATTTGTACTCAAATAAACACCTAATACCTACAGTAAATGTGAAGAAGAATCTTGGTATTTCTAAGGATAAGCTTCTTTAAAAAAAAAATCTAGGGGCAACTGGGTCACTCCGATGGTTAAGCACTGGACTTCAGCTCAAGTCAAGATCTCACAGTTCGTGGGTTTGAGCCCCGCATTGAGCTCTGTGCTGACAGCTCAGGGCCTGGAGCCTGCCTCAGATTCTGTGTCTCCCTCTCTTTCTGCTCCTCTCTTGCTCATGCTCAGTCCTCTCTTTCAAAAATAAACATCAAAAAAATGTTTAATAAATAAAAAAATTTTTTAATCTATATTTCTAATTAGTCTATAATCTCCCATGGGATGCCTATATAAATGCAAAATGCAATACATTTTAGGAAAAAATATGAAACTTATTTTCATCACCAAAAAAATAATTGTTTAGTCTTACACTTAATCAAAACACTGTGCAAGTATTATTTCTCCAAAAGCTATTACAATTCTTTTAAAGGAGAAAACTGGAAATTTAAAGCATTATAGAAGATAAACATTCATGATGCTATGGAATTCAGGGACTTTTAAAATAAGAGAGTTGTACTTTCAGGATCAAACAGAAGGCATAGCTAAAAATAAACAGTATGCCTTCTTTCCTCCTTGGAGATCCCAGACCTAGAACTTCTGTACTTAAAATGTGGTTCTCAGGCCTCCAGAATTTTTAGAAATAATTTCAGGGAATCCACAAGGTAAAACTGTTTTCAAATTAATACCAAGACATGATTTGCCTTATTCACTGTGTTGACGTTTTCATGGGTAGTGCAACAATGATGGATAAAACTGCTGTCACCTTAACACAAATCAAGGCAGTGGCCCCAAACTATACCACGCATCCAACAGTGCCAGTTTTCCATTAGAGTCATGAAAGCACTCACACGTATCTTGATTACAAAGGTGTATCCCTCAGACTGTTCTGATATAAAAAGTTTAACCCAACCTCAAACACATATGCAATGATGTACTCTGTCCTCAAACTCTACTTTCATTCTTTTGAATGTCAACTTTCAAAAGACAAAAAACAAATCTGTAGAACATTAAATAGATGCACCAAAGTCCCAAACTCAGGAGAGTCTTGAATAAATATATTTAACAACTATTACATCTATTGAAATTATTTTTAAAATATTTCATTACCAAGTTCTGAAGCTTTTTACAGCCAGATTCAATTTCATTCCACTGTTGTCTGGCCATATCCAATTTTTTCAGTTCAAAGGCACTGCTTCCCTATCTGGATTCAATCTATATTTGACCTTTACTGAACTGTCTCTAAAGAAACAATGATACAGAATTTCTTTGTTATTACATTTCATCTTCACATGGCCCATCATGGCATTATATTGCATCACAACATACAAGCAAGACCACTAGTAATCTTACAGCATTTCTCCTGAAGGCTGGTAAATTTCAGTTTACCACACCAAAGAAGTATTTGTTTCCTATAAATTTCCCACAACCAATTTCAGCTTAACCAGAACCAAACTTCCTCTTCAGACAAAATCATGAATCTCTGGTCAGGGTCTATTTTGAACATCCATAGTCCTCAGGCCCTGATGGAATCTGTAGCTAATCAACCCAAAGGCGAGCAAAGGTTTTAGGACTTTGTTACCTATTTGCTATGGCTAGATACCACTCAAATGTAGATCCATGATTTTTTTTAGACTTTTTAAAGAGCAGTTTTAGGTTCACAGCAAAATTAAGTGGAAGGTACAGAGGTTTTCCATATATCCTTGCCTTCACACATGTATAGCCTCTCCCATTATTAACACCCCCCACCAAAGTGGTGCATCTGTTATAACTAACTTACGGTGACCCATCCTAATCACCCACAGTCAGTTTACACTACCATTCACTCTTGCTGCTATCCGTTCTATGGGTTTTGACAAATGCATAATGACATGTATCCATCATTATGGTATCATACAGAGTAGTTTCACTGCCCTAATAACCCTCCATGCTCCACCTCTTCTTCCATCCTCCCTCCCTAAACCCCTGGCAACCACTGCTCTTTTTACTACCTCCCTAGTTTTGCTTTTCTCAAAACGTCCTATAGTTGGAATTATACAATATGTAGGCTTTTGAGATTGGCTCCTTTCACTTAGTAATCTACCTTGAAGGTTCCTCCATGCCTTGTAATGGCTTGATAGCTCATTTCTTTTTAGTGCTCAAAAATACTCCACTGTCTGGATGCACCAAAGTTTAGTTATCCATCCACCTACTGAAGGACATCTTAGCTGCTTCCAAATTTGGGAAACTCTGAATAAAGCTGCCATAAACATCCCTGTGCAAGCTTCTGTGTAGACCTAAGTTCTCAACTCCTTTGAGTAAACACCAAGGAGTGTGATTTCTGGATAAATCATATGATAAGATTGCATTCTGTTTTGCAAGAAACCAAAGGACCACACCGTTTTGCATTCCCCCAAGCAATGAATGAGAGATTTTTTTTTTTAATAAAAATTCTGAAATCTGTCATCAACTAAGTAGCAAAGGAAACAAAATCCTCAAGGGCAGGGAAAATGCTAGAAAAAGACAAAAGCGTTTCTGTGAAGTATTACCTGTCTTCTAATTTACCTTCAAACTATATAGCATGGTCACACTTGGGTAAAATGGTCTATTAATTGCTTGTAAGCCTTCTTGTAGGAATACTCACAACACAGTACCCCATAATGCTCAGAGAATAGCATAAAAATGAAATGGATATTGTAGAACATTTTCTTACAGGAAAAGAAGCATTTTACCATCCAGGTCCTAAGCCACAAACAGTGGCTACATAAAGGACACTTCAGTAACCAGAATTATGGTCTTCACCAAACAGAAAACTCTGAAGTCACTCATAGTTAATCATAGTTTATTTAACCCTAAGATTCTTTTGAAGCAATGAGACTTACTTGCCAGCTGGACAAAGCCAGAGTTACTGATGTTAAGAGTCTCAAACAAACTAGCTAAACACACTATTCCCTACTTGCCTGTGTGCTGTCCTCAGGGCAAAAGCCGCGGCAGCTTTCCACAATGCAAAGCGCAGCTCCGGAGGACTGTTCCTGTGTGGTATCCAGAACAGAGGTGAGCAACATCATAAAAGTGTTCTTCACAAGGAGTTTCCTTATCTGCTTTCCTGATCTCCCATGTTAAATTCCTGTCATGTTGCCTCAATACTGCATTCTGTTGATTAAACGTTTAGAATATGTCATCATCATATGTCAGATGTTGTGAGTAAACATCTCTACCCCAGTAACTCAGAAGTTTACATAAACCTCTTTGCAGAAGTTGCCATAACTATTATTCTTTGAGGAGCACTTCAAAGTCAGAATGCTGCAAATTCTCACATGGATCAGATTTTATATGGAGGGGTTTTTTTTTTTATGTATAACAAATAACTATGCACCCATTGTCCTGACACATTTCAAGCACCGAAGATGTGAAAATAAAATAGACAAAATTTCTTTACCACACTTATGACGAAGTCCGTGTTTTATTTAAATCCAAAACCTACTACCAATTTAATACATGCAATATGAGAATGAGGCCTCAGAAGTAGATATGAGAAAATGTCAGATTGTTATGACATATTCCCTTGGAGAAAAGTATGTATAATATCAACTGATATCAAAAACAGCAGTGCAATTATCCAATTTTCTTGGTGGTTCTGACTCTTGAAATGACCCTGCTCTGAAAAAAATAAAGATACATAAGCAATATTATTTTGCATTTCAGAAGCCTAAGTTACTAAGCGTGTGTCTGGTCACCTAAGTAAATTAGACAGCAAGATCATTTCAGATCCGGAGTATCAGAAAAGACACGAAATGACACATAAAGCCTAAACATGTTATAAGGCCCTGAGATGGCTAGCAAATGTCGTTGCCATTTCACACAGTTCATGAGGAGTCAGCAGACATGGACAGATAGAATCAATGCTTCATTTATTTTCTTTAATGCCTAAACACGCTGGAACAAAAATAGACTATAATAAGATGATTTCTAATCAAAGGTGACTCATTACTCATTACTCTTTACTCATGACTCATTACTCTTAATATTCTTAATACTCTTAATATTACTCATTAATATGGCAATCATTATGATGTCAGACGTAGAGTGTTAGCTCAGGCTGCCATGACAAAATACCAAAGACTGGGTGGCCTAAACAAAAGAAATTTATTTTCTCCAGTTCTGGAGACTGGAAGTCTCAGATCTGGACACCAGCGTGGGCAGGTGCTGATGAGGGCTGATGAGGGCTCTCTTTCTGGCTTGCAGACAACTGCCTTCTCGCTGTGTGCTCACATGGCAGAGAGAGCACTGGTGTGGGTTCTTACAGGTGACCCCATTATATAGGATCAGGACTCTGCCCTTGTGACTTCATTCATCACCTACTTAAAGGCTCTCTCTCCACAACACAGATACTGGGGAATGGGAGGGCAGGTTTCAACTTACGAATTTGGGGGAAACATAATTCAGTCCATAGCACTTAGAGAATTGAGACCACTACATATCATTAGCAAAAAAGAAGTCCAGATAAGCCAAGATCCATTTGTTCTAGCTATAGTTAAGACAGAGCAATTTTATCTTTAAAATATTGTAAAGTTTTATCTTTACGCAAGTAAGTTTATCCACACAATTTCAAGAAAGTTTAAATTGAGTTTCAAATCCCTTTGACAGACTACTATAATTAAAATTTATATAAAAAAACAGTAAGGGGGGGCGCCTGGGTGGCGCAGCCGGTTAAGCGTCCGACTTCAGCCAGGTCACGATCTCGCGGTCCGTGAGTTCGAGCCCCACGTCAGGCTCTGGGCTGATGGCTCGGAGCCTGGAGCCTGTTTCCGATTCTGTGTCTCCCTCTCTCTCTGACCCTCCCCCGTTCATGCTCTGTCTCTCTCTGTCCCAAAAATAAATTAAAAAAAAAAAAAAAAAACAGTAAGGGAACATTTACAAACATTTTAACAGAAACCTATGTGTTAGTGTTATGATAATTACCTAAGTGTTAGTTCATGAACAGCAACAGGCACCCAAAATGCAGCAAAAATAATTCAAGCTTGGATACTAAAAGCATCATCAAAAAGACATTAGGCAAATGACACTAGGGTTCCCTTGTTAAAAAAGAAACAGACGCTGTCAAGTGTATTCTCTATCATTTAGACCCTTCTTTATGAGGCATGTACTAAATACAGTGATAAACTCAATTTTTCTCAAATTAATCTAAAAATACAGTACAATCCTAACCAAAATTCTAGATATTTTAAAGAACTCAATAAATTTACTCAAATATATAGGAAATAGACATCCAGAAATAATTCTATCATTTATTTTTTTAATGTTTATTTATTTTTTGAGATAAACAGAGACACAAAGAGAGCAGAGGAGGAGCAGAGAGAGGGAGACACAGAATCTGAAGCAGGCTCCAGGCTCTGAGCTGTCAGTACAGAGCCCAAGGCAGGGCTCGAACTCATGAACCACAAGATCATGACCTGAGCCGAAGTGGAAAGCTTAACAGACTGAGCCACCCAGACGCCCCTAACTCTTATCATTTAAACAGATACAAGTCATACAGCACAATAATATTTCTGTAAATGTGAAACACACACAAAATGCGACAGGTTTTACAAGAAAACATTCATACCTAAAACAGAAAACTGACTGTGGGATGTGGTGTTTTGAAGTGAGAGCCAGTGATAAAGAAGGAATGTAAACAAGCAAATTAATCAAGTATGAAAGAAAGGGCTTGGCACAGAGTGATAACAGAAAAGTGTTATAACCTGAGGATATGAGGAATATCACTAACTCAGTTCTCCTGTTCAGAGCAGTTTTCAAAATAAAAAAGTGAACAAAATCAGATTCTATTTTGATAAAATGAAAGAACCCCTTTAACAGCATTACTTATTGACCGAGAGCATATAAGTAGATACAACTGGTTCCTTATGCACAAAGACAACCCGTGCCACTGAAGAAGTCTCTTAGCAATTACTCTCTATCTAAAGAACATAAAAACACAAACTTAAAAATCAGGCTACAGTCAGAGCTACCCTAAAAACACATCAGTGAAAACTTTATGATCATATGTCCAACCAAAAGGGCTACAGAATGAAGGAATATTTTTGGGAATTGCAATTATATTGGGGGAAAAATGCTAACAAGTAAAAGAAGAATATAGGAGCAAGAAACAATAAAAGAAGAATATAGGAGCAAGAAACAATAAAAGAACTCATCTGTATTTTGAATGTTTAACTACCAGCTAGAAAGAATAGGGAATGAGCAAGAAAGGCACAATTTCCTATTTACAGCAAAGCTTACAGACATCAAACAACAGAGCTTTTATTATATCAGAAGTACTAAAGCCTCATGATAAATTGTAGGCATTATTGTTTTTAATAAAACCTTTTATTTTGAGATGACTATAGATTAACATGTAGTGGTAAGAAAAACTAGAGATCTCCTATGTGTTTTACCCAGTTTCCCCAATGATAGCATCTGGCAAAACTTTCAAATAACATCACAGACTGAATATTGACATTAATACAGTCCACCACTGATCTTTTTTTTTTTTAATTTTTTGAGTGTTTATTTTTGAGAGAAAGAGACACAGTGTGTGTGGGAGAGGGGCAGAGAGAGAGGGAGACACAGAATCGGAAGCAGGCTCCAGGCTCTGAGCTGTCAGAACAGAGCCCGATGCAGGGCTTGAACTCACAAAACACGAGATCATGATCTAAGGTGAAGTCAGACGCCAAACTGACTGAGCCACCCAGGAGACCCAGCACTGATCTTTTTCTGATCTCCCTACTTGTGCTCAACTGTGTGTGTGTGTGTATGTGAAATTCTATGCAATTTTATCACATATGTAAGTTTGAGTATCCATCACGAGGCAAGATACACAACAGTTCCATCCCCACAGAGACTGCCTGTGTTGTCCCTTTTTAACTACATTCAGTCCAATGCCTCTCCCCCCCATCCTTAACCCATGGAAACCACTTGCCTGTTCTTTATTTTTCTCACTTCAAAAATATGTATAAATGGAATCACAGAGCACTTTATCTTTTGAGACTTTTTTTTGTTCACTCAGCATAATTCTCTGGAGATTCATCTACGTTCTGACTGTATCCATTCAGCTCTTTCCTTTTTACTATTGAGTAGTATTCCGTGATAGGGATCCACCATGGGTTATTCAACCTTTCACTTGTTGAAGGACATCTGGGTTTTCCAGTTTTTAGCTATTATGAATAATGCTCCTATGAAAATTCCTAATAGGTTTTTGCATGAACATAAGTTCTTATTTCTCTGGGATAATACCCAAGAGTATAATTGCTGGGTCATCGGGTAATTGCATGCATCATGTGGGCACATTTATTATTGCTCTTGGGAAGTTAAATTGTTATAATTCTTTGAAAATAACATGCATTGGGGTGCCTCGGTGGCTCACTCAGTTGAGCATCCAACTCTTGACTTGGCTCAGGTCATGATCTCGTGGTTCATGTGTTCGAATCCCACATCCAGCCAGCTCTGCACTGACAGCACAGAGCCCACTTAGGATTCTCTCTCTCTCCCTTTCTCTCTTCCCCTCCTGCACTGGTGTGCACATCCATACTATCTCTCTCTCTCAAATAAATAAACTTTAAAAAAACTGCTTAAAAAAATTAACATTAATTAAGGACCTTAATTGTATTCCTACTCTTTGAGTCACCAAGTATACTATGGTAATAATTAGAAATGCAGGCAAGGATTTATCTATAAAAGTTATTCACCAAAGACACATTTATAATAAAAAATAGAAATATCCTCAACTCCACCAATAAGATAATACTTAAATAAATCATAGATCATTCTTCTAATCATCTAAAAAGCCAATAACATTTTCAAGTATTTTTACTGTCATGAGAAAAAATTCAAAATATTAATTTTCAATTAAAAACATGAAGCCTAAACCATATGTAGTATAATCTCAATCACATTTTTATTTTTTTTTCAATATATGAAGTTTATTGTCAGATTGGTTTCCATACAACACCCAGTGCTCATCCCAAAAGGTGCCCTCCTCAATACCCATCACCCACCCTCCCCTCCCTCCCACCCCCCATCAGCCCTCAGTTTGTTCTCAGTTTTTTTTTTTTAATTTTTTTTTAACGTTTATTTATTTTTGAGACAGAGAGAGACAGAGCATGAACACGGGAGAGGCAGAGAGAGAGGGAGACACAGAATCCGAAGCAGGCTCCAGGCTCTGAGCTGTCAGCACAGAGCCCGATGCGGGGCTCAAACCCACAGACCGTGAGATCATGACCTGAGCTGAAGTCGGACGCTTAACCGACCAAGCCACCCAGGCGCCCCTCTTCTCAGTTTTTAAGAGTCTCTTATGCTTTGGCTCTCTCCCACTCTAACCTCTTTTTTTTTTTCCTTCCCCTCCCCCATGGGTTTCTGTTAACGTTTCTCAGGATCCACATAAGAGTGAAACCATATGGTATCTGTCTTTCTCTGTATGGCTTATTTCACTCAGCATAACACTCTCCAGTTCCATCCATGTTGCTACAAAGGGCCATATCTCATTCTTTCTCATTGCCACATAGTACTCCATTGTGTATATAAACCACAATTTCTTCATCCATTCATCAGTTCATGGACATTTAGGCTCTTTCCATAATTTGGCTATGGTTGAGAGTGCTGCTATAAACATTGGGGTACAAGTGCCCCTATGCATCAGTACTCCTGTATCCCTTGGGTAAATTCCTAGCAGTGCTATTGCTGGGTCATAGGGTAGGTCTATTTTTAATTTTTTGAGGAACCTCTACACTGTTTTCCAGAATGGCTGCACCAGTTTGCATTCCCACCAACAGTGCAAGAGGGTTCCCGTTTCTCCACATCCTCGCCAGCATCTATAGTCTCCTGATTCGTTCATTTTGGCCACTCTGACTGGCGTGAGGTGATATCTGAGTGTGACAATCACATTTTTAAATGTATATAAAAGTTGATGGGGCGCCTGGGTGGCTCAGTCGGTTAAGTGTCCGACTTCGGCTCACGTCATGACCTCACAGTTTGTGAGTTCGAGCCCCGTGTCGGGCTCTGTGCTGACAGCTCAGAGGCTGGAGCCTGCTTCGGATTCTGTGTCTCCCTCTCTCTCTGCTCCTCCCCTGCTCATGCTCTGTCTCTCTCTGTCTCAAAAATATATACAACATTCAAAAAAAATTTTTAATAAATAAATGTATATAAAAGTTGAGAAGGAAATACAAAAGTATTATGATAAGCTTCTCTGAGCTATATGACTAGGGACAGAATTAGCATTCTTCTGAATAGTTTATATCCAAAGAAAATTTCCTACAAAGTGCAGGAGCAGTTTTTGTAAACAGGAAATAAAAAGGCCAGAAATTATTTTTTTATGGTTTTTAAATTGAGAACTAATTATTATAGAGTGTATCATTGTGAAAGCTACTGATTGGTTCTGGCTCAAGGTGGCCACCCATGGCTGTGATCCATGACCATTAATTGTAGATCAAAATCCATTCCTCACTTATTTCTAGGTTCAAAATTAGATTCCATTTCTGTTTTTCTTTCACTTAGTGTGAATATGTGACTACAAAATATGAATAGAATTTATATACACTGTCCTTGATCTGATCCCTAAACCTCTCTGACACAGTATTCCATGCTTTCTTCTCCCTTACGTGGGCTGAAATGGCAAACACCCAAAAGCCATGCATCAGCCTGGGTCCCTCAGGGACTATAAAGGGATCCCCAGTCTCTGATTTGGAACATTTGCCAGGAACCTTTATTTGAGATGGACTTCAACTCTTCTTGAGCTATTATATACTAGTGATAGTTGTTACAGCAATATAGCTTTCCTTAACCAATACAACATCTCGAAAGGAAGAGGACTTTACCCACACTGAAGCCAGTCAGCTATTTATATCCAGAGACAGGTAACTGATTGTGCCCTTGATTTTCCAGGAAAAAAAAAAAAAAAAGGAAAGATTTTCCTCCAGAAGGTCCACCATTAAGACATATGCAGACATACATGCCTGACATACAGATGACATTCGGTAAGTATTTGTTATGGGAAAGTAGGAAGAGTGGAAGAAAAAAGGAAGGAATGAAGGAAGGGAAAGAATAAAAGGTAGAAAAGGCACTTGAAGAAGGAAAATGCACACTCAGGAAAGGAGTTAGCAGACCGAATACAAACGGCACAATTTAAAAAAATGTTTTTCTGGGGGAACCTCAATATATATACTACTAAAGATAAAAATACATTTAAAATACTTCAAGATCTCACAATGGCCACTTCTACTGAAAACTACTAAGAAACTAAACCCAAAGTGAAAGCAAATTCTTTACTATACAGGAAAATGAAAGCAAGACAGATTATGTGGAATCCTACTTTAACCACTCTGTTTAAACTCTTTCTCCAAAAACTAACCATCAGTCATAAAATTGACTAATTTGTATTAAGGTTCTATTTTTTTCTCCCTCTTCCTCAGAGAAGATTCCAATTAGCAAAGAAATGATAAACAGAAGCAGAAGTTAAAGCACAGGATTTAGATAATCCTCAGATTTAATAATCATCCCTTAAATGCCCAAACATTGGTTTTGCATGTAAATTGTAATGTGAAAAATCCCTAGGGCTATAACGACTAAGAGTTTCACAAAATAATATCAACTTGTGTGCACAGCACTTATTATTTTTGTTTACCATCAAGAAGACTTTTATCTGCACAAACATGAACTATGCTTTGAAAGTATTTTTTATATGTTCATTTTAAAGCAAACTGTTAGAAGCAATGCATAATTAAGTGCATAAAATTAGCTTGAGAATTTAGAGGTTTCTAAAATAAAATTTTAAGTTTTACTCTATAGTAACTGAGGTTATGTTTTAGATGACAAAGCAACCAAATATTCTAATATTTCTGGTACTTCACTTCATCACATGCACTGAATTAGTTGCTCTAATTATTAAATCCATATTTAAAAGAAGTGATTATTTTATTGTTAAAAATTAGTTTAAGTAGAAACCCAAAATCACAGGAAATTTTTACTCTATAGTAATTTCCTATTCTAATTTCTTTGTTCCTCCAGCAAACTAGCTGCTGGAAAAAATAAAAATACAAGTTTTATAGTGTAAATCACCTGAACACTCTCTATATACCCTATAATTCACATTGACTCACAGGTTCTTAATTCATACCTAAATTCTACACCAACTCCCACCTTTTTTCACAACCAGCTTTCAATGCAAATCCATCTCAAAAACACTAAAATAAAACTTTCTCAAAAACAATCTCATCACAGTCTATAATGCTGCCCTCCACAAAAAATAATATTTAAAAAATACTTGACGTATTCACTGGTCCATGAATCTTCCCACCATCTTGAAAACACATTGATGGAAGGAAGGCCAAAATTTCATTTAAACTTAAGCCTTTACCTCCAACCCAGATATTCTTTGTGTTTAAAAGAATATTCTCTGCAACAGCTATGAAGGACAGGGAACAATGTAAATCTCTATTCTTGAGTATTTTCTACCTACACATGGTAGACTTTCCTCTTCGATTTGAGATCACTGCACTAAGATGAGGTTTAACTCTGTGATTCTCTATATTCAATCATAATGAAGGTTTGGGAAATAGCTCAGCACATACTGTCAGAGGAATAGATTAAATGATTTCTCCAAGCCCTAACAGCACTGGGATACTAAAATGATGCAGATCAAATACCAACCAATGAAGAGAAAAAGCAAAAAGAAAATTGTTAACTGTGCCCACTAATAAAGCCTGTTGTTTCCCTGTTTGATGCAAGTTAGGTCTGCACAGCATTAGAACAACCAGCTGAACAGTGAAAATTACAATCAGCTAGACTTAGGTGTGCCTGCTTCCTTACACTGACTTCTACCATTACGTTTCTCATAATAACCAAATCTTTTTGCATCATATAGACACAATCTGTATGCATTTGGCAAACCCACTCTGAAGATGTTTGCCAAACCCAGGGACGTGTTTTGGCTTTAGACACAGCATTCTACACACAATTACAAAAATAAACTGATGCCTTGCTTATGCCTTAGAAGAGTTTTTTAACATTAACATAACTAAAAGCAAATGTTTCAGTACAACTCGTATCATCTATGAAACACACACACACCAAAATTCAGCTCTTCAAAATACAAACCCAGTACCCATGTGAGGCTAGACAGGTGTAGACCTAATGTACTCTATAAATTCACAGGCACGACTTGTTTTGTCTCAAAATTATTTAAATAAAATACCGAAGTTTATTCCACTAGAGTATTTTTTAAGTTTATTTATTGATTTTGAGAGAGCAAGAACATGTGAGCAGGGGAGGAGCAGAGAAAGGGAGAGAGAGAATCCCAAACAGGCTGCACGCTGTTAGCGCAGAGCCCGATGTGGGACTCAAACTCACAAACTGTGAGATCATGACCTGAGGTGAAATCAAGAGTCAGACACAACAGACTGAGCCACCCAAGTGCCCCTCACAAAATTATTATTAAACTTCCAAAAGATTTCCTGTAAGGGAAAATGACCTATACTCAATGGCCAAAATATTCCTTAGCCACAATGTAGAAAGAGTACTAAACCTGATTCACTACTGCCCATCGTGTATAATTTGGATAAAGGCTAGAAGAGTACTTGAGTTTATCAAATTGTTGACACAAATCAACAAAAAAGCTATCAGTGCAGGAGACAGACAAGTAAAACAGCAAACACACAGCACGAAGTATCTGCCAAATGCTATGGAAGCAGAGAGTAGGGGCTCTTAACTTACCTCCAGGGCATCAGTACCTATACAGGTTTGCTTCCAGAGACATGCCCTGGAACTTACTAGATCACAGCACCTCATATCTATGCTCAGCACATATCCATCCACAGCTCCACTATGACTGACATAATTAATGGGAAACTGACTCTATTCAAAATTTTTAGAGATTAAATTTAGTTGCAGAACGACTCCAGTGCCATTAACAAATGGTGACAACAGACACGCTGGGCTCATGTTTCATTGCCCAGCATACAGTAAACAGTCTTCAGTTGGTGTGGCATTTCTGTGTTTGATTTTGAGATATTTTGAAAATATTACCAGCCATGACATGACCATTAAGTACAAATACAGTAACAATACTAAAAGTGCTGATAAAAGGAGAAATAAATACAAGGGAGATTAAAGATAATAGCACTTTAAAAACTGGAACTCTGAGAAAACCAAGACTATTATATGAGGTCTGGATTTTTCCAATAATAAGTATTTTGAAGGACAAAGAGGAAGTCACAAAGGGACTTTCAGTTTCAGCACAGAATGTCAAGAGTCTGGAAGTTATCATCACATCTTCCAACAAGAAAAAAAGCTGAACAAACTGAAAATCAAGAACTTTTACTAGATCAAATAATGCAAACAAAAAGGGAGTAGGGTGAAATATTTAGTGTCAAGTAAAAAAAAATCAACCTAGAATTCTCTGTCCAGCAATTCTTCAAAGTAAAGGAGACAGTAAGACTCTGTGAGATCAACAAAAACTGAGGGAATTCATTGCCAGTAAGCCTGCCTTACAGGGAAATGTTAAAAGAAGTTCTTCATGGAAGAGGAAAATAACATAGATCAGAATTAGATCTAAATGAAGAAAGTAAGAGTAATGGAGAAACAATAAAGGTAAAGTAATTTCTCTTTTTCTTAATTGATCTAATAGTAAACTGTATTCAGACAATAATAGTAAGACACCTGGGTGACTCATTCCAACTTGGGCTCAGGTCATGATCTCATGGTTCATGAGTTCGAGCCCTGAACTGTGCTCTCTGCTCTCAGCGCGGAGCCTGCTTCAGATCCTCTGTCTCCTCTCTGTCCCTCTCCCTTCCACACACTGTCTAGCTCTCAAAAAACAACAACAACAACAACGATAGTAACAGTGCACTAACTATAGCACATGTATAAGTGCAATGAATGACATCAGTGCTACAGGGATGGGGAGGAAGGAATGGAACATTCTCTGCTGTAACATATCCATGCTACCATGTAGGAGTATAACATCATTTGAAAGTGGACTTAAGTTTAGTTGTCATCACATATTGCAAAATCTAAAGCAACCACTAAGAGGAAGTCACAACAAATGTGAAAGGGCCATGTCTGTGTAATCAACAATTTGTCATGAAAAATCTTTTAGTAATGTGACTAAAACATTGTATACTGAGGGGCCTAATATTAATCTTGGGTAAGTTAAATGCTTGTTCATGAACATGAAGGAAACAGGGTGATGGTCTTGCTGGAGATTCAGCAGCCACTATAAAATTTCTAAGTCACTTCAGGATATGACCACAAAGGGGACTTCTTGATTTAACCCAATGTCAATATAGATAAACCAGGTAACCCAAGTGAAAAAGAGATCATGCCTAATTTTAAGATTTCATAATATTTGTACATTTTTTCTTTTATTATTATTTTTAAATTTATTTATTTAAATTCAAGTTAGTTAACATACAGTGTAGTATTGGTTTCTGGAGTAGAACCCAGTGATTCATCAAATACATACACACCCAGTGCTCATCCCAGCAAGTGCCTTCCTTAATGCCTATCACCCATCTAGCCCATCCCCCACCCATCTCCCCTGCAGCAACTCTCAGTTTGTTCTCTGTATTAAAGAGTCTCTTATGGTTTGCATCCCGCTCTGTTTTTATCTTATTTTTCCTTCCCTTCCCCTATGTTCATCTGTTTTGTTTCTTAAACTCCACATATGAGCGAGATCATATTATACTTGCCTTTCTGTGCCTGACTTATTTCGCTTACCATAATACACTCTAGTTCCATCCACGTTGTTGCAAATGGCAAGACTTCATTCTTTTTCATTGCCAAGTAATATTCCAGTGTGTGTGTGTGTGTGTGTGTGTGTGTGTGTGTGTGTGTGTGTGTGTACACACATGCCACATCTTTATCCATTCATCAGTCAATGGACATTTGGACTCTTTCCATAATTTGGCTATTGTTGATAGCGCTGCTATAAACATTGGGGAGCATGTGCCCCTTTGAATCAGCATTTTTGTACCCTTTGGATAAATACCTAGTAGTGCAATTGCTAGGTCACAGGGTAGTTCTGTTTTTAATTTTTTGAGGAGCCTCCATACCATTTTCCAAAGTGGCCGCACCACTCTACATTCCCACCAACAGCGCAAAAGCATTCTTTCTCTGCATCCTCACCAACATCTGTTATTTCCTGAAATGTTCATTTTAGCCATTATGACAAGTACAAGGTGGTATCTCATTGTGGTTTTGACTTGTATGTCCCTGATGAGTGATGTTAAGCATCTTTTCATGTGTCTGTTAGCCATGTGGATGCCTTCTTTGGAAAAGTGTCTATTCATGTCTCTGCACATTTCTTCACTGGATTATTTGTTTTTTGGGTGTTGAGTCTGGGAAGTTCTTTATAGATATTTGATACAAACCATTTATCTGATATGTCACCCACAAATATCTTCTCCCATTCTGTTGGATGCCTTTTAGTTTTGTTCATTGTTCCTTCACTGTGCAGAAGCTTTTTATCTTGATGAGGTCCCAATAGTTCATTTTTGCTTTTATTTTCCTTGCCTCCAGAGAAATGTCAAGTAGGAAGTTACGGCCTGTTTTCTCCCATAGAATTTTGATGTTTTCCTGTCTCATATTTAGGTCTTTAATCCATTTTGAATCTAATTTTGTGTATGGTGTAAGAAAGTGGTCCAGTTTCATTCTTCTTCATGTTGCTGTCCAACTCTCCCAGCACCGTTTATTGAAAAGACTGTCTTTTCCCCATTGGATACTCTCTCCTGCTTTGTCAAAGATTAGTTGGCCATATATTTCTAGGCTCTCTATTCTGTTCCATTGATCTATGTGTCTGTTTTTGTGCTAGTAACATACTGTTTTGATAACAAAAGACTCTACCAAAAAACTGCTATAAGTGATATGCGAATTCAGCAAAGTCGCAGGATATAAAATTAACATACAGAAATTGGTCGCATTTCTATACACCAATAATGAAGCAGCAGAAAGAGAAGTCAAAGAATTGATCCCATTTACAATTGCACCAAAAACCATAAAATACCTAGGAATAAACCTAATCAAAGAAGTAAAAGATCTGTAGGCTGAAAACTATATAGAAAGCTTATGAAAGAAACTGAAGAAGACACAAAGAAAGGAAAAAAACATGCTCATGGATTAGAAGAACAAATATTGTTAAAATGTCGATACTATCCAAAGCTATTTAAATATTCAATGCAATCCCTATCAAAATAATATAAGCATTGTTCACAGAGCTAGAACAAACAATCCTAAAATCTGTATGGAACCAGAAAAGCCCCCAAGTAGCCAAAGTGATGTTGAAAAAGAAAACCAAAGCTGGAGGCATCACAATTCTGGACTTCGAGCTGTATTACAAAGCTATACATTTTAAATCTCACACCTGTTTGTGTGAAATACATTTGATCCTACAAGCTGAAATCCCTTAAGTCACACTGGACTCATCAAATGAGCAACAAAAAAAAGGCAATCTGGAACCTAACTTGAAATAGAGGGGCTTCTACATACACACCATTTTTTATCTATCATGGTTAATACCACTCTCATTGCAAAAATACATAAAGGGGAATAAAGGCACTCAGGGACATAAGATACATAAAGAACATGATCAAAATATGCCAAGATCAACACTTTAAGCTGTGACTATGTTTGAAATCAGCTTTCCTATCACTGGTCACAAGAAGTATTCCTTTAATTAAAGCTTAAAAAACAAAATATTCATTTGACAGCCTAGTCAAACATATAAATTGCTTTTAAAGTTATATATTAAACTTAGACTACTTCATAAATCATAAATGACAGCAGCTGTCACATCAATCCTGTTTATTATCCATTTTAATTATGCAGGAAAAAATGTTTAGCAAAAATTAAAGCTTAAAAACTTCAAACACACACACACACACACACACACACACACACACACACACATTATTATAAGGCCATTAAAAACAAAACAAAACCAAAGACACGGGAGTGATAACATGGAACGCAGGATGATTATCTCTTAACAGGCAGAGTAAGGTGAGATCAGACGGTACAGCAAAGAGATTCAGCAAGTTGTCCAGTAGAAAATCAGAAATGTTCTAATTGTCACATTAAGGAGTGGATTCACAGGTTATTATGTTATTTTTATTCTTCATAACTTACATTAATGTTATATATATGTTATATTATTCTGTCTGTATAAAATATCATTTACTAAAAAATTACTGTAGAGAAAAAGAGAAAAAAAAACATCTAGTGGCATTTAATTGTGTTCAGAGAAAATCTAACCCTCACACTCAAGATTTTGGTTAATCTAGTCCAAATTTAACAATGAAATCATACAAAGTATTTTAAAGCTCAGGGGAATTTTATGAAATCAATCTAGTGACTCCCACTTCTAGACAAAGGGCAAATCCTTACACAAATTAATGAAATTAATTCAAAGTTCTCAAATAATTCTTCAGTTTAAAGACAGTATGTTAGTAACTGTTAAGACTTCCTAAATTTTAATATATGTTTTTAAACTCGATTGACTCTTTATATTCCAAATTAACAATAGTTTGGGGAAGCTAAAATGAATAGATTATAAGTAATTCATAATTTATTAACAAATACTTTTACAAGTTGACCATCTTAATTTTTGTATGCCGGGCACACAACAGGTGCTCTATAATTTATGAACAAATACAGGAAAAAGTAACAACTGAACTTGAGTTACTATAAAGTGTGTATAAGGACTTTTCAAATAATTTTTGATCACTTTCTTTTATTTACTATTTAGTGTTTCCTTTAAGTAAAGTCTTCTTGAATACTAACAGTGGGGAGAAAGCATCTGTGTGTGTGAAACAAGACAGACGGAGGAAGAGATCAACTGTCTTCCAGTGAGTAGTATTTTAGAATCTTACTTCATGACAAAACACTCATCTTTTCTAGAACTTCTGGTTTCTCCTGTTCTACTCTACCCAGTGTTCCTTTTCTTGGCTATTATAATCTCTAGGATGATCTGATCAGGTTACTCTCATTTCCATAACCAACCATCCTTGCTAGAAAGAAACAAGTCTAGAGAAACGACCCATCCAGGGGCACCAGGGTGGCTCAGTCAGTTAAGCATTGACTTCGGCTCAGGTCATGATCTCATGGTTTGTGAGTTCGAGCTCCTCGTCGGGCTCTGTGCTGACGGCTCAGAGCCTGGAGCCTGCTTCAGATTCTCTCTTCCCCTCCCCCACTCATGCTCTGTCTCTCAAAAATAAACAAACATGAAAAAAAAATGACCCATCCATTTCCCTAATTTCTTACATATGTTCTAAAAGATGGAATTTTCACCAAAGCAAGTCAGTTGCCACCATGTGCTCTGCATTCGGCCATGTTGCCAAGGGACCGTCAAAATGGAGGTGTCTCCATGTGTCTTACCTCGATGTTAGTTTAGCAATTTCTGTTCGGAAATCCCCAGTCACATTTTCTGGCCACCTTCTGTGTAGAGTACACTCCCATCAAACCACTTCAATGTATCTCTTTTTAATTATGCCTTTAATACACTAACTGGTTTACATAGAGATCTATCTCTTGGCTAATCTGTTTCTCTTAGATCTATTTTCTAAAACAAAGTTTAGTTTTCAGCTGAGTTACAGTGCTATTAATATCGGTGAAGCTAGTCATGTATTTCACTTCCTATTTCAACTTATTATTACCTATCAAATGTGTATCACTGTGTACATATCAGAAACTATAATCATTGCCCTTGACTCCTCTTCCCTGCTGCTTTTTCCCATCAGTTATTATAGGAAGGCATTTTTTCTTTCTATGCTATCTGACATCAGGTTTTCCAAAACTTGTCTAAGTTTCATATTAATTGCCACCTTAAATCTCAGTTAAAAGACCTCTTGGTTAGGTCACTGAGTGGACTACTAAACACATTCTTTGAAGTCTCTGTGATCTGTACTCTACACCTCCCTACAACAGCAACCCCCGGTAGCATCAGTCACAGTGTGTAGCACCTAATCCTGGGCTTAGTACCATCAGCCATGCCTGACTTTTCTCCTCATACTTCCTTTCTTTTTGTCAGGGATTTACCTTCCACTGGTACAAGAATGAGAGTATCTGTCAATGTATTGGGGGTCCTTTTTTCCAAATCTACCATTTGGTTCCCTCGAATTACTAGAAATTATCAGCAGTCGGGTGGTATTGCTGGATCTTATGATGAACATGAGCACTTCTGAGTCTTCCAAGCCAGGACTATATTTGGCTGCCTTCCTGGCTCTCAAAAGTGAAGCACACATGTTGTTAGTACCTCTTCATCTAGAGTTTAAAGAAGGATTCCTTATAAGTGTTAGTGCCTGTAAATCCTTCTGCAATTTTGAGTGAGGGCTTCAGCAGGAGGGCCCTAACACCTAATTCTACAGTTTACTGTCTTCAGAAGCCTAAGGAAAGGACATTAGTTTCTTGACCTCCAACTTCCTTGTTCACCAAGAAATAAAATTTCAAACCTCATACCAATGTTTTAAGAATTAAATTAGTCACATTTTGTAAAGATACCATTTCTTAACCCAGAGGATTTAGTTAGTACATATTGAGTGAATTAAAGACCTGGCAGGGGGCAGTGCTTTAATGGGATTTCATTCCCTCCATCCCTTTCCTTTCTATTTATGCCACAGCCTTCCACTTACCTACCTCTTGTTACAAAGCTGACTCAAACAAACAGCTGCTGATTGTCCTGGGCAGAAGAGAAGGCTCACACTTTCACTGGTTACTCATATACCTCCTCTGGTGACCATTCCCATAGTGCCTCAGGCTGAGTCCTCATGGCTCCCTGAAAATTGCCTGTTTGTTGCACCTGTTCACCACAGGCTGCTGAACTTGTGCAAATACCACTTTTACATCTATCTGCTAAAATGTGCTACGTGTTGGGGGATCCTTTCTCCCAGCCAAGTGCCTGTCCAGCCTATTGGGCAAAAGTGTGCCTTAGAAAGTCACTCACACAGTTTCTCACCACATGCATTCTGCCAGCTGGCTATTCTGTTCCCTCCTCTTCTGTTCACTCCTGTGAAGTCTCTATTTTCTCCTGAAAACTGTAAAAACCTTCCTGAAAACAGGAAGTGTACAGCAGGCTTATTTTTTAAAGTTTAAGAGGTTTACGTTATTTTAAAGGTGAAAAATTCCTTTATTAAGTATTAAAAAATACTTTCCATAACCAACCATCCTTGTTAGAAAGAAACAGGTCTAGAGAAATGACCCATCCAGGGGCACCTGGTGTACACAGGTCCACAAATATCTCTTAGCCAACTTGATTGATCCAGTAACATTTTAAAGCAAATGTAAACTTTTCAAGAGAAAAAGAAAACACTTTTCTTAACAAAAAAATAGACACAGTAGCCCAAGAATTACTTTATTCTGTTTGATTCACATTTATCAAGGAAAAGCAAGAATAAATTTTTCTCCTATTGGAAAATTAGGTAAAATTGAATTAAAACAGGGTGAAACATGGGAAACTTGTAGACCAGGAGTAAGTCCAAGTGAGCAGAGCTCTAGAACAGAGACTGGAGACCAGGGGAAGGACCAAAGGCAGATTTCATTCACTCATGTCTTCCCATTCCATGACATTTATTGAGTGTTTATGCTGCACCCGATACTGGGCTTTGTACTGGCATAAAAAGAGGACTATGGCACAACTCATCACTCGGTGAAGGGACACTGGACAATTTATACATAAACAGAGGTGAGAAAGTTTATACTCTGCTATATAACAAGAATACTTAAGAGTGTGATGATTAAATTGGTACTCTGTAAAAAATATGGGGATTTAAAGATGGAGTGGTTGTTTAGTTTTACCTGAGTCAGGAATATCCTCTTAGAGGAGGGGACTACTGAATACTGAAAAATAGCTAGGTGTTCACCACTATGTGGCTGGAAGATGGGGAACATAATCCAATGCAGTTTCTTTTTTTAAACCTTTTCCTTGAACTTCAGAGACCATGGAAACAGACATTAAAGCCCTAGGGACTAAATTACAGGAGACAGTAGTAATAATAATAATATATATATTTATTATAATATATTATATTATATTATATATTATATTATATATTATATATATATAATAATAATAATAATCCAAGAGTATATAAGCAGAGACTATAGAGAAAAAGGTAGATCTCTTGCTTAATACTGACAATGTATGAGCATTTTGTGAAGAAAACTAAAAGCACTATGAAATCCATCACTAATATAATTATAGAAAAGAGCTTTCAACTGTCAATCATGGTTACAATCACATAAATGCATTTACTAAATTCACTTAAAAATATTGATAAATAATTGAAGTAGGGAAGGTATGTTACCCT
This sequence comes from Panthera tigris, assembly GCF_018350195.1. Lineage (NCBI taxonomy): Eukaryota > Metazoa > Chordata > Mammalia > Carnivora > Felidae > Panthera > Panthera tigris. Next base: position 5,721,258 of record NC_056669.1, read on the forward strand.
GGTAGGAAGAAAAAATATTTAGCAATGATGTTGTATATATTCTGAATAGATGTATCATGTAATTATGATGCATTATTGTTAGTAATTACATCTTAGAACACATGCATATATGAATGGAGATTTTTACTGTGTTGGAAATGGGAAGTAAACACTACAAAATACCAACATTTATTGTTACAACCTTTATAATGCCATCACTTGACAGGTTTTTGATAGGATTTCCCTATTGTGTCTTCCCCCATTTCCCTTCCCTTCTTAAAGATACGCTAAAACGCAGCCTTCCAGAAGGAATTCCTAATACACTAATGACAGAATCAGTCTGCAAAAATATTCCAATAACTAGAGCAATGAGCTAAACTTAAGATGATGAGATTGAACAGTGAAAACTTCATACAAAAACAAAATTCAAAGGCAGACAAAAGACCTTATTAAAAACAGTTTACTACAAAATGATCTGGGCATCAAAAGTGACTACCAATCCAAAGCACACATTTCCTAGGACAGGGTGGGGGCGGGGAGAAAGAAAAAGCATTAGCTGCATTAATGGAAGAAGCCTCATTTACACCTCAAATATTTCCAATCCTTCCAGGTCAGATCACATGTAGACTATGGCATTCATTTAAGGACCAAGTGGCAAAATGAGAGCCTGTCCATTGGTGAGCACACTGGAGGATGCAACATCTTAAACTCATATCACACGAGCAAAAGCTTAAAAAAATCAACAATTCTTAATTAGTCCCCTCCAAAAAAATGACTTAGAGTTATACCTATTTTCATGATCTTTCAACAGATAACTTGAGAATAGGTCAGGCTCTTCCATATTTACCCAGGACAAGAAGAGAAACTCAAGACAGACAGATCTACCCAGGATTAGAGTGGAACTGGATTAATTAGCATAGAAAAAATGCAGAGTAAATGCTATATTTCTATCACTGGAAAATAAAATGAAAAAGTCATTAAACCACATAGCACCAATTCAAAATTTAAGATATATATCACTGAGTGTGGGTGAAGTGTAAGTTTATTAAATCTCATTAAAAGTGTAAGCAGGATTACTACTTTGGGGCAATTTGAATCTATTAAAAGGAACTCAACCCTGTTTAATGGCTTAAATATTTCCAATTGTTTGCCATTTGTATAATATAATTACACAGGACTCTTTTATAGCCACTCCAACAGTCCTGCAAGATGCCTCTCACTAGCAGAACATTAACCTGGTGGTTTCTTTCACAATACCAAATAAAGTTGAGCATAAGAAAATTCCATTTATTTATTAAAAATATATCCATTTAATGAGTTCTCTTATTCAGACTGTCCTTATTGCAGTTATGCTCAAATAATGACACTTCAGTGCTTCATGAACTCCCCAACACAATGACATTCTAGTAATAAAAAACAATGGAGCCTCTACGTTTCTGAAATGTACATTATATTCAGAATCCTACGATAAGGCTAGTTTTTATTTTACTTTTCATATTTTATAATCGATTCAATACATGTAACATGTCCTAAAGCCAGTAAAGTATCATGTTATAAGGCCAACTGTGATATCCCCTGCCTTACATAGTCCATGTGCCACATAATGTGATTAAGTGACACCATGGGAAAAGCCAGGGACAGGGCATGGAAGTCACCTATTTTTAAATCTTGTTTATGGATTTCTCATCATTATTTCCATGTTCACTGAACTCAATTTCTCATATCCTGAAATGCTCCAAGACTCGAACTTGCAGTATGACTTCTGTTCCTACTGGACCTGACCAGAAAAATCCCTCAGATGTTTCCACATTTACAGCCAACTGGAACATTCTAAGATGGCCTTTCTTCATATTCCCAGGGATTCGTGCCAGAAATGTGATCCTCAAGACAAAATGCAATCCAAACATGGCTTCAAGGATCATTAAAAGACTAGAGCAATTCTGGTGTTAAACTGCAACTCTTTTATTAAGAATATGCTTTCAGTACCTTTCAGTGGTCTTTCTTGACCAGTATAATCGTGTCATCCTTCTATTCTCAATTGCCTTCTCCAATTCCTCTATGTGTTGTCCGGTCTTTGATGAGCTTACAAAATAATATTCACACAATCAATTTTCTTATCTGTAAAACGGGAATAGTGGTTTGACCTTACAGGGCTGTTGGAACAATTAAATCAGACTGTAAGATAAAGAGTTTAGGCCAAGGCCTTCCTCATGGTAAGAACTTAATAAACAGTCACCAAGGAGACAAGCCAAGAACAAACCAACCCCTTCCATTTAAGGATTACCACAATGTATTGGCTATTTACCACACTGAATTTGGTCTTGCCTTCTCCAGGGGTGGAAACTCATTAACAACAGATGGCTTATTCATCACTGTGTCCTTAATGTCAAGCACAACCCACTGATTAGTATACAGTACATTATCAAGAATTAATCAAGTTACTGAATTTAAGAAAGACACTCAAGGGGCTCCTGGGTGGCTCAGTCAGTTGAGCATCTGACTTCAGCTCAGGTCATGATCTCATGGTCTGTGAGTTCAAGCCCTGCATCGGACTCTGTGCTGACAGGTCAGAGCCTGGAGCCTGCTTCAGATTCTGTGTCTCCCTCTCTCTCTGCCCCTCCCCCGCTCATGCTCTGTCTCTCTTTCCCTGTGTCAAAAATAAATAAACATTTTAAAAAAATTATTTTAAATAAATAAATAAATAAATAAAATAAAAAGACGTTCATTTCTTTTTCCAGTTAGGATCTTGTCATCGGTGCCCATCAATGCATCTCCAAAAGCATATTTATTCCATAAAAATTTGAAAAGTGCTAAACTCTCCACACTGTTAACAATTAGCTTTTGCATAGGTTACTTTCCTCATGAAAATGAGTCTGGGATTAGCACAGCATGTGGTACATCATTTCTTTCATCTGCCCTTCTGTTTCTTCAACTATAAAATAGTGATAACAAAGACCTGCCCTCTTACTGCAGGTTGATGAGCTGAAAGAAGAATTTGAATTGAGGTTTATGCATGAAATGGTTTTACATGGGCCTTCCTAATAAAGGATAAACTCTCTGTGAGCTTATTCACTCGATCAATGACTGAGGGCCTACACACAGAAACGGACAACAATTAAAAAATATATGTAATATGAGTAATGAGTGATAAGAGTCCTTAAGGGCTGGAAATGTGTCTTATTCAAATATGCACTTCCACGGGCTTGAATGAACTAAGTGTTCACTGAATGGTCTTGTGCTGAAGCATGACTGAAGAGTTGCAGGCAGTAATGGAAAGGAAAGAAGGCAAAGAAAAATGACGAGGGACTTAAGGTCAAAATTCTGAATATGCACTGTAGAAACATGTTAGACAAAGAAGGAGAAATATATAATAAGCTTGAATTATTTATGTTTAAGCAATGATTAAAACCGGACTAATAATCCATAAATGGGGGACCCTTATCAGAAAATTACTTTAGGATTTTACTTGTAATTCTTTTTGTCCCCTTTCATTTTATGCCAGGCAGATTGTGACGCCAGGCATAGTAAATCAGAGAAGTATTGTCTAAGTAATCAAATTATTTTATGTTAACAGTGAAAGTTTAAATATGACCACTAACTAAGGAGTGAATTGGTTTTATCTAAAAGTACCTCCCAATCCAACAGTACTTTACAAAATGCCATCACATGTATCCTCGCACTTTGGCCTTAACAAAACACAGTGAATTACAAAATTGTTCAATCACTCGCTCAGCAAACATTTCCTGAGTGCTTGTGACATGCCAGACAGGGGCCCAAGGTTGGGGATGGAGTCACGAATGGAAGCCGACATGCCTGACTCACGCGTGAAGCGAAAGGACAAGGTATGATGCCTGGTCATACATATGTGACTGGCCCAGATGTAGTCCCAGGCTAGCACTTTTGAGGTCCCAAAGCCACATTTGCCTAAACATGCCATTGTCAAGAGGACATTAACTATGGGCAGAAAATGCAAACTTTTAGAAACTTTCTAAAAAATGTATGACAAAAAAGATGCATTGGGAAGCAACATTTTTTTTAATTTTAACTTTAGCAACTACTAAAATATGAAATGGGGGGTAGCAATATATCAGAATTCTACTGAATAAAATAGGGAGGTGGATGATAGACTTAAGACTTTAAGGATGTCCTGTAAAGCCATCAAGACAGTATTAGATTTTCCTGTGTTTTATAACAGATGAGAAAGAAACTTAAATTAGCACAATTTGCTAATAAAATAAGTAAAAATGATAATACAATTACTTTGTTATCATCTACAGTTATACACCTAGGACAATCAAAAGAATTACCTAAATGTGATACTTAAAAACAAAGTTACCTCCTCTCAAAGAAGGTATTCTAAGTTCAGACTGATGTTAAGTTATTGAAAAACTTCTAGGTATCTTTTGTGCTCATTATGACCTTTGCAAATATTTATCTTATTTCCCTGTGAGTTGATCTGTGAGAATATGAACCTTATGAGAACCTGTAACACCCCTTTTGCAATAAATGCTCAAAAAATATATGCTATTTGATATTCCTTCAGCAGAATATGATGATGAAGTTCATTCTGAGCTGCATATTGTAGGAAAGCCTCTGGAACCAGACTGTTTGGGTTCAAATACTGACTTTGGCAAGGACTAGGTCTAGAACCTTAGAAACGTTTTCACATCTTTGGACTTCACTTTCCTTACCTATGAAGTGGTCCTTAGTAACATACCTATACCTCACAGAGTTGTTATAGGAACTAAACAGGATCATACACAGGAAATATTTAGAAGAGGGCCTCATCATAATCACTCAATATGCCCTATTATCACTGCCATCATAATCATCGACTTTGAAAGGGTAGTAAGAAACTATCAGGCTAACTATCAGGCTAGTAACCCATCGGGCTATTATAAGCTCTTTCCCCAAAGTACATCAAAATCCTGAGAAAGTTTCCAAAAGGTTTAGTCCCAAAGATCATCTTTTGTTTTACAATATACTAAGATTTGTGACCAGAAACTGGAAGTCACTAATTTTAAAGAAATTCATGTTAGTTTTAAACTTCAATTAACTTCATTAATCCTTCACAATAACTGCCACACAAAACCTGTTTTATATGTTTATCATCAGTGGTAGAATTTTAGATTACTTTCTTGCCTCTCCTACCATGGACCAATTCTATACCAGGTGATATGAAACCTGTTGTAAATTATCCTTAGTTCTGAAAGGGTAAATATACCAGGAATTCTAGGTCTCACTTTAAGTTAAATAAAAATAAATTTTTTTAATGTCTTGATAATTCTGTTGGGAAAATACATGGAATAAGTAATCAGGTAATTGTCTACTCCAATTTTTAACAGGACGGCTGGAATGATTTCTGGCATTTTACACTAAAAATAAAAAGAAACATCTACAATATGATACATAATAGTTCACAAGTAAATCAATGGTTGGTCTAATAACTGACTTTTTTGGCATTAGTGCTATCAACACTAGAAGGCTTCTTCTCTATCGTAAAGTGTGCTTTTGAAAAATATACTCAAACTTACAATATGTAAAAATAGTGTCAGAGTCAACCCAACTATGCCAAACCAAGAAAACCAACCCTAACATTAAATTCAAACAATGAAAAAGGGGACAGATCAAATTGGGGAATGGAGTATCTCAAATAAAATAAGCTGAAAAGTTTTAAATAAACCATAAATGTTGGCAAAAGCAATTACAATTAAGATAGAGTGAAGGGAAGTGTGCCTGGGTAGTTGAGTTGGTTAAATAACCAACTTCAGCTCAGGTCATGATCTTACAATTCTGTTCATGGGTTCAAGCCCTGAACTGGGCTCTGTGCTGACAGCTCAGAGCCTGGAGCTTGGTTTGGATTCTGTGTTTCCCTCTCTCCCTCTGCTCTCCCCCATTCATGCTCTGCCTCTCTCTCTCTCTCTCTCTCTCAAAACCAAACATTAAAAAATTTTTTAAATTTTTTTAAAAATTAAAATAAAAGATGGGGTGAAGGGAACATGTCCAAAAGTTAACCCACAAAATCCTCACACCTTTGATACTAAGATAGGTAAAAGTAAATGTAATTTAGGTATTATGACTCAAGAATTATCAAGGGCAAAAACAGGAAAATATTAATAAAGCGCTGAAGTAAATTCTTGTACACATAACAAAACAATTTTGAAATTTACGAGAAATATTTTCTTCCAGGAAACATGAGATCAGAGCCTTGTTCAAATTATAAAGAACATTTCATACCAGACACACTTAATAATTTCTTCCCCTAGAAATTATCCAATTAGTGGTTAAGGGAAACAAAGCAGATGTACATATACTCTATATTTAGACTTAGAGAAGACTCTGAGGACACATTTTTTTTAATTAAATTACTTTAAATTGTTATATGATAGGGGTGAGAAACAGTCCTATAAATTGAATATTGGCAGCGCTTACAAAGTCACACTACAAAACTGCTGATCTCTTCAAAGAAATGTCTGGGGAAAGCTAAAGATATCAAACTATATGGAATGTCTTCAGGATAATGTTCTTTAAGAAAATCAAACACATTTTTATAGTGCCCAATGATCCCTATCAGGAACAGAACATTGAATCCTTTTATGCATATGGAGACAAAATTATTCATTCTCTTCTGTAATTTAGTAATACAGGTTCAAGTTTAAAAAGGCATAGCCATGGGAATAAAGATTCAATAATACAAGAGCAGTAAGTTCTAGAGATCTGCCCTGTGGTTAACAATATTGTATTGTACACTTAAAAATTTGTTAGAGTGTTGATCTTATGTTAAGTGTTCCAACTACAATAAAATTTTTAAAAAAGTATCTACTCATGAATGGAAAAACTGACAGACTGCAATGTAAAATCTATGAAATACATAATCCCATAAAATCAAAAAGATTATAAAGAAACTGAAAACAGAACCTGTAAATAATTTATTAGATATTATTTCTATTCTGTAAATTGGGAGGGAATAAATAAGGATTCTAACTTCATAAAACTTTGTCCTTTTGAGTTTATATAAATTGTAAGTATTATATATAAACTAACATGCAAATTATTTCACAGAATAATAAACTCACAGTATGGAAAAAACTACAGACCAGAGTTGAATGGTAATTAAATCACTGAAAATTAGTTGTTATAACCAGTCTCAGAAAGACCTGAAGAATAAAATAATGTATGGAGCACCTGGGTGGCTCAGTCAGATAAGCATCTGACTTTGGCTCAGGTCATGATCTCACATTTTGTGAGTTTGAGCCCCATATCGGGTTCTGTGCTGACAGCTCAAAGCCTGGAGCCTGCTATGGATTCTGTATCTCCCTCTCTCTCTTTCTGCCCATTTGCCACTCAGGCTCTGTTTCTCTCTCTCTCAAAAATAAATAAACACTAAAATAAGTTTTAAGAATAAAATAATGGGGCGCCTGGGTGGCTCGGTCGGTTAAGCATCCGACTTCGGCTCAGGTCATGATCTCACGGTCTGTGAGTTCGAGCCCCGCGTCGGGCTCTGTGCTGACAGCTCAGAGCCTGGAGCCCGTTTCAGATTCTGTATCTCCCTCTCTCTTTGCCCCTCCCCTGTTCATGCTCTGTCTCTCTGTCTCAAAAATAAATAAACGTTAAAAAAAAAAAATTAAAAAAAAAAAAAAGAAAAAAGAATAAAATAATGTATAACCTACCTAGGAAATGCATCAGAATAGCACAGAATCCTTTTAATGTAAAATACTTATAAAAGTTTCTTTTTTACTCTTGTTTACTGAAATTCTGTACTAAAGGTACATTTATTGCATTTCTAGTACCATCTAAATTAGAAAATAAGGGAATGCAAGGTACTAGAATCATAGTAAAATTCTCCATACATGTAGAGAGTGACAGATTCCATGACATCTTTACTAAAGGAAAGTCCATCTTTACTTCCCTTTACTAAAGGGAAGTATGTCTGAAGCTAGCGTTCAACAGTCCATAGAGAATTATTTCATTCATTCACTCATAATTTTGAGACATAAAACTTAAAGTCTCAATCCTTTTAACGAATTCTACATGTTACCAGAAGCATTCTCAATATTAACCATCAACAACTGTCGGGAAATAGGTTCTACTTACACAAATGGGTTAGGAAAAAATGCTTAGGGTGCAAAGCTGCCACCAAGGGATGAAAATGCCCAAGATGAGCTAGTGAGATATTGTACTGGGATCACGAGTAACCTGTTATAACACCTGCAGGAAATTACTTTCCATCTGGCACCAATGTACATTGATCACAAACTCCACTTGTCCCTCAGACCCTTTGCTTCTTACACACACAAGTTAATGATTACTGTCTGATTGTTTTCTTCATGTTCACATGTGTAGGATCTTGTTTTCCTCATGTTCACCTCGTGGGTAATATCTTGTGAGCTCAAAAAACACAGAAACGAAACCCCTGTTTGGGGCTCTCGTCTCCTCCCAGACACTGGCCTCTCTCATATTCAATTCTGCATCCACTCTCTTGCTGGACAAGAGAGAACTTGAGACTCATAGTCTGTCACAAACATCACAGATTAGTCTGTCCTGACAAGAAATACAGTTCTAGATCTCTCCTTCAAAGGGACAGAGTTTGGAGATCAATTTTCTTTATCTGCTTGTCTCTGGCACTCAAATCAGATTTGAACTCCTCTGAGACTCTATGAAAACATGCACACTGTCTTAAAAGAAAAGCAAAAATAAACCAAGACAATCATGTGATTCAAACATACTTTCTTTTCAGAAAAACACAATCCAGTTAACCCTACTCATTCTCTTGCAAAATAGGGAAACACTATTAAACATGACCAAGGGCTCTGGGTCATATTTTGTATGTATGACAGAAAAAGATCAACCTGATAAAAAAAAATCAGTCTTTAACCAACAATACACTAGAAAATGAAAACTGTTATTTTCTAATAACTAAAAAGCCTCAAGAAAACTTACTAAAGACTCATATCCTAATGAATTATTTACTATTTCAGGATTTCCTAGAGGTTCAATTTTGATACTTAAAAGCATAAATAAATACTTTCTTATACAGTACTTCTGTAAGCTGTTGTAAAGGTAGCTTTTCCTATGTTTTACTATTCATAATAAAAAATAGCTCATACAAATCCAATTTTCATTGCATTTTGAGGAGTGGAAACTGGCTGCTAAACTTGGAGCCCAAATATAGGGGGCATTTCAAAGATACTTTAGTGAGGTGAAATTTGAAGGACATTGTAGACTACATTATAAAAGACAAGGATTGTTGGCATGCGTGGATGGCTTAGTCGGTTAAGCATCTGACTCTTGATTTCGGCTGGGGTTACGATCTCACGGTTCCTGAGTTTGAGCGCCTCATCAGGCTCCGCGCTGACAGCAGAGCCTGCTTGGGATTTTTCTCTCTTTGCCCCTCCCCAACTCACACATTTTCTCTCTCTCTCTCTCTCCCTCAAAATAAACTTTAAAAAAAAAATAAAAAATAAAAGAAGAATTGATAACTAAAATTACAGCTTTTACAGAAATGTCTATTTCACAAATTCATCAGTTCAGGAAAGCAAATAAAATGGTATCAAAGCTTATCCTCATAAAAGCACAGAATGTCTGTCAGATATGAACTACTCTGGCTCAGTGAAATAAGTCAGACTGAGAAAGATACTGTACGATTCCACTCTTATGTGGAATCTAAAGAAACAAAACACGTAAATCAACAAATACAAAGCAGAAACAGGCCTGCAGACCCTGAGAACAAACTAGCTGTCCCCAGAGGGGAGGGGAGTAGGCAACACGGGTGGAGGACATGGGGAGAAGCAGTGTTCCAGTCAGATGGGAGCTGCACCTGTGGTGAGCTGGTGGCATGTTCAAACTCATCATGTCACCATGCTGTGCACCTGTAACTAACATAATACCATGTGTCAACTGTATTCAAAATAATTAAAGAAAAAAAAAAACAGCACAGTGCCACCTGTCAAATGGTAAGCGCAACAAATGTCAGCTGGTGTTACTGACAGACAAAAAGAAAAACATAGGTACTGCTCTTATTCCATAAAATAGCATTTTAAATTTTTTTTTCAACGTTTTTTATTTATTTTTGGGACAGAGAGAGACAGAGCATGAACGGGGGAGGGGCAGAGAGAGAGGGAGACACAGAATCGGAAACAGGCTCCAGGCTCCGAGCCATCAGCCCAGAGCCTGACGCGGGGCTCGAACTCACGGACCACGAGATCGTGACCTGGCTGAAGTCGGACGCTTAACCGACTGCGCCACCCAGGCGCCCCTAAAATAGCATTTTAAAAACAATGTGCTATTATTTACCTCTGAAGATTTTGGGATTCCCTCTCTGAATCTTTGATAAAATATTTCTAAGAGGTTATCATTTAATATATTTTTGAATTCCCAAGTATCGCATAGCTGACTATCTTGAACGGCAGCTCACTCCATTTTAAATGTATCTAATGATTGGAAAGTTCCTCTTAATCCTAAAACCAAATCTACTCCATTATAATCTGCACTTTGATCCTGGTTTTGCTTTCTGAAATAAAGTGGAATAAATAGTATCTTTCTTCTATTTGATAACTATTCAAATACTTGAAGGAAGTTTCCACATCTTTCTTATGAATATTTTCATGCAAGGCACTTAGTATCTTTCAATAGCCCAGGTACTGTTTTGAGTGCTTTGCGTGAATTAATGAATATATATAATATTATATTTCATATTTAAATATTAAACCACATTAAGAATGAGTAACACTCAAATTTAAGAAAAGGAACAGGGCTTAGTCAAAATCAAGAATTAAAGATATGAGAAGCCACCAAGGAAATGTTAGATATGTTTATTTGTAAAATGGAAGTAGTAAACATATTTGTAGACATCAGGAGAATGTGATAGTTGTGCAGGGAAAATGGGAGGGGACAAGAAAGGCCCACTGGCCATAGGTTGGCAAGAAAAACAAGTTTTTAAAAGTTAAATTGCTCAAGATCATCCAGCAAGTAAGTGACAGAGTTGGAATTTGGGAAGTTCTGGTCCAAAGATGACATTCTTAATCACACAAAATACTGCCTCTCAACACCCCTTCTGTGCTTTCTGGAGGAGGATGTCCAACCAAGATACATATAGAGCTAACTGTTTCTATCAGAACCAGAATCATTACGCACTATCATAAAATCCACTTGAAAAAAGAAAGAAGATATAGTTTAAAGAATGATGTACAAGTTGCTTCCACAGTCAAGAAGTCGTGATCAGTGTTCTGGAACTCAATTATGACAACTCTCAGAATCTTGAAGAGTAAAGACGTGACATGAATAAAGGAGAAAAGAAAATCTAGTACATTGTGTTTTCATGTCTCTGAGATCTTCAGGAAGTCAGGACCACTTAAGCTGCCTTCCCACCATACAATTAACACAGTAAATGGTGGCCTCTGAGGTCCTTTTTGGATGAATATAGGGTGAAGCTTGCCTAGACAACTAATGTGTGTTCTCTTACGAGACACATACTATGGTAGTCATAACAACATTGACATGTCAACAGTGTTTGTCTAATGATCTTGGAGTATTCAGCTGACCAAGTTCAGTTGCTGCTCAGAGAAAAACAAGGATACATAAAGGTACATACTGGCCTTGTGGTTCAACTGAATTGCTGGGTTCCCACATGGGCACAAAAAATATATATATACTCAGAGATACACCTGTCATTTCAACCAATGCTATTTATAAAAAGGATGAAGTATAAGAGAAGGAGATACTGAAATATGCAAATAGTGTTGACTGATAAAGACTAGACTTATATTTGCAAAGAACAGAAGTTCCTGGGCCAAAATTTCTCCATAACTATTTTTTATAGGAAAGTAAATAAACAATCACACAAGACAATTACATGAGAACTAACAGGGATAGAGTTAGTAGGTGTGCCAAAGTATGTTAGACTGTTACTGAGTAAACAAAAAATGACACACAAAAAAGTAACTGCACTAATGATAATCTGAAAAAAAAAAAAACTGTAAAGACCAAATTGGCACATGTTACTCTTTTATCAGAGAAACAATTTTTAGATCCAATTATCTAAAACTATATAAAAAAAGAGATTTATAGGAAAAAGTAAAAATAAGTATACCAAAATGTTATCAGTGAATACTTCAAAGTGCTAATAAAATAGCTTTTTTAATGATCTACATTTTTTTTAACGTTTATTTATTTTTGAGACAGGGAGAGACAGCATGAATGGGGGAGGGTCAGAGAGAGAGGGAGACACAGAATCTGAAACAGGCTCCGGGCTCTGAGCTGTCAGCACAGAGCCTGACGCGGGGCTTGAACTTACAGACCGCGAGATCATGACCTGAGCCGAAGTCAGATGCTTAACCGACTGAGCCACCCAGGCGCCCCATGATCTACATTTTTTACAAAGTATAAATTATTTCATAATAAAAAAAACTTAATAAAAAGATTCCAGGAACAGATTGAAAAAATAGGATTAAAAATCTTCAGTAGCCAAAAAATATGTAGCTTTATTTGTTAGAAAGAAAGAAAGAAAGAAAGAAAGAAAGAAAGAAAGAAAGAAAGAAAGAAAGAAATTAAACAGATGCCCCAATGTTGTTTATAGCAGCATTATCAACAATGGTCAAACTATGGAGAGAGCCCAACTGTCCATCAACTGATGAATGCATAAAGAAGATATGGTGTGCATACACACACACACACACACACACACACACACACACACACAATAGAATAATACTCAGCCCTAAAAAAGAATGAAATATTGCCATTCACAACAACATGAATGAAGCCAGAGTGTATTATGGTAGTGAAATAAGTCAGTCAGAGGGAGAACAAATACCACATGATTTCACTCATATGTGGAATTTAAGAAATAAAAAAAAATGAGCATTCGGGGGAAAAAAGAGAGACAAACCAAAAACATACTCTTAACTATAGAGAACAAACTGATGTTTACCACAGGGGAATTGGGTGGGGGGAGGGGTAAAATAGGTGATGGGGATGAAGGAAGGCACTTGTGATGAGCATCCGGTGATGCATGGAAATGTTGAATCACTATATTGTACACTTAAATATAATATTATACAGTATGTTAAATGGAATTTGAATTAAAACTTTAAAAAGAAATAGAATATATAATACACTGGAATATATGTTTTTTTCCTAATTAATTAAAAAAATATATAGTTACAAATAATATATGTAATTATTATCCTATACATAATAATCACAATTATTACATATAACTAGGTTTATAACATGTAAACTGCATCACAAAAGGTGGTGGGAGAGAAGGAATGGAACTGTGTAAGAACAGAACTGTCTACCAACACCAGGGCAGTATTAATTTGAAAGAGCTTATAACAAGCTAAATTATGCATTCTAATCTCTAGAGCATCCACTAATAAAATAACTTTAAAATATATTTGTAAAATAAATAAGGAATTAAAGTATCATGCTAAAAATATTCATTTAATGCAAAAGAATTCTTGAAAGAGGAACATGGGAACAAAGAAACATGAGACACATAGAAAACAAAACCGTAGATGTAATTCCAAACAAGTCAACAATTACATTAAACGTGAATACACTACAATCCAGTCAAAATGCAGAGATTATTCAGGGTGTATAAAAAAGTGAAAGCCAACTTTATCTGTAAGAAACACCCTTCAGATTCAAAGGCAAACACAGGTTGAAAGTGAAAAGGTAAAAAAAAAAAGATATACCATGCAAACAGTATCTATTTATGAAACATTCAAAAACAAATATTAACTATCCTACACTAAGTCTTTCAGAAAATGAATAATAGCAAACACTTCCCAACTCATTCTCTGAGGCCAAAGACACTGCGAAAGAAAGAAAGAAAGAAAGAAAGAAAGAAAGAAAGAAAGAAAGAAAGAAAGAAAGAAAGAAAGGAAGAAAGAAATGACAAAATCTAAAGACCAATATCTCTCATGAACAAAGATGCAAAAATCCTTAACAAAACATCAGCAAACCAAATTTAGCAACATATAAAAAGGTTTATAACACATAAATATGACCAAGTGGGATTTATCTCAAGATTTTGAGTTCAACATCTGGAAATAATTAGTATCTCATATTAAGAGAAAGGCAAAACCACACGATCATCTCAATAGATAAAAGAAAATAGATGGTACACAATCTAACACCTATTCATGATACAAAGTCTCAACAAACTAGGAATAGAAAGGAATTTCCTCCATCTGTGTTAAGAACATAAATACCCTACAGCTAACATCACATGGAGGGTAAAAGACTGAATGCTTTACTTTTTAAGTTCAGAAAAAGGCAAGGATATCCACTATCACCACTTCTATTCAACACTGTACTGAAGGTTCTAACCAGGGCAAAGGTAGGGAGAGAGAGAGAAAGAAGTAGGGAGGGAGAAATACAGGGAGGGAGATAGACAAAGAAAGACATTAAAAAGAAAGAAGGATAACTATCCTAACTCTCAGACTACATGACCTCCTATGTAAAAAATCCTAAATACCCCCCTCCCCCACAAAATAGCATTTTTCCTATTCTGTAATAGTAAACTATTCTAATATGAGTTTAGTAAGACCATAGGACTCAAGATCAATATACAAAAATGATTTGTATTTCTATACAAAAATACCATTTAAAAATATTGTCTTTGTTGTATCAAGAAACAAACAAAATGTTGACAAAAGTTAAAGAAGATCTAAATTAACTGAGAGAGATAACTTCATGGAATGGAAGGCTCAGTATTTTAAGACAGCTCTTCTTTCTAAATAAACCTACAGATTCAGTAAAATCCCTATAAAAATACTAGAAGCTATTTTGGAAATTGACAAGGGTATCCTAAACTTTATGTGGAAATACAAAGGACCAAGAATAGCCAACACAACTTTGAAAAAGAGCAAACTTGGAAGACTTACCCAATTGCAAAACTTATTTTGATCCAGTAATCAAGACACTGTGTTATCACCATACAGTTAGGTATCTTTAAAAAAAAAATGAAAAAGAACAGAAAGGCAAGAAAAAATGTACAGTCAATTGATTTTTGACAAAGTTGCAAAGGCAATTCAATGGCGAAAAGATCGTTTTCTCAAAAACAGCAGAGACAACCGGAAATCTACCTGCAAAAAAATAAAAAACAAAAAACAAAAACTTGGGCCCACGTGGCATACACAAAATACACCTCAAAATGAATCACAAATTAAGATTTAAAACCATAAAACATCTAGAAGAAAACAAAGGAGAAAATCTGTGGCCTTCAGTTATATAAAGATTTGTGAGATACCATACTAAAAGCAAGCTTCCTAAAAGAAAATAATGGTACCATCACAGTACCATTGTGCTTCAAAAGACAGTAATTTTTGAAGTCAGTATCTAGAATGTATATATTTTTTTAAATTCAGTAGGAAGACAAACAACACCGATATGGGCAAAACATTTGATTAGACATTTAACCAAAGAAATTATACCAATGGCTAATACGCACAAGAGAAGATGCTTAACATCACCAGTCATCGGGGAAATGTGAACTAAAACCCAAGATACTACTTTACATCCACCAGGATGGTCATGATCAAAAAGAATGCCAATACCTAGTGTTGGTGAGAACGTGAAGAAGCGTGAAGCCTCATATGTTGGTCAAATGTGAGATAGCATAGCCTCTTTGTTCAACAGCACAGCAATTCTTTAAAAAGTGAAACATATACTTAGTATATGACACGGCAATTCCTCTGCTAGGAATCTACCAAGGAGAACTGGAAATATATCCAACACAATCACTTATATGCAGATGTTCATTGCAACATTATTCAGGACAGCCAAAGTCTGAAATCAGACTTTGTTTCCAGTGTCTATCAACTAGTAAATGGAAAAAAAAACAAAACAAAACAAGAAACACAGTATATATGTGCAATGAAACACTGTACTAAAAATGAACAAATTACTCATACATGCAACAACATGGATAAACCTCAAAAACATTATGCCGAACAAAAAAGACTACATATTTGTATGATTACGTTTTTAAGAAAGGTCAAGAAACGACAAATCTATATAGATGTATGTAGGCCAGTGGTTGCCTGGGATCAGGAGTAGGAGCAAAGATTGATCACAAATGGGCACAGGAAACTTTGTTTGGGGCCGGGGGAGGCAATAAAGTGTTCTAAAATTCTACTGTTGTGATAGTTGCACATACACTAACTAAAAATTACTATGCTGTATACTTATGAAAAATGTTAATATGAATTAAGAGCATCTTTAAAACAGAGGAGGTGGGCAATGAATTCCAAACAGCTCTTCAGCTTTTAATTTAACTGAGACTGAAAGCTACCAGCTAAAACAAAAGGATCAATTAAAGAAAGATTCTGAACAATTTGTAACTCAAAGGGCCAATTCCCCCTCCCCTCCAAGAAGGTACCACTCTAGCAGTCAATGGTATCTCATCTATGGTAGGAGACACCTTTTGTTAGTTCAGGTGCAATCTTTCCTGCTAACAAAAATTAAAACGTGGTAAATGGGCACTTGAGGCATGGAGGTCACTATAATGAATATATAATTCACCAAGTAACAAATACCTTGTCCTCTCTATAGAATACGGTAACTGGATGGTAGCATGGCACTATGCAGACATTTTAACTTTATAGGCATTTAAAGATTGAAAGACCCGGAATGAGCCTCAGCAATACTGGTGTCAGAATCCGAATTTGTCCAACACACTTTAAAAGGCAGTTTATGGTCAGGAAGCAGTTCCAGAGAAAAGACAAACAAACAAACAAAAACAAAAACAAAAAAAACCCACAAAAATTAGACATCTCATTTATAACTACAAGAGCAAAGCAAACTCCAGATAGTTGTGACTTGAGTTATGACTATGTTCTATAATGCTAATTTATAGAGAAAGCCCTAATGGCATTTTGTCCATCACTAAAATTATCGTTCAATATTTGAAATTCTCTAGCAGACTGTTTCAGTGTGAAGAGAGAAAAAAAAAAAACTCATATTTTCCCACACTAAACTGAACTGAAGTTGAAGTCAAATGATATACTCTTGACAGCCAGGTAAAATTTGTCTTTCAATGGTGTCATTATGGCATAGTAAGATTAATAAATATATTTTCAACTTTTCAATCATCGTGTCAGGAGAAAATGGGCACATGTCTAGGAAAAATAAAGGAGTCTGGAAGCTGATCTGACCACAGAAAATCAGAGGTTAATTCCGTATTCTTTTAAAATTATTTCCTAGCATTTGTTTTGTGGCTTCTAATTAATAAGACAGACCTGGGGTGGGGATGGGGGGGGAATAAGACAGACCTGGGGATATTTCTAGGGATTGAAAAAGAAATGTGTTATTATTGTTCATGCTTTTCCTCAGTTCCAACTCTGAGAACACAAGTGAAAATGAGTAACAATGCCATTGCTCTGTTGTGGGGATGATGTATTTCAAAACCTGGACTCCTTCCACAATATTATTAAAGTTCTTTGAAGCGTTGCTGCTAAGAAAAAAATATCAAAAGAACTCATGTTATTTATTGTTTCTCCAATCCACTGTTATTTCAGGTTGTGCCTAAGCTAATCAGTTGGTTTTATCTTGGAAGCCATTGGCACAGCAGAGCACTATCACATGTGTATATAAAAGATATTAGTAGACCCAGGTAGTAAAAACTTGATTCCAAACTTCAGTGACTCTGAAAAGGAGACTCACGATTTTAAAACAAGAACAGTTTATAAAGAAAAAAGCAGATCCCCAAGTCATATTTTAGGGAGATGTTATACCAGCAGGTTTCATATTTCTTTAAAACTATTAAACCTACTGATGTCCAGTACCTTCTTTTCTAAGGCCATAAGTGAGGAGGAGAACAGATAGGAAGGAGGTTACAAGTGTGTAGAGCAAAAATAATAATCATGGCTTACACTGAAGCTGAAGATAGAAAAATTTTACATGGATTGTCATTTAATCCTTACAAAAAAGTGTTTGAGGTAGGCAGCCTAAGCTGTCAGAGAATTGCTTTAAGTCGGTCCTGATAAGAGGATGACTCTTCATGGTTGAAAAGTCAGATTCCCCTCTGCTTCTCTTTGAAATTGCCTGAATTCATTGAATCAAAGGGATGATAGCAACTTTCATGACCCACTGACTTCCTATAAATTTACACATGTTAAAGATGACTTAATAAGGAGTATAAATACTAATTATTCATCTGGGTTTCTTAATTTCCAGATGAATTAACCTGAGGCTCAGATTACAGGGATTTACTAAAATCACGGGTCTGAGACGCCTCTCGCCCAGGCTACCTCCACTTTCCCACACACTATCACCTTATAATGTGGAGAAGGAAGCCATGGGCCATTCGTCCAGTTTCTAACAGCCCTCTTTACACACATGGCCCCTCCATACAAAGAGGCTTTGGAATCTATGTCAATACATTAGATTCACAGGACTAGATGTAACGCCCCAAGCTGCACATTGCACCGCAACAAATTTCCTCTAAAACTCACCACAATGCCTCCAAAGACTGATGTGACAAACTTCCAAATTCTCCAAATAGTTAGATTTGAATGACCTAAAGATGCAAGTACAAATTAAGAGATTCATAATTCACCCTTAATTCCCAATGCTGAATCTGTTCTTTTTTAAATAATGAACTAATTCATTCATATTTAATGCCTGACATCTGATAAAGAAACGTGATGAAAAGAAGGTGAGCTTTAAGGAAAGATAAAAACACAGAAATGCCACATGGGCAGAGAAGAAAAGAGAGAGAGGAAACTATGTAAGGCATAGGTGATCACTTAGAAGATGCAGAGGGAGCCAAATAGAGGGACTCAAAGCTGGGTCAATCCACCTGGAAGAGTCCCTCCTGACCTCTAAAGTCTGCTGAATTGAAGCCTGCCACTGATGACTGCATATGATGCCTCTCGGTGACATTCCCCCTTCTGGTCTCATTCACTCATTACTACACAATCACAAGGCAAGTTCTCTGGAACTAGGATGATGGCTTTCTGATCCATTAGTATTTACCAAACTGCTCACAAGCATGTTCTGCCTCTAATCACATGGTTAACCAGTGACTGATAACACAAAATGACAAAGATCCTGTTTAGCAGAAGTATTACAGTTCATTCTGCAAATGATTTACTGTCATTCAGCTACACAATCAGCTCTTGGTTTTCGTTTCTTGGGTATCTGGCGTTTTATTTTGTTTTTTTGGATGGCAGGTATTGAGTGCACAGCCAAAACAGTTAAATCATCATGAAAGCCTTCACCGTTGGACCAAGGAATATCCTAAATTATTTAAAAATAGCACTTTCTTAGGGTGCCTGGGTGGCTCAGTCGGTTGAGCGTCTGACTTCGGCTCAGGTCATGATCTCACAGCTTGTGAGTTAAAGCCCCACATCATGCTCTGTGCTGACAGCTCAGAGCCTGGGGCCTGCTTTGGATTCTGTGTCTCCCTCTCTCACTCTGCCCCTCCCTGGCTCAT
This sequence comes from Panthera tigris, assembly GCF_018350195.1. Taxonomy (NCBI): domain Eukaryota; kingdom Metazoa; phylum Chordata; class Mammalia; order Carnivora; family Felidae; genus Panthera; species Panthera tigris. Next base: position 5,740,681 of record NC_056669.1, read on the forward strand.
GGTCTCTCTCTCAAGAATATATAAAACATTAAAAAAAATTTTTTAATAAGTAAAAAAGAAATGAAACTAGCACTTTCTTATCAAAGCCCCATAAAAAATTAGAAACTTTAGACAACATGGAGTTATTCATTGATAAGAACAGCTATTATGGGGAAAATAATGAATAATAAGGTCAAATTTATCAAGAGAATCCTAATTTTTAACCTTGGTTTTCTTTCCTCTTTCCATGTGTTAAGAAAATACAAACTTGGGATTTGGAAACATAGTAATTCAAAAACGTTATTCCTCTGGTTAAGACTCCATGACATAATGTTACTGACCACAGTTCCAATTGGGGCCAAGAAGAACTTCCCAAATGACCCCTTCTGGCAAACCCAGGTGAATAAGCAGAACTATAACCCTAAGGATGAGAGGATTGCTGTCCTATTCTAAGAAAAAATCCTGCCCTATTGCTTTATTTTTAAGCTGTCACTGCCATGTTTAAGTTACAATGGCATCTTCTCAATGAGCACATTTTCCTATTACTGGAATTGGCAGGGGGCCTTGACCTGTGAGTCATCATTTCATTATGTCTATTCCTCACCATGGTACACAAATGAAATAAATACAAGCCAGATGAAATAAAGGGGGAAAATCTGTAGCAATAACTATAAATTGAATTAATTTTTCTCAAATCTACAAAATATATAAAGCAATTAACATTGGTAATAACATATTCTACTGCAGGCACATTTTCAAAAATATAAACTTCAATTTTAAAGGCCAACACTGCTCACACCCTTCTAGCCAAACACTTCACTTCTGTAAAACAGAACCAACAGTTTTAATATTCTCTAAATTAAAAGGACAGAATAATTTCAAATTTAAATCACCTACAAATATGGACAAAAACATACACTAAACAACTTCGTTCTTTTGCAACAAGCTTCAAGAAGGGGTAGCAATCACTGAACATATAAATACATATAATATATATGTGAAAAATATTATTTAAAACACCATGTGTAATCAAACAGAAATAATAACAATTCATTCAGACTAAAATACCCAAGCATGCCAAGTTGGAATTTTCAAGTTTATCCTTAGAAGCTTTCAAATCACTGAATCTAAATGATGAAAACAGCACTTGTATGAGTTTCCTAAGTCATGGGATCCAGTTATCCTGAATAAACGGGCATCGTTCCCTATTTCCCAAGTGTTTTGCTTAAAATGTTTCCATTGAATTTCAAAATTATAAAAAGCAGTTCTAAAACGAATGCTACAGAAAATCCTCAAAAATGTCTTTGGCTCTGCTTTCAGGGGGCTAGTCTCTCATTTATTTATCATGGCAGGCATGTCAGAATACGTGAGTACTCATTCACTGAGTTTTTAATTGTCTCTACAACTCATCTTTCCTTTAGCCCACAGGAGCCTGTTCATTTCCAAAAGTCAACAGCTTTCCCTAAAATGTTTGTGAACAAGCTGAATCACCTAGAAGAAGTTCACTTTTTTAAAAATTTTTTTAACATTTTATTTATTTTTGAGAGAGAGAGAGAGACAGAGCATGAGCAGGGGAGGGCAAAGAGTGAGGGGGGACACAGAATCTGAAGCAGGCTCAGACTCTGAGCTGTCAGCACAGAGCCCAATGCAGGTCTTGAACCCACGGACTGCGAGATCGTGACCTGAACCGAAGTCAGATGCTTAACTGACTGAGCCACCCAGGCGCCCCATACTTTCCTTGTCACAAAATACCAAAAAGCTCTACTGGCAGTTGATACACACAAAGGTCCACTGCAGAAGAATATCATTTATATCATTTATTTTTGTGTTTAAAACAATAATGACTAACTTTTCTTCACACTCCTATTTTAATGTTGACTTCCTCTAAAAAAAAAAAAAAAAAAAAAAAGCTTTACCCGAGGGCACATATTTGTGTCAACTATTTAAGATTCTTCTTTTATCTTTTCATTTCTTAATAACCCAGATTTTCCAAACAGGGATTCCAAGAAATTAATAACAATTCCTAGTGTTGATGCTGTTCTCCAAGCAGTGAGCCTGTTCTAAAGGAACGAGTCCCTGTGTCAATGCTACAATCTATTGAGAAAAGCACTCTTGAAGTAGCCACTTAATTTCCAACTCTTAGAAAATCCATTATTCTGCACACTGAGACAAAAATAGGATGCAACCAAGACGTTCCTAAATTATGACATTTAGAACAGAGCATATTCAAAGTGGAGCTAGCTTTCCACCCATAGTTATTTAAGGAGAAGGTGAGCAGGCCCCACACTGTTGGAATCCACCTTTCCATTTCTCTCCTGTTTGCCTTCAGTTGGTAGAAATATTCATGGGTTTACAGGATCAGGTTCTTGGTGAGTCCTATCATTTTTGTAATTACTGTGGCTGGTATTAATAAGTGTCTTCTTTTTATATGCTGAAATAAATTAATGAAAGAGGCAGACACTATGCAAAATGGCTGGGAATAAGGCCAAATCCTTTTCCATACATCCAGGGACCAGTAATTTTCTAAACGGCACTTTAAGCTCTCTCGCCTAAATAATTACAAGTACCGCCGGCATGTAATTTACAGAAATAATTATGCACTCTTCCAGTCCCCATCACCCATCTCGAGCCCATGGCCACTCACCTTGTCTTTATTTTCAGTGCCGGAAGCCTCAGGCTTGGTCCTGATCACAAACGGGGTGGACAGTCGCAACAGGACCCTCTCAAAGGCGGCACTGACCTTTGGAGAAACGATCTCGAAGCAGTCCTCAAACCTGAGCACTTTGTGGGTGTCGCAACGCAGCTGCTTCCGCAGGCCTTCCCCCAGCTGCAGGACGGACATGTGGGCGTCGAACATCAAGTGGAAAGGGAAGGCCCTGCAGAAGGTGCTGATGCTGATTCTGAGGTCGGCAGGGACTCGGGAGGCTCCCCGGGGAAGGTTCTTCACGGCATCACTATTGTCACATTCTTTGATGAGGAAGGTAAGACAGCTACAGTTGCCTGGGTTCGAACCATCGGAGCACAGTTTCTCATTGGCCACCTGCTCCACGCTGACGTCCAGCCGGTAGATCTTCTTTCCCGCAGCCTTGATCATGCCCAGCATCGCGAAGCCCACAACGTGGTGAGGACGGAAGTAGTGAAGCAGAAGGGCGCCCTCGGGGAGCTCCTTGCACAGGAACGATGGGGACTCCAGCGTGGCCTGTTTCCCAAAGGAAGTTCTGATGTGTTCCAACAGAGCATCAAAGCCATTAAAAAAGTCCTGCAAAGTGCCACCTACGGCTCGAAGGACTCTCTCATTCTCATCAAAGCATATATTAAAGAACTCCTCACCAAATCTTTCTTGAAGTTCCTCGAACTTCAAACCTAGAGGTAAATGGGAAGCAGATGTTAGTCAAGTGCAATAAAATAATCAAATTTATAGCTTTTTTTTGAATGCTCATCAAATGAGATAACTAGGCAGTGAAGCTGGAGAGGTGTTTCCCTTGGGCCCACAGATTCCCAGAGAGATTAATTCATTTTGAATTAGAGAAAGAAAATTTCAATCTACCTTCTGGGGGCTTCTAAGATGTTGATGGGCATAAGCTTCCTTTATGTTTGTTTGCTTTTGTTTTTAAGTAGACTTTATTTTTTAGAGCAGTTTGAGATTCACAGCAAAAGTGAGCACAAAGTATAGATATTTTCCATAGAACCCTCTTTCCACAAACGCACAACCTCCCCACCCCACCCCACCCCACACATACAATCAGTCATGCACTACAGTGGTGCATCTGTTACAATCAATGAACTATAATGACACAACACAGTCACTCAGTCGTTAGTTTACAGTAGGGTTCACTCTTGGTGTTGTATGTCTTTGGGCTTGGACAAATGTGTAGGGATATGTGTCCACCATTACAGCATCACACAGAGTAGTTTTGCTGCTCTAGAAATCCTCTGTGCTCTGCCTGTTCATGCCTCCCCCCTTACCTCAACCCCCTGTAGCACAAACTTTCTAAATGCTGCTAATTTAGCTGCAACAGTTTGTTTTCCATTTGCTATAATTATCACAAACAAGATCTTTTTCTTAATGGTTTCCCTCATCGGTAAAGAAACTTTTCAGAAGCAGCTATCAGCTTGTTTCTCTGTCGTGCCCATCCACTATTACTATTTGACTTATCAAAATTCTTATGTTAAGTGGGAAATGTCAACCAGAGAGGGAATTTATGGTACTTGAGCAGAGAAGGGTAATGGATTATCTAGTGTGAACAGAAGGAATGAAGTGAGACACTAGGGAGAGAGGGACAAAACAAGAAACTAAAAATGGCAGAAGGGTGGATGGATTTGCATTCTTTCACCCACAAAACTGAGAGTAACCAAGAGTCTGTAATCTCAAAAGAAAGAGTTAAAAGTCTTTGTCTTCCCAGTTCACAGTCACTCCCACCTGCCATGGCGAGAGGAACTCTATCTTATAATAATGGAGGTATAATGAATGGTACACACACACACACACACACACACACACACACACACAATGCAATGCACTATGTAGAAATTAGAACCAGTCACATGTGATCTAGTTAGATCCATCCTTAAGGATGATCTGAGAGAAAATATGGAGGGAATTTACGGTCCATAGAGGAAGGATACAACACCCATGTATGATTGAGGGTGTAGACTAAAGGAAACTTCTATACAGAGTCAGTCTGTTGCTTCTCCTTTGACTTTGGCTGAAATCAACACATTTTAAGTTCATATATTCATATTTTCTTGCCTCGTCTACTCCATCTTGCAAGGAGGTCCTGAAGATAAGGCCAGACTGGGAAAAAAACAGAAGGTCACTCTGCCAGTGTCCTATTCAAGGGCAGAGCCATCTGGGCTGTCTATGGCTCGCTTTGCTATCTATTCCTACATTTATTATTCCCTAAGGGTTCTCCCCATGCAGAAATCAGGGAATAAAGCAGAGTCAACACTACTATTTGAAAAACACAGTCAAAAGACACCAAATATTTTTTGAGAGAGTATTAGAGAGTATAAACTTTGTGACAGCCAAGTGAAGTAGTCAGTTGGACAAAAAAAGTGAAATGAATGTGAAAATCAACGTGAAATGAAAAAAAAAGTAGAAAACCTAAGAGAAAAAGAGTCCTTTTATTAAGAAGAATTTCATATTAATTTTACTTTCACAGGTTTGACATTCAAGTCAAGCTGACAAAGTCACCTATCAAGATAAAAACATGAGCGCACATCTTACATGGTCATGGTACAAGATTGCCCTTCAACGTAGGCTGCAATCACGAGCAGTAAGACCAGCTCAACTGATGATAATAGCATTTATCTGTCCAGTTCTCCAGCGTGGAAGAAAAAAAGGTGGACGACACTCACTGCAATTTGGCTCCTGTCCCAATGGCTCCACTGAAACTACTTTTGCAATTGCTTAAAGCAATACATACTGCTTCATCCCTACCTTAGTTAACCTGGTTTGTTGTTTTTCTTTTAATTTGACTGTATCATCATCTTACTCTCCTAAATCTCCCTTCTCTTGGCTTCTAAAAATATACCATTGGTTTGATTACTGACAGTCTGAAGACTCGTTCCCTAAAATGTCTTCCTACACCATATCTCTGTATCACCATCGATACATAACTAAAAAGTCCTAATACAAATTAAATGTATATCCCTTCAAATGTATATCCCTTCTTGGTTGCTATCAAATTTTTCAATTACAACATTCTAATTAAAACTAAATTCAAAATAAATAAAAATTCCTATAAGCTGATTATACTCCCTGAACAACAAAATTCAATGAGTCACTAAAACATCCCATGAATTGCTTCTATATTTTGAAGAGTTCTATCTTAAAAGGACTCAGAGTCTTTATGCGCAAAAAAGAAAAAAAAAATTTCTTCTAACTTGCTTTTTTTTTATAACATTGAAAACGCCCTCAGAGTTATTAAGAATAGAGATTAAACATAATATAGTAAGCTTATGTTCTATTTTCATTGCCAGAATCCCAAAAAATCATCCAGAAAATAACAAGTAAATTCACCAGGAGCACAAAATAAAAACTACTCCGTGAGTACAGCATTCTATCTGCTAGGAATCCCTGCTATCTTACAAAGCACTTCTCTACCTGAGGGTACAAGGGCTGTTAATTCTGAAATAAAGACACCGAGGCCTGCCCGGATACTAGAGTCACTTGTACCAACACAGAAAAGCTAGAATATTTCTACTATCACACCCAAATACTACACATGGTAATTCTATAAAATCACAGTACTCAATTAACTAATTAAGATTTTGGGGGCACCTGGGTAGCGCAGTCAGTTAAGCGTTCAACTCCTGATTCTGGTACAGGTCATGGTCTTATGGTTTGTGGGCTCCAGTCCCACATCAGGCTCTGTGATGGCAGCACAGAGCCTGCTTAGGATTCTCTCTCTCTCATTCTCACTGTCTCTCTCTGTCCCTCCCCTCCATGTCAATCTCTCTGTCTCTCTCTAAATAAACATTAAAAAAAAAGACTTTTGTTTTCACAATTATTAAACTTCACAGGATCATAAAAGAAGTTCTTCAAGTTGGAAACATGTAAAACTAGGGAAAGATCACTGTAACTTTTACAAATAGTTCCATTTTAAACCTTATCTCAAAATTCAGAAAGCACGGAGAAAGTAGTTCAACTCAGACAAGTGGTACAGTTCTCACTTCCAATATCCCACTTACGAGGATGCAAACCCCCTACTTACAGCAAATCACATAAAACATACAGACCATGCTCATGTGTTCCTGTCAGAAGATGCTATGACAGCTTGACCTTTGGGTCTATAAGAATATGTTCCTCTAGAGGCAAAACTTACAATAAATGTGCTTTCATTAACAAGTTAAAATTTTAAATTACTGTTGGGGCACCTGGGTGGCTTAGGTGGTTAAGCGTCCGACTTCGGCTCAGGTCACAATCTCCCGGTTTGTGACTTCGAGGCCCACATTGGGGCTCTCTGCTGTCAGCATGGAGCTTGCCTCAGATCCTTTGTCTCCCTCTCTCGCTGGCCCTCCCCCTCCTTCCCTTCCTCTCTCTCCCTCTCTCAAAAATAAACATATAAAAAATAAAAAATTAAGTAAAAATTTAAAAAGTATCTAAAACCACAGTCATGCCACATTTAAGGGTACCTAGACACCTAGACACATTCTTTTCTGATATGAGCCTCTAGGGATAATTAAGTCACAGTGTGATTAGGCTGTGACAGAGGCAAATGGGAATACTTATGGACAATGGAGAAAAGAATGTGTGACCCCCTCCTCCACAGGTTTTCCTGTTTGCCTCTGTTAGAGGCATGGGTTTGAGCCCCATGCCTCTGATAGCGTCTGAAGAAGAACTTGAATAAAAGTGGGTGTTCAAAAACCCAACAAGGAAGGCACAGTCACGCTGACAGATGGACAGTAATGGAATACAGATGAACCAGAGAAGTGGGAGAGCCCAGCCTGGTCAGGGATGGGCAAACGGTAAGTGGATAACATCTGGGGAATAGGAATGAGGGGGTGAGCTGTTAACTGATGGGCAACACCGAGCCTGGACTTTTGAGCACTAAGACCAGAGTCAAAGGCACCAGTCAGAGAGATGCTATAATGTCTTTAAAAGCCTACATTGACTGAACTAGAGAGGTCCCAGTGAGAAGAATATTAAGCAATGTGCCAAATATTTTCATACATCACTTTACACTTTAAAAAATTCTTATCAAGTAGATATTTTTAATTGTCTTCATTTTACAGGTGAAAAATGTTAAGACATTTGCCCAAGTTCACACAACTATACGTAGCAAAGGTAGGTCTCAAGGTGAAGTCTGTCTGATACCACATCTTGTGAAATAAACACAGAGGAAAACATCTGTGCGAGGGAAGAAATGCACAGTCTTGCCCACTGTTATTTAATCAATGCCTAGCATTCTGCCTGTCATTTAGGAGATGCTTAATACGTATTAGCTGGATGGTCAATGAATTAATGTATCACTGAAGTCAACAGAAAGCAGTTATAAGGAGCAGTCAACAGCTATCAAATGTCACAGTGAAGTCAAGTAAAAGAAAGACAGAAAACTGTAAAATGGATTGGTCAGCACTTTGGGGACCTTTGACAGCAATTTTAATGGAGGAGTGGGGCAGACTACTGGGTGTAAGGGGTTAAGGAGTGCGTGACAAGTAAAGTAAAACAAAAAGTTTTCAGCTGAATTAATATTATTGGAGAGCTAAAATTACTTCCTTTATAAAACTGTAACAAATCTGACCACTATACTTGGAAAAGGAAATATTACCTTCATTGAGAACCAAGTAATTAGAGAGAGGTAGCACCAAATACACAGCATTGTACATTTGGGGTCCTGGATCCTCTAGGGGAAGATGTATCAATAAAAGAGTACAATTAGTGTTTTTTAGATCCAGAGACCATCCTTGTCACCCAGGAAGGGCACGGGTCTCCACTAACACAGGAAAACACCAAAGCAGCAAGTGTATCCTTATGTGGACCAAATATCAACTGAGGAGGTGAATACCTACCAGCTACTCACTTCTGTGAGCTGCAGATGCCCCATAATTATCTTTTAATTATTTAGGCTCCATCAAATTCACATTTCAGTAATGTAACTCAAGCACAACTATATCTCAAGTCCATATTGTAAAGACATTCCAATATTTTAAGGAGATAATCATCCTCTTAGAGAAACCATTTTTTCAGCTTTCCTTCCTCCGCTATAAATGACATATAATATTGTATAACTTTAAGGTGTACAAAGTGTTCTTTTGATGTATTTATATATTGCAAAACAATTACTCTCATAGTGTTAGCTAACACTTTCAATATGCCACATAATTTTGTGTATATATATATATATATATATATATATATATATATATATAATTTTTTTTCTTTTTGGTAGTGAGAACATTTAAAATCTACTCTCTGAACAACACCCAAGCATATAATACATCATTGTTAACAATGCTCACAAAGCTGTGCAATAGATCCCAACAACATATTCATCTTCTAACTGGAAGTTTGTACCCTTTGACTAACATCTCCCCAATCCCCCACCTCCCAGACCCTGGGAATCGCCATTCTGTGAATTTGGCATTTTTTAGATTCCACATAGAAGTGACAGCATATAGTATTTGTCCAGAAACAATACTTTTATCAGGAAGACCCTAAGGTTTTTGTGAGCTAGTTTGAAAGCCAGATGACACTTTAATAAAAATATTATTCTAGTGTCTTGCCAATCTATAAAGAAATGACTGAAGTTGGTCTCAGCCTCCCAGGGAGACTTACCGGTAAATACTATATGCATATGTCTAAATAATAACAAAGGAGAAAGGCTCAAAAGAAATGCCACTGGAAGTGGAAGGTATTATGCTGAGGGAAATAAATCAGTCAGAGAATGACAGATATCATAGGTTTTCACTCGTATGTGGATCTTGAGAAATTGAACAGAAGACCATGGGGGAAGGGAAGGGGAAAAAATAGATACAGAGAGGGAGAGAGGCAAACCACAAGAGACTATTAAATACAGAGAACAAACTAAGGGTGGATGGGGCGCAGGAGAGAGGGGGAAATGGGTGACGGGCATTGAGGAGGGCACTTGTTGGGAAGAACACTGGTGCTGTATGGAAGCCAAGTTGACAATAAATTATATTCATGAGAAAAAAAAAAGAAATGCCATTGCCTGAATTGTAATTTTAAAGAAAACTGTTTTCAATCTGATCTATCAATGCAGTTTCATTTGAATCTCTGTTGGGGTGATATAAAACCTCTGTAGTTTCAGGATATTCTGGAGTTAAGTAAGTAACAGTATAGGTATAATAGTGAAAAGAAAGATCCTTATCAATCTTGGCCTTAATCTGTGAAGAGTTAAACAATGAGTTTCTACTATTTTAGAAGCAAATTGTTCTCCTTTTACTGCATTTGTGGCATCTCTGCCCCTCTCCAAAAGGAACACAACTATGTCATATATTTACTTTTAAATATAAGTGAACCAAAATTAATTGTTTCAAATTTTATGATATAGTTAAAGAAAACAGAGTATACATTCAGATTTTTTTTTTTAAAAATAGGGTTTTAACATCTTTGAGCTAACAAAGAATTTGCTAACAACAGGGAACTCTCTAATATATTTAAGATTAATTACTGAATACCCAAAGGAGTAGGTATTATCAAAGGCAAATTAAGTGCTTCAGGGACATTTGTGATGGTTAAGTTTAAAGTTTTTAAATTGGAGAATATGCTAAGATATACTTTAAAATATGCATAGGATATAAATTTTAATAGTGAGAAATATGGCATAATAGAGGTGAAGCCAGACTCTATAATCTGGGCTACATTTACAGTCTGGGATACATTTTTCACCAAGAAACTACGCCTAAAAAGCAGCGCATCCTATGGAAATGATGAAATAGAGATAACTGGGTGTCAAATGTTGTATGATTGGAAATTTTTAATATGTAAGTTAAGAGATTAATCTAAGTTTTAAAAAAAGAGCATCATAAAATTACACTCCAATATTATCAGTTGTTTCTCTTCCCTTTCAAACAGCAAAGCCTATCTGTGTGCCTTTCTTATAAAATACCAGATATCCCCTTGTATTATATATATTTGTCTGGATTCCTCTGTTGACTATAAAACAGATTTAATAGCACAATTCATGAAAAGTACGACCTCTAAAAACAGTGTGATCTAGAATGAGAAGAAAAAACCAATGGAGGAAGAAATATAAACCCAAAATAGAATTTCCCCCTGAGCTGTAGAAAATCCTGCATCTTTAGATGGAAAGGCACAAGTTCCAGCCAGATTTAATAAGGGCACACGCGCACGCACACAAACACACACACACACTAACACACGGGATAATGGGATACAGGATAATGACAGATTATCTGCAAATTAATAAGTGTTAAATAAAAATTCATGAAATAAGGGCAAAGAGAAACTATTGACTCCTCCAAGATGTATTTTATCCATAATCTGGAGCTAAGCAATCGGAGTAAAATCCAGGAGTTGGGAGGTTGGGAACAAAGGCATTATCAGCATTCTAAAAGTCTCTTCTCAGTGGAATCAGGGTGAGGAGAGACAAAATACAGTCTTAGTAGGAAAACAGGTAATAATTTGTTTTAAGACCATGAGACAAACGTGGGTCTAATTTGAGTAACAGCAAATGAAGGTAATCAGTTATGGGCAAGCACAGTAGAACTTTCAAATTATGAAGGTAAAAACATATGTTTATATTTAAGTTTATTTGCAGAGAGAGAAAGAGTAAGCATGCACACCAGCAGGGGAGAAGCAGGGAGATGGAGAGGGAGAGGAAGAGGGAGAGACAGAATCCCAAGCAGGCTCTGAGCTGTAAGCACAGAGCCCCACGTGGGGCTCATACTCACTAACTGTGAGATCATGACCTGAGCCAAAATCGAGTCAGACACTCAAACAACTGAGCCACCCACACACCCCTGCACATATGTTGATTCAACTTCATCAATACAGAAAATGATAAGGAAAGAGGTTGGAAAATAATCAGAAATCAGGACAGAAGAAAGAAAATCAAGTAAATTATGCATTTCTGTAAGTATAAGCAAAACCTCCCGTCAAATGGCAGGAACTCTCTTTTCATCCACAAGAGGGGCACTTATAAAAAGTGATTTAAAAATAAATCAGTAGGCAACGACTTCCAGAAAACTACAAGAAAAATAAGCAAGGAGCAGGATTAATATCAAGCCAGGCAGAATTTAAGCTAAAAATGTAAATCAGGATAAAGAGAGACATTATATAACAAAACCACAAAATATAAAGAAGACTTAAACCAATCAACATTGCCGTTAAACACACAAAGTAAAAACCATTAGGAACTGATTGCTAATGGATACATTTTTTTTTTTTATGTAGTGATGTTTTAAAATTGATTTAGTGATGGTTGTACAACTTTGGGTATACTAAAAACCCTGAAGAATACACTTTAAATGGGTACGTTTAAATTATAAGGTATGTGAATTATATTTCAATAAAGCTCATATATTTAAAAATTAAGAATGAAGGAATCCTATACAATTCTCCTGGGAAACTTTAATATAGATCTCTCAGGATCATACGCATCTAACAGAAAAGCAAAATCATAGAGAAATTAAATAACATATACAACATAACAATAAATGAACTTAATAAAAATAAAATTATAGTGGGAAACTTTAATGTGCCTTTTTCAGAATCAAAAAGATCAAAGATTAAAAAAGCAAAGTCAATGATTAATTAAATACATACCAGCAATAAAAAATAAAAACTGATCAAAAAGTAAGGTCAATGGAAAAATGAAATTAAAATAACACAAGCAAAGTCCAAACACATATATGCATAAGTATACACACACATACACACACACACACACACACATATATGCATGTGCTTTCATATATGTGTTTGCATACATAGGAAGAATTATAAAAATTCCTCAAATACTTGGTCAGAAAATTCCCGTAATATATTTTTAAGTAAAGATTTTGCAGATGACATTTTATAATAGTAATAAAAATAATAAATATTTGTAAATAACAAAAAGATAACCCAAAGTCCTATCTATTTAGAAGGTGAACAATACTCTGTTGAATTAAAGAGACAATCAAAATTAGAATTATAACTTGTAGAAAGCAATGAAAAGAAGACTACTTCATACAAATCCTGAGGCACAGCAAAAACTGTACTCAAAAACGTAATCAATGTTTCCAGCAAAAAGTAAGCAAATAAAAACTGTGAAATTAAGAAAACTGTGTTGAGTTTTTTTTTAATTTTTTTAAGTTTATTTTTGAGATAGAAAGAGCATGAGCAGGGGAGGGGCAGAGAGAGAAGGAGACACAGAATTCAAAGCAGCTCCAGGCTCTGAGATGTCAGCACAGAGCCCAACACAGCACTTGAACTCACGAACCGTGAGATCATGACCTGGACCAGAGTTGACCGCTTAACCCACTGAGCCAATCGGGTGCTCTAAGGTTTTAAAAACTTAATAGGTAAAAGCTGAAACTAAAAGAAAAATATACTAAATTAGGAATGAGAAAGAAGACATAGACACATATTAAGAAGAAATAGAGGAATCAAAAAAAATTGCAATGTTTGCCACATACAATTGCATGTGTAAATGTAATGTTAAATAGATAATTTTATGGCAAAATAGAAATGATCAAAATTCACCAAGAAATGGGCAATGTGAGTTCTGACTAGTCATTAAAATAAATAATTCCAGTTATTTAAATATTTCCAGGCCACAGAAAAAAATATTAAAATCACCCAATTATTTTTATTAAGACCACACAACTGTAATACCAAAACTTGACATAGTATAGTAAATTTCTCTTTTGAATTTCTCTTATGAATATTTACTAGAATAGTAGCAAAATGAATCTATAAATTTGTAGAATAATACATTCTGACCAAATAGTATTTATATCAGAAATAAAAACATAGATCAATGGCAGAAAATCTATCAACAAAAAAATATCATCTACATGAATAAAATTAAATGAGAAAACGGTAAAATTCTATCAGTAGTTTCTGATGAGTCTGAAATTTAATGGTCTTAATAATTTTGAGTAAAATTGGGATATAAAAAAACTGCTCCAATATAATTAAATGCTGCTTTCCAAAAACTGGAAGTAAAACTTTTGTTCAAAGGATAAAACACTAAACACATTTCAACTAAAGTCAGAGATTAGATGAGTGGGCTTGGCATCGTCTTTGCTATTCAAGGTAGGTTGGAGTTTCCAGCACATGCTAGGAGATAATGAGTATACACACTGGAAAAAAGAGTAAAATTATCTTTTTGCTAATGAAGAAGACGTAGAAAGTCTTCTGATTGGAGGCTCTTTCTTGCTTACTAGATTTCTTTACAACATACACTTTATAAAAAAAAAAAAGACTAGTATTTTAAAACTGTGCTAAAGTAGCTGAATATAAAATAAGTTTAGAATCAATAGCTTTTCTCTGTATTAGCAATAAAAAACTAGAAGTAGAAATGGGAAAATATTCTAAGTAGAAATAAAAAACTGTAGTCAACATGACTACATGAGAAAGGCATAGAACTTATATTAAGAAAAGTATTAAATCTTTTTTTTTTTTTAATTTTTTTTTTCAACGTTTTATATTTATTTTTGGGACAGAGAGAGACAGAGCATGAACGGGGGAGGGGCAGAGAGAGAGGGAGACACAGAATCTGAAACAGGCTCCAGGCTCCGAGCCATCAGCCCAGAGCCTGACGCGGGGCTCGAACTCACGGACCGCGAGATCGTGACCTGGCTGAAGTCGGACGCTTAACCGACTGCGCCACCCAGGCGCCCCAAGAAAAGTATTAAATCTTAACACAGCAAACAAAACCTAACGAATGGGAAAATATTCTGTATTTTAGAATATAAAGACATACTATTATGAAACTATATATTCCCCCAAAATTAATGTAGACGTTTAATGCATTTCCAGGCTGGCTTCTTGCCAGTATAGTAATTTTAAAATTCCTATGTAAGAATAAGTATCTAGAATAGCGCAGAATGCTTGAATAGGAATACTGGGGAGCAAACAGACACTAGAATAAATGAAAAAGACCACAGTTAAATTTCTTATTTCCATAGGGACAAACAGAGAGATCACTGAGTCAGAATAGAGAATTCAGAAGTAAAACTGTGCATATGACAAGTTTTAATGCAGCACAAAATAGTATTTTAATTCAGTGGGGGAAAGAATGGTTTACCTAATAAATGGCACTAGCCATGTGGAAAACAAAAGTAAATCCTAACTCAGATCACACACAAAATCAAACTGTAGATCACTTAGAAGCTTAAAATGTAAAAGACAAAACAATAAATACTATAGAAGAAAATCTAGGACAGTACATGTATCTCTTAATCAAAAGTGGCAAACATACAAACAGACATCAAGACATATTTGAGTTTGTAAGAGATAAGATCTAAATTTAAATAAATAAAGTAAATAAATAAAAAAATTTTAATGAAATAAATACAACTGTCAGAATAATGTGTATAGTACAATTTTATTTTCATAAAAGTTCACGTGTGGGTGTGTGCATGTGTCTGTCTCCATGTGCACGCTATACCTCCCGATAGTCTATCAGTCTCTCTGTCCTAAATACCACTTTGTTTAGGCCGCCATGATTAATAGTCTAGAATTATTTCAACAGCTTCCTAACCAACTTTTCTGCTTTCCAGTCTCTCTGCAATCCATTTTCTATGCACTCTTCGAAACCACAAATCTTCCATATCATTTCTCTGCTTAAAGCTCCCCCCCCCCCCGCCATGACTGTCCACTGCCTTTAGAATAAAATACAAACCCAGCAAAGTTTGACCCGGCTTTCCCTTTGGGTCCATCCTCACCTTCGCCAATTTCCCCGTGTCACATCTCTGCACAAGCCAGAAGGAACCACTTGGGAGTTTCCCAAACATGCTCAACAAACTCTCCCTCGTGTACAGGCTCCTGCATATGCTCGCTTTCCGTTTTCTTCTGTTTTATTTCTTTACTGGAATTCTGTTCTCCTAACCCACTTAGCTAGTCATCTGCTTAGACTCACCTTGCAGATCCACACACCAAAATTCCTCTGGAACGCTTTCCTTGACACTCAGGCTGAGCTGCCTCTGCTTTTGGGCTTCTCAAGCACACTGTGATTACCCCCTAGAATTTATCCCATGATACTTGCTGGTTTGTGCACCCCCTCACCAGACTTGACCTCTCTGAAGACAAGAGTTATATCTTATTTAACATGTATTCACTGCTTTATAGAAATTAAAGAAAACGAAGGAACACCTGCTCTAGTTGAGTCTCCGTGCTGAGTACTGGCAATACTCTACTGATCAGAACAGACATGGCTCTTACTCTTACTGAGCTACAGGAAAGAATGAATAATCCACTAACTGAACACGTAATACAACAATAATCCAAAAGAAGACACACGATGTTAGTGTTAAAATGACAAGGGCATAGTACTTGAGGGCATGTAACAGGGACATAATATAATCTATTGGGTCAAAGAAAGCATCCTTTAAAAAGTGAAGGATAAATACAAGTCATCTAAGCAGCCAAGAAGGAACAGACAGAAAGAAAACCATTCCAGAACAAAAGAACATTATGTAAAGGTCCTGGAAGAGAAACACGGAGTTTTAGAGAAGCTAAGACCATGACTGTAACCCTAATCACTGGCACACTGACTTGCCCATAGTGGATTTTCTGGGTAAACAGATAGAAGAATCAATAATATGTTAACAAATACAGCTGTGTGTAACTGTTCATGTCTAATGTATAGGATGTATGTATTGTATAATATATATAGTAGGTATACTGGACTATGTTGTTGATATATAATTTTTCCCTTTCTGTTTTTCAGACCCTTCAATACCTAATGGCAGTCTTTTTACACAAGCATGGAAAAGTTCTACCAAATGACCAGTTTAATAGATGTAAATGCTTATTTGATGAATTCTTCTTCCTTTACCAAAACATAGCCACAGGTGAGAACTAAGAAATGGACAGACTCAGGGCAGCACATGGATCACGAAGTGGCCTTATCAGAGCCTGTGCTATGCTTGTGGGCCACCTGTCTGGTGACAAAGGGCTCCTCACACTTTCCAGCCTTCCTTCCCCAGCACCCTGGCACGCTGCTGTGGAAAATACTAAGCCAAAAGCCCAGCAGCAGTGTGGTACAGATTCAAAGAACACACACACACATGCACACACACACACACACACACACACACACACAATCTAATTACAAAGAGGAGCTGGCCAAGCACCTGCTTCAGCCCAGTACCCAAAACCTGCATTTTTGCATTGTGTAAATAGGGCAATGGCTCACAGGCTTTGGCATCTCCCCACAGAGACCTGCTCTCATCATTTCTCATGCCTGTACCTCTCCCAATCTTTCACCTGGTGGCTAAGAAGGTTGGAGAGGGAATCACAGTGCAAATATGCATGGACTCTGGCTTCTGTTGATGACGACTGTCCCTGCTCAAATTGGAGGCCACTGTAGCGATGGCAGGAGAGTTTCATTTCCACAAGGACAGATCCTCAGAGGGCTTACTCGGAGCCATTAATCACTGCTAATGCCTCTTTGATTGCTACGCCTCTACAATTGTTCAGCTGTGTGATTCACCCTCCTGAACTGCTGCAACCCAGTCTTGGGAGCTACGTGTCTGACCAATTTGTACAGAAACGATTAGGATTTGGAATGAAAGTTGTGTTACAGTAAAGAAATAAAATTGAGGAAAATCTGAAAATTTTTACCACTTTCCAAATGAATTAGGTAGAAATTAGCCAAAGACTAAATCTATGTGTTTCCTTATCCAATAGCATCAGATTTGAAGTGTGACAGAAATTAGTACATCATACGTCCACGATGTGGCTATTACAGTTAGCACATGGCAGCCTTTACAGAATTTACAAAGAACCAATCCTAGTAATTATGTCCTTCTGGAGGACAACAGCATGGGACTATGTGCATGTTTATTTAAAAGAGCATTTGTAGGTACACTGTTTCACACAAGATCAGTGACACGAAGTTATCAGATGCCCTGGAACTGCACTAGCCAGTCTAACCTCTGTCAAAATACAGTAGTCCTCGGGCACCTAGGTGGTTCAGTCAGTTACGTGTCCAACTATTGATTTCAGCTCAAGTCATGATCTCATGGTTCGTGGGTTCGAGCCCTGCATCAGGCTCTGCACTGACAGTGTGGAGACTGCTTGGGATTCTCTCTCTCTCTCTCTCTCTCTCTCTCTCTCTGTTCCTCCCCAGCTTGTGCTCTGTCTCAAGATAAATAAATAAACTTAAAAATATATAGTATTCCTCATAAATAGTCATCCTTCGTCTACTTCTACACCACCCGTGATGAGGAACTCCTGAAGCATGCTCTCCCAATACTATCTCTAGTGATCACATAGTTCCCTCCTTCTTCCACAGAGAAACAATCTATTCCTATCACTTTGGCTCACTGGTTCTATTATACCCTCTTCTCTCCCCACAAAAATCCTTTAAAGTCCCTGAAAATAGCTCACAGGCTCTCCTTTGTCTTCTCATCTTATTTTCAAAGAACTAATTCAAAATGCATTAAAGGCAGCTCAAAAGAATGATCTTAAATGGATGTGAAAGGCAAGAGTACATGAGAAAAAAGATACATGGCATGTGTGTTTTGGAAGGACATTACAAGTTATGAGGAGGAAGGGAACAAGAAAGCAGCAGAAAGAGAAGAGGTCTATTTGAGGTAAGAGGAGCTAATGTGAGATGCTTTGACGCCAGGTTTCAGCCCTGTGTGTATATGTGTTCTAACTGGGGAAAAGAGATGTCTGTATTTATTCATCCTCACTAGAGTATACACTGCAAACTGTTTTCCAGTGTCCTATTTGATTTATTTGCTCTGACCCATCCACAGTTTTCATACTCCGTTCCCTTTATATCATGCATACAGAAGATGCCAGGCCAGGTAGAAAATCAGTTGAGGACTATGGAAAAACAGTATTGATGGCACCCAGAGGAACTGAATGCATAGCCACTGTGTCTTCGGCATCATGGGTGAGGCCACCCTAGAAAAAGATGAGCAGAGATTGTTGATGTGTGTTACTATTTCCATGGGAATCTGACAGAACACTGAGCTACGTTCATCACACCACATCCAGACATATTCCACGAATAGAACGCAAAGGCAAGCCTGAGACACACAAGAATTAACAAAAATGGCCATATTTTTAAATCAGGAGAGGAGACCATATACACCTGAGCTCCTCTGTTACTGTAAAGGAACCTACGATCTGTTTGGATTCACGGTTTCTTTGGGGAAAGAGTTATGCCCTGATGACTTCTTTCGCTTTTGTGACATAGCTGTGCTCATTTTTTTCTGTGTCCCCTTCCAGTTTCTGTACATACCCATACACATATTTTACAAAGCTGGATTCACAATGGACACAAAAACACTTGGTTTCTGTCTATTTTTTGTGTGTGTGTAATCATTTATCTCTAACAGATGCTGGGGTTATTTGTGGCTGTCGGTGCTCAGCCGAGTCTTGCTCTAGAATTGCCTTCAGCTAAATAAGGCTGCCTGGCCCAATGTCCTGTCCCCTCCCCAGGGCAGCCTGCATCCAAAGACATGCACTGCAATGCAAAGATGAGTCTTCCTGGTCTCCATGGAGGGCAACTGTGAAAAGCTAAGCAGAGTCCTTTCCTGTGACAGCACATGAACGCTGGAGCCTCTCCTTTCTTCACATCCTCACAAGGAAGTAGTCTGGTGAAACTACAAAGCTGTAAACACGTGCTACCTAACTTTCAGAAAAAGGGATGATTGGAGGGTGGAGGGGCGAGCCACAAAGCGTTATTCTCAGGACTTGAAACCTACAGGGGTTTGCCTGGTTGTGTCACTGATCCTAAGGGTTCCTGAGCACAAATCTTCATCTGTTTCCTGGGGAAATCAGGCTATCACAACATCATAAACATTCTCCCACACCACAGTGTCATCTTGCCACACTGTTCTCACTGCAACAGCTGCTTAATGTCCTCGGAAGCAGATCATATTTTAATTGACCATTTCCTCACAGTAAGACAGTTGGTTGTTGCCAATATTTTGTCATTATAAAGAGCATTCAATAAACGCCATCGAGCCATTATTTAAAGATTCTTCTTCTTGTTTTGAATTATTTCTTCAAAAAAATCTAAGGTGTGGGCCATTACCAAGAGAATGGGAAGGTTTCAATCTACTGATACTAAAGGTTTATAGGTTGTAATATGGCACAACTAAGTCTAATAGGAAGATATACTAAGGAATCAGGGCAGATTATGTTCTGCATTATAGTGTCTTTGACCCAAGGCTCGGAACAGGATGCTTCAGAAGCCCAAAGAGAAAGAGAGAACAGAATGCTCTATAATGAATTTATATAGCATTCCATTATACTTGGCTGAGTAAATCAGAGCCTACACAAGGTACCCAGTGTACAATATATATTTGTTCAGTAGATGTGTGAATGAATAAATGAATATTTAGGTTGCTTTAAATTTTAACTGAAACATGAGGGGGCTCATTAATATAGAAATGTAGATAATGCAGAAAATATGGACTGGATACTAATAAGTCCGTGGCTTTAAGTTCTTAAATTATTCCCATTCCAAAGCAAAAGTGGTGGTGGTGGTAACAGTGAGAGCCCACATGGGTACGTGTTAGATCCTCATTTATGCACAACTTAGCAGAGGGACCAATGAGGAAAATTTAAGGAAGAATAAAATAATCACTAATAAAAGCACTCTGTCAGCCAAACACCAGTAAGCCAACTTTGTCATTATCACAATAGGACACATACAACAAATCAATGCAAAAGAATGCCAAAGACTGGGTGATTTTAGTGAAAACCCCAATCATTAAATTTGGGGCAGATGAGGAATGAAGACAGTAAGCTGAGTACAGTCTACCTCTGAGATGCGCTGGCAGATCCTGGAGACTTAACCTAAGAATCATCTCCTGTTCTTATCTCTTAAAATGTCCAAACAAGAGTCATTTCTCAAATTAGGCTGACTTCATCAGTGCCTTGTGAGCACGTCCTACTATCCAACTGGTGTCCTATCACTCAGACCCTCCCTACGGTCATCACAAGCAAGCAGAGGAGGACAAAGAAGAAAACACTCTACTTGTTACAGAGGGGAGGGAGGAAAAACTATGGGACAAAGAAGGTGCAAGAGGAAGAAAACAGCACCAAAGGCTTAGTTTCTTCTTATAGACAGCTTAATAGGTCAGTTTACGGGCCACGTGACCCAAAGGAGATGTAAAACAAAAATGTCTGGATTCAGAGTTCTTCATTTTCATATAAACATTTATCCCCGCCCTACCACTCCTTAACTCCTAAAGAAAACAAAGGTTCTATGAGAAATCTTTCTTAATATTTGAAAGCAAACAAAAAAGCATTTTCCAAAGGTCACCCAAATCTAGTACTTGACAGGAAGAAGATGTTACAGAGCTGTAAGATCTTGAACTTTCAGTCAACAAAAGATGCCACATGCTTTCCAAAGCACTTCTTTAATGCGCAGTAGAGAAATTCATAATTAAAAGCAAAATTTTAAAAAAATGGCTTTTCTCTCCTCAGTCCATTCCCAGGACTTGCCAGAATATTGCTATTTCCTTTCTAGCTTCCAGAAGGATGTCAATGGTCAACAGAGTTTGCTTTTTCTATCCCAGTGACAATGAAGTGGTTGGCCTGGTGCCCTAGAAGGCAAAGACACAGATTTTTTTTTTAGCTTTGTGACCATGGTAACCTTGTTCCAAGTGCAAACCTTACAATATGGGCGATCTTCTTTTAAAACAGTGAACCAATAAACTACAATTCTGCTGCCAGTAGAACTGAGCCAACAGTGAAGCTTACTATAACATCCGTTTCACTTATCAGAATGATCCAAATATGTAGATAAATAAGACAAGAATGAAACCAAGGGCAGGCAAGCCTGTTTGTGGTAACAGTAGTACTAAGATATACTCTATCCCCCAAATCCCTATTTTTCTTGAGTACTAAAGTAGAAGCAGCCACAGCGGTTTGTGAATATACCACTGTTACTTAAATTTCTGCCTCCCATCAGTAACTAGATTCAGCCCACCATTTAATTAAAAATTGTGCCCCCTAAGGATCAAGATTGTCAAGTATGTCACAGCATGAAAATGCATGTCTGGATGTCAGATTGGAGGGGGGTGGTTAAAAATACGTAGGGAGACATTAAATGACATTTATCTGCCTTGTATGTTGGCTTCTGATCCTAAACAAGTTTGAAATTTGAGTATAATTCACTTAAATCCCGTTATTTCTATACAACAATTAAGGTTTTCAAGAATTACACAGACATGCATTTAAAATGGATATGGTTCTTTGGGCGCCTGGGTGGCTCAGTCAGTTAAGTGTCCGACTTAGGCTCAGGTCATGATCTCGCAGTTCTTGAGTTTGAGAACCACGTTGGGCTCTGTGCTGGCAGCTTAGAGCCTGGAGCCTGCTTCGAATTCTTTGTCTCCCTCTCTCTGCCCCTCCCCCATTCATACTGTCTGTCTGTCTCTCTCTCTCAAAAATAAACATTAAAAAAATGGATATGTTCTTGAAAAGTATTCCATCTGTACAACAAGAAAGAAAATTAGTATATCTAGCATGTGTCAGATGCTCTGACCCACTAGGAATTGCAACGACTGAGCCTAGGTCATTTTAACCATATATAGTTTCAGTCAAAGGGTTTTTCATCACCTCTAAATAGTTCACTTTGAACTCCTACTAGCTCAGTTGAAATACTTAACAGCTACTTAGCATGATGTCCTGCTTAAGGTGAAGATTCTGTTTAACTGTACACACTGCTATAGACAGAGACAGAAAGCACTGCTACTAAACATAGAAACACTTTATTTTTTTATTATTATTATTTTTAATGTTTTTATTTATTTTTGAGACAGAGAGAGACAGAGCATGAGCAGGGGAGGGGAAGAGAGAGAGGGAGACACAGAATCTGAAGCAGGCTCCAGGCTCTGAGCTGTCAGCAAAGAGCCCGACGCGGGGCTCGAACTCACAGACCGTGAGATCATGACCTGAGCCGAAGTCGGACGCTCAACAGACTGAGCCGCCCAGGCGTCCCAAACATAGAAACACTTTAATAGTACATTGCAATAGTATCTAATGACTGATGACAGACTGTGAAAAATCTTTTACCCTGGGTATTTAAAATGTCAGGGAAGCAATCAAAAAAATCACAGTCTACAGGAGAGATTATGTCAATGATTGATGAGGCTTCTGAATTCCATGAACGTATTTGGGAAGTCCAAAACTGCCCTAAGAGTAAAGGGATTACAAGAAGGAAGGTGTATGTGGAGTGTACCTGCCATTTACGAGAGCATCAGGAGATTAACAAGCAATACAAGCAGTCAGCAGTTTTATCATTTTCATGGTGTGGAAACACGTGCTCTCATTCCTGCATATTTTTCTACAGGGAAAACAATAAGATGATCTGGAACGTAGAGGCATGAATCACCTGTTCTGAGACCAATTCCCTGCAGTATTAGGAAAATAGAGTAGGATTATGTTCAGACACTATTCTAATTTCATCTACAAGATCCTTAGTGCTACATTAGGTCAATAAGCAAGACCACAGAATGAGGAAATGCACCCCATAGATGGGCTCTACTCTGGACACTGATTACATGTATAAAATTTGGTGCTTTCATGAGTGAGGTTAGGGGAAAAAACACACTTAAGTATAAAAACAGACTACAGGCTCTTATTCAGGTGTTTTAGTTTGGGTTTGGATTTTTTTTAACTGGGGCTACAACCAAGTAGAAATAAAAAGTCCCTTTGGACTTATCTATCTTAATTATAATTTTATTCAACAGCTTTTAGAAATATTTCATTTTGATATAATCTCAAACTTAGAGGAAAGTTGCAAGAATAGTACCAAAACTCCCTTTTTCTTTAACAATTTATCTCATCTGTCTTATTCTCATTCTCTCTCTCTCTCTCTCTCTCTCTCTCACACACACACACACACACACACACAATTTGAGAATTAAGTGGCACAGGTCCTTTCCTTTACCCCTAAATACTTCAATGCATATTTCCTAAGAACAAAGATGTTCCCTTACATAACCACAGTACAATTTTGAAGATGAGGAAATTTAACTTTGGACAATATTATCTAATCCACAGTCCATATTCCAAATTCGTTTAATGGCCCAATAATGTTCTTCATGGCTCTTTCCTAGCACAGGATCCAATACGGGATTATTCGCTGCATTTGTCTAGTGTATTTAGCTTTCCTTCCTCTGAAACAGTTCCTCAGCCTTTGTCCTTCCAACAGTACTTCCCAGACACCTACTCTTCCAGGCCCCCTGCCTTGTTGGTGTGGTTACAAAGGATTAATACAGCACCTAACCACTAGGTACCCACAGTCAAGGTGGAGAGAAAGACCTGGAGACAATCAGGAAGCACACCATGAAATGTGCTTTAATAGAAGGATAAGCAGATTCCTCCCATCTTTATCAGTTCAAAACCCTTGCTCTCTAGATCCTTATTTTTTTCTATCTTCACAGAAGAATACTTGTATAGCCAGAATCGTCATTAGCAAAAATTATTTGTAAAATGTCTTTTAGTTCAAGGAACTGGCCAAAGTTGTGTGTGTGTGTGTGTGTGTGTGTGTGTATGTATATATATGAATAAGGAGTATTATATGTACATGATACAGTATATACAGAAACAGTGTGTGTGTGTGTGTGTACACACACATACAGTAGTTTACGGTAATACATGCACACACACACACACACACCAAGTTGGTTTTTCTTTTCTTTTTTAAGAAACAGGGATGGTTCTTTTAAATAGGACATGTGTTAAAATTACTATTTTCAGACACAAAAAAATGTGACCTGGTAAAAAGAACTATGTTTTTTTCCTATAGTTAGAAAAGTTATATTCAAACCAACCTCAATCATTTATTAGCTAAGTGATCTTGCGTAAGTCACAATGTGGGCTTTAATGAGTTCATCCATAAAATGGAATGACAACAGTTAACCATAGAGGTTAACGTTTAACAGAGTACAAAATAATATACATTCAAGTGTTTATAAATAGTAAAGCACTATGTAATTTATAGATGTGTGTCTATATACACGTCCACAGATATACTTATGTACATAGGTGTGTGTGTGCATTAGATAGAGCATGAGAATGAGAGGGAGAAAGCCAAGGATGCATTTGATTTAGGATTTTTTAAAAACACAGTTCTCCAGGGGCACCTGGGTGGCTCAGTCGGTTAGGCGGCCGACTTCGGCTCAGGTCATGATCTTGCGGTCCGTGAGTTCTAGCCCCGCGTCGGGCTCTGTGCTGACAGCTCAGAGCCTGGAGCCTGCTTCATATTCTGTGTCTCCCTCTCTCTGACCCTCCCCTGTTCATGCTCTGTCTCTCCCTGTCTCAAAAATAAATAAACGTTAAAAAAAAAAAATTTAAAAAACACAGTTCTCCCGATTACCACATAGAGGAATTTTGAATCCCAAATTTCTCAGCCTATTTGGGGATGGTGTTCCCACTTCTCTTAAAATGGCTGTCTTCCATTCTTCTCATTAAGTACACAAGTTCTATTCTTCACGTCATGTGGTTTTCCCATGAGCTTCTGAAAACTGGCAATGCCAGGACAGCAGAGATTATGTTTGCCTGAGTCACTGTCAAATCTCTAGAACCAGCAGAGGCCTGATAGGTTGAGAGTACTCACCAAATGTCTGTGGTATGGGGAATACCAGTTGGGACCTTTTCTTGTCCAAAATACCGACACAGCATCACTGCCTTTCTCTTGAAACAATCGCTACTGAGACATGAGCGGAGAAACCTGAACTTTTATCAACTGCCTTCACATTAGGGTAAATGATAAAAGGAAGGAAGGAAGGAAGGAAGGAAGGAAGGAAGGAAGGAAGGAAGGAAGGAAGGAAGGAAGGAAAGAAAGAAAGAAGGAAGGAAGGGAAGAAGGAAGGGAAGAAGGAAGGGAAGAAGGAAGTTCATTCTTGAAACTGTGAATCCAGAAATACCATTGAAACACCATAGTCCTGTAGAAATTCCATTAGAATTGTTTAAAAGAATTAAAAACTATTATCACTAACACAATTAATCAGTTAAGCCCTTCCCACCTGCTTTTACGTTCCATGGTCTTATTTTTCTTCTCAGTACCTATCACTCTCAAGTCACTGTTTTTGTTATTTGTGATTTTTTGTTGTCTGTCTCCCCAATTTGTTTATCTCCCTGCTCATCACCAGCACCTAGAATGGTACCTCAAGAAAGTAGATATTCATTAAATATTTGTACTGACAGAACAAAGTATTTGAAAATTCTTTTATAAGACGCTGCCTACAATAATATATATATATATATATATATATATACACACACATAATACACATATCACTAGATTAATAAGCGTTTCCTGTATTTAATACAACTAAAACCCCAATGATCATGTAGAACCTTAAACTAAAGAAGTTTTATAGATTTGTAACAAGTTAGGGTCTCCTGATGAATCAATCCCCATCTAAAACAGTAAGTTTCCATGTGGCATGCAAGCAAAAAGTAATAACAAATTAAGAGAAGCCAATTTTTAAATGCAGATTTTCCTTGTTCCTTTTCACAGATATGTAGGACTGAGAATCAGAATAGTGAAAAAGAAAGGATATGAAAGCATAAAAATAAATGAACAAGAGTATGAAGCCCCAGACGTGAGTAAAGAAGTGACCAGCAGTCAGATGTGGCAGGAAGTACACAGAATGTGGAGAAACAGAACGAAAAGTAGAAAATTGGGGCACCTGGGTGGCTTAGTCAGTTAAGAGTCCGACTTTGGCTCAGGTCATGATCTCGCAGTTTGTGGGTTCGAGCCCCGCATCAGTCTCTGTGCTGACAGCTCAGAGCCTGGAGCCTGCTTTGGATTCTGTGTCTCCCTCTCTCTCTGCCCCTTCCCCACTCATGCTCTGTCTCTCTCTCTGTCTCTCAAAAATGAATAAATGTTAAAAAAATTTTTTTTAATATTAAAAAAAAAAAAAAGAAAATTGAAGGCAACCAAGGGTATTTTCAGTCAAAATGTTTCTGGGCACTAGTCAGCACAATAACTCTTAAGAATCAGGATCATTTTTCAGTGCTCTGCATGTCCTCAGGGTGAAATCCCTCTTGGTCTCGCCTTTGTAAAGACCCCGCTCCGCTCAATGAATCACTCCGCTCAATGAAATCTCACAGACCAGTATCAACTTCTCTTTCCCATGGCAACTGCAAACTCACTCTACTGCCCACTTAATTTCCCCCTAGGCTAACTGTCCTCTGGTGATTACTTGAATTCCAGTCCTGATATTATGGGGGATAAAAATGTTAATAAAGCTATCATTTTACTAAAACTATGACCAACAATTTCTGATGCTGGATGAACCACCTACCATATGTCTTTGCAAAGTTAATGACATAGGATAGAGAAAGGGAGAACTGACCCATAACTCATATATCCATTTATGCAGGGATGAGAGAAAATCGGGGAAAAAAAGCAACATGATATCATAAATGTATGATGAAGATGGGCAGTCGAAGTCAGCAGTGCTCAGCATCAAAGATACCTGGCAAAGAGAAAAGAGAAAGCCTGGCTATAGCAGAAAGCATCTAGCAAGAGGCATTAAACCTTTATCTGGAAGGCAAAGGGCATAGAAGGGAAGCCGGGCCCCAGGTCCTGCTTGGGGTTCAAAAGCTGAGTTGAAAGTCATAGGCAGAAGTAGAGTAAGTCAAAGGAACTGAAAGTTGTCCAAGGCAGCAACCCACTCTCAAAAAGAAGACAGAAAGAGAATCCCAGATTCTAGAACTTCGGGTAGCAGAATTGTAACTTGGTACCAAACTCCCTATGAATTCAATGAAGTGTCCTAAGCACACCTGGCCAAGAGCAGGGTTAGCCTTGGAATTCAAGTATCAAGACATGCCTGCACACCAGGGCTCTCTTGGGAGCTGATTTTTAAACAAATTCTTGGTCCCCATCCTAGACATGATGAATCAGAGGATCTGTTGTTTACAGAGTATCTAGTTTACAGAATATATGGTGGCTGCAGGCTGGTTTTTTAGTTTGGTTTTAGTCTGTCTTTTGTTGTTGTTGTTGTTGTTGTTGTTGTTGTTGTTCTTGCTAATGTCTCCAGATGATCCTACTGAACCATCACTAGAAGAATCCACTGTTTTAGACTCTGGAGTAGAAATGATCACTTGTGGGATTAGCATTCAAATCAATAATGCAAAACACATCTCCCTAGCAAAGGCAAAAGCATTAATTCATTAATGTTAAAATAAAAATAGAAATTTTTGGAGTTGGCTTTTCCTCTTTTTTCCCCTCATCTGGCTCTGAACAATATTCAACTTGACCAGTGTGTCTGAGTCAGGAATTACCTCAGCTTCCTTGCGTTTGAAAATCACATCTGTTTCTTCTTCAACTGCCTCCTGTCAGGGCTCCACTGGTTCCTTTTTGCATCTTTTACCAACACTTCCCTTACCTTAAATAACGTTCTACCCATACCATCCAGGATACACCTCTTTCATGGGGGACTCACCACTGTGGTTCTTCTGACTCCCATTTTCTGTGTGGTAAGTGAAGCCCGATCCTTCATGTCTCCAACCACTGTCTCTCCCAACAACCTACCCAACCAGATCCAGACGGCACACTGGTGGGAAACAGTGTACCAGCTGCCTATGAAGACTACAATAAAATTCACTTGTGTCACAGGCTGCTAGTATTTCCAGGTCTACATCTTCTCTTTCCACACAGAAAATTTACCATTTCTTTTAATATTTATTTTTGAGAGAGAGAGAGCGAGAGAGAGTGAGAACGAGAGAGAATGCATTCTCACATGAGTGGGGGAGGGGCAGAGAGAGGAGGAGAGGTAGAGGTGGGGTACGGAGAATCCCAAGCAGGCTCTGGGCTGACAGCAGAAAGCCCGAGGCAGGACTCGAACTCCCGAACCATGAGATCACAACCTGAGCCAAAGTCGATGTTCAATTGACTGAGCCACCCAGGCATCCCCAGAAATTACCATTTCTTATTTCAAAGCTAAGACCAGAGTTGGTGGAAATCTAGGGTAAAAAACATGATAGGGAAAAAAATTGGAATTTGGGGTTCAGTCATGCTATGTCTGAAATGAATCTCCTCTCACACACACTACCTATCATTAGGGGTAACAGAAATAGGGAGATAGGATTCTAAAGCATCTAGAGAATTCATCCAGGATACAGAATCCTCCCTAGATCCCCTATGGAAAATAGAGCATATGGGAATCTTTAGCTGAGAAGGCTCATGAAAAACAAGAGAGTAATATTTTGCTTTTTGAATATAGACTAACAGTGAGATAATAAAAGGAATGTGCCATACATAAAAAGCCCTAATTTAAGTAACATTTTTATTGTGACTCATAAAACTCTACTCACCAAATTAATTTAAACAGCTGATAGAAATGCTGCCAAAAACACTTAAAACTGACTGAAAATCTGAACTCATGGCAAATAAGAATGACAACTCATCTAGCATAGAACCTAGGATGCTTGAATTTAACTCTAATCTTTGTCAATTTTCATTAATTTTCAGGATAATTAAATTGCATGTTATAAAAATGCACAGTTGAGTCAAAGTCAGAGTTCTGTAGCAAAGAGCAATGAAAACAGAAAACAAGGTACCAAATAAAAAAGAAAAAGTACACCTACAGGTAGAAATGATGAATCTGCAAATAAAAGTCATCAAATAAAAAGGAAAAAGTGAAGAGAGAAGGAGAGGCAGTGTGTCCATTTGAGTTTAAAAGACTCAAAAAAATAGGGGCACCTGGGTTGCTCAGTCAGTTGAGCATCTGACTTGGGCTCAGGTCATGATCTCACAGCTCCTGAGTTCAAGCCCAGCATCAGGCTTACTGTTCTCAGCATGGAGTCTGCTTCAGATCCTCTGTCCCCCTCTCTCTCTGCCCCTCCCCCCTCTCATGCTCTCTATCAAAAATAAACATTAAAAATAAGTAAATAAAAATAAAAGATTCAAAAAATAGTATTTACATTAAAAAAGGAAATGTGCCAAATCATGATGAACTCGCTTCACAAAAATGAGAGCCAAGTCTGACATATGAAATGATATAGGCTCACGCACCTCTTTCTCACGTAGTAAGGAAAGAATCAGAATTCCTTCTAACTCAGAGAAAAAACAAAAATAGCCATTAGTCTTTTGCAATAGAGCAGTTGAGGGGTCAATAAACAAATCTGGAGACTCTCACATGTGAGCCTCAGCGTCGCCATCCCCACGAGCTCATGTGTGAACCTCTGCAAGCAGCCTGGCCTATCTGTGTGATTTCTTCTGTTCTAAGTCAGACCTAGCTTCTTTTCTTCCTTCCTTTCCATCTTCCTTCCTCCAGTTCATTCATTCTTTCGTTCTTTCTTTATTTTTTCCTTCCTTTCTTTCCTTCCTTCACTCCTTCTTCCCCCCTCCCTCTTTCTTTCTTCCTTTCTTGAATGTTGCAGATATTAAGTGAAAGTGATACCATCTCCTGAGAAGAGGGATGGGAGGTTGTTGAAGAGGACTGAGAAACCTGCTCAGAAGAATGACCAGAGTAATAGGAGGTTTAGTGAAGTGAATGACTCACTGGTCCGGACGGTGTTGAAAGGAATTCAAATTACCGCCCTCTGGGGGCTAGGGGTGCATAAGGACATTGATCAAGACTGCTTGTGGGTATCTTCAAATTTGAACACCTCCAACAAACAGGATTACAAGTGATGTCACCTAGAATTTACACCCAAATTCCTAATTTCATTTCATTTCCCACTGTGTAATGCTGGCTAGCTCCATTTTAGAGACTTATTTTTTACCAAAGCAAAGATAAAGAGTCTACCCATTAGTACCATGGGCAATTTCTGCTATGATTGAGAATTTCCAAGCAGTTTCTCCATTCAGTCATAAAATCTTGAAAAAGCACTAAGGATGACAAAACAGGAGGCAAAATTCTTTTCTCTTTTGTTGATGTTGAAATTGTAAGAAGACAGCAGGGGCGGTTTTGTTTATGAAAACTTCAAGGGAGGGACAGTCAGTTGGGCATCTGACTCTTGATCTCAGTTCAGGCCATGATCTCAGAGTTCATGAGATCAAGCCCTGCATCAGGCTCTGTGCTGACAGTGCAGAACCTGCTTGGGATTTCACTCTCCCTCTCTCTCTGCCCCTTCCCTGCTCGTGCTCTCTCTTGCTCAAAATAAATAAGTATTTTTAAAATATAAAAATAAAACTTCAAGAGAAAAGGCACATCAATTAGAAGGAATAAAATTTTTTTAAAAATCTAACAATACCAATTTCTGTATAGGATGTGTAGCAAATGGTACAGCCACTTCGGAAGACACCTTAGTAGTTTCTTACACAGCTAAACAAAGGGCAGAAATCACACTCCTGGGTATTTACATAACTAGTTTGAAAACTTATGTCTCCACAAAAACCTGTGATTGAATGTTTGTAGCAGGTTTATTCATAATTTCCAAACACAGAATCGACCAAGCTGTCCTTCAAGAGATGAACAGAGATGCCACCTGTGGTCTATATGTATGATGAAATACTCTTCAGAGATCAAGAGGAATGAACTATCGAGGCACACAAAGACATCTATTAACCCTAAACGCATACTGTTAACAAAAAAAAAACAATGTAAAAATGTTAAATTTCGTGTGATTCCATTTAGAAGACACCCTAAAACAGACAAAAACTACAGAGAAACAAACTTATCAGTATTTGCCAGAGATGTGGTGCAAGGAGGAGGGCAGGGCTGAATGGGTGAAGTGCAGGGGATTTTTTTCTAACAGTTAAAGTATTCCGTATGATACTGTAATGGTGGACGGCAGATACATGACACTGCACTTATCAATACTGATATGATTTTCCAGCACAAAATGGGAACTTTAATGCATGCCAATTTAAAAATACACACATACACACACGTGCACACACACACACACACACACACACACAGATCCAAGAATCACAGGACAAAATTAAGAATGTGATTAAATAATGGAACTGTATTATAAATGGAGGAAAAACTCCTCACTGGAGGTGGTAGGGGGTTAAGGTGCTGACCTAAGTAACATGGGAAATGAGTAGAGTCTAAAACTCCATACATAACTTCATACCCCAAAAATGCACAACACTACACTCTGGTTGATAAAACATTTTCCCCACAAGAGTGTGTGTCAACAATTCTGAAACAACTGAAACAACTGTACGTGTAAGCTGCAAGTGAACAATTAAGTGGATGGGATGCCCAAGGAGAGCCAAGTTTCCCGCTGTTGCAGTAAGAGGTTACAGACAAGCAAGGGGAATAAGCTAAAACATTCCATGCGGTTGGATCACTATGGACTCACATTTAGCATAATCCAGAGATGATGCACACAGAAACACTGACAGAGAGGCATATATACAGGAGTTAGTACACACATAGGTATTTTCCTGCTCTGTCAGCTGAGAGGGCCTGAAAGGAAGAATATCCCAGCCGCAGTAAGTACTCCAAGTGTCCAGATTTGGGTTTCTAACACCATTCTCCAATCAAAGGACTCCTCGGATTAACAGCTGATTCTAGGCCTGAGACAGAAAATACACACGATGAGCCTGGAGCATCTTGTACTGCTATCAAGTGAGGAACTGTTCAACACACACACACACACACACACACACACACACACACAGAGTGATGGGCATATGTCCAAGTACACAGCAGACAATTGCAAGACCTGACCAGTACTCTTCAAACCTGTTAAAGTCGTCAAAAACAATGAAAATCTCAGAAACTGTCAGATGAAGGAGTCTAAGGAGATACAACAACTAAGTGTAATACAGTATCTTACATGCAAGTCCGGAACCGAACAGGTAAAAGTCAAGGATATCTGAATAAAGTGTGGAATTTAGTCACTAATAATGTATGAATATCATTGGGACCAAAGTACCATATGAATATCAAGACATCAATAATACAAGAGAGAAGTTTGGAATATGCGATAACTCTTCTATAAATATCGAACTATACTGAAATTAAGAATTTTTAAAAATATAAAGGTTAGAAAAGAAAAACAAAGACCTACCTACTGAAAATTTCAGGACAGAGAACAGTAGTTGGAGGAATCCACGGTGTGAGAAGTTGCTCTCCCATACAAAGAAGTGCCAGAGAGAAAGCTGGTGATGACAATGAGGCAACGTAAAAGAGAAAAACAAAGACCCCCCAGAAAAGGGGGAAGAAAAATGACAGTCAGGTTTTTCCAGTAAGGAAGAGAAGCTAAGTATGGAGAAATCCAGCAGGACAATGGGAAAAGACCAGTTATAAGATACAGAAAAAAAATGTTCCTAAAATAAAACAGATGATCTACAGGAAGAGAGAAAGCCTCCCCATCTCTGTGGATACGCCTGTATCTTCTAAAAGTGATGTGCATGATTGAAGATTCAGTTATTAGTGTTTATTTTACATGCAGGAGCCAGTGTCCACCCTCAGCAGTCTTCCTCCTTTTCAGACCGACCTGCCACATCTCATCACTGCATGTAAAGTATGCAAGCAGAAAGTGAAAAACACAGGTTCCTTCCAATTTACATAGACCCACTATTCAAGATCTCTGTTAGGAATTAAATTGTGTTATTAATTTGGGTCGCCTGGGTGGCTCCATCGGTTAAGCGTCCGACTCTTGATTCTGGCCCAGGTCATGATAGGGCCCTGTGTCGAGCTCTGTGCTGTGAGGAGTATGCTTGGGACTCTGTCCCTCCCTCTCTCTCTGCCCCTCCCCTGCGTGCACAGTCTCTTCCTCTCAGAACTAAACATTTTTAAAAACCGTGTTTAAAAAGAAAGAAAAAAGAAAAGTAAACAGTTTGTGAGTTTGAGCTCCATGTCAGGCTCTGTGCTGACAGCTCAGAGCCTGGAGCCTGCTTCAGATTCTGTGTCTCCCTCTCCCTCTGCCCTTCGCCGCTTGTACTCTTTCTGTCTCTCAAAAATAAATAAATGCTAAATTTTTTTTTAATTTTTTTTAAAATTGTGTTAATTCATGTTATTAAATGAGATAATGTAACAACTTTCTTAATGAGATACTGTGACCATGTTCCTAAACTTTAATAGGCAGCACCCACTAAAACAAAATCAATGGCCCAAGAAACACAACTTTTAGAGGCTTTGTGCCCCACCAATGATGTCTAACATACTAAGTTAAGCCACTTAAAATACCAAGATCGGCTTGAAATCTTGCAGCCAGCAGAACTGGCATGTCGTTTACTACAGTTTAACTGTGAGGCCTTGTCTGTGTCTTGAGGACAAACGCATCAGCCTTCTTTCGCACTGTCAACACCTGAAATCTAGACAAATACTGTTTCTAAACTGACAAGGGTCCACATTGTAAAGAGACTGCACTCCCCTCAACACCAGTGGGGAACATTGTGGATACATGCCACGTGCAAGCACATATCGAAAAGCAGTGAACTAAGTACAATTCACACAATTCAGAGAGACTTGTGCAATTCGCGACAGAGAAGTGACATAAAGCCCATTTCGGTCGTGATTCTGGAAGACCGCGCAAAGCCCTGGAAAGAAAGCCCTGCGGTTCGAATCAGACTGACCTGGGTTTAAACCCTGCTTCTATGGCTTCTCATCCCTGACAAAGGAACCTAACAAGTTAACATCTCCAAATATCCATTTCCTCACCTGCAAGAGTGAGCAATGGAGTCTCCCAGGGCTGATGCAAACTTTTGTTTTGTGTAGCACTTGTCATGCATCAGGTTGCTTTAAGCACTTTATATAAATTAACTTATTTACTCTTCCTAACAACTGTAGGAGATACGTGGTTATATTACCATCATTTTACAAAATGGGAACTATAAAGTACAGAAAGGCTGGGTAACTCGTTTCAGCTCACACAGCCACTAAGTAGGTAAGCTGCATGTTCAACCCAAGTAGTCTGGTTCATTTTTGCCCTAAACCGTTAGTATAGCAGAATACCATTATTAAAACAATTAATAAATCAAGTCTCCTCCAACCACCTTATTTCTAATCCATTTCTTTAAATACTGACATGATTTACTTAATGAAAGAGAAAAATTATCCATTACTAAGTGACATTAACAAGAACTATATTAGAATTTATCTATTACTGTCTATCTTAATTCATCAATAAAAATGTTAAGTGATTATTGCACCAGTGAGTTCTCCAAGATTCCATATATGTTAATCAAAGAATGGTTCAGTGAATGGGAGAATGTGTAAGAGTTATTCCAAGAAAACCCCCAAAGTAATCTTAACCCTAAGTAAGGCTAACTAATCCTTCACAGTTTTATGGTCAATTAGCAAGGCTGCTAACACGCACATTCCGAGGCACAAGAAAACCAACCTAACAGTTAACATACAAACAAATTATTGCTTATAAAAAATAAAAGGGTCCCTATCAGCTAATGATTCTGGAATGGGGAGCATTTACAGTGAGCTCTGCATTCAGAGTATTTCTGAGTCCCCAAGACTAAGAAAAAGCTGTAATGTGTAAGCCCCAAAGGCCATCTCCTTCATCCTCCTCATCAGCTCCTTCCCAACAAATATCCCCCTGACCTCACTTTGATTCTGACCTAACATGTGCTAAGTTTTTTGAAGATAATAAAGCCCCACTCTAACAGACAACCTTTAAAAAGAGAGACAACTTGGGGCACGTGGGTGGCTCAGTCGGTTAAGCGTCTGACTTCGGCTCAGGTCATGATCTCACGGTTCGTGGGTTTGAGCCCCACGTCGGGCTCTTTGCTGACAGCTCGGAGCCTGAAGCCTGCTTCTGATTCTGTGTCTCCCTCTCTCTCTGCCCCTCCCCTGCTCACGCTCTGTCTCTGTCTCTCAAAAAGAAATAAATGTAAAAAAAAAAAAATTAAAAAAAATGAAATAAAATAAAAAGACAACTTAAACGAATATTCTTTCACTGTTCATGTCCTTGTGATTATATTGAGAGGAAATGCACTTAGCAAAAGCAGCATGAAACTCTACTTTGTGAACACCCAGTAAATAACTGGTGCTTACTGAAACAGCAACCTCAAGTTTGCTCCAGGTCGTTAGGAAGTGAATTCCCTAGAGCGCCCATCTCTGATTTCTATCCTACTGCGTGAGGACTTTTTCTGACACCACCATCACCTCCACCTCAGGGCACCAGATGCTCTCCAACCAGCACATCCCCAGTCCCCCCAACACAACTAAAACTGGTCAGAGCTGCAACAGCCACACCAAAGTATGGGACCAAACTTAATGCCATGTTAACACTGTTTTTCTATCTGCAAAGCTAAAAGGGAGCTGTGGGGAAGGCGCTGCTCTGGCTTGATTAAAGACTGGTCAGCCTACATATTTAGGCAGATACACCATGGATGCCCTTCTGAACAGGGATGGTTACCTTGTTGTAAGGAAACAATCGAGCACACAGAGTAGTCTGGGTGTCCGTCCTTCTGTCGTTAAGGGTAGCCTGAATGTCCAAGACTCTGCTTGGGTTGATAAGGAAAATCCAAAGGATAAAAACAACTGGAACAGCCATAACCCTCATTTATTTTACATTGCCTTATGTGAGGAAGTTATGCCATTTAGACTGCCTCTCCCTTAGCTCTCCCTACTCAGTCAGGGCTTTATCACAGATGCTCCTTTGTACCGTTCAAGCATTCCAATTTCCGAGAAAATACTCGATGCCACACCTAAGAATATCAATACATTTTACTACTTAATTGGAGCTAAAAATGGGCCTTGCTGACTACGGCTGGAAAAGCCATAATTTTTCAGACAACTAAAATTAGATCATTTCGGTGAGCAAAAGACATATTCCAAATAAAGCAGTAAATTTAACACAAAAAGCCTCCAGCAGGGAGGGCATAGTTCACAACTATCTTTCTTTGGAGAGCCTTTCTCAGAGTTTAAAAGCCCCTTTGGGGTGCTGTCCTGAATTAGCACAGGGACTGCTGGAGCACCAATATGAGGCGATGGATGAGTATGAGCAGCCTGTACTTAATATTCCTAATTTGTAAGATGAGACAAAAGACAGCAACAACCAGTTTCTAAGCCAAGAGAAGAGAAATAAGTGAGAGAATGTTGATCTGGAAACAGTTCTGTCCCATTACTCGTAGGGGCGTGAACCACTCTCTAATGCACATGCATTTCCAGGGAGTCCTAGGAAAGCAGGGACGAAACAAAGGCATGGCAGAGGCCAAACTGGTTTTCTGCAGCAAGATCTTGCAGACCCCTCACGCCCTTCTTTTTACTGCAGGCCAACCACTCAACTCAAACTTCAACCTAAAAACCAGCAAATGATCAAACCATCCAAAGGAGGACATGCTTAGTTGATAGGGTTATTTTGAAAGGAGAAAAATTGGCTTCTCTAGTCTTATTTTCTGACCTAGGAATTTAAATCTTTCCTGAGAAGAGGAAGTGTAAGTCACCTACAGATGAGCTAACAAACACATTTCTCGTCTCTACCACAACGTCCTTGTTGGTTAAGAAGGTGAGAGAAGTAGGTGTTTCTCCATCGCAATCCACCCATATTCTAACCATGCTCCCCAAAATCAATGAACATAAATCATACTGTTGGAAAATCGCCCTCTGGTAGGATTTGAGGATTCCAGCAATCAAAATTCCTCTGAACCTGGTTGAGACTCTCCACTCCCATGCTAAACTCCCCCCCTCAGAAGATAACTTCCTTTCTCATACAGTGTTTTTCTGTTCAAGGAGTTGATCAACTCTTACATTCTCATAAATAAACCCTAAGAGACTCTTAAATACTGAGAACAAACTGAGGGCTGGTGGGGGATGGGGGAGAGGGGAAAGTGGGTAATGGACATTGAGGAGGGCACCTGTTGGGATGAGCACTAGGTGTTGTATGGAAACCAATTTGATGATAAATTATATTTAATATTAAAAAAATGATTGCACTGTGGAATTTAAATGTAATTTAAAAAGAGGAAATCTAAGCAAGCCTAGGTCAGTCATAGTGCAGTGACCTGTTGAAAACAAAGCTCTCACTGACTCTGACCAGTAAAGGTAAAGCTGTTACCTTCATCCTCGGATAGCCTGTATTGCAAGAGTTATGAAAAGACATTACCCAAAAGAGAACAGCTACGTCTTAGACACATAATCACCTGTTGGATCCACGCCAGTATCTGGTCGACAGATGGCAGGCATTTCGTTTTATTCTTCAGACATTTAAATTTTACAAGATTGTGATTTTTAGATTTGAAGAACAACCCATTGTTACTAAGAGGGAAAAAAAATCTAGTATCTCGTGTCTAGGAAAACTTGCTATTTATGAAATCCAAACCCTGTTGTACAGTCACCTTCTAAATCATAAGCACCTCACTTAAAAACACTCTGTCATTGATATCCTCGGGTAGCAAGCATCCTGCCTGCAGCTCTTTTCATGCCCTACTTGAGCTGCACTCAAGGCAACTCCAGGAGAGCAACTGAGCTGTGCTGGGCCAACAGTGCCCCCTGGTGGTTACCCTGTCAAACTGTCTGACCTCAAGTGTGTGGGACTTGGGCACACCCACCTTCAAGGCTGTTGACATGCCTTGAGCACCTGCATAGATTTATCCTCAACATTTCCTCCCTGCTCTCACTCCGTGATGGGCAAGGTGGGGAGCATATGACACGACAATGTGAGGGGCGGTGAAATCTTTAGAAACTGAGTAAGAGCAGCTTTCAAAATCATAAACGCCCCTTGCGAAGATTCTAATACATCCCTTAGTGGGGCATCATCTCACGCCACCCCTGGAAAATCACAAGGTCTCAAGAGAAATAAATGTTACTGATGGAGTTGGATTTTTTCTTTTTTTGTCATCCAGCTAAATTTATTCCATTTAAATGCCCATCTTTTATTGGAGATTAGACTTTCCTATTTTGGGGAGAGTTTAAATGTCCCTTTTTTATGAAATGGTGATGTTACAACATGATCACTTTAACAAATTATCCTTACTTGGCCAAGTTCACCAACTTTATTTGGGTTTTTTTTTTTTAACTGATGGACAATTCTTGAAAATAAAAAATCAGAAAAGTTTGGTTTTGGGTAATGACTGGCCCCTCTTCCCAGTTATTCTTATCCCTTCTCTTCCACAATAATTAAGTTTACTGGGGTAGTAAGACATCCCTGCACCTGTACTAAGATTGAGGACAGTCAGTCCTTGGGTTCTTCTCACTGTCCATCACTCTCTTACATGCATAATAGACAAACCACCCCTCACAAAAAGGTCCATGTTCTTAATAATTTGTGTTTACCTAGGATGAAAATCTTATCAATTGGCAGGTGGCATCACAGCTTGAGTGTAAAAGCCAGATCCACCTCTGGGAGTCAGATATGTTTAGAAAAATCTGGTAGAGTCATGGTTTGAGGTCACCTGGAATCTGTCTGTAGAAGGGACTCAGATGTCTCCAGAGAAAGCACCTACTCTAACAGGAAACAAAGTCAGGCAAACAAGTTTGCCCCAGTCTTCATCCATCTGATTCTGAGAGAGAGGAGATTCTGAGTTCTGTATGGAGTCTGTCACTAAGATTTGTTGTTCCCTACCACCCCTCCCCAACACTCTATGGATCCCTGAGTAGTAAGGAAAAAGGAGAATTCCCAAAAAATTCAAAGAGCTATTTTTTCTTTTACTACAAACCTACAAAAGACATTACGGCAAAAAAGTATTTCTGCTCTGATAGCTACTGTGCATGTAATACAAGGTAGCTCTCACACACCAAGAACATCATATAGTAAGAGAGCACGGCTCATTTATGGTGCCTGAAGGCAGCATGATTTAGTGTGCTAACACTCCTCCTTCAAAAACAGTCCTGCTGCCATACTACTGGCATCTTCAAGGTGGACACACACACACACACACACACACACACGGACAAAGACCTCAGTAGATGACCTGCCACCACCTCTGAGTGTAGAGTCCACTATGGGTACATGTGAGCCACCCTCCAGCTCCAACCAAGGCCTCTCACAAATACTGTTATGCCAATAATAGAGTGTGGGCTTGGACAGGAAGATCCCCAACTTCAGTCGAAGTTAAGAACCAGAGAAATATGGATTACAGGAGGCTGATACCAACATACAAATTCTGGGTTTCCCTGGCACGTGAGTATTCTTATTATGTTTTTCTACCTCCAAGGAAACGGCGTGCACGTAATTTGCACTTACACATCTCCAGGAGTGTCGAAATTAAGTCACTTGAAGACAAGGTCCTAGTCTTCATTTGCCTTAGTCTCCAAACCCCCCATCAGTAGAAAATGAAACATTTATACTTGACTTTCCCTTCTCCCCTCATTCTCTCTCAACCTATAAACATATAGTTAATATACCGAGTATATTAGCAGTGCATTGAAGGATTCCTGAGACGTCTTCAATACCCTCTTTGTTGGAACGGTCTGCATAGGAGCATCTGTTAGAGATATTGTGGAAATTCCTTTCTGCATCCCTGTAACTAAGAAGAAAACAAAATTAGCATACAGAGCAAATTTTTAAACCATCTGCGAATGCACTCATGTATGCACACACAAGCACACGTACTCTGTGCTTATAAAAATAACTGCATTTTAAAATAACTCAGGGTTTCAGACACCACTTCTGGCATAACCCGCCATTAACATCAGCATGAGCTGTGTGGATCAGGAACCAGAGGCCATCATTAATAAGACAGCTGTGTGTGGGAAAAAAAAATACATGAGGAGAACCAGAACATGTATCAGTTTGTACAGCTAGTGGTTTCCTTATCTGAGTGCTTCAGAGCTGCTGGTAATCTGTTTCTGTAAGGAAGATGCCTGGCAATAAAAATAATTAATGGTACTTACTTGGTGCACTGGTACTTTGTGAAAAGTCAACACGTCCTAACCTCTATCACAGCCCAGGACGCAGCAGTGTGGTG
This sequence comes from Panthera tigris, assembly GCF_018350195.1. Classification (NCBI taxonomy): domain Eukaryota; kingdom Metazoa; phylum Chordata; class Mammalia; order Carnivora; family Felidae; genus Panthera; species Panthera tigris. The sequence goes on from NC_056669.1 coordinate 5,781,060, forward strand.
CATGGATAACAAATTAGCTAACGAACCACTTGGGAGTCTGACAGAATTTGAATCATGCTCTTACCATTTTCTATCTGTGGGACTTTGAGCAAGTAACCTCATCTCTTTGAGTCTAACTCGCCCCCCTCATAAAATGGAGATCCGCTCCCCCACCACAGTTCTTGTGAGGACAGAATTACAAAATGCCTGTGTAATCAGGTGATGCCTGGAACTTCTCCAGTTGCCTCTAGATTAGAGCGAAGGCATCAGAGCTGAAGACACTAGAGGCCTGATGCTCCCACATTCTATAAAAGTAGCAATTCCCTTCAGAACTTAAGAAATGACTGGAGGCCCTGCCATCACCAGCTCACAGAAGCAAAGGAATAAAAAAAAATTGAAAGCAAATCCTCGGAAGAAAAAGTAACTGGCCTAGGAGGAGAACACTGTTTTTATTCTTCCCTTGCCCTACAAGAAAAAGAGAAAGGACAGGTTTTCTGCAGAAGCCCAGTTGGGAAGAGAAGGTCCGCCCCTGGTCAAGATGGGGCGCTGGGTACCACATTCCACTGTGAACGTCTGCTGAGGTGGTATAATTCCTGATCATCCCTTGGTGCCTGAGTGGAGGGAGAAGGTTCCAGAAAGACTTATTAACAGGGAAAAGAAAGAGAAGCAAAATAGGAGCCGCCTACCATACCTCCATTTGGCAAGGCAAAAATTAGGCATTTCCCATGGGTCGGGGAGATACTAGGAAAGAGAAGAACGCTTGGGTTGTCCCCTCTTACTGCCTTCCCCAGCCAGAGGCTCCCAGCAGGAGAGAGATCCCACCAGCAAGACCATGAAGTATACTTCTCAGGGGCAAGAGTGGGGCATCTGAAATACCTTACTGAGGGTCTCCTAGCCAAGACAGGACTGTCACAGTCATCAGTGAATTTAAAAAGGCTGCCCCTATCTTCCATTTTACTCCTGCCTGATACATAAGAGAAAGGGACGTAGAAAGGGTTGGCCTGGACCACAGGAGTGAAATGCCCCAGGATACCCCTCTACTTGCATTCTGACACAGGCAGACAGGGATGGAATGGGGAGAATGGATATGGGATTGACATGTGAACTCATCTGGAGTAGACTAGACTCCCTGGAAGTTCTTGAAAATCAGGGCAATCCACCCAATATCACAGCAGACCCATCCCTGCATGTTTGAAGTAACTGAGAGAAAAAATAAGATGGCCTCAGGATTGCACACTCCCCTGAGATCAGATCCCAACAAACCAGTTTGGCAAAATGCTCATTACAGTTTCCAGGATGCAGGAATCACTCAGTAAAAAGTAGAATGGGGAACATGGTCATCAAAAACAGACAAATACAGGATTGTTTGTAAAATCAGGCTCTCTCACTTTAATTGGACTGATCCTAGACAAAATGTTTTTTTCTCACAGCTTCAGTTTCCTTATCTACAAAATGAGCTTTATGCAATAATCTTATGAAACAGATGGTCAATATCCCATAAAATAAGAGGTGTAAAGTGTCCAGTACATTGCCTCAAAAAGAGTAATCAATTAACAGATAATAGCTTTTATTTTTTATTTTTTTAATTTTTTAAGTTTATTTATTTTGAGAGAGAGAGTGTGTGTGTGAGCAGGACAGGGGAGGAGAGGGAAGGACAGAGATATCCAAGCAGACTCCACACTGTCCGTGCAGAGCCCAACTCAGGGCTTGAACTCAGGAACTGTGAGATCATGACCTGAACTGAAATCATGGGCCACACTGGGCCACCCACCCACGAGAAAAGATAATAGCTTTTATCTAACATTGTGTTTATCCATTCACATATTCTTTGTAAATATATGAAAAGGAAGCTATATCACTTTTTAGATAAAATGACGGATAGCCACAAAATCGAATCATGACAGCCTAAGTAATAACATTAAGGTTTGTGTCCCAGAATATCCAGGGTTCACCTACTTCTAATGTTCTATGGAAATTATTCTAGTTTATTAATCCCTATTCGACTGTCAAAAGAAAAAAGAAGGTTGGCAATACAAAACAAACATGAGGCCCGCAGTGATAAAGGGAATGAGAGAATTTAATTTTAGATGACTATAGGAAAAGTTGTCCCAAATAATAAAAGAGCTTGGCAGTGGCCCCACCCGCGATATTAGCACAATGATGCTTCTTCTGGCAAAAAAGGCTCGAAATGAGTGGCAGTGTTCTGAATATACATTTCTTCAGGCTTCAGCTTTTAATATATGTAACAATTGAACATTCTGTCTCAGGAAGATGGATCATCGCGTGTTTTCCAATCATGGGTTTAAAGAACTCTCTGTCTGCACCATCGTGGTAATCCACTTTGGTGAGCTATAGACCAGGGGGAGTCATGAAGCACAAACGTGAGGACAGTCTGGGAGTGGCACTCTGGACGTCAGTATGTTGTTACCAGTTTAAAAATGAGAAAACTGAGGCTCGTTTTTGTTACCTAATGTGCCCTAAAGCATTCAAAGGCAGAATCAGACTTTAAATCTAGGAAACCTGGTATGTGGTAGGTCTCCTCCCAAAGCATTTTCTCATCCCTCTGCTCAGAGACCAGGAGGGACACAACATAAAGGCAACAATGACATCAGAGGGAGAAAGTCATCATAAAGCAGACTTTCCTCAATCCGGGGTGCCTTTCAATTCTGACGGCGATCCCGGCCTGTCCCCTACTTACCCCTTCTGGTTCTGATTGTTCCTTCCACCACACTGTCCAAGAAGTGAGTCCAGCCCCTAGAAGCTGGAGTTACAGAAAGACTAATACAAAGATGTACACTCAGTGCCCCTTTTCCTCATATTGAGGGAAGAAGACTGTGCTGTATGGACAGGTGAGTGTGCTTGTGCAGAGTTTATATAAAAAAATTTAAAAATAAACTTACCACAAACTCAGCCTGACACACAGTAGAACATTAAGCATAAAGGAGAAACTAAGCAAATAAATCAGTAAAATTTATGCTATGCAGGAAAGGCTCTTGGATACAATTGTAATGGAACCTGGAGATTATTTCTACCCCTCATTTTAAGCCCCCTTCCAAGCATAATCTACTCTTTTATCCACTAGACACATACTTCTATGTATATACCTCCAGGGAGCAACTTTCTCATTTATTCACATTTCCCCAAGCCCCCAAAAAAACATGTTAGTCCCTCCTATGTACCAAGCAATTATAAAGGCATAGAAATATAAAAGAAAGTAATTTAGATAAATAAACAAGATAACATCAGCTATGATAAATTGTATGAAAAGGAATACCAGAGAGGAATAGAATACAAAATATCTGGGTTGGAGATGTAAGGAGGGGATGGAGGGCTTCTCTAGATTGGGTGGCCATGGGATGTTTTTCTGAAGATAACGATGTTTAAAAAGAGACCTGAACATTTAAAAAAAAAAAAAAAAAAAGTAATCCATGTACCTATCTGGGGACAGGCCATTTCAGGAAAGTGGGATGGTATGTGCAAAGGTCCTGAGGCTAAGCAGGAGTTGAGAAGCCCACAGACGCCTGGCAGGGAGGGCGGGGAGTGACAAGGGGGAGTGGAAGAAGATGGAATCAGAGAGGTAAGCAGAGCCCAGATCACAGGCAAAGTTCAGATTTTACTCTATCACACGAAGCCATTAAATGGTGTAAAGCAAGGATTTCACAGTGTGATAGCTGGCCCAGCAGCGTCAGCAGAATTATCTGGAAACTCATTAGAAACTCCCCACGAGTCCATGGGAGACATGGGGTCATAGTCCTGCAGGCGAGGTCCAGCCCCCTGGGTTTTAACAAGCCCGCAGGTGATTCTGATACACCTTAACAAGTGAGAACCATTGGGCTGAAATGAGAAAGGGACATAATCTAATCTGATTAGTCACCTTTCTGTGGTGGACACAACGTTGAGGCACAAGACTAAGTGTCCAGGCCAGAAGCCGCCACAGCAACAGTGGGGATGCAGAGGCTTTTCCACACGGCATGAATCATTTTCACCCTCCTTTTTCCAGCCCGAATGGTCTCTGTGAATAACTGTGTGAACCAGAGAATGGACAAGCTGAGGACTAGAACAAATTTTTGAAGATGAAGTTCCTGGGGCACAGAGAGGCTGTCTCCCTGACAGAGGCTCGCGAGCTCCTCCCTTCCGTCCTCCATCTGTGTGAGCCTTTCAACAGCTGCTCCCTGCATTCATGTCTCCATCTCGGAGACTAAAAAAGCCTCAGAGAGTTTCTGTGAACTACTTGCAAGAATTCATCAAGGACCAGCAGGCAGTCCTGAAGTTCTGATAAATAAAGCAGGTCCAAGGTCAGTTTTAAAGGATAAGAAAGGGAGGCTGGGAGGCCTGTGGTTAGAGGGGACTTAAGAAATTCACAACAGAAGGGCTGGGACCCTTCTGGACATGGATGGAGCTAGAAAGTTATGCTAAGTGAAATCAGTCAGAGAAAGACAGATACCATATCATGCCACTCATATGTGGGATTTAAGAAACAAAACATATGAGCAAAAGGAAAAAAAAAGAGAGACAAACCAAGAAACAGACTCTTGACTACAGAGAATACACTGACACACTGGTGGTCCCCCAAGGGGAGGTGGGTGGGGGATGAATGAAACAGGTGAAGGGTGCACTTGTGATGAGCACAGGGTGATATATGTAGAATAACCATATTCTACACCTGAAGCTAACATAACACTGTATGTTAACTGCACTGCAATTACAATTTTGAAAAAAAGAAACCCCAGGAGGGCTAGCTTATACTCCTTACCATTCATCCCGATTCATCCTCCCAACTCAAGGCTCCTTAAAGCTGAATTACTTCAAGACAAACCTTGGGCAAAGCCCTATTTCAGAGATTTGGAAAACCATCGCTCTCCCAACCTCACCCTCTGCCGGAAACATGTAAACTAATACTCAGCAATTTTTACCAATTGCCTGAAATCCCTTTAACTGGAAGAAACACACTCCTTTTCAGTTAGAGATAAAAAGCCTTTAATTGTGTCTTTGAAAGAAGTACAACAGGCAGGTGTGAATACTGAATTCAAATGTTAGTCATAATAGATACTCTCCTTTTTCACTATTACAGAGAAATAGGAAGAAAGAGAGACAGATGGGTGGGGACACTGGGGCCAAGGGAAGAGGGAAGACAAAGTCAAGAAAGGCCAGTGTCACAATACTGCCACCAACATCTCCTCTCTTTTCGCGTGCCCACGAATAAAGGCAGCGGGCACTGGTACTTCCAAGTCCTCAGAAGGCAGCCCCCACTCAGGTGAAAATGTGTTAACGGGTCTCTTTGGAGACAGCTGGACATCAGGATGCCTCTTTATCGGAGTCACATGCACGGTTTTCCTTACACTGTCTCTAAGAAACAGAACTACCAAAGACTATTTGGAGGCCAAGAATCACCACAGGCTATGTCTACAAGGAAAGAGGGAGCAGGAGAGTTGAGGCAATGGCTGAGATAAAAGAGAACGCCCTCTTACTAATGGAAAAATAATTTTCTCCTGAATATGGTAACATAGTCTAGGTAACTACTCTGATCACAGTTACAAGATTCCTGCTCCAATCTGCCCTGAGGACATACGTTCAGTTCACAAATGAGCCTTTCATCAGTTACCATTTCATTTCAAAAGAGAGGGCATTTGCAATTCCAGGAAATGATTTGTTTTTTGGTTACTGGTATTGTGTTTAAAATATTAAAAATACTCATTGCCAAGTAGTATTCCATTGTGTATATAAACCACACCTTCTTTGTCCATTCATCACTTGATGGACATTTAGGCTCTTTCCATAATTTGGGCGTTGTTGAATGTGCCGCTATAAACATTGGGGTACAAGTGCCCCTATGCATCAGCACTCCTGTATCCCTGGTGTAAATTCCTAGCAGTGCTATTGCTGGGTCATAGGGTAGGTCTATTTTTAATTTTTTGAGGAACCTCCACACTGTTTTCCAGAGTGGCTGCACCAGTTTGCATTCCCACCAACAGTGCAAGGGGGTTCCCCTTTCTCCACATCCTCGCCAGCATCTATAGTCTCCTGATTTGTTCATTTTAGCCACTCTGACTGGCGTGAGGTGATATCTCAGTGTGGTTTTGAATGAAATATGGCCTTTTGTAGCAACGTGGATGGAACTGGAGTGTGATGCTAAGTGAAATAAGTCATACAGAGAAAGATACCATATGTTTTCACTCTTATGTGGATCCTGAGAAACTTAGCAGAAGACCATGGGGGAGGGGAAGGAAAAAAAAAAGGGAGAGAGGGAGCCAAACCATAAGAGACTCTTAGAAACTGAGAATAAACTGAGGGTTGATGGGGGGTGGAAGGGAGGGGAAAGTGGGTGATGGGCATTGAGCCGGGCACCTGTTGGGATGAGCACTGGGTGTTGTATGGAAACCAATTTGACAATAAATTTCATTAAATAAATAAATAAATAAATAAATAAATAAATAAATAAATAAAATAGGCGCCTGGGTGGCTCAGTCGGTTAGGTGACCAACTTTGGCTCAGGTCATGATCTCACGGTTCATGGGTTTGAGCCCTGTGTCAGAATCTGTGCTGACAACTCAGAGCCTGGAGCCTCCTTTGGATGCTCCCTCTCTCTCTGCCCCTTTCCCGCTCGCGCACACACTCTCTCTCTCCCTCTCAAAAACAAACAAACTTTAAAAAAAATTTTAATAAAATAAAATTTAAAAAATAATAATGACACTAAACACAAGAGCAAACAGGTTGTAGTGCTCACCACACACAAGAAACTGTGCCAAGTATATTGACTAATTTGATCCAAATACCACGCTTTGGAAGCAGCAAATCCAATGAGAGTGATTAAGTTTTATTTTAGAATATGTGGGGAGAGATTAATTTGACATCATTTGCCTCCATTAGGGTAAACCATTTAAAGTCACTAATGGCCTCAAACTAAAAGCCATCTCACGAGTTTAAATAATATGCTTCTCCTAGTACCACAGTTTTGAGGACTCATGTGACAAAGTTTCAAAGCAATTCCCTCTGAAATGACAATTAACATAATTATCCAGCACTTAAAGTATATGGCATTGTACTAGGTACGGAGATTATGTTTCCACTAAATCTTCTTTTCTTCTGTTTTGGTTTAAAAAAATAATCACAGTGTAGCCTACTAGCCACAAATATAGTCTCGATCCCCAGGGCAATGACTACTGGCCCCAAATGTTAAATGATGCTTGATGGCCTTTCAAAAGGTACTAGGATTTGAATCTTAGCTCCTCAAAAGTGCTCACAATCTTACACAAATAAATGATGGCAGCTCAGAGAAATTAACTATGTGAATTACAAATACGCACTGCCTCTCATGTCAATGACTTCAACTTCTTCATTATAAGGTAGTCTGCATCAGAAAGTGAATTGAGGCTTCTGTATTTCCAATTGCTTTCTGCCATGGCCAGTCGTAAGTATACCTTACACTTATCTGGAGCTTTCTATTTACAGAATACTCCCACTGAAATTATCTCATTTACCCACGGCATCTAATCTTCAATTAGCTGTTACCATCGTCATCCTCCCTTACAAAACAGATTAAAGTAACTTTAAACTTCTATGTGCTGGTGAGGGCTGGAGTTCCTGTTCCTTGATTTTGTCTTCTTACATTACACCATATCCCAACGATGTCAAGAAAAGAAAGATTAAAGACAAATATGGAACGTGGAACTAACTAAACTAACTAAAGCAATACCTCTCCTTGAACTGTATTAGGCTTGTAATGACTGAGTCGACTTTCCTAAAGGATTCTAAAATCCTATTTAAAGCCTCTCAGTTGGTACCATTAAACCTGACTGTATTATGAAGGCACAATTAGGAGATTCGGTGGAGAAGATGGAAAGAACACAAGAAGAAGAAAAGTTGAAAAGGAAAGGCAATACCAAAAGGGAATTTCATTTAAAAGGATTAAACAAAAATAAAGCAAAGGAAGTCAATCCAGGGGTCCCAAGGAATCTCTGCCCCACAGCCACTGGTAAAGACTGACTTGGGTGGCAGGAAAGTGCATGCCCAACAGCTGTGTTTGAGTAATTATCTTTAATTTTCCCCAAATAATGACCAAAATCTATTTTACTTACCCAATAACTTGGTGCTCATAATACTGCAATGTCCTCTGGAGAGTCTGCTGTATCGTCTGAGGCTGGAGAAGAAGAAGAAAAATAAAAATATATTATCAGCAAATCAGTGCCTTTCCCCTTCTGAGCATCAGAGGCAGATATGGGGCTTCTGATTTATCTTCTACGAGTTTTCACTTTGTAATATTAACCCATTATGCATTTTGCCATGTATTTTCTCCACAGGAAGTAATATGAGGTACTCAGCAATTACCCCGAATTTCCCAGCATTTCAAAGGTGATAGCATTTCCTAGCCATATTTTTTCCAATTCTTTTGCACCAGCCCTTAGGTTCATTACAATACTCAACATTTATTGTGGTTGTCTACAACAAACCGAGGCCTTGAGGGCAGTGGAGGGGAGGTGGACTCAAGAAACAAGGGCCATGCCCAGATCAAGCCTCACCTCCTCAAGGACTTGAGAGTTTTCAAGCAAGGATGCTGAGGCCTCCAAGAGGGGCCACAGGTACTCTGGGCAACAAAATGGGGTCTGCGGCAAATACATAACTAGTTCCCAGCCGAATTGTATAATCCTTGCCTCTCCGGGAGAGCTGAAGATAGTTTCTTACTCCCAGGTCAACAAATTTTTCTTAGACTTATTTAGGCAACAAAGCCTGGGCTTCAGGTTTCTGACCCAGGTAGCCACGAAGATCCCTGAACATAGACTTTATTAAGAAATTGGGGTAAGAACCAAATCAGAAATTAATTTTTGGAGGAATCAGCCTCCAAGTGTGCAAGGAAATGGGTACAGGGCAAATGCCTTCAACAGCTGTTTTTCATTTACACCGGGTGAAGAAGATGAACAGGAGGCCTCATGCTGGCATGGATGTTTCTTCTCTTCAGCACAGAATCAAAGCACAGTAGATAGAATGTGCCCAAGCAAGAAAAATCACTCCTGAATCGAGAAGCAATGGAGCTGTTGAGAAATCTAAAGAAGCAGCAGACACAAAAATCCCAGTGCACAAGAAAAGTGTGCTTTAAAAACTCAACCCACGGCCAAGCTAAACCAAGTCATTATCAGTCACTGGCTGGGTACCCCTGGGAGCTGGGCCTCTTGCACTGGCTGGGAAGCTTGTGAGCTAAGATAACTTTCTCTTTGGCAACATGCCCTAAAAGCAGTGACTATGCACACAGGGATTACCCTTCCAATAACCTCTGGTCACAAAACGTGGAACAGAACGCAGGAACTAGAGTGCATAGGGCCAGTTAAGACCAGAATGACCTCATTTGTACAAAAGGGCATTTTTTCCCTGCACCAGGAATTTCCCAGTTATTAAAAAGCACATGTTTGTGACAGGAGTTAAGCCTTTTAAAGAGCTTTTTTTCTTTTGTGAAACCATTACTTTTTTTTCCCCCAGCAGGAGTTAAATTTATAGTTTCCAAATACATTAAAAGGGAAACGTTCTCTGGGAATATCCGACAGAGCTCCAATGCCAGAAAGCATTTATATACTTCCTGTCGCTCACCAGAGCTGCTAGGCACGTTCTGATGGTCTAAACTCCAAACACAGCAGGTGACTACAGACTATCTCCTCATCATCAGCAAGCCAAAGCTGACTTCAGCACAGAACATCTCATCACCATGGATTCATAGAGTCCTCTTCAGAGTTTGCCTGATTGCTCACCCAATGGCTCTTATCGGTGAGAGATGTCTTCACGTAATCTCGGGGTCTCTCTTGACCTGAATAAAAAAGCCACGTGTGGGCCAAAGCCGTCCACGGGGGTGACTTCTGCCTTGAGAGTCATAGGGTCCATTCTTAGTCCACGTACGTCAGCAATGCCGGTCAGTATATTAATGGGAAAAACAGGGGCTTTGAAGATATGCAGACCTTCTCTCCTCCTCTAAGAATACACCTCCATACCTGACCCCGACTCAAGAGGTCATCCAACATTCTATAGGCCAAGATCCCATTCTTCTTACCTGTATCTGCTCCTTCCTTTCAGAAGGAATTTAGAAACATGATTTTAGAACACAGGGTTTAATATCAAAGTGAGTTCAAAAATCCACTCAAAAGCCACATGACCTTGGGCAGTTTACTTAAGCTCTCTAAGATTCCTCATGTGTACATTATTTTTATAGAGATTAATTGAAATAAAGCAAAGTCTCTGGTGCACAGTAGATACATAATGATAGTTATGACAATACTCAGCTATAAAACATGGCTTCTACCCTCAAGAGTCTCATAATCTAGTGGAGGAGCACAGGATTTAAGTCAGACCGCCCAGCCCACAAGTGTAATGTTTGGAGATCCTTACCACCTAAAAATTCAATACAGCTCCTACTACTGTTAATCATAAGAGGGTGCTGATTCCAGTAGACAAAGGAAACAACAGAAAAATGGCAGTTTCATTTCCAATGAAAACTTCAGATGAGTCCAGAGATGGTCATACAAGCAGAATTCTGAAAATTAAGATTGAGGATAGTCCTAGAAAGCAGGCTTACAAGTGGGAAGGACACTGAAGCCCCATAGTTGGAATCAAGACCTGAGGCCTTAAGCTTTACAAGGAATAAGAAACCACGAACCTCCTTCCTAGGACACAAAGAATGGGCAACAGGAGAACTAGGTGGCCTAATCATTTTATAGCCAAATGCTGAAGGATCTGAGAGACAAGAGTGGGGAAAAAGATGAAATCCAGTATTCCTATCATGAAAACAACAACAACAACAAAGAGGTCTATGATTCTTCTGTGCTTACCCCAAGCTAAGATAGAGATAGTGACCTCTCATTGTTCCTGTTCAACCCCAAGAAGCAATGGCTAAAAACATATAGTTGGAGACACAAGGCAGCCATCTGGGTCCTGCACACGGATCGTCTGGGGCAGACAGAAGGCACTCAAAGGCTGCCATCACATGGCCACAAGATCTCCTTCATCTCCTGTCTCATGAACAGCTTCACTCTGCTTGGCCAGCAGTACTGACCCCTGCACACTAAATGTTATGCTCACTTAAGGTCATGGGATCCAAACATCCAGCCATGAAACAGTCCCAACAGAGCCAGAGAAGTGGTCCCCGAGGAGTGGGAGGAAGCAGTTCCCAGAAGCTGGCCCTGCAGAGGCTGCAACGCAGTCCCTGCCATGGACATCTGCATCAGATGGATCTAGGGATCAGGTAGGAGGCAGGGAAGTAAGACATGAGTGTGTGTGCCCATGAAACACACTCGTCATCATATAAAGCACATGCTCACCTTGATTTTACAGATCAAGAAGTTGAGGCTCAGATTGGTTAAGTAAAGAACCCAAGATCACAAAGGTAGGAAGTGAATAAGCCACTAAAAGCCAAGACTGGCTTCAAAGTGTACCCCTCTTTCTACAAGAAACCTTGAGGGTCCCTCTCATCTTTAACATTCTGGGATTTCTATATTGTTTGCTAATATTGACAGCACTTCATCCTTCCAAAAACAAACAAAACTTCATAGCTAATTTTTGTTTTTTAATGTTTATTTATTTTTGAGAGAGAGAGAGAGACAGAGACAGAGACAGAGCATGAGTGGCGGAGGGGCAGAGAGAGGCATAGGCAGAATAGAAAGCTGGCTCTAGGCTCTGAGCTGTCAGCACAGAGTCTGACAGGGGGCTCAAACTCACAAACCGTGAGACCATGACCTGAGCCGAGGTAGGACACTTAACCACCTGAGCCGCCCAGGTGACCTTGATAATTTTAAAACAAGCTTCTCATTTCTGCTTTACAGCACACACCCATAGGCTACAGAATTAATGGAAACCCTAGGCCCTCCTTTAAAGAAATATCTGTAAATAGCCATGTCATTTTATTTACTTAAATATGAGGAAATTACATATCAATGTCAGCAATTAAATGATAGAGATATACATTTAATTACTAACTCTCTAGGCCAGTGGTTTTCTATTCTGTCTGTACATTAAAATCACCTTGTGGGGGGCGCCTGGGTGGCTCAGTCGGTTAAGCGGCCGACTTCGGCTCAGGTCATGATCTCGCGATCCGTGAGTTCGAGCCCCACGTCGGACTCTGTGCTGACAGCTCGGAGCCTGGAGCCTGTTTCAGATTCTGTGTCTCCCTCTCTCTGACCCTCCCCCGTTCATGCTCTGTCTCTCTCTGTCTCAAAAATAAATAAACGTTAAAAAAAATAAATAAATAAAATCACCTTGGGGAACTCTAAAAATACCAATGCCTGAGTTCCACCTCCAAATTTTCCAACTCAAATGGTCTGGGAGATCCAGTTGCTTCTAATGTGCAGTCATGGGTTGCATACCTGTAGTTTAAGGTATAAACATGATGATCAAGACCAATAACACTCTACAAACCTTATCTTAACTAAGTCCACATTAATGAGAACACATTCTTTATTCAAATATCAAGAGAAGTAAGCTTCTGAGAGGTGTTCATACATAACTGCCAAGTTTAACACAGTTCCATTTATTAACTATCACTAATGACTTATACTTAATGTGAATTTCTTAGATAAATAAAGAACTATATTGCTTGAGGCATAAGTAAAGGATGTTTAAAATTTCCATACAACTCAGTCCCGGGCACTTATGTCAGCAATGCTGGGACACATACATACAACATAACAGCTAGTAAGACACTCCCTCTATGAGAGGCACTGCTGTAAGCTCCCTGCACACGAACTCCCTTGTTCGTCACATCAACAGCATGACGTAGACATGGGTGTTATTATTTTACAGATAAGAGAACTGAGACACACAAAATTGAAGCTGCCTATGTCACACAGGTAAAAAGAGGCAAAACCCGTACTGAAGAGTAGGTAATCTGCTCCAGAGTCCAGGCGCAAAGCCTCCAACCTACACTGCACATTACACTTAAGACTTTGGATCTGGTTGTACACTTTACAGTTCACGTTTTGTAACGCGTGCCGTGCCAGCGGATCTTCCACCAGTCACAGGGGCCTCCAGGGAAACAGTCAGGCTGGTGTTATTGTCACCATTTGACTGAAAAAGAACCAAAGTTAGAGATGTTACAAGTCCTCTTTTGCAAACAGAGCATCTCTCCCCTTAGAAAGTGTTTCCAGTAAGAATTTTTTTTAACGTCAACACACAATTAAAGAATCACATGGATTCAAATTGTCGGCTTCTTGAGGACACATTTAAAAATCTTGACACCAAACCTGTATAGACAAAGAAAGACATAGGCGAAATCAGGAATAAAGTCTTGCCTTGGACACACGTTTCCACTCCTCCTCTCTCAACTCTTTGTCCTCCTCTGGCTCACCCCTTCCTTACACCCTGGGCATCTAATATCTTCAGCTGCATTCTGATAGGCTCAATCGCTACCAACATCATGTAAACTTCCTAAACAGGTCTCCAGTAATCATCATTGCATAATCTACTTCCTTTCCTCATCAAAATTTTCAATACCTTTAGTGCTCTTATCTCAGGTGGTGCTCAGAAGGAGTCATACCTCCATTTCCTCAAAAACTTGATCCCTGGTCCTAAGGTAGAGGAAGATAAAAAAAGGAGCTTCCCTACATTATAAAATATGGTCTGAACCACTAACAGTGGAATTGTGGTAAATAGGCTTATCAGTGAGAGATAAACTGGGGGCAGAGACCACTTCTCATCCTCTAAATCACACCACAGGGACCTCCATGTTCTCCACAAGATTATTTCATGTACTAGGACATGATATGCCAAATTCTATCATTTAACATGACCAAAATCATAATGTGAGATACCCTATCTTTACGGCTAAGCCTATAGATGCCAACGGACCAAATGATATGATTGGTATTAATAAAACTAGTCAAAACAATAAGTCAAAACAGTAAGTCACTTCCAACAACCAGCTTAACTGCTTCTGAAAGATATGTGATTGCAGTATTCATCAATCTTGCTAAATATGAAGACAAAATATTCACTTTCCCAGCCTCTGACTAAACTTACTACATATAAACCAAAAAAAAAAGAGAGAGAGAGAGAGAGAGAGAGAGAGCAAGAGAGAGAGAGAAAATAGATGGCAAATTAAATATAGAACTTTGAGTCAGGACCTCTGTATTTCAAGCCCAGCTGTGCTACTGACCTTTTTATAAAATTAGCCAACATCTCTTCACCTGGGAGTAGGAAACCTTGGGGAAAAAGATGCTTCCATTTTCCCATCTGAAAAACACTTGCAAGAAGTTCCTAGTTCTCAGGGTCATTTGAAGTAAAGCATTGCAAAGTTAAGCACTTGAAAACAGAGGGTTGGATCAGACCGGAGATTCAACCATCTCTTGGGAAGCTTGGCAGTACCATTTCAAGCGAAAGACACCAGTAATTTGCTAAACAAAATGTGGTAGTCCAGATAATTAATCACAAAAAGCAAAAGTGGTAAGTGTGCTAAAAGAAAAAAAAATAAAGCTACGAATGCATTAGAAGGTAGACTTCTTCTCCCCGTACTGGTTGAAGATCTGCATGATTTCATCCAATCTCCATTTTATTCTCCTTGTGAACACAAGTACACACCTGAATGACCCCATGAGAGCTTAGGGTGGAGGCTGACATGATGCTAATTGACCCATACAGGGATTCAAACTGATCACCTTGGCCTTATTAGAGATATGCTCTAATTAGCAAAGCACAGTGGTTACCATCATTGTAATTATTGATTGTAACTGAATATACTTACCCCCTAATCAACAGTATAATCAAGTCTTCCTATACAAAGTATGTTTCCTTTCCAAGCATTTCCCTCTGTTATTTTAATGCCCTTCCAAATATACCCATTGAGTTCCAATTTAATACAAGACCTAATATCAACAATACCAATTTAAGCTGGAAGCACTCGTTCCTTAAACTGAAAGAGATCCAAGAGGTGATTTATTTACTCCTATCCTTCCTTCCGGCAAGAATACATTTAAGTTATCCAAGAATTTTGGATGTTTTCAACAAACTCTGGAGAATAACAACACCACTTTAAGTTTGTAAAACACTTCACAGCTTACCAATCACTTTCTTTTTTCATCTCATTAGACATTCACAACAACCTTGTGAGTCTCCGATGTAATTATCCACGTTGTACAGATGCAAACACTGAGATCCAGAGAGGTCAAAGTGCTTTGCCTCAGCTACCCAGAGGGAAAGAGCCACCAATAGGACAAGGACTTGGGTCTCCTACAATTTTTCTCCCACAAGCTGCTTTCACTCTGTTGAGTATTGAAATATCCTTCCATGTATCTAACTGAAATCCCTAATTTCCTTTTATTCATTTTTAATGGCTTTGAAAACAAGGTGGTCAAATCGTTTCCCCAAATTCATAAATGTTGTTATTGTTATTTTAATAGTTCTGGTGTGGTCATTAACTTTTTAATTGGGAAGCTTTAGGAGAAACGTGCTTCACTGGGCACCATCGTGGCCAACTTGGCTGTCCGAATAAAAATGCTGTCCGAATAAAAATGTTGAGACAGGACGGTACTGGTTCTAGACACCTTCTCGGGGCAATGGATCACGCTGCACTACAAACCTTTAGAGGATATGGCTCCAGTCCTGAACCCTCCAACCAAAAAGCATCCCACAAGATGGTGCAAGGCTGACTCAGTCTACGAAGAGAAATAATGCTAAGTTTTCCTGATTAAACACCGTAGTTACGTGGAGCAACTCATTTACTCCTCACAGAAACCCTAGAAGAAGTATTATGCTACTTCATAAATGTGAAAACTAATCCCAGACAAGTTAAAAAACATGCCCAAAGTCACGTAGGTACTAAGTGTCTAAGTCTACATATGTGTCTCCTTTACATGTGACTGCCTCCAAACGGCCAAGCTTTTAATCTGTTTTTCTAAAATGAAACACATTCTTCAATCTTCAAGGCAGAAAAGGTTACAGTTGAAAGGAATTAACTCTTGAGGCACCTGGGTGGCTCAGTCGGTTAAGCATCCGTCTTTGGCTCAAGTCATGATCTCATGGCTTATGAGTTCCAGCCCCACGTTGGGCTCTGTACTGACAGCTCAGAGCCTGGAGCCTGCTTCAGATTCTGTGTCTCCCTCTCTCTGCCTTCCCTCCCTTACTCACACTCTGTCTCTCTCTTTCTCAAAAATAACCATTAAAAAAATTTAATAAATATATAAATAATAAAAAGAAAGGAATTAACTCTTGGCTAGATTGTGTGATTTTGAATGCAGCATTTTATTTTTCTGAACTTCAGCTTCCTTTTTTATAAAACAGAAATTTCTAGCATAGCTACTTCTCAGGGTTGTTACGAGGTCAAAATGAAATTAAACTACAAAATATGATACATATATGTGTTATATGATTCCATAAAAAAAAATCTCTTGATGAGGAGGTAGTCAAAAAATTGTTAAATTGAACTAAACTGACCATGTCTAACATCTAGGACTGTTGCCAGACATGCCTCACAGCCCAAAGATGCCAATTAGATGCTGCAAAGCTAATTGGTATCATTTCAACTCCTGAATATGCTACTGGAGAGCAATGGCCCTCGTGTCAGGAAATCATTTGTAGCCCCTTACTTTCCTTTGCAGCCTGCACTTGGGCATTCCCAAAGAATTCTCTATTGTTTCTAGTACTTGGGAGCCACAGCAAGGGGTTTTCCCAACAGGAGCCTGGAGATGAGGGAAGTAGGATTTCCTGACAGTTAAATTACAAAATTAACCCACAAAACGGGGAAATGTTTTGTCAACTCCAAATGTATCAGCTTCAAAGATAATTTGTAAATGGGTGAGGGAGATTTATCTCCAATCATCCAGCCCAAAGTACAGCTCCAGGCAAAATGGGCCACTGAGCAACAGATACAACAAAGGTCAAGAGGATGCAAACAGGGCATGGGGATGGAAGGTGAGGTTAACAGAGAGCAACCCACAGGGCAGAGAAGGAAGGGGAACAGTTTATGAAACATTACATCTAACACCGTTCAGGGTATACTGCCCTCCGTCACATGGAGAAAGATTATTCCTAAACAAAAAAGTGCCCAACCACCTTAACCAGAGGGATTCTTATCAACAGCCATGGAGCATCAGGTCTCATTAGCAAGATCGAACCCAATAGCTCCTTAAACCGGATTGAATCATTCGGCTTGAAATTTCATTTTGCTTTGACTCCAAGTGGATTAAAGCAAACTTTAAAAATTTTTTTTTTGTTAATGTTTATTTTTGAGAGACAGACACAGAGACAGAGCACAAGAGGGGGAGGGGCAGAGAGAGAGGGAGACACAGAATTCGAAGCGGGCTCCAGGCTCTGAGCCGTCAGCACAGAGCGCAACGTGGAGTTCGAACCCACAAACCGTGAGATCGCGGCCTGAGCCGAAGTCAGACGCTTAACCGACTGAGCCACCCAGACGCCACTAAAGCAAACTTTTAATTATGACTTGGCTCATCATGTAGCCTGAACAGGTAAGAAATGTGCTGACCACACAGACTTCAGGTAATGAGCCTCACTTCACACTTACTGCTCACTGTCAATAAGTAAATTGTCATGCAGATGCCACAACTAGAGTGACACAGGTGTTTTGTTCAGTCACTCAGAGGCTGAAGGTCTGATGGCTTCAGGATACTGACTAGAACAGGTCCCTGCAGTTTAAAAGTCTCGGTTGCTGAAACATGGACAACCGTCCAAATCCCACCCAGGGTCCTGCCCAGCTCTGCTGCTCCCACCTCTCTTGGAAGATAAAACTCAACAAGGGCCTAAATATAGTCCTGTCTAGTGTTAACTACAATCTGATGATCCAGACAGATAGAAGCGTGCTTACTAGGCAGATAATGGCGCCTACGTCATCAGTGTTTATGATGCATCACGTTCCTAGGCTGAGGCACGGAATAATCACACTTCATTCTGGAAAAAACATGCAGGCAAAGAGAACGCTAACCCTGCATGACGTGAAAAGCCTTACTTTCTTTCATTTGACTCTATGTGAGCCCATTTTTTTACTCTAGGGATCACTCCATTATTACACTGTTTCCCCACTCCTTCCCACAAAGTATTTAATTACACCAAGATCTGTGTATGTCTGGGTATGCACAATTATACGCAACCTATGAAGAGAAATATAAACCCTCACTTACATAACTATTTCTAGGATAATCATGACTTCTTTTGCATTCAGAAATCAAACCACAAGTAACATCATTGCTCTTCCCAGACTGCGGCGGAAGCTAAACTACTGGCAGTGATGATGGCTTTTGTCAGTCTGTTCAGAGCTGCCTTGCCTATGGGAGCCCAGAGCGCACAGACATGACAGTGGACAGGCAAACTAGGTCAGCCTGGAGGCAGAGCCCTGATGAAGAAAGAGTCCTTGTGGTTTCTAACACAGGTCGATTTGGGACTCCAAGCACAGTCAGGAACTGCGCAACTGGCAAGGAATGGTCAGGTTCAGGAAAACCAACAGGAAATTGCGACCAGCCATCCCTCAGCGAGTCACACTTAGGAAACATGTGAGAGACGAAACAGGGAGTCTACACGGTATGTGGAGGATGAAACAATTCATGGCCGGGTAGACAGATGTCCACACCATGATGGCAAGAGCTAGGGCTACAAACAGGAGGCTGGACACTAAAATGCAGGTGGTTGCTGGCATCTTCACTTTGGGCAAGTTATTGCTCTTCTCTGAGCTTTGGTTTCCTCTTCCTTAAACTGGAGTTAATACTAATCGTGGTCCTGCCTACGTCATACATGTCCTGCACGAAACATGCCTTGTAAACTCCAATGATGGCACTCACTGCTAGTGGCTTTTCTGGATGGAAAGTGTGGGTCAGCACATCATTCCCTCACAGTCCTGAAGGGGGTTAAATTAAGAAGGGGAAAAAAAAATGTCACTAAGGCTTTGTGTTCTTGAGTGCTAAAAAAAAAAAAAAAAAAAATACAGTCAGCAAAAGCCCTTGATTTTTCAAACTCCTCTTCAAATCGGCTTACACTAAAAACTAATCAAAATAAGCCATTTATCACCTAAAATGGCCATGATAATAAGAATTGTTGTGGTCATTTTAGATGAATTCCAACAAAAGCCATTGAAGCTTGCTCACATTAGAACCAAACTTTTAACTATGTGGTAATTCTTAGCCATTTGCTTGCCTCATTACCTAATGGAAAATTAGTAACTGGGAAAAGGGGCGGGGTAAAAGGATGTGAGTAAGAAAGGGATACTGGGAAAAGCTGCCTACAGAAGAGGAGAAATGTTTCTGGTGCAGTATTATTTTTTCACATCCTTCCTAGAATACTACATGAGTTTTAAATACCTTACTCTGCCATCCAGCTTTACAAATGTCATTCAAATGTGGATCCACACAAGTCACATGTACACATTTACACCAAACAACAGAGAATTATAATGAAATGATGCTTGGGAACAAGATCTTGATGGGATATCATCCAGTGCTTTCCAGCTTTAAAAACAATTTAATTTCCTTGCACGTACAAGGGCTCTTAACTGGAGTTTCCAAGGCAAACCCAGTGCAAGGGCATCCATAATTGGCACAATACATATTAACCCATAATTTATTCATTTCAGTAGCCAAATCTCCAGAATCTCTGAGCATTATAAAACATAAGGACAACATCAGTCCTGCGAGCTTTATTTCAAATGAACCCTGAAGTAGCAGTAACAGCTCTTTAAAAAACACATAATAGTTTATGATACAAAATTAATAAGTATAACAGCATATAATCAAAGTTTTATATAGATGTATATATATATTATATATAATCTCCTGTATATTACATATTATCCCATATTATACTTCCTATGTTATATATATCCCATCATATACGTGTGTGTGTATATATATATATATATATACACATATATATATACATATTTATATATATACTTGATACCTACAGACCAAGGAATATATATTATCCCATATTATATCTCCCATATATTATATATACACACATAGTTGATTCCTACAGACCAAGAACATTAGATAGTTTACTGCAGTTCCAGAGGGCTCTAGAAGGCGGCCTGAGAAGCAGCGAGATATACCCACTTCTATAGCCATCAATGTATGTCGGAGCTTTGTGGGAACCGACACCAAGTTTGATTTCAGGATTTTAGGAGCACCAAGAGAACTATCTTCATGCCATCCATTCCCAGTCCTCCCCGGCCAAAACTTACTTTCCACTCCTTTAAGGTTCTTAAAATCAAGAGAGGTACTTTTCAACCAAGAATTTAACGTAAGTCCAATTTGTCTGATGGGAGAGACTCATGGCAGATTTTTGCGGCATGAGGTTTTGATAATAGAGAAAGAGTGACAGCAGTGAGAAAGAGAGTGAGAGAGAGAAAAGAGAGAGAGAGAGAGAACAGGGACAACCAGAAGTAACTGTCCCCTGCTTCACAATTTTTTTTCAACCTTAAGTCATAGCATATGAGAGTTTAACATCAAGGCAGAAACTTTGATACTCTTAACGTAAAGCATACATGATATACCCTTGCTTTCATTCCTGTTAGTGACTCTGGAAGAACAAAATAATAAACTTTGTTATTTTAGGTTTTTAAGATGTTTCCAGGCAGGCGTATCTTGATTTGATTTATAAATCACAGAAAGTAGCTGAATACCTTATTTAATGGCCAAGAACCATTGGTCAGATCTTATTTTCAGATTCACATTTTTAGCCTCGTATGTTATAGTTCTACAATGGTAACATTTTTATTGACCCGTACTTGAAAGTGTCTTACTCAATTTTTCTTTGAAAAATCATTATGTGTCTTGGAGTGACTTGTAGTAAAATGCTTTTTCCAATTATATACCCGATGGAATTGGTAATTTCTGTCATTACTGTCATCATGAATGCTATTGATTAAGACAATTTATCCCACTGCTATAATCAAAATAATTGGATATCTGTGTTAACTAGATATCTGAGACCTAGATTTTTCTCAATAGTCAAGAATGCAAGGCTAATGGTGGAAACTTACACTTACAATTTAACTTAGTATTTGATTTCCTCCAACTTCCCCCTACCCCCATCCCTAGAATGTAGTTGAATAAGGAATGAACTGACCAAGTGCTTCAAATACCAGCAGGCAGCAGCCTCATATACCAGACTTACACAGTTAGGTCCTTGAGAGCTGAGGGTGCCAACCATTCTCCTTCAGCACAAAGGCTGGGTTCATACTTTGCAAGCAAACTCTTAGAGAAAGAATTTCATTCAGAACAAAAGGAAAGACTGGTTTTCTTTGAAATGTGTTTATAATGGCAGTAAGTTTACACAAGAGGGAGAGAGGGGGAAAAAAGGAGACTTTCTAGCTTGCAAACACTGTCAGGTCCACAAAGTGCTTATTGATCGCTATTATCAGGAGGAAACAATAAACCTCTCTTCTCCAGCATCCACACCAGAAACTCCCTCCTATGTGTCTGAAGCTTCAGATGGAATCACAATAGGCAGGAGCTACAATTTACTCTTTCCCCCAATCTTTGTTCCATTTCCATTACAACACAGTTACTTCATCATTATCACTCCTTGTAATAAACGCCTTTAGAGGCAGATTCTTTTGTTAAGGAGATAAAAGACATTTTCACTACTCGTGGCAAATTATTAAAGAAACACAATGATAGTAATTATACCTACTCCAGATTCCTACTGAGTGGCATTTTTTAATTCAGAATCCAAAGACAGAGTCCTTTTCTTTCTGCCCTGCATGATCAACAGTAGATAGAAAGACAGATACATGCATACATACACACATGAATGACATATACGTCGATAAATAGGTAAATATCAAAAATGCTATTAAAATAAACTCATGTTTATATATGTACATACCATGATGAAAACACAGTTTGTAATAATCTCTGAACCCTTTCCTCAGTGAAAAACAAATAAAGAAATAAATTCCTTAAGTTAAAAATCAAAAATTTCCTGACACAACTTTTGAAAATGAAGACATCTCCAGGCACCTGGGTTGTTCAGTCAGTTAAGCGTCTGACTCTTGATTTCAGCTCAGGTCATGATCTCACAGTTCGGGTGATGGAGCCCCACATCAGGCTCTGCACTGACAGCACAGAGCCTGCTTGGGATTCTCTCTCTCCCCCCTCTCTGTCCCTTCCCTGCTTGCTCTCTCTCTCTCTCTCAAAATAAGTAAATAAAAACTTTTATAAAAAAGAAAATCAAGACACCTCTTATACACAAATTAAACCAATCACACATGAATATGTGAAATAAGAAGACAGAGTGACCCTGCACTGGGAGAATCTGGTCAACAGGCATTTTTAAACAAGACACTTTTTCTTTCGTTGAGATCTCCATAAGGTTACGAATTAGGATGACAGGCTTCTCACCAGGGCAGCAGCAGATTCTCCTTAAATGTGCTGTTGGGGTGATGTGAGTTTTTCTTCCAAGAGTTTTTGCTTTCCCTCGGGAAGACTTTACACAAGAAATAGGTTAGAAGAAAGATAAAATCTTTTTCATGCTTTAATCCTGAAATGTTTGCAACAGAATCATAAGAAAAAATGGGGTCGGAAAGGGGGGATTGTAATTTTTCCCATGTAAATATGACATAGCCAATTTTTGGCACAGAAAAAGCCAACAACAAGTATCTGTTTAATGAACTGGAGTTGAATTTTTTTTTTAAATATGGTTTGATCACATAGCAAAAACTTATTTCTTCCTCCTTGTACATGATGTAAATTGAGTGGTATAGTAGATTACAAGAGTATTTAAGGAAAACCCAACACTTTGGTTTTCAACTCTGCATATTTACTAGCACCATTTTCTTCTCCATAGATCTTGTGTTTTGGCTCATGACACAATAAAGTCAAGCATGCACAGTGGGCATATAGTAAACATATTATGAAAGAATAAAAATAGTAGGACAAAATAATTTCTTAAATCTATATATTATGTTTTATTTTGTTTTGTTTATTGTTACCAATTTTAACCCTAAAGTACATTAGTATTTATCAATTCATTTTTTTCTCACAACATTTGTATGGTATAGTGAAAATAAATATTCTTATATTTACTCTAAATTTATTCATTTGACAAATATTTGTTGACCAGCTACTTTGTGCCAGACCCTGGAAAACCTGGGATTTGGCAGTATATAAAAGAGACAAAAATCCTTGCTTGTTGAAATTGAGCAAAATTTATCTAGAAAAGGAAAAGGAGAGGGCCAATGAGCTATATTTGATTTTGTATGCCCTGACTGGCCTTATCTGACCTTACACACCTCCTTTCAACTGTGTGAAACGCATTCAATATAACAACAAAGTACAGTCCCATGCACTTGGCCCCTAATCCCTGGAGAGTTCCTTCCATTAGGGACCTTTCCATCAGGGTCAAAAAGAGCTCTAACTCTAAACAAAGTCATATCAGACATGGCAAGGGTAAGAACAGGGGTTATATATATAAAATATATATCTCAAATTACCTTTAAAACTGAAAGAGAGCACACTCATACAAGCACAAATCAAAAAAATAGTTCCCGCCACATGTTATTAGGCTTACCAAATTCTATCTTTAGAAGGATAAAAAAAAAAAAATCTGAAGTGTTCACACTGATAAAAACAATCCAAAAGTTATATGCAGTATAATATACAAATGAAAACATGTACTTCCTGGGGCACCTTGGTGGCTCATTCCATTAAGCATCCAACTTTGGCTCAAATCATGATCTCGCAGTTTGTGAGTTCGAGGCCCACATCAAGCTCTGTGCTGACGGCTCAGAGCCTGGAGCCTGCTTCAGATTCTGTCTCTCCCTCTCTCTCTGCCTTTCCCCTGCTCATGTGCACACACTCTCTCTCTCTCTCTTAAAAATAAACATTAAAAAAATTTTTTAAATGTACTTCCTGATTTGAGTATAAAATTTCTGAAGGATGCATTAGTGACATTTCTGACCTCAACTGACATCCCATGGTCAGTGCAGCTACCACAGTTGAACCAGATCTTGGGAACCGCAAATAGCACAAGTTAAACGTAACACTCATTAGGAATACAAAATTATTGGCCGATCACAGTTATAAAATCAGGATGAGATCATAATAAAACAGGTGTAAATAAAACCAAACTTTGCCAGCTGCCTTTGCATCACACCCCTAGTGCACCATATTACTTTCCCCTTGGGCAAAGAGAAAATATCCTCATGCTTGGCCAAGGGACTCAAGACTCTCTAGATCAATCCGATTTTTTCTGAAGCCTATTTATCTCATCCATCTCCAACTTTTTTTGACTGTTACCTTCAAACACTAGTCTCCACTTCTTTAATAAACTTTTATTTGGCCTCACAGGCCCTGTCAGCTCTTTCTCGCTTTTTACTTTTATTGCCAAATGTCTCGGGTGATAAATTGATGCGTATGATATCCTTTGTTTACTCACCACACATTCCCTCTGTAAATAGGTTTCTATCTCCGAAGCAGGTTTGACATCACTTTTCTAAGGCCCCCAGCCGCTTCATTCACACTGAGCACCACCCTTAAATTCCTGTCATTTCACAAATGTCAACCACCGCAGCCCTTGCTCTCAGATGCTCCCAGCCACCTCCCACCCCCACAGGCAGACAAACAAAACAGCACCCCGGCACCTACATTCTTCAGCTTCTCTTTGTATGCTAGTCTCAATGCTCTCTTAGGATTTTTGTCTCTCTCTCTTTCACTCAGAGAGCTCATCAGTTTTCAAGATATTAGCTACTACGTCCACAAGCTCTTGTCAAAACCCAATCCCAAATCTCTATTTATTGGGTACATTGCCTGCAACGTGACAGGCACTGACTGTGCTGAGGCTGGTGATCCAGCAATACCAAGCCCTGAAAGAATGCACATGGCTCAGCCAACCATTTGCACCTAAATTCAAAACATCCACTGCTTTGGATTTTCTCCTTCTCTCTGCCCTTCCCCTGCTCGTTCTTTCTCTCTCTCTCTCTCTCTCTCTCTCTCTCTGAAAAATAAACATTAAAAATTTTCTTAAAAAAGGGGGCACCTGGGTGGCTCAGTTGGTTGAGCGTCTAACTTCAGCTCAGGTCATGATCTCATGGTCCGTGAATTCGAGGCCCACATGCAGCTCTGGCTGACAGCTCAGAACCTGGAGCCTGCTTCACATTCTGTGTCTCTTTATCTCTGCCCTTCGCCTGCTCTCTCTCTCTCTCTCTCTCTTTCCCTCAAAAATAAATAAGCATTAAAAAAATTTTTTTAATCCAAGTGCAAACAAGGTTATCATTATATTTCTCCCACATGCCATCTCCCCATTACTACCTGTGTCTATCACTGTTTTCAAACGCAGGCACAGGCTGGGCTCCCTGGGAAGCACACTCTGAGAAGATCAGCATGTAGAAAGCTTATTAGGGGGTATTCTTGGGATCAATACCCATGGAACAGCACAGAAGGAGGCAGAACAAGAGGAAAGGAGGAGATGGAGGGTGATGCAGTCTCAGGGGAGGCCTCAGTTTACCCTACATGAAGATGTCCCTTCAGAGTTGGCTAAATGAGGGCAAGAAGATCAAGCCTTCATAGCTTCATGCTCACTAGTTACTGGAAGGGGGCAAGACCTTGGACAAGGCGACTCTTTTCAGTCT
Organism: Panthera tigris; assembly: GCF_018350195.1. Lineage (NCBI taxonomy): Eukaryota > Metazoa > Chordata > Mammalia > Carnivora > Felidae > Panthera > Panthera tigris. The sequence continues at coordinate 5,806,576 of NC_056669.1, forward strand.
GGGCAATGCATGCAAGGTACTGACAATGGAGGGTGAGCATTCGCATCATGGCTAGCATCCAGGGGAACAAGTCCTTCATTTCTAAAGGGGCATCTAGACACTCCATCACAATGCCCACCATGCGCACTGAGGCTCAAAATATACCACAGGGTGGAAGGAATACAGCGCTTGGAGCTAAACATACCAAAATTCTAATCTCTTCTCTATCAGTAAGGAATTGTGATCCTAGGCAAGTTGCTCAACTTCTCTGAATCTCTGATAAGATTATTTTTAAAAGTCACAGACACAAATGGGGAAACATTTAAATGCCTTATACAGGTTAATTGCCTTCTTCCACCCTCTAAGTTGGTGGTGTTGTTGTTTAGAACTCTGCTCTTTCTTTCCCAAGTGCTGTGACTTCTTCCAAAATGACACTTGCTCATCGAGTCAGTGAGGATGCACCGAGCACCACGTGCCAGCCAGGCCTGCTCTGGGCACAGCGAACACCATCGTGTGCACCCAGACAACGCCTCTGCCCTGGAGGAGCCGGAAGTACAGCAGGGAAGACAGAGAACACACAGGAAGACCAGTAGATAAAGAGTAACTTGTGATGGTGAGGGCTGTGATGGCAGTAAACAGCCAGGTGACAGGGGCTGGGTGACAAAGGGCTGCCTGCTGCTGAGGCTGAAACCTCCTGAGAGCAGAAGGCTGAGCGAAAACAAAATGCCTGCCCGATGCTTCAGCGAGGCTCGATGTTACACTAAGTAGCCCCTTTCCTGTCTCTTCTGCAAACCTTCCCTCCTCCTTCCTTAGCCCTTTCTTTCAGGAACCAGCGCCACCCTAAAAACACGACAAAGGCAGCACATACACACTCCCTGTCCCGAAACCCATGAGGTCCTGTATCTCCCGCTAAAACCCCCAGCTCCTTCCTCTCGGTGGGCTTGCAGTTTGAAGACCTAGGCCTCCTGCAGCCTCTTTTGTCCCCCAAAGCAAAAAAGCTATTGATCCTGTTTATCCCCAGACTCTGTCTTCACATAGAGGTGGGTTTTCCACAACAAGGTGTCATTGAGCTGGAACGTGAAAACCAAGAAAGGGTCAGTCACGTGGACAACTGGAGCCAGGGGGCATTTCTGACCTGGGGATTAGGACCAAAGTCCAGAGGCAAGATGGTCCTTGCCTGGAATGTTCAGGGAGCTACTGTAGAACCGTGAGTGTAGGTTAGACCTCACGAGGTGAGGTCAGAAAGGTAGGCTTTCCCTGTCATGTAGACCATGGTAAGGTAGCACTCCCTATTACTGTTAGGAGTAGCTCATTAAGCACTGGGTGTTGTATGGAAACCAATTTGACAGTAAATTTCATATATTAAAAAATAAAAAAAAATAAAAAATTAAAAAAAAAAAAAAAAAAAAAAAAAAAGGAGTAGCTCATTAAATACAATGCGCACAGCACTTAGCACGACGCCTGAGGCATGATGAGGGCTTGATAAATCAACACCATTGTTATTACTATCACGTCATTATTGTTGCAGTTTCAAATGGTCTTTTGCATACAAACCCTTTTTTTGTCCCTATATCACCAGTATCATGCCAAATAAAGAAAAGTTGGGGTAAGACGAAGGGGAAAGACAGAAGGAGGGGTAGAAGCAGCTGTCATGTACATTACTCAGTAATTTTTTTTAAGGTGGTTTTATGGTTTTTAAATCCAAAAGGACCACATCCCATTTCTGTCTGAATGTCCTACTTCAGTCACGTTGCTTCAGGCACATGGTGCGCGTGCTGAATGAATCACTGAATGCTCATTTGCTAAATAAATGCTCTATGAATGAATGAAAATGAGAGGTAGGGGAATGCACAAATGAACAAGAGACCAGAATCATATGTGGTTTTTAGATTTCTAGGACAGAACTTCTGGAAGTGTTCATAACCCTGAAAGGTTGCATGCCCAGAAAATGGTGGAAATGTTTCCCATAAAAAGCACAAGAAGGCTGAACAAGATACCCCTCTAACAAAGGGGAGCACCTACAGGTTTTGCCAAAACTTGTGGCTGGAGGGAAAGGAAGGTTATCAGGAGATGTGATTAACAATATGCCGATTGGTAAAATGGCCGTCAGGAAGGGGTTGGATAGAGGCAGCAACACGGATTATTTACCGGATTCAAAATACTATGCTGTCATTACACTTCTGATTTTCATAATCCTATAAATTATTACCTTCATCTTATCAGCACCAGGCTCGAACCCACGGAGCTAACCATCCACTCATCACCTTCATTTTATAGACAAGAAACTGAGCCTCAAAGAGGCTTAGCCAAGAACACACAAAATAATGGCCAGAGTCAGTGATTGACCCCACAGCCTGGTCTCTTCCCAGAGTGCAGGGAGCAAAAGAATCTGAACCAATGCCGTGGTCCCCAAAAAATCAGCATAGCAGCACAATGAAGTAATCCATAATAGTTAAACACAACGTCTTCAATTCACCATCCACATTTCATTACATATTTACACTTAAGTAAGAGATTCGTATTATCATATATGATTTCAGAGATGGGGAAAGAGAGACAGGAGTTATTTCCCCAAAGTCAAATTAAAACAACAAAAATCAGAATGCAGCATGTATTGAATTGTAGCTTCTGCACAAACACACAAACATACACACATACACACACAGGCATTTTTCAAGAAAACAAGGCACACACATGCACATTAGCCAAATTATAAAGAGGACTGTAAAAGTTAAAACTTCTTTTAATTTTTTTAATGTTTATTTATTTTTGAGAGAGAGAGAGAGAGACAGCAAGAGAGAGAATGAATGGGGGAGGGGCAGAGAGAGAGAAAGAGAGACAGAATCCCAAGCAGGCTCCAGACTCTAAGCTGTCAACACAGAGCCTGACACATGGCTCCAACTCATGAACTGAACCATGAGATCATGACTTGAGCCAAAGTCAGATGCTTAACCAACTGAGCCACCCAGGCACCCCAAATTAAAACTTCTTTTAAAATCCACTCCTAACTTGCCTCCCCTTGCCTCCTGCTGGAGTGTGAGAAACTAAGTAAATGCATATTAACTCTCTGAGGCCACAAGAACCTTAGAGTTCTTCAGTGTTTCCATTTAGAAGAAATGTCCTGTTCATAAGCATCTGATTATCTAAGATATTCCACTTATGAGAATGTCCACACACCTATAGCACAGTGGTAATTATGACGCATAATGATGACACTGAGGTACTGAAACCCATAGCCAGTCTCTGGGATTATCAAAGACTGATTAATACAACGAAAATTGCTTAACCCTCAAGTGTGTTTTATTGAATTTCATCCACTGACAAATTGATATTGCATATGTAACAGTTTACTTAGAATGTTTGGTTCACCAAAAGTATTTTCTTAACCTTTCAGGTAAGAAAATATCTGCTGGGGAAAAAGGAAGGAAGGAAGGAAGGAAGGAAGGAAGGAAGGAAGGAAGGAAGGATGGAAAGGGAAAGAAAGAAGGAAAGAAGGAAGGGAGGAAGGGAAGACAGAGAAAGAGAGAGAGAGGAAGGAAGAAAGAAAGAAATGTGCTCTCCAATACAAGAGGAAATGTGTTGGTAGCCACCATTACTCTAAACTCCACATACTGCACATACACATTACTTCTCATACTCAAGAAGCAGTGTATCAAGTCTGAGCCAAGGAAACCTCATTGTGTGACAACTAAGGACCATAAATAGTGCATTGAATGATGTAACTGAATATTCTCATATTTTTCAAGGATTAATTCTAACTTTGAAAACATCATATAAATACTAATCAAGCAGATAGAACTGAGTTTTTCAATCACGAATTATGAGTTACCAGTTCTGGTTTGGGGATGGTGTAGTGGAGAGGGAAGGCCACCTGGGGGAATCAGCTATTCTAAGAGAATGATTTCAATAGCGAAAACAATAAGACCGAGATATAAATTAAATAAGCTTAACATCAGATCTGCGTCCAATAGAGGATGACTAGAAATGCCTTTGAATATTACAGTCTGCCCCCTGTGACATTCATTCTCATTATTTCCCAAGGCAAAACCCTCTACTTCAATGGATTCCTCTCAAACACCTCAAACTCAACTGACATATAGACCTTTTAATATACAACGCATATACCTTCACAACTTTCTGTCTCTCCTAGTTGTAATCACCTGCTCAGTTTAGGCTACAAATTCATTACATTCAGCCTCAGCTGGGCCCTCAAAAAATACCCAATAATACATCTACCTATTCCTGATCAGTTTTCTTTTCCATTCCTTAAGTCAATAATTTCTAACTTTACCACTTTCCTGAAGACTCTATCCCTCCAGCACCATTATTATGTCTATAATGGTCACTGTGGATGTGCTAGTTTGTGAAGATTTTGTTTAGTAGAATGTTTGATAACACAGGATTTCGTATACATTGAGATAACGCTGAATAAAAGAGCAGAGCGGGATACCATCTCTATAACTTATAGAGAACCATATCCCTTTCGCAGAAAAGACACAAACACCTCTAAGTGAGAATACATATGTCCCCCCCCGCCATTACTGTGTCTCTAGGCATTTACGATAATCATACTAAGCAAAGTTAAAGATAATTGGCATAAAATCTATAGATTATTGTGAAGCTACAATAAAATACCCAATACAGAGTGTCGTGAAAATTTTAAAGCACTGTAAAACATGTTATAACTATATTTACTCCTATTTGTGATTGAGCAAAAGCTACAAACAGAACCCTTCATGAAGCAGAACTGAAATATGGCAGCATAAAATAATGGGAGCCTACAAAGCATTACCAGATACACCACAATCTACACAAGGATTTATTCAACATTTATTTGTTCTCCTAACATTTCCTGAGGGTCTTTATAAATCAGACTTTCTAGGGGCACCTGGGTGGCTCAGTCGGTTAAGCGTCTGACTCTTGGTGTTGGCTCAGGTCATGATCTCACAGTTTCCTGGGTTTGAGCCCCACGTTGGGCTCTGTCCTGGCAGTACAGAGCCTGCTTGGGATCCTCTGTCTCCCTCTCTCTCTGCCCTTCCCCCACTTTCACTGTCTGTCTCTGTCTCTCTCAAAAGAAATAAATAAACTTTAAAATAAATAAATAAGTAAATAAATAGGTAAATGACTTTCTACTAGGCATGAACATATATAGATCTCTGCCTTAAGGAGGCAGAATAAACCAAAATCACATCACAACACAGTAAGTACTATACTAGAGATGTGAAAGATAACTTAGTAGTCCATGGGGAAAATAATGCAGTGACTGGAAACAAGATGGATGGGTGTGTGTGTGTGTGTGTGTGTGTGTGTGTGTGTGTATGTTTGCCTGTCGGTCCGTCTCTAGTTGTGTGTGCACAATACTAATTAAAAAAACCATTCTCTCCCAATATTAAGTTGGAGGGTTTATGCATGAAGAAGTATAGGCATAAAGCAACAAGAAATGGAAGCATATTCTAGAACATTTTTATTTCCTCCACCAGGCACAGCAGACTCACACATAACAAACTACGGTGAAAGGAAAAGGAGGCAAAGGTGACTTCAAGGACTTACAAGTAAGATAATATCAGGATTTCCACAGGGACAGCCTCCTCTCATGACAGAATGGTTCTAGAGTTCTCTGCAAATGCAAATTTCTTTAAATGTTGGATCACCATTTATCTGGACAGTTCAACTGGACTCTTACCCAGCTCAACCACGGAATAAGAGAAAGACTAATTGGCTACAGATGGAGATATTAGCAACCAGTATTGTATTTGTCATGTTTTGGTAGGGTTTGAAGGCTGGTTCTACATGTCTGCTATCTGAATGTCCTATTGCTTCTTTTCTAGGAAGATCATTTTTTTTCTGGCATCCAGATGTTTCTTTCTCCCTTCACCTTAAAAAAAATGTATTGGCATACAAACAAGTCATTGCTCCAAAAGGAACCAGTAGAAGGAACATTTGAGAAATGCCATGTCAGTCTCACTCTGAAAACCAAACTCGGAATGCAATGTCAGGTGGACCCTCACAACAACCCTTCTCCCTTCTCCTCTACTCTCCCCAACGTTTTTTGAATAGCTGTTTCTTGAATCAGAGGAAAGAGGCCACAGAACCCTGACGGCAACGACATGTGACCTATTGAACAGAAACTTCGGGAAGCTAACAAGGCATCCTCAGCAAAAATGGGAAAAGGGTCATAAATAATTGAAACCACAAACAGTGAAATCTCAGATACCTTCTGCCATGCAACCAACCAGGTTATTTTGAACACAAAGGATACCATATGAGACATGGCTCCAAGTCACTGCCTTTATTCTGTCCCCTGTTGGTCAGTAATTGCTTGACGTGTATTCACCCCAAAGGAGTTACTTCCAGATCTATTCTGTCCAAAAAATTCAGTCTGCAGAGCTCAGTGAGCCTGGATCCACGATCCTGACAGTATGGAATTCAGTCAGTTTCGGTGTGCCTAGCAATCACCTGGAGTGTGACTTAAAAGTTAGAGCCCATGCCCCTCCCTAGGGCTACAAACTAGACTTTCTGAGGAAGGGGCCCAAGAATCTGCATTTTCACAACTTTCTTCAGGTATTTCTTACGTTCAACGAGGTCTGATAAACCACTAGCTTAAAGGAAGACCTGTTTAATAAGCCTTAGATAAAGCCTGTACTGATAGTGACTTTTCACTGTTCTATTTATAAGAATGTTCACTCTTTCTCAATTCCCCACCACAGCTCAACAGATCTCCAGGCTTCAGAGATATTTCCAGCTCCCCTACTTCCTAAATCACTCTAGTCTGGAATTGTCAATTTTATGAGATACTCTGAGTTTACAGCACATAATTCTAGGTCTTCAGATCCCGTCCTGAAGTGATATTTGAAGAGCAGAATTATGTCATTCCAGCTCTTAAGAGTGCATTTCTGGCAGCAGGATCCCACTTGCTGACAAACATATTTCTCTCATTTGGGAGGGAATTGTATAAAAAAAAAAAAACTAAGAAAATATAAGGAAACTGGAGGAGAGTCATCACATTTACCTAACTTCTTAAAATACAAATGGGCCACTCGCTAAGTTTCCAGGAGGAGGAAACTACTCCATCTGCTCTCTTTGAACATGACTGCATTCTGAAGTTTTGCTTTAAAAGGCAGGTGTAGGGGGTGCCTGGGTGGCTCAGTCAGTTAAGTGTCTGACTCTTGGTTTCAGCTCGGGTCATGATCTCACGGTTTGTGGGTTCAAGCCCCGCATTGGGCTCTGTGCTGATAATGTGGAGTCTGCTTGGGATTGTCTCTGCCCCACCCCCCCCCCAAATAAATAAACTTAAAAAATTTTTTTTAATGGCAGGTGTAAGTAAAATTCAAACAGGTTCACATACTTGAAAGTATCTCTCACAGACTGGGCACAAAATATAAATACTTTGTTTGAACCACACATAATACAAGAAACCTCAAACACAAAAGAAATAATGGAATTTGACAACTGAACAAAGAACATCCACTCATTTATTCTGAGTATTTTACTGAATCACCCATCAGGTACCAGGTACTGTGCTAAATATGAGACCAACATAAGAGTATCAAGGTAAGAGTCAGAATTTAAAAAGAGGAACTTTAAATTTTGAGCTAAATACTAGCTCATGCATCAAGGGAAACCTGGTCACCAGACAACCCTAGCAAATATTCTCCCTGCTAATATCAGCTGATCCTTTTTCCTTCCTAGATATGTGTGAAATTCCAAAAGGGATCATTCTGTCTTCTTGCTAACTCACAGTGAATGATGTATATACCTCGATACAATCAATGCATTTATTTTACTACCATATGCAATGAAATACGTGTCTTTCAATTTCTACCTTCAGCTCTACATGATGGAACAAGTCCAAAAAAAAAAAAAAGGTAAATAAAAGAGCAATGATGATATAGATGGAAAACACGTAACAGTACTCAAGTACTCTCCCCACATTTCCCAGAGTATTTCGAGGTAGATAAATCACATACTAAAATGGAATGTATAATCACTTATCACCTCGGCCTATAAACTAAGAATCACTGATGGCATTTCTCATTGTCAAAAATCAACTTCAAAATAAAGACTTAACAACTGAGCCAGTAGCCAAACAAGGATAGAGCACTGTACGTGAAACATAAATGCCACTAGCTGAGTAACTACTGGACATCACAGCCTAAGCCCTTGAACAGCCGTACAAATTCGTTTGAATGGGGAATTGGTTAGATGGGGAATGCTTGAAATTCTCAGGCAATAAAAATAAGCAATTTCTCTATCACCTCTCTAATTTTCTTTCTAATCTAAAACTGACTTATTGGAAAATACCCACATTCTACCAAATATACACACCCTTGTATTTTTAGAGAATTTACAAGACTGGTTTTCATAATGCCACATAGCATTCAGCAGTTTGCTGGAAATGTTTGAATCTGCAATGATTACACATGCTCGTGCGCACACAGCAGTCCTAGCCAGGAAGCCAAAAAGGGACTCCAGTTTTAATTTTTTTAATGGATTGGCTGGGCAAGGCCAACAAAATTAATTCCTTCTTATCACCTTTTTTTCTGAGGACATGACATCAGTTAACCCATAAACTCCTTCAGTAAGGTTACTAGCAAGTAATTATTGCAAAAAAAAAAAAAAAAGTAAAAGAAAAAGAAAATTTTTATGTAGAAAAATTTTCAATCATTTGGAGACATTCTAATTCAGCTGAAATTGATGGATCGCAGTCTGAAGCTAATGTTTTACTGTGTTGCAGGAGTGTCACAAAGAATAGTGCCCTCTTTCACAACAAATCCACAAGGTAGCTATTATTCCTATTTCACAAAATAGGAAACCAAGGCTCTGAGAAGGGAGGAGTCACCTTTCCAGGGTCCCACACATAGTAAGGGGCTCAGCAGGGAGTTACTCAAACCCACAGCTGTCAAATTCCAAATCTGCCTTCCTTCAGCTCTGCCATGATGCTTCTCAATGACTAGGGATGAGGTAAGGAAATGCGACAGATGCCCATCAAATTCTGATTTCAGATTCCAGCATCTAATTACTACAGATATAAAAACATGGATCTACTAGAATACCTTTTGTCTAACTTTTTAATTTTAATGGATGTGTTGCTCAGAACTTATTAGCCAAATTGAGCCCCAAATCTTGAAATCATCAATAAGATATATAAATTGATGAAGTATCCTCTCTCATGAATATACCATACTCATTTTTCATTATTTCCATATTAGTACCACTGTCACATTCTAAGGGGTTTTTTTTCTGTTTTTTTTTTTTTTTAAGGGTTTACACAGGGCAGAGAGCTCATTTTATTTAATATCAGGGAAGGCTAAATGTTTTTTCATGTTCTTCCACTTTTTCCTAGACATGTACCAATACAATTTCCTTTCCACTAATAATGAAGCAATTTTTGTTTGTTTTTTGTTTTTTGTTTTTTGTTTTTTTGCTGCTTGAATGTAGGCTTCCCTTCCATTTCCTTTCCTCGCTGTTCTCTCATTTTCTTGGACTACTCTCTGTCAGTAGCTTTCCTCCCCTTATTTGCCACCCTTCCAGTTACTTTTCTTCCTGCCATTCGGCTCTCCAAAGCTTCTGGGGCCTTGAGAGCCACCTGTGATGCTGTGACAGCCAACAGTTCTCCGACAAGAAAACCAGCAAAGCCATGACCTTAAACTGGTCCCTTGGAATATCTTCACTGACAGGCTGACATTAGCAATCCCAAGCCCGGTAAGTGATAGGGTTCTAAGTGATAGGGTTCTCAACAACTCTCATTTATAAGAGCAAAATAGCAATACATGAGTTACTAAATTCACCCTTGATGTAAAATCCCCAGCTGTTTCTCCATATGTGTTCCCAAGTAAATTATTTCAAAATCAATAATGTGATAAGTGATTTATGCATCTTCAGCCAGGTCTTTAGGATTATTTTTATTGCTATGGCTGTGCCCCAGAAATTCACAATGAACAAAATTATCCACAGCGAATGGTAAATCAACTTCCCGTAGACAGCTCCAAGACAATCGGAGTTCTTATGTTTTCCTTCAGCACAGCTTCCTTAAAATAAAGGCTATAATTAAAGAAGTTCCATGAGGTCAAGGACCGGGAATGTTTTGTTTGGAATATGTATTGCCAGTACTTTGCACAATACTTACCACACACTAGATCCACAAATATTTCAAATATTTTTAAATAACTGCGCAGAATAAATGTCCCTACTTCAGAAAGTAATCTACTTTCTTCAAAGTTTTAAAACTTATAGATGCCTGCTTTCCTTTGACATGCCTTTATAAGAGCTTATCAAAAGCTTGAAAATATGTCTTCATAGGTTGCAAGAACAGGGAGGGATCCTGGGAACCCTAAGTGTCACACCGTACAGACAAGGGGGCTCCTAGAGGGTTAAAGTAACATGCACAGGGATAGATAAGTAGTTAGTTGTCCAAGGTCCAGTGAATGAGAACCAGGCCTCATGAATTCTGGAATTTTTTCACTTTCACCAATTCAGTTTACTTTTATCATTAAAACTGTGTCAAGTATTACAATATTTACAGCCAACATCAATGCATCTAACAATGCCTATCAAAATGTCAAAAACCTGAGTGTGACTATTCCAATGATCCAACAGCTAGCTGAATCACTTGGCCATATCCTTGGGCTTATTAAATTCATTTCCTACTTGCAAGTTATTCTGAATAAAGAGCCAATCCGCTGTGGCTGAGACAACATTCCGTGGCGAGGCCACGAAGAAGGCAGAAACTTCCACAGCAAAGATAGCTTCTCCTAAGGTACGCTGTGACAGAATACAAAAAAGGGTTCCCAACACAAAACAGCTGGAAACTGCCCTCTAAGAATGCTTTGGTTATAACTACTCTCTATTAAATTACTTCTTTCAAAAACAGTCACTTGGTGCTAATGAAAGAGAATGCAGAAGACATAATTTGTTTCCCCAAGTGTTTTCAGAGAAACTTAGAATGCTGACAACATAAGAAAATGAATCTACAGAAACTTCTTGAAGCAGAGTTCTAGACTGCCAAACAAAAAGGGGGGGGAGGGTGGAGAACACAGAAATAAGTCACTGCTTTGAAATAAAATCTTTCTGTTGTTTTTGTGTTACCAAGTCTACATACAGGTGATATGGTTAGCCAAAGAAAATTTGCTCCTACGTGCCTTACGATGTTGCAAATATTTATACCATACTCACCTGTGTGCTGTCAGCATTGTAGCTAATAGGCTAATTTCAAAATGGAAAATAACTGTAGCATGGGAAGCAGACAGAGCTGTTACCTATATATGATCATTGCAATGATTTGCAAATTTCTTATCCTGAAAACTATTATCTGGGCACATGCTTTTTATCCATCAGAAAGCTAGTGTCATTCAAATTTGACCTATAAAGGTAAAAATCAGAAGCTATTCCTTCCTTCCCTCTCTTATTCTGGCAGTAAATACTTGAGTTCAGTTTATTTTATGCACCTCTCACCTAAGCGGTCGAGAACAGCCTTCAGTTAAATCGGCATTACCGGAGGCATTGCCATGACTTTTTAGAGATTTGTAAATTCTGATGCAAAGGCAAAAAGAAAACTCCAAAATGATAAAAAAAAAAAAAAACTCCCCAAAACTAGTCATTTCCTTCAGTAAAATCACTGTATCAGATACGAATCTGTTGTACTGACCAATTACTACATTGCACAAATGTTGCTTTAGGTACTAACACAAAACTACAGACCTGCAGGATTACCGGCCTCCTTTTATAAAGGCTTCTAAGTTCAACAATTTGCAACATCACATAGTTCCTAAGATGATGCGTCTTGGGAAGTATTTGCAGTAAAGAATAGCAAACAGTTGCCACCCCATTCTGAGATCTGTTTTGTATGTTATCAATGGAAGACGTGGAAGGAAGAAAGGGACGCTGAAGGGAAAATACGCAAGGAAAGGAAGAGGACTGAGAGTAGTTTCATTGTCAGAGACAGAAAAGGTCCTTCTTCACTAATGCCAGGGCCACAGGGATGTTTGTAGGACTGCCTGGTACTAACACCCTGTCCCTCCGGATCCCACGCTTTCACAGGTGCCTCCTATCATCATTTGCAAGAGTGCTTTCAAAAGTGAGATTCCAGAATAGTCAAATAAGATGGCTGTTCAGATTCATTTCACAAACTTTGAGAAAAGGAAGAGGAGTGCAGGGGTGCACCCAGGGGTGCAAAGGTTAAAGTTCTGTCCCGAGTGGAAGCCCCTGCACCCAAGACCAGGATGAGAATAAAAGGTTTCTCAGGAGATTTGACACAGAATCTCCTTAGGATTCCGTCTGCACTGGAGCGGATTCCTTCCAAACAGAGCTCATCTGTCACAGAAAGACTGGAACAGAGGGTCTGGCATTCCTGCGGTTGGTAAAAGTCAAGGGTAGCTGAACAGCCTGGACAGGAATGAGGCAGAAGCCACTGGAAAAATGTCTAGAACGTGGAGGAGTCTGGAGCACACCCCGAAATGCTGATGCAGACATCCCGGGTGAGCACAAGTTTAAGAGAAGGCTAGGAAGGCATTTAGTAATTCAACAGATCAGTATAAAGCGTCCAATACAAGGCAGCCAGGACAAAATGAGGGAGAAAGCACTGAAGAATCCAGGGTAAAGGGAGTGAAGGTTGAGGTAGGTGTGCAAGAAACACCAGGGAGGTTTAGAAAAGCAGACACCAGGCTCCCCCAGAGAAGAAAGTTGAGCCAGTAAATGCTCAGGGAATAAGGGGGGGGGGGGCAGCGGGTGGGGGGAAAAAACCAGAGATCATTAGAAGGCAACTCAGAAAAGTATCTAACAGCCAGTTCCTGAAATTCTTGAGAAAAGGGATGCAACACAGAAGGCAGAAAGCCTGTGGAATTCAGAGATGTCAGAAAAGGTCACGCGGAGCCCAAGAGAGTGTGGGAAAAAAGAGAGGAAGAGTTTCCTGGAAGGGGCAGGGGCTCCTTTGGGATCCTGGGGAACAGTGAGGCAAGACCGGGAAAGGGGAGCTGCACGACACTGGGCCTGGGAAAGTTTAGGGATAGCAGAACAGGTGGGTGTGAAGGGGGCGCCGGGGTGACCGAGAGCGAGCAGGAGTGCACGGCCAGGAGGGGAGCGTCCGGGCCACCACACCCCCCCCTCCCCCGCGTAGAACCCTGACACCCCATGTGTGAAGCCTCGCCCCGCCGCCGCGCGCGCTGACGCCCCCCTCCGGCCGGGCGCAGGGGTCGGGGGCGGCCCGGGGACCGCAGCCGGCTCGCCCCCCAGAGGCCGGGCTCGGCGCGCACGCCCGCGCTCTCCCGGCGCCAACTTTCCCCACCCGGGTCCTCCGCCCCCCACCCCCCGGGCTCACCGAGGGCGCCGTCAGGCGGCTGATGCTCTCGCCCAGCGAGTCCAGGTTGACCCGCCTCCGGCGCTGCGCCCTCCGGGCCCCGGCCGTGGCGGCGGCGGCGGCGGCGGCGGCTGAGGCTGAGGAGGAGGAGGAGGAGGAGGCGGCGGCAGGGGCCGGGGCGACGGCGGCGGCCGCGCGGGGCTCGGGCGGCCCGGGCGGGCTCCGGCTGCCGTTCCAGCAGAGCCGGGACAGGGGGCACTCGCCCTCGTCCTCGGGACTGGTCTCCAGGTAGTCGGAGCCCAGGGAGCTGAAGGACTCGGACGAGATCTTCCTCCGAGACATGCTGCGGGCGGCCCTGCGGCGGCCGAGGCGGCGGCGGCGGCGGGGACGCGGGCGGCGGCCGCGGTGGCGGCGGCGGCGGCGGCGGCGGGACCCGCGGGCGGCGGCGTTAGGCGCGTCGGGGTCGCGGGGCTGTACGGGCGCGCCCGGCCGGGCGGGAGTCCCCGGAGCCGCGGAGCCCGCGCGGGCGGCCGCTCATGGCGGGAACTTGGGGCCCGGGCGCGGCGGCGACGCCAGGCTGCGCTAGGGGGCCGCCGCCGCCTCCGCCGCTGCTCGCGCCGCGCCGCCTCTGCGCTCGCCCGGCCGCCTGGCGGTGCGCCGCGCTCCCGCTCCCGCTCGCGGGGAGGCTGCGAGAGTGCGGCCGCGGGCGGCGGGGCGGCGGCGCTGCGGCCCCGAGCGGTCCGGGAGGCTGAGCTTCTGCCGCCCGCGCGCCGATCGCTCCCCCCTTCCCCTCTCTCCGCCCGCCCCTCGCCGCCCGCCTCCCTCCTTCTCCCTTTATCAGCCCGCCCCCCCCGTGCGCTCCCTCCGCCGGTATCACGTGTCGCCATCATACTCGTTGCGAGTCCCAGCCTCGCCCGTCGCCACGTTTCAGGAGCAACGAGGACACTTGGTCGCCGTCCTCTGTGCGCCCTCCCCGCTCCCACCCTCCCCTCCTCCGAGGAGGAGCGCACGGCGGGCCGGATCGGACCGCAGGGCCCACACAGCCCCCGAGCGCCCCCGGCCCTCGACCGCGGGGGGGCCAGCCCGGGAGCGGACGGACAGCGCGGGGGGCCGAGCGTGGGAGACGTCCCTGTGGAGCCACCTCGGGGCAGCCTGGGGCGCCAACTGGAAGAGCGGGGGGTCCAGAGCCGTCCTTCCCCTGCCTTCCTCCGAGTTTATTTAAGTTCTGAGGCGAAGGGGAAAGGCCGGTCGGCGCAGCCCGCCGGCTCCAGAGAAGACGCTTCCAAGGGGAGGGAAGGGGCAACGTGCTGGCACCCAGCCCTCCGGAGCAGCTCGCGGGGCGGAGTGCTCGCCTCGGTCGAGGCCGCGGGGGCTCGGAGCGGGCCCAGGGCCGGGAGGCAGCTAACGAGGACAAGGTTCTGCCGGGCGAGAGCCCTGTTGCTGCGCGTCCGCGGGGCTGGGGCGCGCGGGGCTCCGGGCTCCCGCCGGCTCCGCACGAGTGCTGGACAGCTCCGCCTGCGACCTGCAGCCGCGCGCGCCGGCGTCGCGGACCGGGGGGGACAGTTTTCTGCACACTGCGCTACCTAGGACCCGGCCGGGGGACACCGGGGAGTGATTCCAGGCCCCGCAGTCTCCCTGCTCTTTGCGCTACACACGCGATCTCTGTGCACTTGGCATGCTGCTCGGAAAGCTGAGGGAGGATGGAGAGAAAGGCCTTTCAAAGCCCAGGAGCAGACCGGCCAGGGCGCGAGCACATCTCTTGCCGCGAGTTTGCGGTGGAGCTGTTTCCTTCCAAAGCTTGCCTCGTGGCAAACCAGCAGCCGCCCTCAGAGCCTGGCCCCATTGCGCCTGCTTGTTAGCTCCTGAAAAGCGTCGGACTTGTTCGGACATTAGGGAAGAGATGGGGGACAAAAAGGGCAAATAAGAGAGTCACCAAAAAGAGGGGTCCCGGGCTGTGCTTCCCCGTGCGGCAGAGCAGGTGAGCACGCTCCCCACCTCCACTCGCCTGGAAAGAAAAGTTCAGGGGCTCTAGCTTTAGCTCCTCAAGGGTGCACATGCCAAAGTGCTTTTGGTGGTGTTTTTGTTTAAAGGACTGGCCCTTCCAAGGTGAAGGCAGATGAATTTGTGGGCTGTTTGTGTATTGAAACACACACGCAGGCACACACACACACACACACACACACACACACACACACGACAAAAACTTTGCTATATGTCCAACCCCAATTTGATTTTAACTCTAAATCTTCCCAGTTGTTTATGAGGACCCAAATAAGTATAAATGCTATTCGAGGTCTCCTTTTATATTTTGGGAAAATCCACTCAATTAATTCAGGACATCCCTTCTTCTCAGATTTTAAGTAGACATTAAAGTTATAAAAAGTGTGTACTCTCACATGCTCGCCTTCAAAAATATATGTACTCTTTCTGAACCTGAATAAGTTCCTAACTGCATAGGTTATCCTAGTACAGGAAATTCAGGTCTTGCTTTTAAAATAATAATATGGGCCTGGGTGGCTCAGTTGGTTAAGCTTCTGACTCTTGATTTCTGCTCAGGTCATGATCTCAAGGTTGGTGAGATCGTGAGATAAAGCCCTGCATTGGGCTCTCCACTGACAGCTAGGAGCCTGCTTGAGATTCTTTCTCTTTCTTCCTCTCTCTCTCTCTGTCTTTCTTTCTCTGCCCCTCCGGCCCATTCATGCTCTCTCTCTCAAAATATATATAAATAAAAACTTGTAAAAAATAAATAAAACAATAATGATTATTATAATTATAGTAATTATTACATATAATTATTATTGTTGCTATTTTTCATTTGATCGTGTGGTGCATCTATTGTTGATTTTCCCATTACCTCATTTAATCTTATATGTATTTGTTTCCACTGGAAATGAGACACAAATTATACCTTCTGTCATAAAGAATAGTCATCAGTTTTGCTAAAAAGCTTCTCTAGTCCTTGTTTTTCCCATGAAATACAACGGATGGTGCCTTTGAAAAGTACATTATTCCAACTTGGGAGAAACTGTTTAATAATCTTGCTGTGCGGTATCCATCACAGCACAAGCTGTAGTTCTTAATTCTTTAGTACTAATGAAGTAATTGGCCAGTTCTTCAGAGTCACAGGATTTTATAGCTTCCATTAAGGATGCTAAATGGCATACGCCCTTCATTCTTTTAACCAAGTACTGCTTTGAGCGAGTGCACACACACACACACACACACGTATTTCTACGCTAAGGGAAATACCTGTGCACTGAACTTAAAACCAGAACTTTTACTAAACATTCCAACTCATGTTTCAAAGTAAAAATGGGTGCAAAGCAATAAGTATCTTCTGTTTCTAAAATTCACAAGAGGCCTAAGTAGTCTTCCTGTTTACACTACAAGTTTATTGCCAGAAAGAACTTTGAACCACTGGAACATTTCCGCTTTGTGTGAACCATTTGAATCAAAGACTCTTTATAGAACCTAGCCAGATGAAGGGGTCTTATGATTTTCTGTATAAATTACCCTGCCTTTCATCATGATTTTCCCACTGATCTTTAAACTATAAACAAATGGAGGCCTAAATATAGACAATAGATCATCTCCACCACTTTCAACAGTTTCCTTTGTATTTCTGTTCAGGAGTAGGATTCAGAATGCTGTGTTCTATAGTTGAATTAACATTTTTAAAGGAAACATAATCGATTCTCATAAAAAATTTTTTTAAGGCTTAGGCCTAGTGTGAGGAATCCAAACACTTTAGGAAAGAGTAGTCTACTGAAAACGAAGAGTTTGTGCTCTGATTTTTTTTCAAAGACTCATACCCACAAATCTAGCCCTGCTGGATACACCGTGCTTCAATAAACTCCTTAAAGCATCATTTCCCAATGGAAAAGGGAAATACAGGAATATACTTGGTTTGTTTATGAGGCTGGAGAGGGCACCCAAGGACTCGTTTCAGATTGATCAAGCATTGGAAAACACTCCTTAAGAAAGCAGATTCTCCTGGTCAACTAATTTACAACGGAGGAAGCAAGAATACACAATGTGGAATGGACATTTGAATGGTGTTGGGAAAACTGGACAGCCACATGCAAAAGAATGAAACTAGATTGCTATCTTACACCATACACCACAATTAACCCTAAACAGATTAGACATGAATATAAGACCTGAAACCATAAAACTTTTCAAAGCAAACATAGGCAGTGAGTTCCTTGACATGGGTCTTACCAATGAATTTTTGGATCTAACTCTATAAGCAAGGATAACAAAACCAAAAGCAAACAAGTGGGACTACATCAAACTAAAAACCTTTTTTTTTTTTTTTTTTTTTTGCGTTTATTTATTTTTGAGACAGAGAGAGGCAGAGCATGAACGGGGGAGGGGCTGAGAGAGAGGGAGACACAGAATCGGAAGCAGGTTCCAGGCTCTGAGCCGTCAGCCCAGAGCCCGACGCGGGGCTCGAACTCACGGACCGGGAGATCGTGACCTGAGTTGAAGTCGGACGCTTAACCGACTGAGCCACCCAGGCGCCCCAAACTAAAAACCTTTTTCAGAGCAAAGAAAACCATCAACAAAATGAAAAGGCAACTTACTAAATGGGAGAAAATATTTGTAAATCATATATCTACCAAGAGATTAGCATCTAATAGCCAAAACAAAACAATCCAATTAAAAATGGGCAGAGGACCTAAAGAAACATTTTCCCAAAGAAGACGTCCAGATGGCCAACACATGAAAAGATGCTCAACATCACTCATTATCATGACAATGCAAATCAAAACCACAGTGAGTTATCACCTCATACCTGTTATTAAGCATGGGTATTATCAAAGTAGACAAGAAACAACAGGTGTTGGAGAGGATTTGGAGAAAGAGACCCTTGTACACTGTTGGTGGAAATACAAAATGTTGCAGCCACTATGGAAAATAATATGGAGGTTCCTCAAAAAAACCA
The DNA here is from genome assembly GCF_018350195.1 of Panthera tigris. Taxonomy (NCBI): domain Eukaryota; kingdom Metazoa; phylum Chordata; class Mammalia; order Carnivora; family Felidae; genus Panthera; species Panthera tigris. The sequence goes on from NC_056669.1 coordinate 5,824,794, forward strand.
GAAGTAGAATTACCATATGGTCCAGCTAATCCATTTCTGGATATTTATCCAATGAAAACAAAAATACTAATATGAAAAGATACATACACCCCTATGTTCACTGCAGTGTTATTTACAATAGCCAAGATATGGGAGCTACCCAAGTGTCCACCAAAGGATGAGTGAATAAAGAATATGTGATAGAGTTATAGACAGTTATAGATATATACTTGAATACTACTCTGCCATAAAAAATAATGAAATCTTGCCATTTGCAACAACATGAATGGCCCTTGAGGATATTATGCTAAGTGAAATAAGTCCAACAAAGAAAGAGAAATACTTTATCATTTCACTTATATGTGGAATCTAAAAAACAAAACAAAGGGAAAGAACAAATCTCATAGATACAGAGGACAGATTGGAGGTTATCAGAAGGGGAGGTAGGTGGGAGTGGGTAAAATGGGTGAAGGGGGTCAAATGCGGTGATGGATGGTAACTAGAGTTACTGTGATGATCACTTTGTAATGCATACAAAACTCAAATTATTAGCTCGTACCCCTGAAACTAATATGTCATATATCAATTGTACCTCAATTTAAAAAAGGGAAGAATGCTCCAAAATATTTTTTAAAAGCAAGCAGATTCTCCACCTTAATTAAGATAGTGACTCTTCCCCCCTTTAAACATAAAACTGTTGTGTATGCCTTAGCTTCATATACAGCATCGCCATTTATAAACTCCTTTCACTTACATTTTCCATTTAATTTGATGTTCATCCTTCCTAGAGAAGTAGTTTTAAAAAGTCACATCTGGGGCACCTGGGTGGCTCAGTCGGTTAAGCACCTGACTTCAGCCAGGTCATTATCTCAGGTTCATGAGTTGAGCCCTGCATCCAGCTCTGTGCTGACGGCTTAGAGCCTGGAGCCTGCTTTGGACCTTGTGTCTCCCTCTCTCTCTGCCCCTGCCCTGTTCACACTCTGTCTCTCTCTGTCCCTCAAAAGTTAATAACATTAAAAAAAATTTTTTTTAATTTTTTAAAAACTCACGTCTGTCAAATTCAAATAAAAACTACAATCAGTCCTTGCTCCCCAAATTCTTTGCTTTTTGAACCTCAAACTCCTTCTTAATTTCTTTTCATCCATCTAAGTCTCCGGAAAGAAAACCTGTAACATCTGCATAAGTGTTCCCTGGAGCAGATCTCTTGCCTACTATCAGAAGTCTGATGAAATCTCTCCCTGGAGTCAGTCTTTACATAAATCTGGTGCCTCAGAGGAACTGTACATGTAACATTAAAGCAAGTTCTCTAATGAAATATAGTAGCTGCTGAATTCTTAACTAGGGCAAGCATTTCTGGATCCCTAACCTAGAAAATTACACACACACACACACACACACACACACACACACACACACGCTCACTCCCTGTAGTTTTAACCCTAGGTACAGATCTCCCTGAATGAGATCTGTCTATACCTCCCACTTTCTCATACTTTCCTTTTTAAAAGAGAGCAAAAATACTTTCTTGCAAGTTTGTGAACAAATAAGAGTGGAGATATTATACTTCATAGTTTTGCATAACTTTGCAAGTAAAACTAAATATTAAGGATAATATCAAATTGAGAAGAACCATCTGCTTTGTTCATATATAGACGCATGGAAGACAATGCAATCCATCATCCTATGGTTCCATTTCATTATGAAACCATCCCTAAGGGATAAAGCACTCGATACTCAAAAAAAGAAAAGGTGGGGGAGGGGGGGCGTGCAGTGGGGGGAGGTAGAAGGCAAGTAATAAAATTAATGCAATGTTTAGTAGAATTTGTTCCAGAAAGATACTCATGAGTTATGAGTGGGATGGCTACTTTTTGATGCTACCATTTCCAAGAAAGCAAGAAAAGGGAAAGAAAGCAGTGTCTTTTGGTGCCTTTGGCAGACTACGCTCTCTTTCCTATGTGGCTCTAAGTGGTTTTGCATTCTCCATCATGCATTGCAGAAACCTATCTTCTGCTAAGGAAAGACCCTATAAGTCAACGCCTCCTATAATTCACAGCCTCTGTGTCTTCAGCATCATTAGCTCTCTGCACACTTTATTTAAGTTGGGATTCTTTTTCAGATACTAAGTGAAGACTATATTTTAAGATTAGTGTGCCCTTGCCTACATGTTTTTGTAGACCACAGTATTGCCCTTATAGGTCTAATAAGAGCAATATTTTCTCACTAATGATTCTATTGTGGTCCACTGTAGCCTGTAAAAATTTTCCTAAATACCTCTTTCCACCTTGTACCCATACCTTTACCTTCCAAATTATTTCCAAACCTTTGCTTTCCAGATCTATATAAGCAAAGGTGAATTAACATTTGTTGAGAACCTGTTAAGGACCAGGATCTCTTCATTAGCTTCATGTAATTTTTTTCAGTGCCACACTAGGACGTATCATCCCACTTTCACATATATAAAAATTCTTTTTTTTTAGTTTATTTATTTTGAGAGAGAGAGAGAGAGATAACATGAGCAAGGGAGGGGGGAAGACAGACAGATCCCAAGCAGGCTGCGCACTGCCAGGGTGAAGCCCAATGCGGGGGCCAAACTCATGAACCGTGAGATCATGACCTGAGCCGAAACCAAAAACTGGACACTTCACCAACTGAGCCACCCAGGTACTCCTAGATATGAAAATTCTTGCACAGAGACTTTAAATGTCTTCCCCAGGGTCATGGAGCTGATAAATATTAGTCATAATTCCAGCCCTGACTCCTAAGCCTGTGCTTTCTCTACTGAAACACGTTTCCTGACTGCTTCTTGTAAGTGTCCTCAAATGTCCTAAAAACACAGAGAAAAACAAATCTGATGCATTAAAATCACAATGTGAGTGGTTTATTGCATTACAAATAAATACTGCATACACAATTAACATGTTGGAATTATTCCCTGGCACAAAGTGTCATGGAAAACCACTGATGGGTGCAGCATCTCCACGTTCTAGAAGCTGCTCTGCTAATAACTAGCCACAAGCAAGTTTGCTTAACCTCCCTGGGATCAGACCCCTCACCTCTCGATTAAACTCTCCAGGCTATGATCAATCCCCAGTATTTTATAATGTTTCTACTTGTGTGTAGTTACTCATTTTCACTCCAGACATACCCTGTGCCTAGAAAAATTTCTCCTTGCACATCATAAGGCCATCTTCTATTCTTCCTCCCCACTGTATCCTTTCTGAGAATGCAATTCCTCAGCAAATCCTTTCTGTAACTGCCTAAGATCTTCTCCTTATACAAAGCTGCCGTGAACATGGTCCACAGGATTAAATGGATAAAAAAAAAATTTCATCTCAATTGTATTTGGTTAGATGTTCACCGTCTCCCTGTCTTTTCATAACCTAATTCCTCTGTCTGCTTTATTATATTATAGAAAGGAATCATATCTTCCTGTCTGCAACTTATTAAGCTTGACAGCTAGCAATAATAAGTATGAATTATCAGTAAGAGTATCTTGATATAACCTTGTTAATGTTAACAGACATTTACTTAAATATGCCCAATTTGTCATGATTATGCAATCTGTTATTTAATCAGTATCTTAAAACAAAGACTCTATTCTTTTAAAATCCAATTTTTATATAAATATCAGAATTCTTAAAAGTATTAGCATTAAGAATGAAATGTTGTACCCTTGTCACAAGATATAAAGTAAATAGTTGCAAAATATCACTATCAATGGTTAAATGGCAATGTACTTAGATCCCTTAAAATAATTAATAGGAACAAACTGTTGAAGAAATTAAGAAATCACAATTTATACTCATGCTATTATCATTTCTGAAAAACATCTCAAGGTTGATTTTGCAATGAGTGACCTCAGCAATGAACAGATCACTTCAAGCATAAAAAACAGTGGTAAAATAATTCTAAAACACTTCCCCACCAAAAGATTTGAAACCTTTCAAATAAAACATATGTTTACTCATTCCCGACAGTTCGCCTTAGAGTGACTGCATTAATTCCTCTTTTTGGTGGACCAAAATCAATGGGCATCCATACCACCACCGTGAACTAGAAAACGTTCCATTTCTCTAACTCACAGTAAGTCTTATCAGGGCCAAATGCAGAGAAATCCTTGTTGCCAAACAAGAACCATGTAACTGTGTACGCACACGTCCTCTGTCCTAAGACCCCACAAGTGACTCTGTCTCCGTCCAGGTTATACACACGTAAACTGGACCTATCCTTGCTCGATCGAAAAGCCTTTGCACTTTGATCTCAAAGAACAGAAGTCCCAAATTTTCTTGGTTTTTAGCTTTACTAAGTAATTTTAATAGCACCCTAGACCAAAAGAAATATGCAACAATTCAATTTGTAAGGTAGCTGCACCCAAACAATTTAATAAGCATTCACATCTTAACAATCTGGTAGCACTTAAAAACATGTGTAACATGAACAAAAAAAGTTTCTTAAGTAATTTTAATTATTTAATTCATTTTTAAACTAACTAATAATGAGGTTGAGCACTGCACACCTTCTCAAACCCAGTGAGGAGACAATGGTGCCACCCTCATACCCTGTTCCACACTGATTTTCCTGTGCTTTTCACTTTTTTATCACAGCAACTTCCCAAAAACCCAGCCTCACAAATGTATGAAGTGATCGAAATGATGTAGCACAATCCAGTATTAAAACTGTAAACTACTTAAAGCTAACAGTCTGGTCAGTTTTTAACAGATGTTAAGTATAGGCATTTTTCCCTTGGGCTTTTAAACTCTCTCTCCGCACCCCTGTGCATTCATGACAGCATCCCAGGAATCTGTTGCTGTGCAACTTGGGAACTATGACCGTGGTTGCTCAGCCCTTCCAAAGTTCTCAAAAAAGCTTGCCCATTATCTTGATTACAGACTCTGAGTAAATAGACATTAAGAGCTTACAAGTGTAAAATGAAAATTATGAAAGACAGATACCATATGTTTTCACTCTTATGTGGATCCTGAGAAACTTAGAAGACCTTGGGGAGGGGAAGGAAAAAAAAAAAGTTGGAGAGGGAGGGAGCCAAATCATAAGAGACTCTTAAAAACTGAGAATAAACTGAGGATTGATGAGGGGAAGAGAGGGAAAAGTGGGCGATGGGCACTGAGGAGGGCACCTGTTGGAAGGAGTACTGGGTGTTGTATGGAAACCAATTTGACAATAAATTTCATATTAAAAAAAGAAAGTTATGCATTTTAATGCCATTTTCTAATGTAATAAATTTGTGTACAGAATATTACCTTAAGTATGATTAACAGTGCATTATTCTATGATTTAAAAATGTTTCATAGTTTAACTCATTAATTGTCTATCAACTAAAGCTTTGAATGCCTAGTAAGAAATTAAATAATTTGGAAAGACACATAAAATATTTGCTTTTAATATTTCTTATACATATAATCTTTTTTACCAAAGATTGTGTATGCCAATAGTGTAGCAGAACAGTATTACCTTATGAAATACTTGTTAAAGATTTTTGTATGTTTTTTCTTGTAAAAACTGACCCTGAAATCTTGGTAAGTATTCTTTGTTGATAAGGCCAGGAAAGGCAAAGGTAGGGCTCATTATTCCCTATAACATCTACTGCCACGCAGGGGAAAGAAAGAACTTTATGGCATTTGTTGATAGAGAAACAAAGGCGTTCAGAGATTGAAAGACCTGTCCATGGTTCAACGGCACATAGTTAATCACAGGTAGAGCTCTTAGCACTGCAAAATCTCATTTCATAGTTCTATAGTAGAATACTGTTTCTAAGAAAGACTCCCTTGGGAAAGGAAAAAAAGTTTAGCTCATTATTTGTAAAGGATATTATTTGGTTGTTTTCTCAGATAGTAAGAATAGACTTGCATTAATCCCCTTACACATGACCATTATGGAGAAGTTAATTCATCCATGTCCATTCATCTTAATGCATATTTTAAAAGTATATTATTAAGCCAAGAACAGTGGACATTATAAAGACAAAATATGGTCTCCACTTTTGGAGAATTTACACTCTAAAAAGCATAAGGAAAACTTAAATAATATCAATACCTAAATGGCCCTACAAAATATACCAGATTAGCTGTCCTATGGAAAATAAGTTGCAATATTTTAGAAAATAAAGAAAGATAAACTCTGTTTCCATATGAAGGGAATGAGACCCAAATGGGCCTTTGAAGAATGGGTAATATTTGAAAAGATGTAAATGAATAAATTGGACATGGAAGAGAGGGTATTTTGTGTTCAGAAATACAGTGCACGCAATCCAAACAGGGTCAAAGAATAAATACTGAGGGATTGTGGGAAGTTTAATAAGAAAACAAAGACCAGATTGGGATAGGCCTTACTATCCCAATTGTTCCGGCAAGCATTGAAAAAAAAAATTATTCTAATTGTTTTACCTGGCAGGTGACATTAAGACTGTATTAGACATGTGAAAAAAAGCTACCCGTTCATCTCTACAACCCATTATTTCCAAGAACATAAATCAGCAAAACTGCCTCACTTGTCCAAGAAATTGGCTGCATATGATTAAAACTACAGTATGCTGCCTCTTCATGATGTTCCCTCCTCCACATGCACACACACACACACACACACATACACACACACAACCACTTTCTTTAATCTCATTCAAATTTGGGGCATACTTGCTATGTATTATCTGCCTATATTATCCAAGAATATAATCCAAATCCATAAAGGACATCAACTTTCCATTTCAGCTTTCTTAGTGTCTAAAATGACCAATTTGCAAAGCACATCGGTCATAATAAAGCAGTAGGAAGAAGAGTTACCTTCTACAGAAACCACTTGTTTAAAATATGGAACCCCCCCAAAGACCCAGTAATTACCACTTGTGTGTTAGGATCAGTGGTATGTATTGTACTTAACAGACAGACACAAAAATCCTTCCTTTGGTGTCCTAAGACAGTCATGCAGTTGACTCAGTGAAAAGGATCCTAAACCACATTGGTCAAGAAAATCATCTCACCTTGACTCATACCAAATACATTGTACCCTTACATTCAATCTAATACAGCTCCCTTTCCTGTGAAAGAAAGACTGTGAGATTGCTCCCTTTGGTATCTCAGCTGAAAGTGAATGTTCATCCACACAAACTGAAAGGATTGGCTTCCAGGCATTTCTTGTCAGTTAGTGAGCCAGTGCAGATTATACTTTGGAAGCACCATCAGCCAGGACCTGGAGATTCTAGAGGCAGGGAGGAGGAGAGAGAGATAGGAAGATGGCTGTGTGAATACTGATCATTGTCATGGTGACTATAGGATAACTGGGGGAGAGGAGGAGGATATCATGGGATCAACATATACAATTCTACAACAAATACTGGCCAAACAGGAGTGAAGATGGACCAAACAGGAGCAAACAGGTATCTGAAATTACCAGACTTTTCTTTTTGAGAGAGAGAGAGAGAGAGAGGAAGAGACAGAGAGAGAAGGATAGAGAGAATCTCAAGCAGGCTCCACATTCAGCACAGAGCCTGATGTGGGGATGGATCCCATGACCATGAGATCATGACCTGAGCCGAAATCAAGATTCAGATGCTCAAGAGACTGAGCCACCCATTAATGAGCAAATGAGACCTTTACTCAGAGACAGCAAAATTGAGAGTGTTCACTACTTTGACAAGAAAACAAGAGTCATCTCCCAAATTTCCCATAAACACTGTCCATTTTATAAGGCAGTAACCACCATTTGTAACTTTGTTCAAAAGTGCCTCAAAGATTTGATTAAAGTTTAAATGCAAATGTCCCATCCAAATATCATACTTAATTGCTTCTAAAGTGTTCTTTTCACAGGATAACTAAAGTATTTGCAAAACCAAAATAGCATTAACGCTACTAAAGGAAAATGTTCAACTTGTTCTCTATCTGTAGCTCTCAACTGCTCCTTCATTTGTCTTAGTTTATATGGTGGTTGTTTCTTTAGGAGGTTATGTAATGAACCATAATAAAATTAATTGTTTCCAGACTGATGAGGTCATAGATTCTCAGTGTCCTTGATTTCCATTTATCTTAGCAGAATTTCTTCCTCAGTTGTTCCTGCTCTATTTGGTGTCCTATTTCGAAAATGAACACCTTTGCTCTTTGCTGTTTGCTTTCTGTTGGTAGTTTTCCATTAGCAAAAAAAAAAAAAAAAAAAAAAGTTTTCTTATTATACAAATGACATAATTTCTGTGCAATCTGGCCAGATTTAAAGGGAATTCAATATTAATCACTAAAAAAGTGTCAATTTATAAAATAGATCATAATAGTCTTCACACACTTGGGAATTAAGTAAACGTCAGCACTGGCAAAGTCAGACTGTCACTCAAATTCACTGGCATACAGCAATCAGTGACACGCTGGTATTCTACTGTGGTGAGTTCCAATGTTCTGAGGTAAAGCTATACATTTTTTTCACAAAGAAAAATAATCTTTTTTTCCAAGGTATTTGCTACCCAGTTTCTAAGCTACAAAAGAGACATATTCCTGTTACGTAAATTGATAACTGAGAACAAATTATAGATGCATTCATGCTTGAATTGATACCAACACAAACAGAAAAAGAATTCATTTCCACCATTAGTTAGTTCTGAGGAATTTAAATTATGTGAATAAAGATTTTTTACATTTGCTCTACATTATACTTGCAGCTTACTTAAACCAGGAAAAAAGTAGAAAATGCTTTCTGAAGGGTAATGAAAGCATTGTTCTATTTAACATTAATTTCATGATTTATTTTATTTTTATTATTTTGTATAAAGCAATTCCTTACAAAAACAGGAATCCATATCAAGGATAGAATTAAGTTGTCTTTTCTCCAGCATGGTAATTACCTCTATTATGATTATTACTTAAAGACTTAGAGATAATGGCTTCATGCAGAAAACACAAAGAATGTTTCTGGTTTTATTGAGAAAAAATAATAAAACCAACATATATTTGCTAATTCATTCCTTCATCTGCAAGCTTATTGAGTAATACTTTGTGTCATGCACTGTACTTGGTGTTGTAAACAAAAAGGAGTATAAAACAGTCTTTTTATTCAAGGACCCAGCAATACAGTTTTTTTTTTTTTTTAATCCCCTTGGAAGAAACAGACACACAAACTGATAAACATTTTTTTTAATGTGTATTTATTTTTGAGAGACAGAGAGAGACAGAGAATGAGCAGGGGAGGGGTAGAAAAAGAGAGGGAGACACAGAATCCAAAGCAGGCTCCAGGCTCTGAGCTGTCAGCACAGAGCCCGACGTGGGGCTCAAACTCACCAACTCTGAGATCATGACTTGAGCTGAAGACAGACACTTAACCGACTGAGCCACCCAGATGCCCTATGATAAACATCTTTTAATGGTAGGTTTAATAATGGAGATCACACAGGATTTACAAAGAGGTACCTAATACAACTTAGGAGAAAAAGAAGGTCTAAAGACCTTCTTGGAGATAAAGATGTCTAAACTGAGTTTCATAGTGGACATCACAGTTAAATCCCAACTCCCTCACTAGGTAACCATACACGGGCCCTCATCTCCCTATGCTTCAATTTCTTTATCTGTAAAGTTGGCATAATAGTGCTTACAAGAATTATACACTATCACACCATTTTGCAAATGAGGGAAATGATAATTGAAAATAAAGATAAAGGAGAAAGATTAGACAAGTGTAGAGAATCTAAGTTAGGAGGACACAGTGGCTGATTTAATACAGGAACTGAGAGAGAGCTGAGATTTAAGAATGACCCCATGTTTCAGTTTTGGAGACTGTCAACTGATATAAAGAACACAGGAAAAGGACACGGTCTGGTGAAGATGATAAGGTCTCTTTCTTATAATTGAATTTGAAATAGATTCAGATGAAAACGTCTAGCAAGCAGTGAGATGTATGGACCTTGAATGCAGGAAAGGGAACTGGATAGGACATGTGGATAACGGAAATTATTAGCATTTGGGTTTTAATCAAAACCATAAGAATAAAGGAGACTTAGGGTGCCTGGGTGGTTAAGCCTTGTGTCTTGATTTTGGCTCAGGCCATGATCTAACTCTTGGTGAGACTGAGCGCTGCGTCAGGCTCTGCACTGACAGCATTCAGCCTGCTTGGAATTCTCTCTTCCCCTCTCTCTCCATCTTTCTCTCTTTTTCTCTAAGAAAAGAAAAGAAAAGAAAAGAAAAGAAAAGAAAAGAAAAGAAAAGAAAAGAAACAAAAACAAAAACAAACAAATAAAACTTTAAAAAAAAAGAGTAAGAGAGACTGATAAAAGTGTGATAGGCTGAATAATGCCCTCCTCAAGGACCTCCATAGCCTAATCACTGGAATTTATGACTATGTTACTTTAAATGGCAAAAGATAACTTACCGATGTGATTAAGATAAGGAATTTGAGACAGGGGAGATTATTCTAGATTATCTGGGTAAATGCAATGTAATCACGGGGTCCTTGTAAGAATGCAGGAGGAATCGGAGCTAGGAAAGAAAGCCAAGTGATGACAGGAACACAAATTTGAGTGATATACTTTGAAAATGGACAAAGAGGCTGCAAGCTGAAGAATACAGAAGAGTACAGGTAGCGGCTGGAAGATGGAAGAGACAAGAGAATATATATTCCCCTAAAAACCCCCAGAAGGAACAAGCCTTCATGATACCTAGGCTTTAGTCCAGCGAAACTGATTTTGGACTTCTGACCTCCAGAACTTCAAGAGAATGAATTTGTGCTGTTTTAAGGCACTAAATTTGTAGTTAATTTATTACATCAGCAATAGCAAACCGACACACAGAGAGACTATCATGAAAATAGAAACAAAAATATTTGAGCAACACCAAATTCTAAGAACAACTCTCAGAGGAGAAAGAGGAAAATCGATCAGAAAAGGACCAGAAAGAATTAGGAGAATGTCAAGTCAAAGAATTTTAGGAATGGAGGGTGATGTAGTCAAACATGACAGAGGGGTCTACTAATAACTTTTTTATATGGACAAATGTATATCGCCCAACTACTCTGGCAAGTGATACTCAACAAACAAAGGTCCTGGGTATCCAGTGAGAGACCACAGGATGGCAGAGGAGACTGGACATGTGCAGGATAAGAATCTGTGAAGAAAGAGAAAAAATAAAAAACAAGAACAAAGCCCTACAGTATAGAGAAATGCATAGAAAAAAAAATTAACCAGCAACAACAACAAAAAATAACTGATAGGAAATAAGAACCAACCCTCCTCCCCCAGATACCCAAAATTAATGATGAAAGGAGAGGAAGAAATAAACGCATGTCTCAAAGACCTCAACATTAGTAAACACCACAGGAGGAAAACAGGCAATGCTAGAGGAAGATCGGGGAACTATAATCTGGTTTAACCAGCTAGATTGGCAGTTGGTGGAAACTGGAAAATAGTTTGGAGTATGTAAGTCAGACTTCCGTTATAGCTTTATTCTATGAGATTTTTTTAGTGGTGAAAATATGAGGACTTACTAGATAAAGAAAAAATAGTCCATTACGGAAGCATTAAAAAAAAAAGATAAAAGATGGCAAATAATATAGGAATAGCCTAAACATTCGTGGAAGAAGTACTTGTGGTAGGGGTAGTTTTCAGATTAAAATACTGAAGGAGAATGAGAAATTAAAAGTAATAAATTCTGGGGCACCGGGGTGGCCCAGTCAGTTGAGCGTCTGACATCAGCTCAGGTCATGATCTCACAGTTCCTGAGTTCAAGCCCCCCACATCGGATTCCGTGCTGTCAGTGCAGAGCCGGCTTCAGATCCTCTGCTCCCCTCTGTCTGTCTCCCCTGCTCACGCGCGCTCTCTCAAAATAAATAATAAAACAAAAAGTTTTAAAGTAATACATTCTATTTTGAAAAGGTAAACATCAAAATATAATTCAGTCATTTGAAAAATTAGTCCGATGCTCTGTCAATGATTTGCCAAATCCATAGAACCCATGTCCATCGAAAGAAATACTACAGGAGGATTGGACACAGCGTACATATTTCCCATCCATCTCAAGACTTTCGTAACATTGGCATTTCCCATGGTAATTCAAGCCAAGGTATTTCCCAAGCCATTGTGAAACATTCTGCTTCTGTGAAGAAAAAGTCCATATTACAACTTAAATTTCACAGAGAATTTTAAGTAGGTGAGTCAGTCCTCAAATTCATATCTAGCCATTCTACTAAAATCTCTTGAAAATATAAAGGGTACATATCTACTATATAACGCAGTACTAAACAAAAGAATAGAGACAGAGAAAATAATAAGCATTTTGATACAAATATGACTGGCATAATGAATTTATTTAAAATCAAAATGTATGAATAACCTCACTGAAGGTAGTGGGGGTAAAAGGGGTTTACCTAAGTGACAGTAAAATGGTGTTTTCACTGAAAATAAGACTAGAGACAAAAAGAACTGTGCATAAACACAGTATGCAAGTTAGTAAATTTGTTTCCCATAGGAGTATCAGTTAACATTCTGAAATTATTTTACATGTCCACTAGGATTGAAAACATTAAGTGAATAAATGATAGATAAATAGGATCGAGGTTTCTTACTATCAGAAAAAGAAATTACAACCAGCAAGGGGAAGAGTCTAAGCTAAACTCTGTGGTACTTGATTAGAGTCAGCAACGTCAAGTATGAACTCATGTTTTGGATGGTCAGATGGATGGACAGATAGATGATAGACTGATAGATCGATGGAGATAGAAAGATAGATAGATAGACAGACACACTGACTATGGATAGGTGTTTATACATATTTTAGTGTATGTACACATATTTCCTAGCTCTGTTCTCAGAGAGAGCCTGGAGGTAATGACACCCCAGTATCAATAAGCACACTCACTGCTCTGATCTTGGTGTTCTATACACAATTTTCCAATAAAGGAGCTAGGGATCCTTGGAGAAAGGGCTAATTCTAGGGCTGGCACAGGGAAAAAATGAGACAACTCTAGAGCATCTTCCAGTGCCAAAAAATAAAGAAACACTGAAAAGGAAGGAAATAAATAAATAGTGGGTATGTATGGCAAAAGAACACTGGAGCCAACCTAAAATAGCTTCTAGTGGTCAACACGAGATGAATTTGAAGAAAAATGTATTATTAGACCAGTGGTCAACACTAGATGAATTTGAAGAAAAATGTATTATTAGACTATAACCCAAAGTTTATAAAGTTATGAATATCCATTAGTCCATGGATGGATGAATGGATGGATAGATAGATAGATAGATAGATAGATAATAAATAGAAAATACATCTTCTTTACAGAAAAATTCCAAATAATATAAGTAGATATTCCCTCGCTCCAAAACATGAAACAATCTCCATCCTCCCCCAACCTCTACTATAGGTACACATATGTTAAGTGTGGACTGAGTTTAATGACCCACTTCCAAAGAACAGAGAATGAAAAGAGAGAAACAGTAACTTCATGTGGTTAAATATGACAGGTAGCATCTTGTCCGAGTGACCAAGCTCAATATCACCAGTGATAAGTTATGTTGATATCATCTATCTCTGAAAAGATATGATGAGGACCCTCCACCTCTGTGGTATTTGTAACCTAAAACCATAACTCCTGTCTAATCATGTGAAAAGCATCGGACGAGCAAATTGAAGGATGTTCTACAAAATATTTGATCAGGACTCATCAAAGTTATCAAGATCCTGAAAAACCAGAAAAGGTTAAGAAATTGTCACCGATCTAGGGTATCTAAGGATACATGACAACTAAGTACAATGTGATATTGTGGATTGGGTCCTGGAACCAAAAAAAAAAAAAAAAAAAAAAAAAAAAAGGACGTTAGTAGAAAAACTGGCAAAATCCAGGGGCGCCTGGGTGGTGCAGTCGGTTAAGCGTGCGATTTCAGCTCAGGTCACGATCTCGCAGTCCGTGAGTTCGAGCCCCGTGTCGGGCTCTGGGCTGATGGCTCAGAGCCTGCAGCCTGCTTCCGATTCTGTGTCTCCCTCTCTCTCTGCCCCTCCCCCATTCATGCTCTGTCTCTCTCTGTCTCAAAAATAAATAAACGTTAAAAAAAAAATTAGAAAAACTGGCAAAATCCAGATAAAATCTTATGTTTATTAGCAGTAATATATCAGTATTATTTCTTAGTTTTAACAAATGCACCTTGTACATTGTTAACATTAGGGAAACATGGGTGAAGGGTGTATGGGACCCTTGTGTTATCCTCATAACTTTCCTATAAATCTAAAATTATCCCAAATTAAATGTTTATTTTTTATAAAGTTGGTTGGCACATTTTAAAACTCAGAATTTAACATTTAAGATTGTGAAATATAAGTACAGTGATGAGCGATTTTTTTAATGCCAAGATCTAAATATACTAGCTCTATCATATCTATGACCAATAAAAGTCCACCGAGATGTTTTGATGATCTATGGTAGCAATAAATTCTATATTCTCCTTTAAGTATAAATTATATTCACCTTACTATGAGAAGATCTACAGAAAGCCCCCTTCCCAGCTATGATAAAAGATGATTTCAAAACAGAAGGTCCCATCCACAAGTGAGTCTCTGTAAAGGGGTGAAGTGTGAATAGTATATTTAATATTAGAAAACTCTTCAGGATGAAGTGTCTTCTACAAGCGGGTTTAATTACTCTAACAGACTATGACCAGTATGTTATGGTACCATAAGAATAAGACCAAGAATAGGTTCTGGGCTGTTCTAATTCCAACATCCCACTATCATGTAGACAGTTTGTAAAGTTTCAACTATCAGTTGGGCTGCACAGAGCTAAATGCACTGCATACCTGAGGTATGGGCTCCCACCTGCACTTTTAAATGGCTCTTACCTCTCTTACTTAGCTGGCTAAAATGAAAGCCTCTGATCACCTGTCTGCTCTTAGCACAAAATCTCTTCCCAATGTCACTTTGGTTTTTTTTTTCTCTCCAAGATTCCTCTTTTCACACCCGATCTCCCAAGTTTTCCCACCATGCCCTCCAGGGCTATGGTAGCATTGTTGACAACTGAGTCAGGTACACATCTTCACAATGAAATACGACTTTGCACCCCTAGCATGCTTCAAATTACCATTGGCTGTACTACATGTTGCTAAAGATGTAGAGCAACTTGAAACTTCTTCTATTATTGTCAGGAGTATAAAATAGTATAAACACCTTGGAAAACTATTTGGCAATTCCTTGTAGAGTTAAAAATACATCTATACTAGAACCCAGCCATTCCATTTTTAGGTATATATCCAAAAGAAATGAAACTATATGTCTGCAAAAAAATGTGCACAAGAATGGTCATAGCATCCTTATTCATGGTAGTCAAATACAAGCAACTGAAGCATCCATCAATAGTAGAATGCACAAGCAATTTGTGGTACATTTATATGATAGAATATTACTCACAATAAAAAAAAACCACATTATTGATTCACCCAACAACATGGATAAACTTCAAAAATGCTATGCTGAGTGAAACAAGTCACACATAAAAAATCGCATTCTATTTATATGAAGTTCAAGAAGAAGCCAGATTAATCTATAGGGATAGAAATCAGAATGGGTGCTGCAGGTAGGGGGTGCTCAGGGGGAACTGCCTTGAAATCAATGGAAGGGATGTGAGGGGACTTTCTAGGGTGATGAAAATGTCTTATATCTGGACTTGAAGGTTACTCCTATAGGTAAATATATTTGTCAGAAGCCATCAAACTGAAAATTTTTCTGTGCATGTACAAAAACTTGATTATAAAGAATTCATGTCTGTCTTATTAACTTAATGTATACTTAATAGCTATAATTAAGTAATACACACTTAACACTTAGTAACTAATGATATTTAATATACAGGATAATACCTAGTTCAGAGTTGGTGTTTGATGGGTGGTTGATTAATGAATGATTATTGATACAATTTGATTTCCATCGACATTTGACACATAAGAGCAGATCCCAAATCCTTCGGATACATACAACCCAGAAAATCCCTTCAGTTCTATCTAAGCATGTCTAGCTTAGCCTTCTCATTCACAGTTGTGGGAGGAGATATAGGAAATGAAAAAACATCCTTAGCATATTAGTCATCTGGTAAAAATGGGAGACAGATGGAAAAGGAGACAGAAAAAGAAGGAGGAGGAGGAGGAGGAGGGATGGGAAGGGAGAAGAAGGAAAGAGAAGGAGAAGGAATGGGGAAAAAAAGGAAGGCTAGGAAGAGTTATTGTATGTTAAGGAATGCTATAAAAATCTCTTTAGAAGTACCACTTTATGTTACACATGCAGACACATAGTCAGTACAAGAATTCAAGGCAAGAACTCAAACTCACTATTTGGCAAGAAAAAATTATACGCATCCACTAAAATTAAGATCATTTAGGAAGAAGAAATACTTCTTCCAGAATTGTTTTAAAATATTTCAAATGCCAGTTAAAATTTGTAAGCGTTATATTGCTACAAACTCATGCCCGTTCCCAACAGCAGCAACAATAGCAAAAATAAAACTAGGTAACTGCTTGCTCTCATAGATCCCAAAATTAGCTGTCTTGTTTATAATTTAGCCCCATCTTGTGGTAGTCTAGCAAACTGTGGCTAAAGGCTCTCCCTGTCCTATTGTGTTTTTGAAACCGTAGGCATAAATGATACTATTCCTAGCACTGCTAATACCTTTCTTGGCCAAAAGAAACTGGGCTGAAAGACAGACATGGCCAGTGACTGAAGCTACGTACCTTCTCCTTAGCTACTTAATACAGACATTCACAGGTGTCTATGAACTACTGCGGGTTCCTTAAACAAACCACTTCTCACAGTGTAACTGTTTTCACAGAAGGGCATTCTCAAAACAAGTCTTCACGTAACTTTTTGTTTTCTACCTCAGCCAAATAAAAGTCAGAAATCTGAAAAGGCATCTCTGGGAACCCACAGGGGAAGTGAAACCATTCAAAAAGAACGCAAACACCTTGTCCTGCCATCTCCACAACCATGATAACTTTGGAGTAAATGACAGTTTCCAAAGCTATTAATGAAGACACTTTGGCAAAGAGTCATGCTGATCAGTGACATTCGGCTAAAAGATAAAAGATGACACTGACATTTATTTCTTTGATTTCCCTTTTACATTCGAAATTACGTGGAGAAATGCATTTCTTGCTGTCTTTTGGCAATAAAAGCAGTTTTTGGAAGTGCCATTTAAAAATGTCTTCAGCCTGACCTTTCAGTGCTAAATGAAACTTGTTCTACACAGTCCAAAATAGATACTTCTTTCTATCTAATTTAGATAGTTAACCACACTATGATTCTGAATATCATGATTACTCATATATAATTATCAGAATGAGAATTACTCATACATGACCATCTAAGTGAATGTGATTGAATTAGGTACTTCAGTTATTTACAAAAATATTTATATTTGGATCTGTGTCAAGGTGGCCTGCAAATTCAAGCATGAATATAATGTGAATTATGAACATACTTCAAGTAATATTGCCCAGACTTGATTTACTGCACCACTGATAGGATATAATACCACACAGTCCAAGAACCCATCTCATATATTACCATTTCACTTAACTTTAAAAGGAAACATATGTAGCTAACTGTAAATGACATAACTTGGGAGAAGCAGAGATACTTTCATTTAACCCTGGTAAAATAGGTTCTGAAAATACACCCAATTACTTTGTAGTTTGGGTAATAACTTCATATTGAACGAAATGACATATGTAATCACACATCTTCCCAGATGTCTTATTTCTGACTGATCACAGTTCACATGTAAATGTACCAAGCATCTATACTTCAGAAGATACCCACCAAACATACTTTGATGAAAAAAGAATAGTTTTGGAATATAAAGATTCTTCTTACTCTACCAGCTTGATGCATTTCATTTTCCTTTGTAGGATTTCTTAAAACAAGACAAATCATAAACACAAAGTTGTACAGCTCCTAACACTTCTTTTCCACTAGATGATATAATTCCCATAAACTTCTCATCACTAAATTTTATCCCTCATAATACTAGTGGACGGTCACTTCCATAGATTAATCGATCGACTAAGGGTTGTTCTGGAGATCTGATGAACAGTGTGGTAACTATAGTTAATAATACTGTATCATATATTTGCAATGTTCTACAAGAGTTGATCTTAAGTTTTCCTGCCATACATGCCAAAACAAACAAACAAAAAACCTTAACTCTGTGAGGTGATGGATATGTTTATCAACTTGATTGTGGTAATCATTTTACAATGCATATGTATGTCAGAACATTACCTTAAATATACAAAGTTTCTCTTGTCGATTATAACCTCAGTAAAGTGGGAAGGAAAAAAAGAAGTGCATCACAGAAGACCAGGTATTGTATGAATGCATTTAGAGAAAGTGTCCAAAACAGGCAAATTTAGACAGAGAGAAAGTAGATTAGTATTGCTTAAGACTGGGGTTGGGAGGGCAATGGGACGGACTGCTTATGGGTACAAGGTCTTTTGGGGCTGAACAGTATTAAGTGAATCGTAAGGTACATGACATATTTCAATAAAGCAATAAAAAGTAAAGCTTTCCATGTTTTAATAAATGAATGAGAATTTTTATTTATACATTTTAGGCATTTTTGAAATTGTGTGTGTGTGTGTGTGTGTGTGTGCCCACTGACTTCCATTTTGCTGGTAGGTGTGATTCTTCTTGTTAGGGAAACTGGTATGGATCACCCAGCAGAAGAACCAAGCAGCACTCAGAGATCTTGGAAGGCAGGAGGTTTATTTTACACCGATGGGATCAGAGGAGATCATTCTCCACCGGTCTGCACCCCAAACATAAGCAGAAGGGACAGTGTATAGTCTGTTACTTCAGCATTCCTGATTAGTGGTAATTTGGTGCGTGTGGCAAGCAAGGTGGGAAGGAGAACCCGCAAGGGTGTCTTCAGACAGGGACTGGAGTTGCCCTATCAGTCCTGTGGGCCATCCTATAACAGATATTTCCCTATCACTGCCACAGTTCCCTCCTCCCTAAATATATAGTAACATCCCTCTTCCTTTCCCCTGGCCCCTTGTGTCCACTCTCTTGTCTCTTTATCCATCTTCTGATTCTTTCTTTTCCTGCATCTCTCTTCTCTGTTTTTAATTCCTTTCTTTGGGGAGCCTGGGTGGCTCAGTCGCTTAAGCGTCCAACTTCTGCTCAGGTCCGGATCTCATGGTTCATGGGTTCATGGGTTTGTGGGTTCATGAAGGGAGCACCTGGGTGGCTTGGTCAGTTAAGTGTCCCACTCTTGTCTCTGCTCAGGTCATGATCTCACAGTTTATGAGTTCCAGCCCCACACTGGGCTCTGCTGAAAGCGTGGAGCCTGCTTGGGATTCTCCCCCCTCCCTCTCTCTCTGCCCCTCCCCTGCTTGCAACTCTAAATAAACAAACAAATTTTTAAGAATTTTACCTGAGGGAACTACTCTGATTACTTAAATAAGATAATACAAGAAAATTCTTATATAAAAATATAAATTGTAAGTATAATGACCATCAATCATAATATAACACCTATGTAATGCTAGAACACTGGCAATTGTGAGTTGCCTGGTCTAAGATGCCTGGACCCCCATGCCCAGGAAGGCGTTAATAAAAGCTGGAGAGCTTTCACTATTTCACTATTTGTCACTGTTTTTTAAAGAATAATTAATGGGAATTGCACTTACTATCTCTAAAAAGTCAACAAAAGCCTAACTAAAACATCATTCTTTTTTTCTTTCTTAGCTATAATTTTATTACCTGATTAGAACTTATGAATTATGGCTGCTGTTTTTAATTAAAATGGGAAGAAAGTGTTTGATGGACAACACTTCTCAGAAAATGGTATGCTTGATGGAGACAAGAAATAAAAACAATTCCTAATGATTAAAATAAAAGAAATCCTTTATAATCAAGTTACTGGGGTTTTTTTTTTATGTTTTTATTTATTTTTGAGAGAGACAGAGACAGAGACAGACTGTGAGTTGGGGAGGGGCGGAAAGGGAGGGAGACACAGAATCTGAAGCAAGTTCCAGCCTCTGAGCTATCAGCACAGAGCCCAACACGGGGCTCAAACCCACGAACCCTGAGATCGTGACCTGAGCCGAAGTCGGATACTCAACCCACTGAACCACCCAGGAGCCCCTCTAGAGTTACTATTTTAAAAATACCAGAGACCCACCAGGGGTTTGCCACATCTCCCTTAGACATCTCTCCAACACGCTCCTGTGAAAAGTGATGCTTTGTTGGGCAGAGTACGCCTTCTAAAATGTAAATGAAGACAAATGTGTGGCTATTTATAGCAAACAATAAGCTGGTGGCATGTAATTAATTGTACACAGTAATGAGGAGATGCTTTTGCAGCTCAAGAACATTCTAAGCCAGTTGCTTCCACCATCAGGGGAGACCATATCACAGGCTCCCATCTGGCACATACAAAATCACCCTCAGCCCCTCATCCGCATTATGCGTCCTTGTGCTCCTGCAAACGTGACAGGTCAGCAATGGAACAAACACCCACCACAGAATGATCTAGCTACTTGCCTATAGCAATGAAACTCACCTGGCCAAAAACACAGAAGCAGGGCCGTGGATTTGACAGTGAAGCTTCCCGGCCCCGGGCTCGAGGTTGGTAATGCTTCTCTCTCGCTTTCGTGTTTGCCTTTGTTTTTGTTCTGCAAGCTCCTTAAACCTGCACCTGTTCCCAACACAGGAATGCAATACCTACACACCAGCCTACTGACTGAACGTAGTCATTAACGTGATCATTAATGTGATCGAGGGGGACACACAACTATCTGGAAACTACTCTCGGTCGGTTTCACAGAGAACACTTTATTAATGCCTCATTTGGGCCAGGCTTCATGAAAGAGGCAGACTGAGTCAGAGCTCTGCCACAGAGCATGTGCAGGCCCGTGGTTTGCATTTGAAGAGTGAGATTCAGTATTCACGGGCCGTCACCCCATCACGAGTGGTAACACTACGCTGAAGGCCACGTGAGAGACACCAGTAATCTTCGCACCAGGACATGCACACTCGAGCTCCAGGGTGTCCTCCTTCACGGCTACTCGTGTAGGAACGCGAGGCGAACTCCTAAGACTTACCTGAAAACAGCTCTTTCATAGGAGTCCCTAGCTCTGTGTTTTAGACATTTCTTTCTACACACAAGGAGCTTGGAATGTGAGAGAATAGAGGGAATTTTCTCAGCTTCTATTTGTGGTGAACACAAGAATGAAAACTCAGCCGGCCTTTTGGCCACCACTCAGTGTTGTCTTCCAGAGACCCCCTCAACCTCCTCCCAAAACATCACTACATAAAAGGCCCAACACAAAAGACTGAGAAAAGCCAGCGAAACCACCAAGGCGCTAATCATTCTGCCCTTATGACAGTTTCAAATGTCCAAGGCACTGACCTCAGATGGCCTTACTATTGCCCCAAGCCATACAGACCAAAGCTGAAAATAAGCAAGAGCAAATAGGAGTCGTGTATGTTCTGCCCGAAAAAGCAGCAGTGACCAGACCTAAGCCAACGGGGCCTGGTCTGAGTAAGAACACAGAAAGTTTGGTACATTTTTACAATTCCCAGCCATTAATGCACAAGAGAGCTTATATTCTCAACACCTAGATTTTTACACCACGGATCTGTTCTCCATTTTACATATATGACAATTCTTCACCTTTGCAGCTAACAATTAGGCTTTTTTTCTTTACCAATCCACCTCCTGCTTAATTCACAGCAAATCATTCCCACTGTCTCAATAATTATTTGTCTCATTTGGTTAACAGGTCCTTCCCCAGCCTGGCTATCTTTCTACAAACATTAATGTTCCTTTTAAGTTGTGATTTGATATTCTGTAAAACTTTACTTTTCTACTATACAAAAACAAAACAGTAACAATAACCACCATTTTTTGAGGCTCTTTTGGGTACCTGGAATCAATTCTAATGTTTGGGGGTAGGGGAGGCAAGGTTCCCACCACACCAACAAATGGTTCAGGGACGCCAGAAGGTGTTCAAGGAGAATTCAACTCAATTCTGACAGTATCCACCTGCAGAGAGCAATCAGGAGCCACAGGGGAGGTTCACCCCTACAGCACTGCCCTCCACGACTTCAGACACCAGTCACAAGCCCAGGCTGTCACCTGTGCATCTGACCACCTGGCTATAGACTGGGGGACTCCAGCAAGCCCCCACCAGATGCCAGGTGCAAGTCTAGGTTGTTACCTGGCAGACTGGCTATAAACAAGAGGTTCTCACGACGCCCTCCTTCAGTTCCCTTAATTTGCCAGAGCAGCTGCCAGAACTCAGAGAAACATTTTATTACATACTCGATCTCCAGTTTACTATAAAAGGATATACCCGAGGGGCAGTCAGACATAAAAGATGCCTAGGGCAAGTCATGGAGAAAGGGAGATGAGCGACCACTTCCTCCAGGAACACCACTTCCTTGCAAATCTCTGCAAGTGCATCAACCCAGAAGCTCTCTGAACCCATCCCTTGTGGGTTTTTATGGAGGTTTCATTGCATAGGTTTGGCTGATGAAGTCACTGGCCATTGGCAACTGATTTGACCTCCAGCCTCTCCCCTCTCTGAAGGCGGAGAGGTGAGCATGAAGCTCAAAGTCCCAACGCTCTAGTCGCCTGTGAGCTTGGTTTTCCTGGCAGTCGGCCTCATCCTTACAGGGGATCCAGAAGCCAACTAATTAACAAAAGACACCTTTGTGGCTCTCATTACTTAGGAAATGCCAAAGGTTTTAGGAGCTCTGTGCCAGAAACAAAGACCCCACATATATTTCTTATTATAAATCACAAGAGTATAGACCCCTTACGTGTGCCATTCAGTATGCTAAGTGCTTTACAAGAATGATCCCTTATGATGCTCAATCAATCATTACTTCAGTTTACCAGAAAACAAAGTGAGGTGCAGGGAGCTTAAATCCTTAAGTAACTTACAGCAGTTGAAGAGCCAAGATACAAAGTCAGGTTTCTTTGACTCCAAAGCTTTTGCTGCAAAGTGACTGAACGGAGCCTAGCGCAGTGAAATAGGCCATTATATTTGGTATACCATATTATAACATAACACGGTCTTCTATGGCTCACCAGCTTGGCTCTCAGGAACAGTGTTTCCTCCACATTTTCAAGTTTCTGAAATCAGGATATCTCTTAAAATTGGTGTGGACATCTAATATGGCAGTGTGAACATCTAATATGGCGGTGTGAACTTGCCCCTCCCTAAAGCCCTTGTAGCAGCTGTTAATAAGTAAGTATCACACGTTAGAATTGAGGTCGAAATGAGGAAGTATCTGACTTAGGTTTAATTGTTTCCAGGTCTCATCCACCTGTCTGCCTCCAGAGGAAAGCACATCAACAATAGTCTTCATCACGGGTTGCCCCAACCCAGTCTGGCAATACCTCTGGAAAGCACCCCAAGGGTATTCACACTTGCGTTCACCAAATTCTCCAGAGCGAGGCACCAATACCACCCGTCTGGGCAGAAACGCTGCTTTTATCCCCACATTTTGATCCCTTTGTTGAAAGAGCTTCTGTAGCATCTGCTTAGAGCTCTTGCTCCATAGAATCTGACCATTGGGCCAAGCACAGCACACAAAGGGATAGATTCCATTCTGGCTTTGCTACCATGCCTATCCATAGATGCTCTGGCAGAAACTTCCTCCCATTTTTATTAGGAAATAAAAACTTAAAGCCTGTGCAGCATTATTCCCCACTATTTATGGAAGTAATCTA
This sequence comes from Panthera tigris, assembly GCF_018350195.1. NCBI lineage: Eukaryota > Metazoa > Chordata > Mammalia > Carnivora > Felidae > Panthera > Panthera tigris. Next base: position 5,848,473 of record NC_056669.1, read on the forward strand.
AATTTCCACCAATGCATGAATGGATAAAGAAGATGTGGTGTGAGAAAGCTGTGAGAAACAAAGAAATCCTGCCATTTGCAACAACATAAGCGGACCTTGAGGAGAAAGCCAAGTGAAAGAAGTCAGAGAAAAAAAATACCGTATGATATCACTTCCATGTGGAATCTAAAAAGTCCAAACCTATAGAGACAGAGTAGCATGGTGGTTACCAGCAGCTGGTGGGGGGGGGGGGTGAGGGAAGTGGGGAGACATTGGCCAAAGGGTACAAACCAAAGGGTACAAACTACCAGTTACGAGATTAATAGGTTCTGGGGATCTATTGTACAGCTTGGTGGTTATAGTTAATAATACCGTGTCACATACTTGAAAGTTGCTAAGAGGTAAACCTTAAATGTTCTTATCCCAAAAAAGAAATGGTAATGATGTGGTGTGATGGAGATGCTAGCTAATGCTCTGGGGGCAAGCATTTTGCAATATATAAGTGTGTCAAATCATCCCAATGTACACCTTACACTTGTACAATGATAGATGTCAACTGCATCTTGATGTGGCAGGAAAAGAAGTCTTCAAACTTTCCTCTCAGGAAAGTTTATTGTTCAATCCATTGGTCATGTTTTCTTCTATTAAACCCTGAAAAAGCTTTTGAGATTGGATACCTCCAAATTATTCTAGGAAGCATTTTGGGTAAGGGCTCAGTTATCTGGCAAGGATCTAGTTGGAGCTGGTCAGAGTTTCCTGATGAAAAGTACGTTTATTAGAGGATCCTTCTGCAAAATACCACCGCCTGCAATTTCATAGCCTGATTTCATACTTCATCCAGGTGTCTGCCCAAATAGGTCCTTTTTAAAGAGGTCTTCTATTTGCACCCACATAAAAACGCCTCCTGCCATGTCAGTGAATGTCCCTGTACCTTACTTACTTTTTGTAGTCTTCATCACTACCTAAAATCACGTCACATGTTATAACACATTATATAAAATGCACATGTTCCTTTGTTTCTTGTTTACATTCCTCCCCACCCCTGCAATCTAGTCCTGTCTTGTCATGCCCATCACTGCATCCCCAGCTCTAGCGCAGTTCCTGGAACATAATAGAATTTTATTAGACATTGGTTGCATTGATGCTCATTGATCTTCGTATTAGCTGCTCTCGGGAAGGCCATCCATACAACTCTTCACCATTTCAGGCACTGAAAACTCCTGTGCAGGCCAAGCGCAAAAAAGACCCCTCCTCAGACTGAGGACTGAATCTTGGTTCTTCCAACTACATGACCTTGCTGCAGAGTACTTAATCTCTCAGAGCCTTGGTTCCCTCTTTCTAAAGTGTAGATAATAATGATGACTTAATAGGTCTTTCCTGAGGATTAAATTATCTATGTAATCCATGAAAACATGTATGTTCTGCAAAGAGGGGTTTTTACTATTCTTTCCAGGCCTGGATTAGTACCTAGCAACTGTCAGTAAGGGATCTTCACTGAACTCTGAATGATCAACTGAATGAATGTTCAATAGAGAAAAGTCAGAATATCTGAAAGAGAATGTTCCCGATGAGGAAATTTTGCCAAAAAAAAAAAAAAAAAAAAAAAAAACCAGGTCAGAAACCTTCATAGGTTTGATGACCAATATCTTATAGAAATTATGAAAATTCTGAGCAGTGAGGCCAAAAATTCTTGACCTTTTCCTTCAGGGACTTTCCAGCTTCGTTTTTAGGCATGCGGAATATTTTCTGGTTACATAAAACAAACATTAAAGACCATAAGATCGAGGAGAGAGGGAAGATGGCGGCGTAGGAGGATGCTGGGCTCACCGCAGGTCCTGCTGATCACTTAGATTCCACCTACACCTGCCTAACTAACCCAGAAAACCACCAGAGGATTAGCAGCACTGAGTCTCCGGAGCCAAGCGCAGATGAGAGGCCCCCGGAAGAGGGTAGGAAGGGCGGCGAGGCGGTGCGCGCTCCACGGACTGGCGGGAGGGAGCCGGGGCGGAGGGGCGGCTCGCCGGCCAAGCGGAGCCCCCGAGTCAGGCTGGCAAAAGCGGAGGGGCCGGACGGACTGTGTTCCGACAGCAAGCGCGACTTAGCGTCTGGGAGGTCAGAAGTTAACAGCTCTGCGCGGAAAGCGGGAAGGCTGGAGGACAAAGGGAGGGAGAGCTGCCGAGCGTCCAGACGACAGAGCTCAGCTTGGCGGGGAACAAAGGCGCCAGCACCATCTCCCCCGCCCATCCCCCAGCCAAAATCCCAAAGGGAACCAGTTCCTGCCAGGGAACTTGCTCGCTCCGCGCAAACACCCAACTCTGTGCTTCTGCGGAGCCAAACCTCCGGCAGCGGATCTGACTCCCTCCCGCTGCCACAGGGCCCCTCCTGAAGTGGATCACCTAAGGAGAAGCGAGCTAAGCCTGCCCCTCCACCCCCCCGTGCACCTTGCCTACCCACCCCAGCTAATACGCCAGATCCCCAGCACCACAAGCCTGGCAGTGTGCAAGTAGCCCAGACGGGCCACGCCACCCCACAGTGAATCCCGCCCCTAGGAGAGGGGAAGAGAAGGCACACACCAGTCTGACTGTGGCCCCAGCGGTGGGCTCGGGGCAGACATCAGGTCGGACTGCGGCCCCGCCCACCAACTCCAGTTATACACCACAGCACAGGGGAAGGGCCCTGCAGGTCCTCGCCACTCCAGGGACTATCCAAAATGACCAAACGGAAGAATTCCCCTCAGAAGAATCTCCAGGAAATAACAACTGCTAATGAACTGATCAAAAAGGATTTAAATAATATAACAGAAAGTGAATTTAGAATAATACTCATAAAATAAATCTCTGGGCTTGAAAACAGTATAGAGGACAGCAGAGAATCTCTTGCTACAGAGATCAAGACACTAAGGAACAGTCACGAGGAGCTGAAAAGCCCTTTAAACGAAATGCAAAACAAAATGGAAACCACGACGGCTCGGATTGAAGAGGCAGAGGAGAGAATAGGTGAACTAGAAGATAAAGTTATGGAAAAAGAGGAAGCTGAGAGAAAGAGAGATAAAAAAAATCCAGGAGTATGAGGGGAAAATTAGAGAACTAAGTGATACACTAAAAAGAAATAATATACGCATAATTGGTATCCCAGAGGAGGAAGAGAGAGGGAAAGGTGTTGAAGGGGTACTTGAGGAAATTATAGCTGAGAACTTCCCTGACCTGGGGAAGGAAAAAGGCATTGAAATCCAAGAGGCACAGAGAACTCCCTTCAGACGTAACTTGAATCGATCTTCTGCACGACATATCATAGTGAAACTGGCAAAATACAAGGATAAAGAGAAAATTCTGAAAGCAGCAAGGGATAAACGTGCCCTCACATATAAAGGGAGACCTATAAGACTCGTGACTGATCTCTCCTTTGAAACTTGGCAGGCCAGAAAGGATTGGCACGATATCTTCAGTGTGCTAAACAGAAAAAATATGCAGCCGAGAATCCTTTATCCAGCAAGTCTGTCATTTAGAATAGGAGGAGAGATAAAGGTCTTTGCAAACAAACAAAAACTGAAGGAATTTGTCACCACTAAACCAGCCCTACAAGAGATCCTAAGGGGGATCCTGTGAGACAAAGTACCAGAGACATCACTACAAGCATAAAACATACAGACATCACAATGACTCTAAACCCGTATCTTTCTATAATAACACTGAATGTAAATGGATTAAATGCACCAACCAAAAGACATAGGGTATCAGAATGGATAAAAAAACAAGACCCATCTATTTGCTGTCTACAAGAGACTCATTTTAGATCTGAGGACACCTTTAGATTGAGAGTGAGGGGATGGAGAACTATTTATCATGCTCCTGGAAGCCAAAAGAAAGCTGGAGTAGCCATACTTATATCAGACAAACTAGACTTTAAATTAAAGGCTGTAACAAGAGATGAAGAAGGGCATTATATAATAATTACAGGGTCTATCCATCAGGAAGAGCTAACAATTATAAATGTCTATGCACCGAATACCGGAGCCCCCAGATATATAAAACAATTACTCACAAACATAAGCAACCTTATTGATAAGAATGTGGTCATTGCAGGGGACTTTAACACCCCACTTACAGAAATGAATAGATCATCTAGACACACGGTCAATAAAGAAACAAGGGCCCTGAATGATACATTGGATCAGATGGACTTGACAGATATATTTAGAACTCTGCATCCCAAAGCAACAGAATATACTTTCTTCTCGAGTGCACATGGAACATTCTCCAAGATAGATCATATACTGGGTCACAAAACAGCCCTTCATAAGTTTACAAGAATTGAGATCATACCATGCATACTTTTAGACCACAATGCTATGAAGCTTGAAATCAACCACAGGAAAAAGTCTGGAAAACCTCCAAAAGCGTGGAGGTTAAAGAACACCCTACTAACGAATGAGTGGGTCAACCAGGCATTTAGAGAAGTAATTAAAAAATATATGGAAACAAACGAAAATGAAAATACAACAATCCAAACGCTTTGGGATGCAGCGAAGGCAGTCCTGAGAGGAAAATACATTGCAATCCAGGCCTATCTCAAGAAACAAGAAAAATCCCAAATACAAAATCTAACAGCACACCTAAAGGAAATAGAAGCAGAACAGCAAAGGCAGCCTAAACCCAGCAGAAGAAGAGAAATCATAAAGATCAGAGCAGAAATAAACAATATAGAATCTAAAAAAACTGTAGAGCAGATCAACGAAACTAAGAGTTGGTTTTTTGAAAAAATAAACAAAATTGACAAACCTCTAGCCAGGCTTCTCAAAAAGAAAAGGGAGATGACCCAAATAGATAAAATCATGAAGGAAAATGGAATTATTACAACCAATCCCTCAGAGATACAAACAATTATCAGGGAATACTATGAAAAATTATATGCCAACAAATTGGACAACCTGGAAGAAATGGACGAATTCCTAAACACCCACACTCTTCCAAAACTCAATCAGGAGGAAATAGAAAGCTTGAACACACCCATAACCAGCGAAGAAATGGAATCGGTTATCAAAAATCTCCCAACAAATAAGAGTCCAGGACCAGATGGCTTCCCAGGGGAGTTCTACCAGATGTTTAAAGCAGAGATAATACCTATCCTTCTCAAGCTATTCCAAGAAATAGAAAGGGAAGGAAAACTTCCAGACTCATTCTATGAAGCCAGTATTACTTTGATTCCTAAACCAGACAGAGACCCAGTAAAAAAAGAGAACTACAGGCCAATATCCCTGATGAATATGGATGCAAAAATTCTCAATAAGATACTAGCAAATCGAATTCAATGGCATATAAAAAGAATTATTCACCATGATCAAGTGGGATTCATTCCTGGGATGCAGGGCTGGTTCAACAATCACAAATCGATCAACGTGATACATCACATTAACAAAAAAAGAGAGAAGAACCATATGATCCTGTCAATCAATGCAGAAAAGGTCTTTGACAAAATCCAGCACCCTTTCTTAATAAAAACCCTTGAGAAAGTCGGGATAGAAGGAACATACTTAAAGATCATAAAAGCCATTTATGAAAAGCCCACAGCTAACATCATCATCGATGGGGAAACACTGAGAGCTTTCTCCCTGAGATCAGGAACACGACAGGGATGCCCACTCTTACCGCCGTTGTTTAACATAGTGCTGGAAGTTCTAGCATCAGCAATCAGACAACAAAAGGAAATCAAAGGCATCAAAATTGGCAAAGATGAAGTCAAGCTTTCGCTTTTTGCAGATGACATGATATTATACATGGAAAATCCGATAGACTCCACCAAAAGTCTGCTAGAACTGATACATGAATTCAGCAAAGTTGCAGGATACAAAATCAATGCGCAGAAATAAGTTGCATTCTTATACACTAACAATGAAGCAACAGAAAGACAAATAAAGAAACTGATCCCATTCACAATTGCACCAAGAAGCATAAAATACCTAGCAATAAATCTAACCAAAGATGTAAAAGATCTGTATGCTGAAAACTATAGAAAGCTTATGAAGGAAATTGAAGAAGATATAAAGAAATGGAAAGACATTCCTTGCTCATGGATTGGAAGAATAAATATTATCAAAATGTCAATACTACCCAAAGCTATCTACACATTCAATGCAATCCCAATCAAAATTGCACCAGCATTCTTCTCGAAACTAGAACAAGCAATCCTAAAATTCATATGGAACCACAAAAGGCCCCAAATAGGCAAAGTAATTTTGAAGAAGAAGACCAAAGCAGGAGGCATCCCAGACTTTAGCCTCTACTACAAAGCTGTCATCATCAAGACAGCATGGTATTGGCACAAAAACAGACACATAGACCAATGGAATAGAATAGAAACCCCAGAACTAGACCCACAAATGTGTGGCCAACTCATCTTTGACAAAGCAGGAAAGAACATCCGATGGAAAAAAGACAGTCTCTTTAACAAATGGTGCTGGGAGAACTGGACAGAAACATGCAGAAAGTTGAAACTAGACCACTTTTCACACCATTCACAAAAATAAACTCAAAATGGATAAAGGACCTGAATGTGAGACAGGAAACCATCAAAACCCTAGAGGAGAAAGCAGGAAAAGACCTCTCTGACCTCAGCCGTAGCAATCTCTTACTCGGCACATCCCCAAAGGCAAGGGAATTAAAAGCAAAAGTGAATTACTGGGACCTTATGAAGATAAAAACCTTCTGCACAGCAAAGGAAACAACCAACAAAACTAAAAGGCAACCAACGGAATGGGAAAAGATATTTGCAAATGACATATCGGACAAAGGGCTAGTATCCAAAATCTATAAAGAGCTCACCAAACTCCACACCCAAAAAACAAATAACCCAGTGAAGAAATGGGCAGAAAGCATGAATAGACACTTCTCTAAAGACATCCGGATGGGCAACAGGCACATGAAAAGATGTTCAATGTCGCTCCTTATCAGGGAAATACAAATCAAAACCACACTCAGATATCACCTCACGCCAGTCAGAGTGGCCAAAATGAACAAATCAGGAGACTATAGATGCTGGTGAGGATGTGGAGAAACGGGAACCCTCTTGCACTGTTGGTGGGAATGCAAATTGGTGCAGCCGCTCTGGAAAGCAGTGTGGAGGTTCCTCAGAAAATTAAAAATAGACCTACCCTATGACCCAGCAATAGCACTGCTAGGAATTTACCCAAGGGATACAGGAGTACTGATGCATAGGGGCACTTGTACCCCAATGTTTATAGCAGCACTCTCCACAATAGCCAAATTGTGGAAAGAGCCTAAATGTCCATGAACTGATGAATGGATAAAGAAATTGTGGTTTATATACACAATGGAATACTACGTGGCAATGAGAAAGAATGAAATATGGCCTTTTGTAGCAACGTGGATGGAACTGGAGAGTGTGATGCTAAGTGAAATAAGCCATACAGAGAAAGACAGATACCATATGGTTTCACTCTTATGTGGATCCTGAGAAACGTAACAGAAACCCATGGGGGAGGGGAAGGAAAAAAAAAAAAAGAGGTTAGAGTGGGAGAGAGCCAAAGCATAAGAGACTCTTAAAAACTGAGAACAAACTGAGGGTTGATGGGGGGTGGGAGGGAGGGGAGGGCGGGAGATGGGTATTGAGGAGGGCACCTTTTGGGATGAGCACTGGGTGTTGTATGGAAACCAATTTGACAGTAAATTTCATATATTAAAAAAAAAATAATTAGTAAAAATAAATACATACATACATACATACATACATACATACATACATACATACATACCATAAGATCAAAGTGTACTTCTTGGCACATTCACAAGCTGAATTCATGTAGAGTTGTGTCCTCTCTAACCCTCCAACCCAAGCTCCACGTCCAGTCAGACAAGCACACCTCCCTCAGCTTTATCCCAAAGATCCCTGTGGCAACAGTGGCCTGAAGCCAGTGTCAGGAGACAACTCACCTCCTGGTTGAGAAAGTCACAGAAGGCATGTGACAAGAGGCGCCTGGGTAGCTGTGGCTGAGCGTCAGGTCTTGATCTCACAGTTCGTGAGTTCCAGCCCTGCATTGCACTCTGTGCTGAGAGGGCTGAGCCTGGAGCTTGCTTCCGATTCTGAGTCTCCCTCTCTCTCTGCCCCTCCCCCACTCATTCATTCATTCTCTCTCTCTTTCTCTCTCTCTCTCTCAAAAATAAATGAACATTAAGAACAAGGCATGTGAGAAAGGTCTTGAATGGCCGTAAAAGATATGTCAGCCCCTTTTAAATACTGCAGTCTATAAACTCAAAGAACATGGTGAGCCATTTAGAACCCCTTAAAAGAAACTGTATGAGTCAGGAAGAAGGGTAGTGTGGGGGGAACAATTTGGTAAAAAGCAAAAATCTAATGTTAAATTTGAAAACTGTCCCTTAAACAATAAGGATTGTGATTCCAAATATAGTTTCAACTTTTCAAAGCTTTCTCCCACCTGGATGCCTTAACCATTTTAGTCTTCAGTCTTTCTCCCTCAAGAGAACCTGTCCCTCTGTGGAGGGAAAAAGGAAAGCTGTGCTCTTTGGAGAAAGTACTTAATGCGAATGGCTTCCAGAAAGAAAAACATGTACCAAACACACATTTAGTGTGACTCAAATGGATGTCGAGCTCAGTTCTCTCTGCTGTTTGCATGCCATCTGGCTCATCCAAGCCAGAGGATCTCTGTCCCATGCAGATGTGAGGAAGGCTGCACAGCATGACAGATATGGGCAGCTTTGGGGCACTTCTGTCATTAAATAAATATCCATCCTTTTAAACATTATTGTCATACAGAATTACTATAAAACAAACAAAAGAGCGGTCTTGTCCATATGCATCCATAATTTTAAGTATAATATAGCAGAATGCATTTTCTATTTTTCATTAACACATATGATAACCATTTTCCCAAGTGGGATTCACAATGATCACATTTGATTATCATATAAGATTCCACTGAGTAGATGAGCCATAAATTATGGAACTCCCCTCTTCTGGTAGACAATTAAAATTGTTTCTGCAGTATCCTTCTTTAGAGTAATGTAAGAAACATATATAAGAATGTAACTTTTAATGCTTTCATGTGAATCACTTTATTTATAAATGCTCAATATTCATTTTAGATGATTCGCTCATTTATCCAAGAAATGTTTATAACTTACTATTTTGTTCAAAGTACAGCAGCAACAACACTTCTCAAAAAGATCTCTCGATTCCTCATTTCTGAGTCGTAATGACTTCCGTCATTTCCTAACGTGTCATAAATCCAGCAGTGAATGTTGTCTTAAAAAAAAAAGTCCCTGATACCAAGAAGCCTGAAGAAGAGATTTACTCTGTCCACAAGTTTTCCTGTGCCTTCCTGTGCTCAGGCTGCCATAACAAAATACCAAAGACCGGGTAGCCTAAACAACAGAAATTGAACTTGTTACAGCTCCAGAGGCTGACAGTCCAAGATCAAGGTTCTCACCCATTTGGTTTCTAGTGAGGGCCATTTCCTAGCCTGTGGATGGCCGGCTTCTTGCTATCTGCTCACACAGCCTTTCCTTGGTGTGTGCACTCAGAGAGACAGAGCTCAAGAGAGCAATCTAGTGCCTCTTCTACTAAGGACACTAATCCTATCAGATCAAGGCACCACCCTTAGGACTTCATTTCACCTTAATTACTTCATTAGAAGCCCTACTCTCAAATATAGCCATGCTGGAGATGGGGATTTAACATGTGGATTCAGTCCATAACATTTCATCCATATGCAGGATGGTTGTATTGTGTTAGGCAGAATTATGACCTTGCTATTATCTGTGCCTGGAGATTAAGTATGGTTTAAGGACAGGTGTATGGGTGCCAAATTGGGGCTGCTGAAAGCCCAGATATTTGGTCAAACATTATTCTGAATATTTCTCTAATGATGTTTTTGGATGAGTTTAACATGTAATTTGGTGAACTGAGTATGCAGATTGCCTTTCCTAATGTAGGTGGGCCTCATCCAATCAGGTGAAGGCCTGAATAGAACAAAAAGCAGCCTCCAGAACTGGGAGACAATACAAACACACTTCTATTGTTTAAGCCACCAGGTTAGAGGCACTTTTCAGGACCCTCTCCTGAAAAGAAAGGGCAATTTCTCTTGTCTGACTGACTTCAAGCTTAGACACTTTTTTTTACTGCCTTCAGACTTGAAATGTAACATCTGCTCCTCCTGTGTCTCAAACCTGCCCACTTTCAGACCGGAATTATACCGTCAGCTGTCCTGAGTCTCCAGCTTGCCAAATGTGCATCTTGCAATTTGTCAGCCTCCATAATTACATGAGCTACTTCTTTAAAACAAATTTCTTTATATATGTAAAAATATATACGCACACTCTACTGGTTCTGTTTCTCTGGAAAACCCTGACTAATACACCCTTCCGTCAAGATGCTTTGTAAAACAGATTGAAACATCCTCAAATGTAAACTGAAATCTGCCTTATTGAAGAAGCAGTGGTATTGGTAACTAAGATGGAAATAGAATGCCCCAGTTCTGGGGTCAGTAAGGTTCTGGATGCATCAAGAGCCCTGAAAAAGAACCATGGTAGATTTGTCAGGATTTGATGGAGTTCTATTCAAGTTCCAGGCTTCCATTTCATTTTACCCATAGCAAGACCCTCAAAATATCTCAAATGAAGTGTCATAACCAGACACAAGCTCATGAATATTCTAAGATAAACCTCAGCTTTGGAAGTTGTTCAAAGCAACAAACTGAGTAAGCCCTGGTCTTTGCTTTCTTCAGGAACAAACCTTAAGAATTTATCCCCATTCCCTATCCCAGTGGAACAGCAGAGGTTAAAAAAATGTACCCATATCTATATCTATATCTAATCTATGTCTATATTTACACACACATACATATGTGAATTCTTAAATATTAATTAGTGGATTATGAGGTATTTTAGAAAAGGGATGGTAGCAAGTATATTTGGTTCTCAGTTTGAGAGAGAGAGAGACAGCACACATACGTGAGAGAACAAGAAAGAGAAAACCCACAATACCAACATAAACATTAACTAGAAGCAACGTTTTAAAATTTCCACATCAAGAAAGGAAAAAACACTAAATTGGTTCTATAAGGAGCCTCAAAGCACCAAGTCACCTTTGGTAAAGACAAGGAACAACTTTTTAAAACCTAGAGAGGGGGGTGCTTTAAAGTCATCTTCTTTCCTCTCTGCTGCCTGCAAGGAAGGTCAACTTAAAATGACTAGGTCTTGGCCATCTGATCTTTCTGATTCACAAGTCAGGAAGAAGGAAAAGTTTGAAAATTTTATCAAAGAGAAATTCTCTTCAGGGAAGAGCCATAAGAACAAGCAAAATGGTTTCTGTTAGACTTGAGGGTGAAGAAAAGAGGCAAAACTACTTTTTTGAAAATGCTCTGTTCACTCCCCAAAAGAGACTCTTTGATCACCAGTGATCTCTGAAACACCCACAAACAGCCTGTGAAATGTGTCAGATAATTTTTATTATCACCTTCTGGACTCAGAGAACATCCAATCACTCATTCTTTTATTGATACACAAACTATTCAACACATATTTATTAAACATCTTTTCTTTCTTCCTTTCCCACATCCAAAACTCTAGAACCTTCCATCACTGGCACCCCCTCCCAATACCACCAGCTAATCTTAGGGTGATTTTAAAGACCTATTTATAGGGCTTCATCCAGATTTCTTCTCCCTGAGATGTTCTAAGTCCCAAACATGAGCTTCAACATCTTTTCCCCCACACACCTGCACACACACATGAATACACACACACACACACACACACACACACACACACACACACACACAGCCTTTCAGCCCTCCAGCTAGGTGAATATCTCAGTAAGGGCAATATACTGTGAAAAACTACCAAAAATTTACCCACAGAGGAGCATATGAATTCATAAATATTAATTAGTGGATCATCAGGTATTTTGGAAAAAGGATGATAGCAAGTGTATTCGACAATCAACGGATACCACCCACCCATATGCCACATCCTCCATCACACACAGAAATACACACCCACCCACGTTGTTCAAACAAGAGGGATTAGAATCTTAGGAATTAATTTGGAAAAGTTGTCCATTTCTAAAATGTGGCCAAATTTGTTTTTATAATAACAAATCACTGTCTAATCTAGAAGGACAGTGTGGAAAGAAAACAGTCTTTCTTGGCAGTGAGAAGTGGTTAAATATTCCACTGTATCTAGATACCTAACTAAAAAGAAGAACTGAATTATTCCTTCATAGCTATTAATATAGTTGTCACTTTCCTTGTCACTATCATCATCATTACCCCTTGAAAGGTAAGTAGAAAAGAGTATCATCTAGTCTACATAACCTTCCAGAACCATTTGGGGCAGTTCAGTCACAGACTCACAGTGTTGGACACCATGCATTTTTCTCCCTTCCTAGTTAACAAAATATTTTAGGAAGAACTCACATTTCCTAATCACACTTAACCAATCATAAAGATTAAAGGCAGACAGTGAGTATGCTTTTGGCTTCGCTTGCCTATATCTTTGGCTGTATACCAAAAGCACTCAAGCACTCAATTTTGCCCTCATAATTCTTTAATAATGTGGTTTGTCGTATTGATTTCAGTAAACAGACCCTAGAGAGCCTAATAGATTTTAGAGATTTTATGAATGATAAGTAGGCCCATTTGGTCATGTCTTAGAGAGTAATAAGTGTCTGAGCCAATTTCCTTTGCCTTTGTACATGCAACATCTACTCTGTCTCATATAGGCTTTGAAAGAAAGTGAAACTGGCTGAATAAGAAAGAGGTCAGCCTACAGAGTACCTGCCTGAAAGGATGGGACACTCACTCTGCCAAGTGACTAGTAATTTTGGAAGTATTTATTTGTTCACCCAAACATGTTATTCAATCATTCAAAAATATTTACTGAGTATTGAGAATGCTCTAGGCACCATTTATGTGCTTGAGATCCAGTAAAGATCTACAATCTTTTTGGAGCTTATATTCTAACGGGAAGAGAAAATAAACAATAGTTAAAACAAAGAGAAAACTAACTATCCATGGCATGTTAGAGTCTTAAGTGTAATGGGGGGAGAAAATATAGAGTAGGATGAGAGGGATAGTAAGATGAGGGGGTTTTCATTTTAATAGAGTGGTTGGGGTAGGCTTTATTGACATTCAAACAAAAAAGTGAAGGAGGTGAGAGATTTAGCCATGTCTGGAAGTTCAAGGAACATCAAAGAAACCATTTAAGTTAGTGTGACCTCAGTGCCACGCAGTAAGGAAAGGGCAACAAAAAGGTAGAGGGGTAGTTGGGTGTACAGATCATGTAGGGTCTTGGAAGACATTATGAATTATATCTGGGTAAAATAGGGACAGAACGGCTCAATGTATGCTTTTTCACAGAGGAGTGACAATCTGACTAATGTTGGGAAGGGTTACTCTGGGTTCTGTTTTAAGGATGGACTGGGGGAGGGGATTGGGATGAATGGAAACAGATCTGTTAGAAGAATATTTCAATAATCTGCAGAAACACAAAGGTAACAGCCTAGGAATAGGGAGATACAGTCTAATCTCAAATGTATTTTGAAGGTAGAATCAAAAAGATTATCTGAGAGATTGGATATGGGGGTTAAGAGGAAGAAAAGAATCATGAATAACTCCATCTGGCTTGAGTAGCTGCATGAAAAGATATTGTGGCCACCAGTTGAAAAGGGAAATGTTTAAGGTGGAGCAGTTTCGGGACGACAGCTTGGTTTAGGGTCACGCTGAATTGGAGGTCTCTAAGGTAGTTGGATACATTCGTCTGGAGTTTGGGAGGAGCCTAGGCTGGAGGTACACAGTTGTAAATCACTGTCATGAAGTGGTCACCAAAGGAGTCATTGCACGCAGGAAAATAAAGAGGACATGAGCCAAGACAGAGTCCAATATTAAGAGGTGAAGAAGGAAAGGACGATTCCACAAACACTATAAAGGAGTGACTTGAGGGGCGCCTGGGTGGTTCAGTAGGTTAAACATACAACTTTGGCTCAGGTCATGATCTCAAGGTTCGTGAGCCCAAGCCCTGGGTCCGGCTCTGTGCTGACAGCTCAGAGATTGGAGTCTGCTAAGGATTCTGTGGCTCCCTCTCTCTCTGCCCCTCCTCTGCTTGCATTCTGTCTCTCTCTCAAAAATAAACAAACATTAAAAAAAAAAAAAAAGAGTGACTTTCAAGGTAGAAAGAAAACCAGGACACTGCATTGTGCTAGAGGCCAAACAAGGTGTGTGCTTTGCACACAGAACAGAGTGAACAATTCCAAGTGCTGATAAAAATTCAGATAAAATGAGGACTGAGAATGGGCCACTGAAATCATCAACATGAAGGTTGTTGGTGACACTGACAAGAGTAACTGAAGCAAAGTAGTGAAGGTGAAAGAATAATTGCAATTGGCTTAACAGACAAAGAGAATTACTGGAAACAGTGGAAATTTGGGTGTCTGAGTGGTTCTGTTGGTTAAGCATCTGACTTCAACTCAGGTCATGATCTCACGGTTCATGGGTTTGAGCCCCACGTTGGGCTCTGTGCTGACAGCTCAGAGCCTGGAGCCTGCTTTGGATTCTGTCTCCCTCCCTCTGCCCCTCCCCTGCTCACACTCTGTCTCTCTTTCCTTCAAAAGTCAATACTACCCAAAGCTATCTACACATTCAATGCAATTCCAATCAAAATTGCACCAGCATTCTTCTCAAAGATAGAACAAGCAATCCTAAAATTTATATGGAACCACAAAAGACCCCGAATAGCCAAAGTAATATTGAAGAAGACCAAAGCAAGAAGCATCATAATCCCAGACTTTAGCCTCTACTACAAAGCTGTAATCATCAAGACAGCATAGTAGTGGCACAAAAACAGACACATAGACCAATGTAATCGAAGAGAAACTCCAGAATTGGACTTACAAAAGTATGGCCAACTAATCTTTGACAAAGCAGGAAAGAATATCCAATGGAAAAAGGACAGTCTCTTTAATAAATGGTGCTGGGAGAACTGGACAGCAACAGGAAGAAGGATGAAACTAGACCACTTTCTTATGCCATTCACAAAAATAAACTCAAAATGGATAAAGGACCTGAATGTGAGACAAGAAACCATCAAAACCCTAGAGGAGAAATCAGGAAAAAAACCTCTCTGACCTCAGCCGCAGCAATCTCTTACTTGACACATCTCCAAAGGCAAGGGAATTAAAAGCAACAATGAACTATTGGGATCTCAGGAAGATAAAAACTTCTGTACTGCAAAGGAAACAATAAACAAAACTAAAAGGCAGCCAACGGAATGGGAAAAGATATTTGCAAATGACATATCAGACAAAGGGCTAGTATCCAAAATCTATAAAGAGCTCACCAAACTCCACACCCGAAAAACAAATAATCCAGTGAAGAAATGGGCAGAGGACATGAATACACACTTCTCTAACAAAGACATCCAGATGGCCAACATCACTCCTCATCAGGGAAATACAAATCAAAACCACACTCAGATACCACCTCATGCCAGTCAGAGTGGTTAAAATGAACAAATCAGGAGACTATAGATGCTGGAGAGGATGTGGAGAAACGGGAACCCTCTTGCACTGTTGGTGGGAATGCAAACTGGTGTAGCCACTCTGGAAACAGTGTGGAGGTTCCTCAAAAAATTAAAAATAGAGCTACGCTATGACCCAGCAGTAGCACTGCTAGGAATTTACCCAAGGGATACAGGAGCACTGATGCATAGGGGGCACTTGTACCCCAATGTTTATAGCAGCACTTTCAACAATAGCCAAATTATGGAAAGAGCCTAAATGTCCATCAACTGATGAATGGATAAAGAAGTTGTGGTTTATATATACAATGGAATACTACTTGGCAATGAGAAAGAATGAAATATGGCCATTTGCAGCAATGTGGATGGAACTGGAGAGTGTTATGCTAAGTGAAATAAATCATACAAAGACAGATACCATATGTTTTCACTCTTATGTGGATCCTGAGAAACTTAACAAAAGACCATGGGGGAGAGGGAAAAAAACTTAGAAAGGGGGGAAGCCAAATCATAAGAGATTCTTAAAAACTGAGAATAAACTGAGGGTTGATGGGGGGTGGGGGGGGAGGGGAAAGTGGGTGATGGGTATAGAGGAGGGCACCTGTTGGGATAAACACTGGGCATTGTATAGAAACCAATTTGACAATAAATTTCATAAATAAATAAATAAATAAATAAATAAATAAATAAATAAACAAACAAACATTAAAAAGAAACAAACAAACAAATAGCAGAAATTGTGAGTGCAAACAAATATCGTGAGGAGTTCCTAGGAAGGAGATGTAAATAAGTAAGTCTGGAGAAGTGTTCTGTTCTGTTTCCTTTCCAGTTCTTTTGTGAAAGAAGAAATAGCAATATGTTTGCATGCTGATGAGAATGTTCTGGTGCAGGGGAAAGTTCATCACGTAGGAGAGAAGGGGAGTTGCTGGAGTAGTATCTCTGAGTAGGTGAGAGGGGAGGACAGTAGTCAGCAAATGGCAAGACTGATTTTCAATAAGACTATGACTAGGTCATGGATGGTAACAAGGCAGAGAACAGAAAACATGGATGCAGGTTTAGGGAGGGGGATAAATGTGGGAATGGTAGTTAGGGTAAGATCCTGTCTGAGTGCTTTCATTTTGCAGGGAAGTAGGAAATTTCATAAGCTTAGGGTAGTTTGGGGAAGATGACGTTGAATGTTTAAGTAGAGAAAAGGTCTGAAATAATTGTCTAAAGAGTATGAAGGTGGAAGTATAGAGGGGAAAGAGTGTGGAGCAGCACTAAGGGAATGCTTGGGGTTGGTGGATGTGAGTTTAACAAGAGTGTTGAGAGTCAACGAGCACACAAGGGAGTGATTATAACAACTGACCATAAAGCATAAGCTGGGAAAAGAGGGGGGAAAGAGGACCTCAAGGGGGTAAAGATCAGAGCATGTGGGTGGTTGAGCTGGTTGAGCATCTGACTCTTGATTTTGGCTCAGGTCATAATCCTAGGGTCATGAGATTGAGCCCCATCTCAGGCTCCACACTGAGCATGGAGTCTTCTTATGATTCATTCTCTCTCTCTCTCTCTCTCTCTCTCTCAAAAAAAAAAAGAAAAAAGGTGGGGGGGTTCACCTGAAAAGGAGGTAAAAATCAAGCAATAGATTGGTGATCTTAGTGGGACTAACAAATTGCTGGGCTTGGAGTACTAACAGCAGTGAAGCAGAAAGAAAAATGAGGGAGGGGTTGCAGCTACCACTGTTCACAAGCTCCAGGTCATGCGCCTGAAAAACAAGTTGCTCAGTACAGAGGCCAGAGCCTTGGAGAAGATAACTTCAAGGAATGAGGGTGCAGGGAATGATTATTTAAAAAATATTGAAGAAAAAACAAGAATTATGATGAGCCATATGAGACAGTTCCAGTTAGGCAGGAGCCAAAACGATGGGAAATGTAAGGGAAATGCTTCAGGAGAAGGAAGAGCAAAGGAACCGTGAGTGGTGGTGGGTCAAATAATCCAATGTTGTGAGACTCCAAGATGGACTTCTGAAGAAGGGGAAGAGTGAGCATGGTCTGCAAAGAAAAGTGGAGGGCAAACAGGGCTCCCTCCCATCTCCAGGTTGGTAAGGCAATGAGAGCAAAAGCAACTACCACTGGGGATCGCTGTAGGGAAAGCAGGACCCTTGGAGAGGCCAGATGTCAGTGAGAGCAGCAAGCAAAGAGGGGTGTTCAGAGAAATGACTAAGCTACAGAGACTTCTGGAAACAACACACTGTGATTTCCAGAGGGCGCAGTGGGAGGAATTGAGGAGTTGAAGAGGCAGGAGAAGCAAGTGTAATAGGAGATGCACAGGTAGTTACGATAATCTGAGAACAAGAATAAGAACACAACAGGGAACAGGGCCCTAATAAAGACGTGACATGGATGGTCCTCATCAGAAGGTTATTCCTATACATGAAGAGCAAGGAGTGCTGTGATGACACGGGGAAGGCTGGACGATGGACATACAATCAGTATATACTCACCATCCAATTTAATCCATCCAATCAAGCTTCTGCCCCAAATCCTGCTGGGAGTTTCCCTGAAGATGGCCAGTGATGTCCGTGGGCCAAATCCAGTCCTCGTGTGCCCGCTCTCACTAGCAGTTTGTAGACTTGACTTCTCCCTACCTCACAGAACCCCTCTCTTGGCTTCAGCAATATCATTCCTTCCAGGATTTTCCCCTCTCTTCCCAGCCACCCCTTCCCAGACTCCTTTGTTGGCTCTTTGTCCTTTATCCTGACCTGAGTCAGAGTTTCTCTGATTCATCCCTGCTGAATCTCAGTGACTGAAACACCATCTGAAAAACACCTTACCTCTCAGCTCCCAATCGATCAGTTACCCACCTAACAGTGAAAAGCTACAGCTAGCCAGACGTCGCTCAGAGATGTCAAACTTTACATGCCGAAACTAGAATGAGACTTTTGTCTCCCAAAACACCCCTTATGCCAACACCAACCATCTTCATTTCAGTGAGTAATATGACATCCACCCAACTTCAGAAGTCGAAAACCCTAGAAGCTGGTCCAGATTCTTCCTTATCCAGCAGCGCACATATCCAGTACATAATTAAGTCCTATCAACATGATCTCCAAAATTATCTTGCTGTTCCTCTTCCCTAGAGCTCTCCCACTACCCCATTAAGCCAGCCTTCACAAGCTCCTTCCACCCATCAGCCACCCAGCTCATGTCTCCATACCCACCCCTGCTCTCCTCCAGTCCACACACCACACAGCACCAAAAATGAGCTTTTAAGATACAAATCAAGGGGCGCCTGGGTGGGCCAGTTGGTTGAGTGTCCAACTCTTGATTTCAGCTCAGGTCATGATCTCACAGTTCATGAGTTCAAGCCCCATATCAGGCTCTGCACTGTCAGTGCTTGGGATTCTCTCTCTCTCTCTCTCTCTGTCCCTCCCCTGCTCGCTCTCTCTCTCTCTCTCTCTCTCTCTCAAAGTAAATAAACTTTAAAAATTAATTAATTAATTAATTATTAAAACTAAAATACAAATCAAAACATATCATCAGCTTGCTTGAAACTATTCAAAATGATAGTTGCAGATGAAAATACAGTTGAGTTTATCTGTAATATATTTATGATCTGGAAGTGGAAAAATTCTTTTAAACATGGTTTAAATCTAGGCACCATGAAGAACAACTTGACAAATTTGACTACTTAAAAATCAAAACTCTGGATCACAAAATATCAAGCTAGGAAAATATATTTGTTACAGTATCACCAGGCATCCTTTCCTCAATTACAAAGTAATTATTTCACAAGGAACTCAAATAAATCCATAATGAAAAGAAGGACCCAGGATAAAGGTGATTAAAATGTATGAAAAGACACAAACATGAAAAACTTACAGACATAAGAAAAACTCAATTCTATTCATGATTCAAAAAATGTCATTTCAAAAGACATGGAGATACCATTTCCTACTTACCAAGTAGGCAAAACTTAAAATAAAAATATTTAATGATAGGGGTGTTGGGTGGCTCAGTCGGGTGAGCATTTGACTCTTGATTTCAGCTCAGATCATGATCTTACAGTTTGTAGTTTAAGCCCTGTGTCAAGCTCTGCACTGACAGTGTGGAGCCTACTTTGGATTCTCTCTCTTCCTCTCTCTCTGCCCCTCCCTGCTTGCACTCTCTGTGTGTCTCAAAATAAACAGATAAACGTGGAAAAAAATTGTTTAAAAACTTAATATTATCCAGTGTTCAGGAAGGTGTAGGAAAACAGGCACACTCATATATTTGAAGGGAGCGGTTTTAAATTGGTGAAATCATTCTGGAAGGACAATTCAGCACTATCTTTCAAAAGTTGAAAAGCACATAGTAATGTTACTTAATAATTAAGCTTGCAAAAGAGCTCCAAGATTTATGATCAAAGATTCTGCGGGAAGTATTGTTTGCGATGACAAAACAAAAATGAAAGGAAAGCTACAAAAATATCTATTGATAGGTAATTGGTGAAAAAAAAAGATCATGAATTCATAAGCCAGAATATTATGTAGCTTTTTATAAGAATGAGGTTTTCGAGGTGTCGATATATTATTCAGTGAAAAGATAAGTACAGAACATCATGTAAACATGATCCCTTTGTTTTTTATACATACAAATATTCAGGTATTTGAATAAAATTTTGAAGGAAACACAAGACATTTTAATAGTGCCTATCCTTGAGGAAAGGACAAGAGCATCAGAGTAAGAGAGAGAAACATATATGCCTATATATTTAAATGTATAAAAACAAAACTTTTGGGGCACCTGGGTAGCTCAGTCAGTTAAGCGTCCAACTTCAGCTCAGGTCATGATATCACAGTTCGTGAGGCTCATGATCTGAGCCTTGTCTACTACTCTTCTCTGATATTAAACAACATCCTCACTGCATTCTTTCAATTTCTCAAATATGCCATAGTACAAAGCCTCAGGGCCTTTGCATCTGCCAGAGATATTCTGCCCCTGACTTTGTATGGCTAACTCCTCATCTCTTAGGTCTTGGCCTAAATGATACCTCTTCAGAAGTTCTTTTTCTAGTTTCTCTAAGGATGGTCTCTCGTTTGCAATTATCATCTCAGGTCCTGGTTTGATTCCTTCACATTACTCTGTAAATTTTTGCTTACCTTTTCTGTGACTCTTTTTTTTTTTTTTGAGGGGTGGGATGGCCCTTCCACTAGAACATTAGCTCCTTGAAAATAGGGAACCATGTTTGTTTTGTTTGCTTCTGTGTCTCTCTCCAGATCCTACCATATGGTGGGTGTTCCGCAGAGTAACCATGGAACTGATCACTCAAGCAGGGACGCTTGTGAGAAAGAAGGGGGGAGCCTAAAAATTTTTCCACACTCACAAGTATAACCAGGAGAATCCTAAAAAACTTAGAAATATGTTTGCCCTATTAAGGACACATTTTGAAAACTCCATGAATGACTATTAATACTGAAAAGCTTAAAGATCTGTCAGAAAAGAAGAGACTGCTCAAAATAAACAACTATTAGAATTTGTTTTCAGAAGTTGTTTCCTGATCTCCTCCTCTCCTCCCTTCGGGCTGTTGTTTCACGTTCTTGCTGTACATGAGCAACAGTGACAAGAGTTCTAGTGTTTCTTTGGGGTTGGCCTTCAAATTTAGTTCAGCCAACTAATCTATATGATCTACCTCAAACTATAATTCTCCTCCATTCTAATCACTACCCCTTTACTGCCTTGACTGAAAAATAATACCATGCAAACAGTCCTCAAGGAAACATTCCTGACTTAGAGCAGGACTTTCTCAAGTCAGGAATCAGAAACCACAGTTAAATACAGAGCCAATTACCCTGTAAGTTGTGATAACTAAGTTAATGAGCATCGATTTTATTTTCTACTGTTCAACCAGAATAGATTACAAATCAGTACATATCTGACATGATCATATTAAAGAACTCAGCCTCCTACAATACACCGGAGCTCTATTTATTAAACCTATTACACATGCATGTGCATCCAAACACACACACACACACACACACACACACACACACACACACACACAGAATATAAGGTAGCCTACAAGGGGAGCCTTTGGGTGGCTACAAGGGTGGCTCAGTTGGTTAAGCGTCTGACCTCACCTCAGGTAATGGTCTCATGATTTGTGGGTTTGAGCTCCACGTCCAGCTCCGTGCTGATGGTGGGGAGCCTGTTTGGGATCCTCTCTGCTTCCTCTTTCTCTGCCCCTCCCCTGCTGGTGATTTCTCTCTCTTTCAAAATAAATAAATAAAAACTTTAAAAAAGAAAAAGGTAGCCTGTAAGAGCATGATTCCTGGAAATCAAGGATGCCCAAACATTTCCAGGGGACAGCCATATCCCTTCACAAATTCTGAGACGATAAGCATGAGTTGGATGAACCCAAGTTTAAGCCAGTCTCACACAATAATCACAAAATTATTTCGTCTTTCTCCCTCCATTTTTAATCTTTCCAAATGAGGTCAATGCCAATGGAACAGGTGGGGTCTTGCAAGGATTAAGCGGGACTCAAATAGCAACTAGCATGTGCACCTGCATACAGTCCATATTCAACAAATGTTAGCCCCTTCCAGACTCTCTCTGTTTTCACCCCAAGCCTCCACAAGGGACCAGCACGACTCCCACACCAACCTCACGTGGTGATGTGGGGTATGGAGGAGGGAGTGAGGGAAGGTGGGGGGAGAGGTGACAATCAATGACTCACTCTCCCTGGGAAACCATTTGGCTTTCTCGGTGCTGCCTGTGCACCCTGTACTGACACATGAGAGCCTTTTCTTAGCAGCTGCAGATACACGATGTTCTCGCAAGCCAATGTGCCACAGCCACATTTTTACATTTTAACGTGACCCTAAGAAATAAGCAATTATAGTTTTGGGGTTTTTTAAATAGGAAGTACTACATGTAAAAAGGAGCCCTCCCTCCTCCAGGGGAGATAGGAGTCATGCCCTGAGACTGGGGTGAACGTCGAAGACAGGCTATCTACAGTGATGCCATGGGCAGAGGTAGGGGAAGGGTCTGGATGGAATGATAGTGTGAGCATCTGCGGGCACCTCTTAGTGACAGCACAAGATGGAAGCTGAAGGCTGTTTTTAAGATCATGAAATATCCATGATATCAAATCAGACACATCCAACTGCCATCGAGACCGTCAGACTGGGATTCACCTGCTGGGACTCTTACTACCCACCCACCCACCCCCCAAAATCAGCTTCAAATTTTAAAAATTCTACAAGGCAGTTACTGCCACAGTTTGAAACTTGTCAAATATATTTGCAACTGCTCCTGCGTTTTGGTGTGCAAAATACAAATGTCATTAGTAATCAGTATTTGAAGTTTCTCTTTGTCTATGTAAAGCTCCAGCTCAAAATATTTTAGTATCTGTTCTTTCCTTCAGCAATGTTAAATGAAGCATCCCAAATTTAGCCTTACACACAACGCGTTTTAAAAAAGAAATCCCAGAAGGATGTAATTATTTAAATCCAATTTCATAAAGATTGTAACTGGGGGGAAAAAAAGGAAAATAATTACAAGAACTGTCACTGATAATTTTGGCTAACAAAATGGAACAAACTAGAATGGGCTACACCCTGTACGTAAGTGCATTTAGTGTAAATGAATGTTTTCCATAAAAATGCTGTATTTTTAGATTTGTGACAACTTTCTGCTTCACAGGGCCCCTCCTTGGGGACAATAAATTAGGAATAGTAAGAGGCCACCTGAGAACAGGTGGCAGTTCATTTTATCTTAGCCGAGCTGTGTCAGAGCACATGAGCAATGGATTCGGTTGACTTCCTTTCTTAACAGGACCCATGAATTCCCAGTGCTCCATCCTGTCTCTCTTGAAGTGCACGCTTCCCTCCCACAGGCCTCTTGGGTTCCAGCACAACACGTCAGCTCAAATCTGCACACCTCTTCAAGGTCCTCCACATCTGTAATAACCTTTTCCATGTTTGTCCTTCTCACCTTAGGCTTTAAACCGGCGTGTGAAGGAGGAATAAGAAAGTGGAAAAGGCTCTGGCTTTGGAACCAGGTGGCCCCGAATCCCAAATCTCTCTGCAGTGTTTTCTACCTATGATTCCTTGATCGGCCTATTGACATCTCTGAATTTGCCTCATCTTTAAAATAATGGTGAGGATACTTCTTTCACACTGTTCCTGTGAAGGTGAAATAGTCTAGTGTGTAGGACATCCCTAGTACGGTGCTACCAACGTCTAAACTCTAAACCAGAGGAAGTTGTAAATCTCTAGGTGACCTCCTGGGACCCTGGTCTTAAATATGACTTAGGACAATGTCAGTTAAACATGTGTAAAGTTAGCAGTCATGGTGGCTGTACTGAAATGTGGGCTAACAATGCCATTGACCAAGTGAATTGCCTCTCTGTTCGATGAGTTATCATCAAAGAGAAGGTACCTGAAGTTTTACTAACAGAGGACCACTTAGCACAGACCTTTCTTTACTTTTACCCTGTTCAAGATGTTGTACAATGGATTTGTATTTTTTAAACAATCCATTTGTTTATTGCCATGTAAAAACGAACACAAAAATATAAAAGCTTAAAATAGCAACAACAAAGCAATTTCTTTGGGTTGGGAAATCCAGGGAGAGCTTAGCTGGGGTCCCTCTGTCTGAGGGCCTCTCAAACAGTAAACTGAGGCTGTGATATGATCTGAACACTTGATGGGAAAATGACTGAGGGAGTCCACTTCCAATCCCATTCACCTAATTATTGAAAAGGCTGTCTTTCACCATGAGGGCCATTCCCTAGAACAAACAATCTAAGAGGGAGAAAAAGAGAGAGAGTACCCAAGGTAGAAGTGCAGTCTTTTTACAACCTCATCTCACAGAAGACAGCTCACAATCTGCCATACTCTGTTCATTAGAACTAAGTCCCTCAGTCCAGCCCGCAGTCCCTGAGCGGAAATGACACAGTGGTGTAAAGGCCCAGCAGCAGGGGTCACTGGGGGCTACCTCCCATGTAGTCACTGACACAATTGCTGAAAACAAGTCTAGCTGACTCCTCTGTGACGGGAGCCACTTTGTTGAGTTCCTGAATTGGCAGGACAACATGGCTCTCTCCTCTATTTTTCTTCCAAGTATGGAAGAACTGGAAACCCACCCCCTTTTAGGACAGTCCCCATCCAGTAAATACATCCTGGTGCTTCAAACCATGTTTATAGCCAATGCATGCTTAATGCAGTTTCAGAGCATGCCTTCACAGAAAAACGAAGTGGGGAACATGATCCAAAAGAATCACTCTCACCAGCATGTCTTCCCAAATCCCACTCTTCACCAAACTAATGCAGTGCAGTTAAAACCCTATGCATTCCATGGACTGTCCTGGTATCATAAGCCTTCCAACCTAAGCCTGAATACTTCCAAAGACTTTAGTTCAATCCTTTGAAAAGTCTTTCAGGCCACAATGGAATACACTAATGCATTAAATTTAGAGCTGCTACCCTTGGAGTTTGCTAAACATTTCTCTTGTGACCTGAAAGAGTTAATGTGACATACACAACTTATCTTGTAATGAGGGTACCACTTGAACACTGATGATAATAAAGCTCTATATTGGCATCCTACTGAGATCTTGGTTAGTAGTTTTTTCAAACAATGAACAGGCACACAATGACTTTTTATTTTGTGTCTGGAGAACTAGAAATAATATTTAAATACTACTACAACTCAAAGATTACCAACAAAAGAAACACACTGTTAATTTGAAAGCCAAATACCAACCAAATAGAGCCATGAAGGCAAACTCATAAACCATGATTTTCAAACCACGTTTAATGGAGTTCTGCGATTCCTGAGAGATGCCACTGAGGACCCCAGGACAGGGAGACGGGAAGCTGACTAGACAGGGCAGTGGCCCTCCCCAACCGGGATTTCATTTCAGTCACAGCTCACAGCCTTCATCTGTTGTGCACAGTGAGCTTAGCTTAAAATGTCACACAAAACTGATAATATCCAGGATTGGCAAGTTTATGAGAAGTGTGCATTGTAAGGAAGAATACAAATTACTATAATAGTATTGGGGGACAATTTGACATAACCTATCAAAATTTAACTCTGATACTTTTTGTCCTGAGTTTCTGGATCTAAATTAGTACCATAGTGAGGAACCAGCTGAGTCTGGTATGTCATAAACTCAAGCAGGGTGATAAGTTTCCTAGGACAGTGAACACTCTTTGTGAAAGAGTGACTGATTTTTGTGAATTAAATTTTTATTTCCCTGTCTTGAAACACTGTGACACATAGGTATTGAGAACATTTAAAGGGAAGACCACTTTCAGGATGCTGTCTGCCACTCAATGGATAGTCATGTCTTTTTGTTTTTGTTTTTGTTTTTGTTTTTGTTTTTGTTTTTGTTTTTGTTTTGAAAGAGACAGAGCACGAAAGGGGGAGGGGCAGAGAGAGAGGGACACACAGAATCCAAAGCAGGCTCCAGGATCTGAGCTGCCAGCACAGAGCCCGACTCAGGGCTCAAACTCTTGAACCACGAGATTATGACCTAAGACAAAGCCAGAGGCTTCACGACTGAGCCACCCAGGCACCCCAGTCATTTCTTTTTGTAAAAGACAATAGTTTGCATTTTTATATCCAGTAGCAAGACCACAGCCTGACACAAAGCTAAAAACATGTTTGCTAAGCAGATAAGTGAATCACTGTTAAGCAATGTGTAAATATGGTAAAGTATCAATTATGTACACCTGTATAAGGAAAAAGAGATAATGACTATCTTTGCTTGACAGTGGGAGCTGGAAATTCTCCTTTAGGAAAACCAAACAGCCATTTCTTATATATTCTCCAACCATTTCCTACTCAGATCTAAAGGAAGGGAAGGAAGGAGGGAGGAAAGGAAAGTAGGGAGGGAAGGAGGGAGAAAGGGAGGGGAGGGGAGGGGAGGTAGGAAGGAGACATGGAGAATCGTAGGCTAGACAGATTGCTTCAAGACCATGAAAATAATTATGTTATATACCTATGACAATAGCAGCTTTAAAATTATTTCCATTGTCATGAGGGTAAGAACTATTTTTTGATGTCTCCAGGAAATGAAAAAATATGTACGGTTAGTTTCATATTGTCAGTTAGATATTGAGTTACCAAAATTATAATTCTACTCAATATCTGAAGTGATGGCTCAGATAAAAAGTTTGCCTGATCAGAAACATAATTTTCCATGAGGCACTCTGTGTCACTCCATAAATATTTTTGTACTTAACAGACAAGATACAGAAATAGGGCTTTTTGTCTATGCCCTGAGAAACAAAATCTATACCACAGTGCCATCTACACTGTACTTCTACCTTGAAGTGAAATATTAATACCCTAGTATAATACCCAAGTATTATTTCAACAAAAGCAGGGAATATATCTATTTAAATTTTACATTCAACAGCTAGTATGGTATTTGACACATAGTACATGTCAACAAATATTTGGTGTTGATGATGCCCTGAACAGTCATTGCACACACTCTACTCAGCATCATCTGTCTTTTCTGCTCCACTCCCATCAAACAGCTTTATGTGGGTATAATTTACATGACATAAAATTCATCTGGGTGGTAGAATTTAATTCTTTACTAGGTGGGCCAAATCTCTGAAAGACCTATTATGCACAAAGCTCCTTCTCAGGGACTCCTGTCTAAGGGCTCCTTCTTAACTACTTTCACACAAGTCACCATGCTACTGTCACATTACACCACAAATTGTGAATTAGCTGATTTAATAAAGAATGGACCCCAGACCCAAAGGCAGCCAGTCCACAGGCATCTCTGGGCCCATGAGATAAGTTAACAAGAAAATGTTTCCCAGCAGAGAGGATCATAACCACCTGTAGTGATCACGTATTTGTCTGAGAGAGTCCAATCATGAGACATTCAGAATGGAAGGCCCAGGGGCTAACCTACGACATCCAGAATATAGCAAAGTGAGAGGCTGCTATCACACTAAAGGAGAGAACCTAGAATCCCTGCCATGAGAGATGAATGAGAACATCTGCTCCCTAGAACTGAAAGACTATTCCAATCCAACTCCAGGGAGGAGTTAATGAGCCCCAGCTAGCACTGAGACACAAGGTTAACCAGTGCTCACTGTTCAGCTGATGCTGTAACAAGTCTCCCAAGGCATCCTAACAATAGTAGATCTTGACCCTGGTTATGCCATTTCAGCAACTTTGTACACAGTCCTTATCCACACAACTCCTTTGATAACAACACGCAAGCACCAGAGGTTTATCTATTGCCTTGAGCTGATAGCTCACCTAGAGGTTCAGTGATTTTTCCCGTAAGTTGTTGGCAAAACAATTTTGCCGCTGATGAAAATGATAGTAGCAGGCCCTTACATTCAGTGCGTACTTATTCTTTACCCAGCCCATCTTTCTTCGGATTGAATTGTCCTAAGAATCAAATAAAGATTGGTCATTATTCCCATTTTACACGTGGCCTAACTGAGCCTAAGAAAATATGAAGCAGCTTGCCCCAAGGCACACAGCCAGTTAG
Source organism: Panthera tigris (assembly GCF_018350195.1). Classification (NCBI taxonomy): domain Eukaryota; kingdom Metazoa; phylum Chordata; class Mammalia; order Carnivora; family Felidae; genus Panthera; species Panthera tigris. Next base: position 5,876,495 of record NC_056669.1, read on the forward strand.
TAAAGTCAAAACTCAAGTCAGGGACACCAGATGCTAGATCCAGAACACCTAGCCACTAAGCGTATGGCCTTGAATTTATTGGTTCCAAAGGGTATGAGTATGAACCCTGGACCTACAAAAGAGAGTTAAGATCAAGAGAGAACCTAGAAAAATATGTATAGAACTCCCTTATGCTCTGTCAGGATTTTGACTTAAAAGAAACTGGACTGCCTGCTAGTTGCCTTGAGATCTAGTTTTGTGCAATATCAGCTCTTCTTAAAGTCTAATTTCATGATAGAAATTACTATTTTATTTATTTCTGTTGATGTCTTCATAATAAACTCGTTATTTAAGGGAGCATGAGTGTGTCTCAACTCCTTGAAACCTAAAAACAAGCCGACAACAACAACAAAAAACCTAACTAAAACATATGCTGTTGTAAGGAAAAGGCATTCAACCTCTGTTTCCTTCAAATAAAGAACGGCTAATAGAATGAGGAAGATAGGAATATGGTGAGCAAAGTGATTAGCCAGGGTCCCAGCAGGAAACGGCACGCTCACATGGAAAAATCTGAGGAGGGTTTAAAAAAACAGATCATGTACAAAGGTTTGAGCAGGTATCAGGGAAGTCATGAGAATGATGATGGTGAGGGATGGAGACGTAGCTAGAACCTGGAAACAGAACTGTGAGGAGAGTTTCACGTGGAAGTCACTATGGCCTTTCATCATTCAAGGAGGAAGCAACAAGCCCAAGGTGACCCTGAAGAGAGGGAACCAGGGGAATAAATACCCTGACTTCACCACCACCCCAACTCCTGCGATTCTCCATCAGCCAAGTCCAGCTTGATGTTTGAGGAACAGGAAGCCTATTGCTATGGGTCAGCATTCTGGGGCAAAGACAGAGTGGAGAGTGCATATGGAAGAGAAAATTGGAAAGTACTTGGACACAGTGGTAAAAATAAAGGGTTGGAGGAATCAGATTTAAGAAAAAAGGAGAAATTGTGATAATATGGAGCAGGCAGTTACACAGATATGACAGGTTAGTGAACAGACACCCACAAAATCCCTTTGCACCAACTCCCTTTGGCTCCCCTATCCCCTTTCACCTTGTGGCCAGCTCTCTTGCTCACACTGCCTCTGCAAGGTCCAAGGTCAGTCAGGAGCATAGGCCCTATTGTAAGAGTGATTCTAATTAGTACCCTAAGTTTCTTCCCACTGTTTAAAACTTTTGTTCCTAACATTTAAAGAGTTACCACTGGGTACCTGGGTGGCTCAGTCGATTAAGCGTCAGACTCTTGATCTTGGCTCAGGTCATGATCTCATGGTTCATGGGTTGAGGTCCCACGCTAAGCTCTGTGTTGAAAGCACAGAATCTGTTGGGGGTTCTCTGTCTCCCTCTCTCTCTGCCCCTCCTGGCTCACACTCTATCTTTCTCTCTCAAAATAAATAAATAAGCATTTAAGAGAAAATAAAGAATTAGCACCAATCCTTCCAACTCTTCCAAAAACTTTAAGAGGGGAGAATACTCACAAACCCTTTTTTGAGGCCATCATTACTCAAATAACAAAGCCAGATAAGGACACAGCTGGAAAAGAAAAGTACAGGCCAATGTCTCTGATAACCACAGATGCAAAAATTCGCAACGAAATATTAGCAAACTGAATTCAACATCACATTAAGAGGGTCATCACCATGATCAAGCATGATTTATCACTGGGATGCAAGAATGTTTAACATACATAAATCAATAAAATGTGATTCACCACATTAATAGAAGAAAAGATAAAAACCATATGATCAACTCAATGAATGCAGAAAAAGAATTTGACAAAATACAACACCCTTTCATGATAAAAAAAACTCTCAACAAATTGTGTGTAGAAAGAACATATCTCAGCATAACAAAGAGCACATATGACAAGCTCACAGCTAACATACTCAGTGGTGAAAGACGCAGAGGTTTTCCTCTAAGATCAGAAACAAAACAAGGGTGTCCACTCTCACCACTCCTGTTTGACACAGAAGTCCCAGCCAGAGCAATCAGGAAAGAAAAAGACATATAAGACATCCAGATCAGAAAGCTAGAAGTAAAACCGTCTTTATTTGCAGATGATATGATCTCACATATACAAAATCCTAAAGGCTCTACCAAAAACAAATTTAGTAAAGCTGCAGGATACAAAATCAACATAAAGAAATCAGCTTCCCAGCTGGCATAAAACAAAAATGCTTATCCTAAAATTTAGATGGAAATGCATGGGACCCAGGATAGCCAAACAGTATTGAAAAAGAAGAACAAAGTTGGAGGACTCATACTTTGAAAAGATCAATAAAAACAGATAAATCTCTAGTGAGATCAATATAGTGAGAGAGAGAGAGAGAGAGAATTCACACATTACCAATACCAGGAATGAGAGATACATCACTATGGCTCTTCCAACTAGTCAAAGAATAAGAGGAAAAAAGGACAAATTCCTTGAAATATACCAACTACCAAAACTCACTCAAGAATGAATAAAGGGCTATTTATTAATTATAATGAGCATGTATTATTGAAGGTGGGTGATAGGCACAAAAGTGTTCAGTAGGCTATTCTCTCTGCATTTACGTTTTTGAAATATCATTAATGTTTTTAAATAGGTACAGCACAAGGCAAAACAAATATTTATCAAATGTTCAGCTTACTTTGACGAGATTCTATGTCATCTTTCATCCCCACCAGCAAATTGGATGGCCTTAAGCCAGCTAACTTTTTCAAATAACAGTTTTTCTATTTTTGAAATGAAGGAATTGACCTAAATCCTAAGATTCTTTCCAGCTTTCAAGTTCTATGACTTTGGACTAATGCATTCCAAGACTTCCTGTAAATTTTCCCTTCAAAGAACTCACTAGGTAGCAGTATGACTACATTTCTGAGTGTGAGCACTGCAGAGATAATTGTTTGTGAGTAAAATCCATGAGTTACTCATGGTTTCTTTGTGTCCTGAAAATACACAGATTAAAACAAAAACCAAGTTTCTCTTAACTAAATTGTTCATGTTCCCTCTCTCTCCCTTCCTCCTCCCATCCTCCTCTTTCTTTCTCTACAATTTCTTCCTGTCAATGACTATGTTGTTACATATATTATCAATTAAAAAAATCGGGGCGCCTGGGTGGCGCAGTCGGTTAAGCGTCCGACTTCAGCCAGGTCACGATCTCGCGGTCCGTGAGTTCGAGCCCCGCGTCAGGCTCTGGGCTGATGGCTCGGAGCCTGGAGCCTGTTTCCGATTCTGTGTCTCCCTCTCTCTCTGCCCCTCCTCCGTTCATGCTCTGTCTCTCTCTGTCCCAAAAATAAATAAAAAATAAAAAATAAAAAAAAAAAACGTTGAAAAAAAATAAAAAAATAGAACATGGTGTAACAGAAGTAATATTAAGTCAGCAGAAAATACCATTGTCTTCCTTTTGTGATTTAGAAGGACTCTGAGTCCCTTAGGACTGTTAAATAACCCAAAATGATAATTATATAGTGGATGCCCTTTGTTTAGTTCCTCTTTCTCTGGTCCTAGTGAAACATTTTTTTTTAATTTATTTATTTTGAAAGAGAGAGGACAGATTTATTTATTTTGTGGGGAGAGGGAGCACACATGAGGAGGGGAGGGGCAGAGAGAGGGAGAGAAAAAACACCAAGCAGGCTCTTCACCATCAGCATCAGAGCCCAATGTGGGTCTCAAATTAATGAACTGTGAGATCATGACCTGAGCTGACACCAAGCATTAGATGCTTAACCAACTGAGCCATCCAGGCACTGCCCCCAGTGAAACATGTTTTAACTACATGATTCTTTCCTATTTACTAAAGTTGACTGATCCCAGAGTAGACCCCTGACACACATCGGTCGGTCTGTCCCGAACCCCTGAAAAAATAAAACGCAGGGTCACAAAGTTTCTGAGTAACTGTGATAGCTCTCCTCTAGATGAAAAAGAAGGAGGTCCATAATCTGCCACTGCTGAATCCTTGTGTGAGTCAGTATTCAGTCATGAGACAAAACCCACACCAGTTACTTAAACGGAGAGAATTTAATGTAGAGAATGATCAGTTAGGCACTGAAGAAGTGGAAAGGCAGAAAGTGACCAAAGATAACCTGGAAGTAAGCAAATACAGGAAGTAGCTCTGGCATGACTGGGAAATAAAGGGAAGAAGCTGGAATTGTGGGAACCACGAGAATAATTCTCCATTTTTCTTCTCACACTCCTGACATGACAGCGATGGACGAGAGGAACCCTGTGCTTGAAGTCAGTTGTGGAGAAGAATGCAACTCGGAAATGCTGGCCTTCAGTGACCTGCCTCTTAGGGGCAGAGAAGAGCCAGCATTACGCTGGGACTCAGGAGCTGAAGACAATGGCAAAACAACACAATTCGAAAAACAAATTCTGAATCCCAAAGTGCAGTTTCTGGAGTATTCTGTTCTGGCAAATGAGAACTGCAGAGAATGCCAAAAAGAACTTGTATCTGGATCAAGGGCTGATATTAACGAAGTAACTCAGAGAGGCGTTTTGTTCCCAGAGGACAGTAAAGTTCCCAAAGACCTGGGTGGTGTTTATCCTTACACACAACAGAAACAGCACTCACTGCCTGTGCCCCCACACCCTACCCCCAATCTGGAAAATGGTTCCTTGAGGGGCCTTAGGAGTTTGAATTTCAAGAAGCCAAAGAATACAATAGAAGGCTTCCTGGGAATTTAGTGCGGAAGGGGAGTGTGGGAAGGCTTTGGTGTCAGATCTGAGAATTGAATCCTAGTTCAATCGCTTACTAGTGATTGAGTTACCTTGGGAAAATGTCTTTCCCCTTCTGCAGGTGGGTTTCCTCATCTACAAAAGGTGGATAATAATAACCATCTCCTAGGTTGGTGGAGTGATCTGGCTTTCTCTAATAGTAGACCCATTTATTCTACTGCAGGAGGAATCCCCGTACGGATAATTCGACAGGTTGATAATATACATCATCACCACCTGAGGCAGTCCGCTTTCCTGTATGTTCAGTCTTTCAGCATACATTTACTAAATGAATGCTTTGTATCAGACAACTTGCAAAATTATTGAATACCACAGTGAAAACACATCATGGCTCTGACTGTAAAAGAGCTAAACAGTGTAGCCCGGGAGATGAGCATGTAAACGGTTATGAGCATAATCATTCGTGATCACTAGCAAGTCTTTCATGCTTTGTGAAGACCAAATGTCCTTAGGGCAGCTAGGCCAAAACCGTCACCTGTCATCATATGGAAAACAGGGAACCTGGATGTTAAATGTGATAGGATACAGAAAGCACCTGATATATAGCAAGTAGCCAAGAGATGTAAGTTCCCTTCTCCCCCTCCCAAAGATGTGTCTTAAATTCGTATGAACCTACAACATCGTCTCCCATGTCTTTGGTAAACCCAAGTTTTGCTTGATGGTTTCACTCTCTATATTTCCTGTGAAATGAGACCCCTCTAACAAAGTGCTCCGTGTTGTCCAGAGTTGTTCCTGTGCACTGATACATCTATCTCCGATCTTCTTCTTGTCTAGGGTGGGGGTTTCCCTAAGCGTTTTTCTGTGATGGGAAGGCCAGGAAGTGATGATATGAATATATGTCAGAAATGTTTGACTTGTGGCTTCCGTGAGAAGACAGCCTTTTACTTCTTCCCAAAACAGCCCGATCTGCGAAGAGCCTCAAAGTGTCTTGGGTCGCTTTGTTGTGCTTCCAGTATTTCTGGAAATCATACTGGGAAAAAGAAAATATTTCTCCTCTGAAACTCACATTACTCTGGAATGGCACCTTTCATATATTGTTTACATTGTAATGTGTCTGTGAGTTATCTCCAAGCTGAGTTCACGAAGGGAAAGGATGCAAGTATGTAGCTTTTAATAATTGCTTTCAGCTTTCACATTCTGATCAAAGACCAGGTCTGATAACAGCACCTTGCTCTAAAACTCCTTCCATAGCAAACTAGACATAATATATTTATTGCTATAAATGGCAACGTCTTATTAGCTCATGATGTTTTAAGTCTACCCATCTTCTGCCCTGGGCCATTTTACACAGGAATGCGGTTAATCCGACACAGGCTAATTCATAGCATTGTTCTGTACAAAATCTCCTTTGGATTCAGGTTCCTCAGCTGTTTGTTTAAACTCCAATCTTTAATTTTAGATAAATTCAGTGCTTCCTTAGCTCACAAGAATGACAAGTGATTTTACTGGATAAAAGTGAAATTCTGAACATCATTAATGAGGAATGAAAAAACGGGAAGAAAATGAAGTTTGCAAATATGGCATGCTTCATCACAAGATGATGATTTTAAGAGAACTACTTTAATCGTCAGAGTTATTCTGTATCAGATAGGCTTTATTTAATTGCAAGGAGCAGCCACTCCCAAGTAATGGGAATACTGAGATGTTAAACGGTGAATCGAATGTTGAGAATTTAGCTAAAAGACTCCGTACCTGTTGCTGCCTGGGCCTCCATTCTGTGTGGGCAAGGGGGGCCGGCAGAACTGACACCCCCCCCCCCAGAACATGCCCACAGAGTCACGAGCAAATGTGATCTCCTGAAGTGACCTCCCCTGAGGCCCCCCAAAAAAGCATTCTCCCTGTCTCCTAGGGCCTTCCCTTGGTGTGCCCCATAGAGAAGACCCCTGAGAAGCTCACCAAAAGCCAGCACTTTTTGGTTTGTATTGGCCACTCTGGCCTCAGCCAGGGAACCCGAAAGCCCCTCACTCTTGGACTGTCATAAAGGCACATACTCCAGATCCTGCTGGGCTCTCACTGCCTCCCTTGACCTCCCCATGTGATCCCTTCAGGCACACCCTGTACCTCCTCCAGGACTTGGGAGTAATAAACTTCTCTATTTCAATTCCCCTGTGGCCCTTTGTTAAATCCATGAGATACACTGGGGCTCTACTCTACAGATGTTAATTTAACAAAGTCACAACCGTAAGACAAGAAGCCATTCCAGCACTCGTGCTCTCGACTGCGGGGGACGGGACAGTGGGGAGAGAACATCATTCAATATCCCTCAGAACACCTAGATCACTCTGGTGAGCCTACAGAGCTCTGCCCTAGTGAACGTGTCATTTGTCAGGAACAAGCGGTTACTCCATATCCTGGTGTTTCTGCTCTGTGTCAGAGTTTTATCTTTGTCTCTGTGTGTGCTCACTTCTACCGCCAGCTGTCCCTGCATCTAACACTGCCTATTGCCTTTCCTCTGTGTGGACTTCACCTTCCCCAAGGACAGAGTCGTAGTGGGTAAGAATGTCTTCATCCATGATGGCACACCCTACTGAGGACAATTCTTCCATCAAGACACCCTGTAGACCTTTAACACAATCTTCAGTTGAGTGGATCTTACTCTCTCATGGGCCACAAGAAACCTAAAGAATGTTTCTCAAAATTGTAATATCTTTGGGTCATTAGATGGACATTTGTATATATGCCTCCAATAACAACTTTAGGTAAAAAAAAAATGTATGAGAATCATAATACATTTAAATAATGAAAGCATAACTTTTTACATATTAATATTATGATACTAATATTAGTTTGTTTCAGTAAAAGGTGAGATAAGATGTTTTTATACAGACCACTGAGAGCTTGGACCATGGGTTATTTCTTATCCAGGTAGTTTCTTTTCTTAGTTTTTGCTTCTACAAAATTAAAAATATAAACTCCAAATAATACCGGCAATAGCAGGGAGTGCGTAGTGTCTTTCTTTTCCAGATAATTTTGTCTCTTAAGATGGAATATGGACTCAGAAACTGTGGATTCCAGAAGATATTAATTTGAGTTTTTAAATGATGATGGGGTGTCTGGGTGTCTCAGTCGGTTAAGTGTCCGACTTAGGCTCAGGTTATGATCTCACGGTCCGGGAGTTCGAGCCCCACGTCAGGCTCTGTGCTGACAGCTCAGAACCTGGAACCTGCTTCGGATTCTGTGTCTCCTTCTCTCTCTCTGCCCCACCCTTGCTCAGACTTTCTGCACACATTCTCAAAAATAAGCATTAAAAAATATTTTTACAAATAAAAAATAAAATGCCTGTATCCACTGAAACAGTCATAATTTTTCTTCTTTCATGTGGTTAAATTAGGCAAATAAATTTTTCTGACATTGAAATTCTTGCTTTGCTGCTCCACAAATTCCATGTTATATTACTCCAGAATTTTATCTCTACCTTGTTTAAAATTCTCTAATTAATCGGTATTAAAGATTGTTTTCCACAGTGTTAATTTAGTCTTAACTATATTTTGATTAATTTCTTTACTCACCTGGAAACTTTTGTATTCCTTTCTTCATTCAATTTTCTTCATCCTGAAGTAAACTTTTTTTTTTATGTTTATTTTTGAGAGAGAGAGAGAGAGAGAGAGAGACTGAGTGTGAGTAGGGGAGGGGCAGAGAGAGGGAGACACAGGGTCCAAAGCAGCCTCCAGGCTCTGAGCTGTCAGCACAGAGCCCGATGAGGGGCTTGAACCCATGAGACATGAGATCATGACCTGAGCCAAAGTCAGACACTTAACTAACTGAGACACCCAGGTGCCCCTGAGGTAAACTTTTAATGGATTTTTCAGTGATGATTAATCTGTGATTAGTAAGCTCTCAGTTTTTGTCTTTTTTCACTATTATTCTTGAAAGTAGTATAGACATATACAGAGTCCACAGTTGATAGTTACTTTATGCTCAGCATCTTCAATATATTACTCTACTATGCCCTAAATATGCCTAATTATGCCTAATTCCATTATGCCACTCTTGTTTCTGATAACAACTACTGTCAGTCTAACTGGTACTCCTTTCAGATGACTTGTCTTTTTTCTGGTGGCTTTGTACTTATTTTTTAATGTTTATTTATTTTTGAAAGAGAGAGCGACAGAGCCTGACGTGGGACTCAAACCCACAAACCACAAGATCATGACCTGAGCCGAAGTTGGACACAACCAACTGAGCCACTGAGGTGCCCCTTTATTTTATTTTTTTTTAATGTTATTTTCTTTTGAGAGAGCACAAGCAGGAGAGGGGCAGAGAGAGAGGGGGACCGAGGATCCAAAGCAGGCTCCACGCTGTCAGCCCAGAGCCCAATTTGGAGCTTGAAATCACAAACCGTAAGATCACGACCTGAGGCAAAGTTGGACGCTCAACCAACTGAGCCACCCAGGTGCCCCTCTGGTAGCTTTTTAAATAGTATCTTGTTCCTTGAGGTAATGCAAGTTCACTATGTTCCCAGGTTTCTATTTATTTTTCTTTAATGAATTCTTGCTTTCTGGAACATTCTTACCCATTTCTTCATTCTATATTATCTCTCTTGTATTTATTCCAAAATGCTTTCCATGTCTCTCAATCACTCTTTAATACTTTCAGTCACTTTATTCTGTTCTCTAAATGACTTCTTTTAGTGTCATTTTTACCTTAATTCTCTGTTTAATTATATCTAATTTACTACTTAATATAGTCACTCTTTTTTTTTAATTTACATTCTAGTTAGTTAACATACAGCGTAATATTAGCGAGTCAACACTTCCATACAACATACAGACTGGTTTATAATTGTTTTGTTATTGTGAGCTGTGCTTGTAGGGCTGTTTTTTCCTGGACAAGTATTCTGGATTGTAGAAAAGCAGCCACACTAAAGTTCTGCATTTCTACTGCAAAAGCCCCAAAGGTTTCACTAGTCCTAGATTAGCAATTTTTAACAAGTATAATTGACATATACTTATAATTGACATATAAGTATAATTGACATAAAAATAAAATCTACATGAATAAAGTATACAATATGATAAATTTTGACATATTTAGGCACTCATGAAATTATTACTGTAATCAAAATTGTTAACATATTCATCACCTAAAAGAGTTTCTGGTGCCATTTGTAATCCATTTCTCCTGACCCACACCCCATCCCACCTCCTCCTCCCCACGTAACCACTGAGCGGTCTCCACCACGATAGATTAGTTTGCATTTTCTAGATCCTTGTACAAATGGAATAATAAATTATGTACTCTGTTGATTTGATTCTTACATTGAACAAAATATTAGGAATGAAGTGTTGAGGTAATATAGAAGGTATATATCTACATTTTTTTTTAATTTCCAACCTGTTTTCCAAGTGGTTGTACAATTATATATCCTTGCTAACAGTGTATAATGGTTCCAATTTACCCACATATTCATCAATTCATTTTAATTATAGAAAGCCTAATAACTGTATCATGTATCCTATTGTGGTTCTAATTTCCATTTCCCCAAGGACTAACTATAAGCATGGAGAACCCCTACTGCTGTGACCCCAAGAATTTCTTCCTCTTACTCAAGTCACACAGTCTCAGCAACCCATCAAAACTACCATGCAAGTGTTTCTATCAGAGTTGAAGGCTCTAGTGGTTTCTTCTCTGGGTAAGCAGATTTTGATTTCTGTATTTCTCTGGACATGTCCGTCTCTCCACATTTATTATTTTATTTTATTTTATTTTTCAGTATATGAAATTTATTGTCAAATTGGTTTCCATACAACACCCAGTGCTCATCCCAAAAGGTGCCCTCCTCAATACCCATCACCCACCCTCCCCTCCCTCCCACCCCCCATCAACCCTCAGTTTGTTCTCAGTTTTTAAGAGTCTCTTATGCTTTGGCTCTCTTCCACTCTAACCTCTTTTTTTTTTCCTTCCCCTCCCCCATAGGTTTCTGTTAAATTTCTCAGGATCCACATAAGAGTGAAAACATATGGTATCTGTCTTTCTCTGTATGGCTTATTTCACTTAGCATAACACTCTCCAGTTCCATCCACGTTGCTACAAAGGGCCATATTTCATTCTTTCTCATTGCCACGTAGTACTCCATTGTGTATATAAACCACAATTTCTTTATCCATTCATCAGTTGATGGACATTTAGGCTCTTTCCATAATTTGGCTATTGTTGAGAGTGCTGCTATAAACATTGGGGTACAAGTGCCCCTATGCGTCAGTACTCCTCTATCCCTTGGGTAAATTCCTAGCAGTGCTATTGCAGGGTCATAGGGTAGGTCTATTTTTAATTTTCTGAGGAACCTCCACACTGTTTTCCAGAGTGGCTGCACCAATTTGCATTCCCACCAACAGTGCAAGAGGGTTCCCGTTTCTCCACATCCTCTCCAGCATCTATAGTCTCCTGATTTGTTCATTTTGGCCACTCTGACTGGCATGAGGTGATATCTGAGTGTGGTTTTGATTTGTATTTCCCTGATGAGGAGCGACGTTGATCATCTTTTCATGTGCCTGTTGGCCATCCAGATGTCTTCTTTAGAGAAGTGTCTATTCATGTTTTCTGCCCATTTCTTCACTGGGTTATTTGTTTTTCGTGTGCCGTCTCTCCATATTTAAAGGCAGCAGTTTGCCCTGAGATTTTACCTTGCTACAAGGTGCAAGACAAGTTGTTAATTTTCCATTTGTCCAGCTTTTTCTGAGAATGGGAATGGTAACTTCCATGCTCAGTACATGTCCGAGTGGAAACTGGATATCTACAGAAAGGTTAACTGAAGATTTTAACCAAAATTTAATTTATTCAATATAAAGAGAGCTATTCTGGTTTTATGGGGTTTTTTTTCCTTTTGTGAGCTGTGAAAGTTTGTGTTTTCAGGAATATGCTCAATTTTTCATATTCATTGTCATTAAGTTTATTATATATTCCCTTAATATCTTTAATATTTGTAGAATCTGTAATTATGTCACCTATCTCATTTCTCATCATAATAACTTGTGTGTTTTCTGTTTCCTGACTATTTTGGCTAGAGATTTTATTTCACAATTTTATTATCTTCTGAACTACTATTTTAGCCACATCCCACATATTTTGATAAGTTAATTTCCATGTAGTTCAACACATTTTCAATTTTTTAATGTTTCCTTAAATCTTGGATTATAAGTATGTTAATTTTTTAATTGAGGTATAACTGACATAATGTCATATTAGTTCAGGTGTACAACATACTGATATTTGTATATGCTGCAAAATGACCACCATAGTAACTCCCATTAATATCCATCACCATACATAATTACAAATTTTTTCATGAGAACTTTCAACATCCGTTCTCCTAGCTACTTTCAAATATGCAATACAGGATCCTTAACTATAGTCACCACACTATAGATCCCCATGATTTATACATTTTGCAATTGGAAATTTGTACCTTTTGAAACCCTCACACCCATTTTGCCCATCCTCCACTCTCCACCTCAGGCAGCCGCCTCATTCTGCTCTTTACACCCATGAGCCCTGGTTTTTGTTTGTTTTTTTTTTTTAGATTTTTAATCTGATTTTTTTTTAGTTTTTAAATATTGTGGTTTTTCCTGATATCTTTGTTATTGGCTACTTACTTAAAATTTAATTTTGTTCAGAGAAAATTATGTAGTTTGACTTGACTCCTTTAAAATGTATTCAGATTTTTTTGATGGCCAAAAATGTGGTCTATCTTAATAAATGCTTACTTTTACTTATTCACTTAAAAAGCACCTGTTGTTTGGTGGGAAATTTTATAAATGACACAGATCAAGTTGGTCAACACTACTGTTCAAGTCTTTATATACTTACTTATTTTCTGTCTACTGGTTTCATTAGTTATTGAGATACGGTATTAAAATATTCAATAATTGGGATTTGCCAAATATTTTCTATCAGTTTTGCTTTATTTTAGAACTCTGTTATTAGGTACACAAATGCTTAGAAATCTTATTTCCTCTTGATAAATTTATCCTTTGTAACATTATGAAATTATCCTCTTTATCCCTGGTTATATTCTTTGCTCTAAAATCTAATTTGTCTAAAATGAAAATAACCACCCCAGCTTGCTTTTGCTTGAAGTTATTATGGCATATATATTATAGCCATCCTTTCATTTTTAACCTAGCTGTGTCTTTAAAGTTTCTTGCAAGTTTCTTGTAGGCAGCATATAATAATATACTGCTTTTCTTTTAATCTAATTTGACAACCTGGGGACGCCTGGGTGGCTCAGTTGGTTAAGCATCCAACTCTTGGTTTCGTCTCAGGTCATGATCTCATGGTTTGTGGGTTCAAGCCCCACATCCAGCTCTGTGCAAAAGACACAGAGCCTGCTTGGAATTCTGTTCTCTCTCTCTCTCTCTCTCTCTCTCTCTCTCTGCCCCTCCCCTGCTCGCTCTCTCAAAAATAAATAAACATTAAACAAATTTTAATTTGGCAATCTGTACTTTTTGATTAGGCTGTTTAGACCACTTATATTTAATGTGATTTTTTAAATACCTTTGGGTTTAAACAGACCATCTTGTTAGTTTTGTTCTATATACTCCATCGGTCCTTTGATTGCCTTTTCCTCTTTTTCTTCCTTGAGACTAAATGAGCATTTTTTTTATTATTTCATTTTATCTCCTTTTTGGTTTAACAGCTACAAATTTTTGTTATGCTATTTTAGTTGTTACTTTAGGGTATATATAATACTCTTTAAAAATTTATCACAGTTTGCTTTTAGATGATACTTTATCAGTTCTTTTATAAGAAAATTACAGAATTTTTTACAAAATTTATTTAAAGGAGAAGTTCTAATTCTCTTCCACAAGGTTTTATGCTTTTCTTTCATACATTTTATTTATGAATTTTATAATTCCAACACGTTATCACTTTTTATTTAAGAGTTAATTATATTTTTTAGGGGTGCCTGGGTGGCTCAGTCGGTTAAGCGTCTGACTTTGGCTCAGGTCTTGATCTCACAGTTCGTGGGTTCAAGCCCCGTGTTGGGCTCTGTGCTGACAGCTCAGAGCCTGGAGCCTGCTTCAGATTCTGTGTCTCCCTTTCTCTCTGCCCCTCCCCTGCTCATGCTCTGTCTCTCTCTGTCTCTCAAAAATAAATAAATGTCAAAAAAAAATTTTTAAAGAGTTAATTATATTTTCAAGAAAATTGTTTAAAGTAAAAAAGAAAAGTTCTTATATTTACCCGTGTAGTTAGTTTCTGTTGTTTTCTCTTTCTGTGTGTAGATCAAGGTTTCTATATGATATAATTTACATCTACGTGAAGGACTTCTCTTAACACGTCTTGCACTGCAGGTCTCTGTGTTAAGAATCATTGCAACTTGTGTATGCATGAAGAAAATGTAATTTTCCAAAACAAGTCTTTTAAAAAAATTTTTAAGTTTGTTAATTTCAAAAACCTCACTAGTGGAATAAAAGAATTTAATACAGGCACACAAAAAAGGAAGCCCCATGAGGTTTTCACTAGGATGAAATGGGATTAGCTTTGTAGTTCTCATAATCCTCTTCATGGAAGGATGCAATTTCAGTTTCATTGCTGATTCTAGTAGCTTCCAGAATGCTACCTTCTTTTACCAGGGGTCTGCCAGTTTCCAAATTCCACACAAGTTTATTTGCGTTTGATTTATGAGCTTGATGAATTACCTTCAGTTTGTCATATGTATAATTAATGAATGGTGGTGTCAGGCTGGCCCTTAAAGAGACCTCTTGCTTTAGAAATACAACAGGGGGACTGGGTGGCTCAGTTGGTCAAGTGTCCCACTTCAGCTCAGGTCATGATCTCACAGTTTGTGAGTTCGAGCCCTGTGTCAGGCTATGTGTTGATGCTCAGAGCCTGAAGCTTGCTTTGGATTTTGTGTCTCCCTCTCTCTCTGCCCCTCTCCTGTGCTCTCTCACTCTCTCAAAAACAAATAATGAAACTTTTTTTTAATTAAAAAAAAGAAATACTATAAATTTCTCTATAGTTTGGTCCAAATTAATTCCATGATATACTACAGGTTTGTAATTATAATGCTCAAATGAATGAATGAGGCAAACTATAATGGTCACCTCTCCAGAAGTCATGTGAAGAAATTGTTTTGATCCAAAATTTTTTTCACATGTAGGCTCCCTAGGGAATCTCTCACATACACAAACAAGGAAAACTCTGCTAATATATTTTGCCCATTTGGTTTTACCGAACATTCAGCAAGTTAAGCCTGTGATTAGTCAAAATTGGTATCCCAATATTCTTTTTTTTTTAAGTTTATTTATTTATTTAGAGAGAGACAGAGACAGCATGAGCAGGGGAGGAGCAGAGATAGAGGGAGAAGAGAGAGAATCCCAAGCAGGATCCGCACCTTCAGCACAGAGACCGACACGGGGCTCAAACTCACAAAACCACAAGATCATGACCTGAGGTGAAACTGAGACTCTGACGCTTAACTAACTGAGCCACCCAGACACCTCCAATATTCTTCTATTTGAAGAATATTTTTGATGGTAAAGTAATTCTAGACTGATATATTTTTTTTCTTTCAATACTTTAAAGATGTTGCACCTCTATTTTTTCTTCTATTGTTTCTAGTGAGAAATCTGTCATCTATACCTTTGTTTTTCTGAACATAAGGAATATATTTTCTAAGTGATTTTGAGATTTTATTACTGGTTTTAAGCAATTTGATTAATAAATGACTTGGTATAGTTTCCTTCATCTTTCTTGTATTTAAGGTTCTTTGAACTTTTGGATTTACATGCTTGTAATTTTCAATGAATTTGGATATATTTTAGCTACTTTTTCTTCAAATGTTTTTTAAGTTCCCCCTCTCTATCCTCTTCTTAGGGGACTCTAATTATTTGTATATTTAGCTCCTTAAATTTGTCTTACAGGTCACTAATGCTTTTTCATTTTTAAGTATTTTTTTCTCTGTGTTTCATTATGGGTATTTTCTATTGCTATGTCTTCAAGTTTATTAATATGTATTTTGTGCTTTATTATTTAATCTTCTAGTAATCCTATACAGTGTATTTTTGATCTCAGAAATCATAATTTTATCATTTGAAGTTTGATTTGCTGAGTCTTTCCTCCAGCTTTTTGAACATATAAAATATGATCATAATGATCCTTTTAATGTCCCTTCTACTAAATTTACCATTTGTGTCATTTCTAGTTTCATTTTCATTGATTGATTTTTCTCATTAAGGGTTGCATTTTCCTATGTCTTTGCATGTTTGGTAATTTCACTTGGATGCTAGACCTTGTGCTTTATACCTTGTTGGGTGCTAATACTTTTTTATTCCTATAAATATGTTTGAGCTTCATTCTGGAACATAATTAAGTGATTTAAAAACTTATCCTTTTAGATGTGACTTTTAAGCTTTGTTACATGGGGACAAAGCAACATTTAATCTAGAGTTAATTTTTCCCACTACTGACATCATTAGTTACTAAGTTTTTCACTCTGTTGGCAATATTCCCAGTCATATGTGACTTTCTAGGTAATTCCCTCCTCTCATTTGGCGTATTTCTTCCCCACACTTTGAGTAATTTCCTCAAATTCATGTACTGATCATTACTGTACTGCATATTTGAAAGAGTGTCTCTGCTGATTTCTGAAGTCTTGTCTCTGTGCAGTTTTCTTCTCTATGTTATTCAGTCCTGTAAACTCTAGCTGTCTTAGCCTCTCCAAACTACCACATCTGTCTCTCAACTTAGGGAGGAGGCTCCCTTCCCTAAGCCTTGTCTGGCCAATAAGCTAGGGCAATCATAGGGCTCACTTAATTTATTTCTCATATCTAAAGATCAACATTCTTAACTGCCTGATGCCCAGTGTCTTGAAAACCCTTGATTCTGATATTTTGTCTATTTTCAGAAGTTTCAGCCTAAATCTTGTCCTGATTACTCCACCTTCACCAAATGAGGAAAGCTTCTCAGTAGTTCTGTGTTGTTTCTCAATTTGGTATATTTGCATTATGTGTAATTAAATATAAACTTATACCTGTGTCTTCCATGAGCTAGAAAGTTTTTCCTAAGGGTGAGTTTTTTCTACCTTTATTGGATTCTTGAGAGGGTGAATAAAAACAAATCTATACTTCAACTTCCAAGGAAGGTGTGCTGAGAGTTTTTTCCAATTTACTTTTCAAAACCTGGAGTTACTTGATGATCCCATAAAATGGGATATGGCTTCATTCTACTGTGTGGGGAAAATTATTTCACTTACATTTGCAGCTTGTTTTATAACTTCCTTGGCCATACCAAAACATGTATCCTTTTTCAAGGAATGCAGAGTATAACTTCATTTATGATCTATTGTTTTGTTTTGGCTTCTTCTCTGCCTTTAATATCAAAATGTATCAATTTCATACTGGAAGCATTATGTTATTCTTATTTTGGAAAAATTTGATTTTACTGGGGAGGTCACTGTGCTTTCTTTGAAAATGACATGAAAACCTCTCAGGGTTCATGCGATGTTTTTCAAAATTTTGTAAGATAGGTGCAGGGCCAGCTGCTTTCAGACAATTCATTATTTGTACTCTTTTCTTTTTCTAATCCTTAAGAAAGTTATCACACTATATTCTGTTATTCAAGCTCATAAACCTTCACACTCCATATTGGCAGTGGAGCCTTGTTCACTTTGTACATTTGGAATATTCTTTAAAGTTGTAATATTTAAACTACTGTCAATTTGAGATACAGGTTTATCTTTTGTGAATTGCTTATGTAATGCAATTCATATAATATAGCAGCAAAAAGGTAAATTCATCAGGTACAACAAAAGCATACAAATGATGTAAAAATAGGTTAACCATTTTAAACTTCAACTTGATTAATGAATATTTTAAAAGACTGATGAATGCAGTCCTAAATCATTCAGTGTCTCCAAGGACATAATGATTAAAATAAAGAATAATGTATTTCTCTGCAAATATGATCAAACTTACATTTCACATGTATAATATATTTGTGTGAACTTTTTTCTAAAATTGCCAAGGGCCTGTTAAGTACTCTATAGTCCTACAAGGATTCTGAGTTGTACATTGGCTACATTTTAGGAAATTCTGCCTTCAAAAATGCATTAAAACTATAGACCTTTTCAAATATATTTGCACAAATGTCCCTGAAATCCCTTTGCAGACCTCAGGCTAGGAATCACTCAGATGTTTACTTTGATTAAGGCACAGATCCTCCAACAAATGTGTTATGGCCAAGAGAACAGGATCTTTTGCCCCAAAGCCTAACAATTTCTTAGCAAGCAACTACCTAGGGTTACTTTTTCAAAAGGGGATTGTGACACGGCAAACAATTGTAATTCCATGCATTGTCCAGTTTGAAAACCAAAATGAGAAAAAAAAAACAGACACAATCAGATATCAGACACTGTGGCAAACACCATTCACAGGCAATTGATTTATCATTTATATGTGCTCAGTTTTAGAGAGATATCTAAAGCCCTTTAAACATTACTAGACTAGAAGTTACAAGAAAGGCTGCATGACAAATCTAGAATACTATAAGGGCCAGAAACACACTTAAATGAGGCACTCGTGCTTTGACAAAACAAAAACACAAAATCTGATATGAATCTTAATGTTTTGGCTTGCCATTAGTGTATACCCTCTTGAAAATGAGTCTTGTTTAGCCAGAAATAGAAAGAGCACATTTGGCCAAATTGCATCCACCATTCATGTGTTACAGATTTTAAACTCACTAGTTACCATCCACATATGTGCTCCTTTTTTAAAAGCAAAAAGATAATATTCTTCCCAAATGACATTGCAATCATATAACTCTAAGTGAAGTTAAAAAACAATAACACTTCCTTTAAGGCTGAAATCAACTCACATGTAAAAATAACAAATGAAGATGCTTTAGATAGAATGATTCAAGATTTATCTAACTAAATATGGTAGAATTTGCTTTAAGATGGTTATTTAAAGGGAGCCTGGGTGACTCAGTTGGTTGAGCGTCCAACTTCAGCTCAGGTCATGATCTCATGGTTCGTGGGTTCGAGACCCAGGTCAGGCTCTGTGCTGACAGCTCAGAGCCTGGAGTCTGCTTCAGATTCTGTGTCCATCTCTCACTCTGCCCCTCCCTCACTCATGCTCTCTCTCTCTCTCTCTTTCTCTCTCTCTCTAAGAACAAATAAAACATTAAAAAATTTTTAAAGATGGTTATTTAAACTGCTCATCCCTATATTCTCTAGTACAGTTTGACATCTGTCCCATCTACTGACCTAAAATCAGCTGACTTTCATGAAATATTATTTCATTATTAATGAAACATCTTTTTAATATCTCCAAATGCAGGTGGACATCTTTCAAAGATACCTTCGAAAGATCTCAAGGAAATAATCTCCCTACCTACAGGATATAGCATAGTACTCCCAATAATTCATGGATATTTTACCATCCCAGTAGTACCCAGTCTTTCTCAAGGTAGGGCGAAAGTTGAAACAAGTTCAGAAAATTAAACTCAGCACTGCAATCTTTACAACACAAGACTATTAGCTTCCGGAGCCTCTAACTCAGTATCTCACAGCTGGATAATTAACACATCCTGGTTACAGTGGGAACTTTCCAAATCTCTACTCCTTGATGGCTTTTTACAGCAGTATCAATAAAGCATTTATAAATAAGCACGGATTTCCCCCATTGACTTCATTCAAAGTCTGAAACTGCCTTAGTATGAGCAAAAAGGAAAAAGTTTTAAATACTCACTGGCAGCAGGCACAGTATTCCAGAGCCTGGGGACATAATAGAGAAAAAAACTGAACTACTCCATCTTGACTTATTCAAGAAATTCTTAGAGGGTTGCATATAGCATACACAAGACTTTAAAATATAGTGATATAGCCAGGGAAGTGGGCTTGGAGCTGCTATACTGAGAGAGGAAGAAAACATTGATTAATCAGCATAATCAGACTGCAGACTTTTGCAGTAGAAAAGTACCCTGGATGTAGGTCAGAAGATCTGAGTCCCAGATCAGCTCTCCCATTATCATCTCTATGGCCCAAGGCAAGTGACTCATATTCTCTGATGCAGTTCCTGCAGAAATAATAAAATCCTCCTAGGACAGTTACTAGAGATGATGATTTTTAAAATAAAATAAAAGCACCTGGGGTCTGAAAAGGTGGGTTTTAATCTTACCTCTGAAATGTCTGATTAATGTCTTTGAATATGTCACTTAACCTCTCTGAACTTCAGTTTCTTCGCACTGTATATAAAATAATTGCTGGTGCTCAGGTGGAGTGCTGTAAAGCAAATGTGTACCAGGTCCATACCAAGACTTAAAGAATGAGAGCCCGAAGTGATCTATGCTAAATGGACAATGAACACTGCTGCATTATAGCTGCACTAAGGAGGGCTCCTGGAAACTGGTCAGTTCTAACTTTGTAAGTCTATCTTCCTTGGGAATTTGTAGTCCTTTTTATCTCAGCTGGCTTAGAGACAAGCTGTTTGACAAGATGTAATGTTTGGTGATCTTTGCAGGGATCCACACAGACAAAGTCCATCCAGGTAGAACACAGATTCCTGAAAAATTCTTCGTAACAAAGTCTTTTCCCTATGTCTTAGCCCTCCTATCTCTCAAACATACACTGACACAGACAGGAAGAGAGAAAGATGGTTTCAACATCTTATAGTTAACTAATAAAGGTTTTATTTTCTGGTCTTTGTCTTTTTACAGTGTTCTTTCTAAAACCAAAAGTAGTAAAAAGAATGAGAAGCAAAGAAAAAAGAAAGGAAGAAAGAAAGAAAGAAAGAAAGAAAGGAAAATAAAACCCCCAAAAAACAAACAAAAAAACACTGATCCATCTCTGTTATAACTAGAAAAAAGGTACAGCTCCAAGTCACAATCTATGAAGAGTGGTATATATTCTACATACAGTATAATTTCAGCTAAGTCCAGGAAAGATGCTGAGAATGGAAATGTCTCTGTACAACTCTGTTAGTGCCCCAAATCCATCCAAAGTGGGTGGCAAAAATAATGTAATGAACCAATGATCCACTGCTTGAAGTAGCAAGATCTAGGAGCCTATGAAGATGGAAGATTCCTGAGCCATGCAGTAGAAGATACAAGGCACAAAGAAGATTCATTCAGACTTGCCTTCTTTCAAAGAAATATACTGTTAGTGAGACAGAGTTGAAGAGGAGTGAGTGGCAATCAGTCCTGCAATGTATAGAGAAGGCAGTGCCCAATTGTCTGATACATCAAGGGCTGATAAGATGCATAGTTTTGCTATTAGCCAGGCAGATCTGGTCAGTCAGAGCAGAGATGTAACTGAGAGACCTCAACACCAATGCACCTAATAATTAAAGTTGCTTTCTGCTCTAGATTTTTCCTTTAATCTTTCCCTTACATTGTTTTTCTTTAAATATCAGGCATAGAAAAATGGCCCCTGTTTAAAGATCATTGATGTCTGAAACATGGAAAAAGAAATAATACATATTTTAACATATATAGTATAAGAAATATATAAGAAAATAAAAGCAAAGAGATAAAAATAAGCAAAAGTTAAAAGTATTAAAAAGATAGAAAAACTTTGCATAACCATCTCCCATGAATTAAACAAAATACTGTCTTTCTGAAAAAAAGATTTCAAAGGAGAGATAATAATCTATCAAAGTAGATTCAAAGTGAGATGCTATAAACTCAAATAAGAAATGTAAGAGGGGAGAAGCCAAGATGGCAGAACAGCATGGAAATTTTTTGTGTCTCACATCCATGAAATACAGCCAGACCAATAGTAAACCATCCTGCACACCTAGAAAACTGATCTGAGGATTAACACAACAATCTGCACAACCTGAACCATAGAATTCAGCAGGTACATGGCGTGGAGAGGTGAACTTGGGGAGAGAGAAGCTGCAGAGGGCAAGGAACCACTTTTGCACGCAGAGTGAAGATGGAGACAGGGACGGGGAGGGGAATACAGGAAAAGCACCCCTCCATAAAAGCAGCTGGAGAGAAAGTGGAAAATTGGAAACAGCCACAGTGACTGGACTAAAAAGGGAGAAAGGAGAAAGGAGAGGGTTTAGATTCCATTCAGATGGTAAACAAGGGGAGTGCAGAGTCTGAAACTCCACAGCTGGACACCTGGATGTGCTCTGGTGGGAAGAGCAAATCCCCAAGAGCAGAGTGGGGTCCAGGAGGTTCTCAGGACACATGGGGAGAAGCGGTTCCACTGCTGGAAGCACATTTGGTAGAGGCTGTGAGGCCACCTGGGCCCAGCAGACCCCAGAGAATGGCCACATTCGTTGGTGCTGGAATAAGGTCATTGTGGGTAAAGCCTGGTGCCAGATATGTGTTGTGATTTTCCATAATCCCTGAGGTGCTGCTGCTACACTGTCTTGTGAACCTTTTCTGGGGCGGGCTGGCACCTGGCCACAGTCTCTGGGCATCGGCAGCAGCACCATCCCACGAATCTTCCTGGGTGCAGCCAGCACCCCGCCATTGCTCCGTGAGACCCTCTGCAGAGGGGCGGAGCAGGTCAAAGCTACAGTCCCTCAGAAGTGGGGGGCAGGGGAAGGCAGCCACATCTGAGAAAAAACTCAGGAGAGAGGTACTACCTGGGGCTTGGTTACAGACAGTGTGGAAGTGGGGAGTGGACAGAAGCCAAGACAAAGGATGGGTGCACGATTGTTGATCGGGGAGAACAGAGGTCTGATACTAGAGACCAGGTAGCTGGGTGCCACCATTTTCACCGCTCCCGCGCATGCACACCTACATGCGCCAAAACAATCCACCCTAGTAGGCTAGGAGCTCCATCTATTGGAGAATGGAGCCATTACACTAAGTCCTGCCCAACTGGGCCAACCTCACTCTTCAAGAACCCAAGTCTCACCACCTGCTTAGTTTATGGAATATAAAGTAATTCATAGTTTGACTTCTAGGGGAAATCAAAGTAATTTCAGTCTTATTTCAGTCTGTTAGCTGGTCCAACTATTCAATTTTCTTTTTTTTTCTTTTTTTTTTTTTGTTTCTCTTTTTTGTTTCTTTTCTTTTTCTTGAATACAGAAAGAGAAAAAATTCATTTTTATTTTCAATTTTTATTAAAAATATTTTTCTTTAATTTTTCTTATACTATATTTTCTACTTTTATGCAAATTTTTTCAAATTCTATTTTACTTCCATCATTTCATTTTAGTCTACTTCAGTGTATTCATGTTTTTCAAATTTTCAAACGATTTTCTTTTTTTTTCTTTTTCCCCCCTTTTTTCTCTATCAAGCCACTTTCAACACCCAGACCAAAAGATACCTAGTATCTAGCATCATTTACTCAATTTGTGTGTGTGTGTTTGTTTTAATTTTTTAACTTTAATTTTTTTAATTTATTTTTTTCTCCTTCATTAATTCCTTTTCTCCCTTCAAAATGACAAAATGAAGGAACTCACCCCAAAAGAGCAGAAGAAACGACAGCCAGGAACGTAACCAACACAGATACAAGCAACGTGTCTGAACGAGAATTTAGAATCACAATAATAAGAATATTATCTGGAGTCAAAAATAGATTAGAATCCCTTTCTGTGGAGACAAAAGAAGTAAAAGCTTGTCAGGATGAAATAAAAAATGCTATAACTGGGCTGTAATCTTGAATGGACGCCATGGTGGCAATGATGGATGAAGCAGAACAGAGAATCAGCAATATAGAGGACAAACTTATGGAAAACAATGAAGCAGAAAAAAAGAGGGAGGCTAAGGCAAAAGAGAACAATTTAAAAATTAGAGAAATCAGTGATGCATTAAAAAGGAACAACAGCAGAATCATAGGGGTCCCAGAAGAGGAAGAGAGAGAAATAGAGGTAGAAGTGAGCAAATCATAGCAGAAAACTTTACTAACCTGGGAAAAGACAGACATCAAAATCCAGGAAGCACAGAGGACTCCAATTATATTTAAAAAACTGACCATCAACAAGGCATATCTTGGTCAAATTCACAAAATTCTCAGGAAAGGAGAGAATCATAAAAGCAGAAAGGGAAAAAAAAGTCCTTAACCCACAAGGGAAGACAGATCAGGTTTGCAGCAGACCTATCCACAGAAACTTGGCAGGCCAGAAAGGAGTGGCAGGATATATTCAATGTTCTGAGTTGGAAAAAATATGCATCCAAGAATTCTTTATCCAGCAAGGCTGTCATTCAAAATAGAAGAAGAAATAAAAAGTTTCCCAGACAAACAAAAATTAAAGGAGTTTGTGACCACTAAGCCAGCCCTGCAAGAAATTTTAAGGGGGACTCTCTGAGGGGAGAAAAGATGAATGAATGAATGAATGAATGAGTGAATAAATACCAAAAGCAACAAAGATTAGAAAGGACCAGAGAACAAACCAGAAACTCCAACTCTACAAGAAACATAATGGCAATAAATTCATACCTTTCAGTACTCACTCTAAACATCAATGGACTCAATGCTCCAATCAAAAGACATAAGGTAACAGAATGGATAAGAAAACAAGATCCATCTATATTCTGTTTACAAGAGACCCACTTTAGACCTAAAGACACCTACAGATTGAAAATAAGGGGATGGAGAACCATCTATCATGCTAATGGCCAACAAAAGAAAGCCAGAGTAGCCATACTTATATCAGACAATCTAGACTTTAAAATAAAGACTGTATCAAGAGATGCAGAAGGGCATTATATCATAATCAAGGGGTCTATAGACCAAGAAGACCTAACAATTGTAAACATTTATGTGCCAATGTGAGAGCACCCAAATATATAAATCAATTAATCACAAACATCAAGAAACTCATTGATAGTAATACCATCATAGTATGAGACTTCAACACCCCACTCACTGCAATGGACAGATCATCTAATCAAAAAATCAACAAGGAAACAATGGCTTTGAATGACACACTGGACCAGATGGACTTAACAGATATATTCAGAACATTTCACCCTAAAGCAGCAGAATATACATTCTTCTCCAGTGTACATGTAATGTTCTCCAGAATAGACCACATACTGGGACACAAATCAGCCCTCAGCAAGTACAAAAAGACTGAGATCGTACCGTGCATATTTTCAGACCACAATGCTATGAAACTCCAAATCAACCACAAGAAAAAATATGGAAAGGTAACAAATACTTGGAGACTAAAGAGAATTCAACTAAAGAATGAATGGGATAACCAAGAAATTAAACAGGAAATTGAAAAGTATAGGGAAGCCAGTGAAAATGATAACACCACAACCCAAAACCTCTGGGACAAAACAAAGGCGGTCATAAGAGGAAAATATATAGCACCCCAGCCTTCCTAAAGAAGGAAGAAAGGTCTCAGACACACCTTATTCCTTAATTAAAGAGCTGGAAAAAGAACAGCAAATAAAACCCAAAACCAGAAGAAGATAGGAAATAATAAAGATTAGAGCAGACATTAATGTTATCAACCAAAAAAAAAAAAAAAAAAAAAAAGTAGAGCAGATCAATGAAACCAGAAGCTGGTTCTTTGAAAGAATTAACAAAATTGATAAAACACTAGCCAGTTTGATCAAAAAGAAAAAGGAAAGGATCCAAATAAATAAAATCAAGAATGAAGAGGAGAGATCACAACCAACACAGCAGAAATAAAAACAATAATAAGAGAGTATTATGAGCAATTATACACCAACAAAATGGGGAACCTGGAAGAAATGGACAAATTCCTACAAACATATATAATACCAAAATTGAAACGGGAAGATAAAGAAAATTTGAACGACCCATAACCAGTAAATAAATTGAATTAGTAATCAAAAATCCCCCCCCCAAAAAAAGAGTCCAGGGCCAGATGGCTTTCCAGGGGAATTCTATCAAACATTTAATGAAGAGTTAACACCTATTCTCTTGAAGCTTTCCCAAAAAAATAGAAATAGAAGGAAAACCTCCAAACTCTATGAGGCCAGAATTACCTTGATTCCAAAACCAGACGGAGACCCCACTAAAAAGGAGAACTATTGCCCAATTTCCCTGATGAACATGGATGCAAAAATCCTCAACAAGATATTAGCCAACCGGATCCAACAATACATTAAAAAAATTATTCACTACCGGGGCGCCTGGGTGGCTCAGGTGGTTGAGTATCTGACTTCAGCTCAGGTCATGATCTCGCAGTCTGTGGGTTTGAGCCCTGCGTTGGGCTGTGTGCTGACAGCTCAGAGCCTGGAGCCTGCTGAAGATTCTGTGTCTCCCTCTCTTTCTCTGCCTTTCCCCGACTCATGCTCTGTCTCTCTCTCTGTCAAAAATAAATAAACATTTAAAAAAATTGTTTTTAAATTATTCACTACCACCAAGTGGGATTTATACCTGGGATGCAGGGCTGGTTCAATATCCAAAAAACAATTAATATGATTCATCACATCAATAAAATAAAGGCCAAGAACCATATGATCCTCTCAATAGATGCAGAGAAAGCATTTGACAAAATACAGCGTCCTTTCTTGATAAAAACCCCAAGAAGGTAGGGATAGAAGGATCACACCTCAAGATCATAAAAGCCATATATGAATGACTAGACACTAAAATCGTCCTCAGGGGAGAAAAACTGAGAGCTGTCCCCCTAAGGTCAGGAACAAGACAGGACATCCACTCTTGTCACTGTTATTAAACATAGTATTGGAAGTCTTAGCCTCTGCAATCAGACAACACAAAGAAATAAAAGGCATCCAAATCAGCCAGAAGGAGGTCAAACTTTCACTCTTCGCAGATGGTATGAAACTCTATATGGAAAACCCAAAAGATTCCACCAAAAAACTGCTAGAACTGATCCATGAATTCAGCAAAGTAGCAGGAGATAAAATCAATGCACAGAAACCTGTTGCATTCCTATTCACCAACAATGAAGCAACAGAAAGAGAAATCAAGGAATCAATTCCATTTACAATTGCACCAAAACCCATAAAATACCTAGGAATAAATCTAACCAAAGAGGTGGAAAATCTATACACTGAAATCTATAGAAAGTTTATGAAAGAAATTGAAGAAGACATAAAAAAATGGAAAAAGATTCCATGCCCCTGGATAGGAAGAACAAATATTGTTAAAATGTTGATACTACCCAAAGTAATCTACATATTCAATGCAATTCCTATCAAAGTAACACCAGCATTCTTCACAGAGATAGAACAATCCTAAAATTTGTATGGAACTAGAAAAGACCCTGAATAGCCAAAGCGATCTTGAAAAAGAAAACCAAAGCAGGAGGCATCACAATCACGGACTTCAAGCTGTATTACAAAGCTGTAATCATCAAGACAGTATGGTACTGGCACAAGAACAGACACTCAGATCAATGGAACAGAATAGAGAACCCAGAAATGGACCCACAACTGTATGGCCAACTAATCTTTGACAAAGCAGGAAAGAATATCCAATGGAATAAAGACAGTCTCTTCAGCAAGTGGTGCTGGGAACACTAGACAGCAACATGCAGAAGAATGAACCTGGACCACTTTCTTACACCATACACAAAAATAAAGTCAAAATGGATGAAAGATCTAAATGTAAGATAGGAAGTCACCAAAATCCTTGAGGAGAAAGCAGACAAAACCTCTACGATCTTGGCCGCAGCAATTTCTTAGTCAACACGTCTCCAGAAGCAAGGGAAACAAAAGCAAAAATGAACTATTGGGACCTCATCAAAATAAAAGGCTTCTGCACAGCGAAATAAACAATCAGCAAAATTAAATGCAACTGACAGAATGGGAGAAGATATTTGCAAACGACAACAGAAGTTGTCGAGGATGCAGAGAAAGAGGATCTCTTGGGCATTGTTGGTGGGAATGCAAGCTGGTGCACCCACTCTGGAAAACAGTATGGAGGTTCCTCAAAAAACTAAAAATAGAACTACCCTATGACCCAGCAACTGCACTGCTAGGTATTTATCCAAGGGATATGGGTGTGCTCTTTCGAAGGGACACATACACCCCCAATGTTTATAGCAGCACTATCAACAATAGCCAAAGTATGGAAAGAGCCCAAATGTCCATCGATGGATGAATGGATAAAGAAGATGTGGTGTATATATACAATGGAGTATTACTCAGCAATCAAAAAGAATGAAATCTTGCCATTTGCAACTACGTGGATGGAACTGAGAGTATTATGCTAAGCAAAATTAGTCAGAGAAAGACAAATATCATATGACTTCACTCATATGAGGACTTTAAGAGACAAAACAGATGAACATAAGGGAAGGGAAACAAAAATAATATAAAAACAGGGAGAGGGACAGAACATAAGAGACTCAAAAATATGGAGAAAAAAACAGAGGGTTACTGGAGGGCGTGTGGGAGGGGGGATGGGCTAAATGTGTAAGGGGCATTAAGGAATCTACTACTGAAATCATTGTTGCACTATATGCTAACTAATTTGGATGTAAATTTTTTTAAAAAAGAAAAAAATTTTTAAAAGAAAATAAATTTTTAAAAAATGACATTTTTCCAATAAAAAAAATAATGGGATTGTCTAATTACAGTTTTATATTTTTGTTGAGATTGAGTTAAATGTGTAGATAAATTCAGGCATATTTTACATCCTTTGTTTTTCCAAGAACAAGTCATATCTCTTTATTCATCTAAGTCTTAGTTAATTTCCCTCAAAAAATACTACCTTCATGTTTTTAGGTATTCCATTTTTCAATTGCTACAGTAAGTGAGATATTTTATCAACATACTTTTTAGCAGTTTTATTAAAGCATAACTGTAACATTAAACATAAAATTTATTCATTTTAAGTATACAGTTTGATTTTTAATAGATTTATACTTTGTGCAGTCATGACCCCACAAAGTTCCCTCATGCCCATTTGCCATCAATTCCTGTGCCCACCTCCAGTTTCAGGGAATAATTGATGTGCTGTTTCTATAGTTTTGTCTTTTCTATAAATTTCTTATAAATGGAATTATATATAACCTTTTGTTTTTGATTTATTTTCATTTTTATTTATTAATATATTCAGTATTTATTTTATTACTTTTAAGAAACAGATCTAGTGTTTATTATGTGTTATGTATAGGATTCATGTTCAAACCATTAACTATTCGTATTAATTACTTCTCTTTTCATTGACTATATTTTTTTGTTACACTTCTAATTTTTGAGGGGAACTACATATTTATTTATCATTTTTCTATCTTGCTCAGTAATTAAGCATTTTGGGAAGTGAATATCTCTCAAACTCTTTTAAATTGTATTCCATAGGTTCTGATGTGTACACCGTTATCATTTTACTTTGTCAACTTTCTGCAATATTTAGATATTTCTCTTTGGCTCACATTGTTTGAGAGAGAGTTTTAAATTTTCGACTAGTCAAGATGTAATTTCTCTTTCAAAAACATTAATTTCTAGCTTTTCTATTTTTTAATTCTTGAAAGAAGTGTGTTCTTATTGTTTCTATATATATTTTTTTTTTTTCATGGCACTTTCTGGTTAATTTTTGTAAATACTCTGTGGTCATTTGATTACAAATTGTATATTCTGTTTAGTGTATATTTATACATCAATATATTAGTCTAAGGCTGTATGCTGGAGTAGGGTCTTGGAATATACTCTATTTTATAAGATTCCTGGCAGAGTTTGCTGCAAGTGATCCTTGGAACATACTCAGAGAAAGTCTTCTCTATATTGTTACTTATTTGTATTATGCACTTAATTTTTTTATTTTTTTAATATATGAAATTTATTGCCAAATTGGTTTCCATACAACACCCAGTGCTCATCCCAAAAGATGCCCTCTTCAATACCCATCACCTACCCACCCCTCCCTCCCACCCCCCATCAACCCTCAGTTTGTTCTCAGTTTTTAAGAGTCTCTTATGCTTTGGCTCTCTCCCACTCTGACCTCTTTTTTTTTTCCTTCCCCTCCTCCATGGGTTTCTGTTAAGTTTCTCAGAATCCACATAAGAGTGAAAACATATGGTATCTGTCTTTCTCTGTATGGCTTATTTCACTTAGCATCACACTCTCCAGTTCCATCCACGTTGCTACAAAGGGCCTTATTTCATTCTTTCTCATTGCCATCTAGTACTCCATTGTGTATATAAACCACAATTTCTTTATCCATTCATCAGTTGATGGACATTTAGGCTCTTTCCATAATTTGGCTATTGTTGAGAGTGCTGCTATAAACATTGGGGTACAAGTGCCCCTATGCATCAGTACTCCTGTATCCCTTGGGTAAATTCCTACCAGTGCTACTGCTGGGTCATAGGGTTAATTTTTTAACCCTATGGGTCATAGGTTGCTGGGTCATAGGGTTAATTTTTTATGAGCTGAGAGAGGTGGATGAAAATTACCTTAATATTATTCTACTTTTTGTTATAGTTGTTTTGGTTGCCATTTTGAAATGATACTATGCTATTTGATGCAACAAAATTTATAAAAATTTATGCTTTATCAATTGCCCTTCTTTATTCATTTTTTAACCCTGCGTGATTCTAACATCTAACTAATCCTGTATTAATATCCAGTTTGCTTGTGTGCTAGTGTGTGTGTGTGTGTTTTCCTAGTAATATTCGGCCCACTTTTTAAAAACTTAAAAACTTTCTAAATGACTTTGCTGCAAATGTATTTCTTATGGACAGAAAATATTGGATTTTCTGGGGACCCAGTCTTGACAGTGTTATCCCTTTAATAGTTCAGTTTTTCTCATTTTCATTATGACATATATGTGATCTTGGGCTGTCGTATTTTGGAAAAAAATGAGAATTTGTGTTGGCTTTAGATTTGGAAATTGTCAGAAGTTCTTCTATTTAATTCAGATTGTCATAAACAGCTGCAGCAGAGATCACTAATTATAAAACTTATCTCAACGACCAGAAGTTACTCTGAATTTTTATAGGCATGTCAAACAGGGCTTAATCTAAGGCAAAAAGAGGAGAGAGGAAAATAAAATATTTGCAATGAATTCTCTTGCATCTGAAATGACCAACTATACATATAGTAATGAGTTATCAAAATATTATATTTTAGCTGTTTATAAAATTATCTAAAATATGTTTTACAAACTTTAAAAGCCACATACCCAGCATATCTCTTCTTTTCTCCGATTTATAGAGGTACGTTATTCCAATAAAGTCCATCTATTTAAAGCATATAATTTGATAAGTTTTGACATGTGATATATACCTGAAACCATAGCCACAGTCAAGTTAATATATTCATTACTCCTAAAATTTCCTCAAGACTTTTTATAAATTCTTCTTTTTTTGGCCTGCCCCCACATCCCCCGCCCCAGCATCTGCAGTCGACTACTCATCTGCTTCCTGGCACTATAAATGACTGTGCATTTTCTAGAATTTTAAATAAATTAAACCATTCAGTAGATAGTCGTGTCTATCTCCCATCATTCAACATATAATTATTTGAGATTCATTTATGTACATGTTTTCAGTATATAAGTTTTACATGTCTTTGGGAGATTTATTCATAAGGATTTGCATTTTGGATGCTTAAGTGGGCTTATTTACTTAATTTCAATTTCTGATTTTTTATTGCTAGTATATAGAAATATGTTACATGGTCGTATATTTATCTTCTATCCTGAAACTTCACTAAATTCACTTATTAATTCTGTAGCTTATTTATTTATTTTGTTTATACTTTTCTTTTTTTGATTTAATCTTTAAAAAAATTTTTATGTAAATTCAAATTAGTTAACATATAGTGTAATAATGGCTTCAGGAGTAGAATCCAGTGATTCATCACTTACGTACAACGCCTAGTGCTCATCGTAACAAGTGTCCTCTTGAATGTCCATCACCCATTTAGTCCATTCCCCCACCCAACACCCCTTCAGCAGCCCTCAGTTTGTTCTCTGTATTTAAGAGGATCTTATGGTTTGCCTCCCTCTCTGTTTTTATCTTGATTTTTCCTTCCCTTCCCGTCTTTTCATCTGTTTTGGTTTTTTTTAATTCCACATATGAGTGAGATCATATATTAATCTTCCTCTGCCTTACTTATTTTGCTTAGCATAATACATTTTAGTTTCATTCACTTTGTTGCAAATGGCAATATTTCATTCTTTTTGATCACCAAGTAATATTCCATTGTATGTATATACCACATCTTATCTATTTGTCAGTTGTTGGACATTTGGCTTCTTTCCAAAATTTGGCTATTGTTGATAGTGCTGCTATATACACTCGTGTGCATGTGACTTTTCAAATCAGCATTTTTGTGGCCTTTGGATAACTACTTAGTAGTGTAATTGCTGGGTCATAGGTTGGAGGTTTGAAGGACCTCCTTACTGTTTTCCAGACTGGCTGAACCAGTTTGCATTCCCACCAGCAGTGCAAAAGGGTTCCCCTTTCTCCTCATTCCTGCCAATGTCTGTTGTTATAATGAGATTTGCTAAAATTTTTAAAAATGCAGTTATATTCATAAGACCTATTGGTCTGGAGTTTTTTCTTTGTTTTTGGTAATGTGTTTAGTTTTGATATCAGGCAAATGTTTGACTCAATGAATGAAAAGTTTCCTCTTTTTTTTCAACTTTCTGAAAGAGTTTATGAAAATTGATATTCTTTAAGTGTTTGGTGTAGTTACCAGTGAAATCATCTGGGCCTGGAGTTTTCTTTGTGGGGAAGCTTTTAATTACAAATATAATTACTAGATATAGGGCTATTCATGTTGTATATTTATTCTTAAGTGAGTTTTGCCTTTCAAAGAATTTTCCCATTTCATCAAAGTTTTTAAATGCTTAGGCACTGCATTCCCATATCCTTTTAATTTCTGTAGAGTCTATAGTGATGTCATCTTTCTCATTCTTGATATTGGTAGTTTGTCTTTTTCTTCCTAACAGTATGGCAAAAGTTTCCAATTTTACTGATCTTCTCAAAGAATCAACTATGGTTTTGTTGATTTCTCATATAGTTTTTCTACTTTATATTTCATTCATTATTTTACCTATATTATTTTCTTCTTCTTTGGCTTTAATTTACTCTTCTTTTTCTACTTTCTTATGGTGGAAGCAAGGGTAATATATTATCATATCTTAATGTATGATAATTAAGATTTAATGTCCTTGTCTGCTAATTTTAATAACTGTGACAGTGCCTAGTGAGTTTTGATTAATTTTTCTCATTATGGATCATGCTTTTCTGCTCTTTTGCATCACTTAGAAGTAAAACACGTGAATTTTATTTTGTTGGTTGATAGATGTTTTAATTCTCATAAATATTCTCATCTTTGTCCCATGATGCAGTTAATTTACTTGGAAACAGTGTGATTCTTCTGTATCTTTTTTGAATGATGTGTTTTGTAGGTCTGGGGTTGTATTCAAGCTAGAATTAATTATTCCCTACTATCGAGGCAAGACCTCCCTGAGGATTTTACCTAATATTATCTTGTGAGTACGAGGGTTTTTTTTTCTTCCAATCTTGCTATAAAATGGCACTATTCTGGTTCCCATGTGAGAATCAGGCACTGTTCTGTAATATGTTGGATAATTTTCCTGGGCTTCAGGTAGTTTCATTACGTGAATGCTCTATCAGCATTCTGTTGAATATTAGAGACGGATCTAGTGCAGTTGTCTGGGGCTCTCTCTCTCTCTCCAACAATTTCTCCTTTCATTCTTTGTCTTGCGCACGCCAGTTGTTTTAATCTCCTGTACTCTCAGTCCCATCTCCTCAACATACAGCATCTTCTGGCTCCATCTGTGTTCTCTATCCGTGCACAGTAACCTGGACCTTTTAGGCATTACACTAGGACAATTGTAGGTTTTATTTGTTTCTTTTTTTCTAAGGGATTACTGCCCTTTATTACTTGATGTCTAGTGACATGAAAACTGTTTCATATATTTTTCCTTTTGGGTTTTTTCCCTGAAAAGGGAGAA
This sequence comes from Panthera tigris, assembly GCF_018350195.1. Taxonomy (NCBI): domain Eukaryota; kingdom Metazoa; phylum Chordata; class Mammalia; order Carnivora; family Felidae; genus Panthera; species Panthera tigris. The sequence continues at coordinate 5,910,031 of NC_056669.1, forward strand.
TAAATCCAGCCTCTTCTATCTTGGGCAGACATAGGTGTTCCCATCAATCCCTTTACATTTGTTTCTCCATCCATCTTTTGGATGGCTGGATTTCATAACTGAATAATTTTTTTAAAAGAATACCTCATCACAACATTTCTCCTGGAATATTATTGCATTTATACTTTAAAAAGTAAAAGGTTGGATTATTTTAACAGATGATTTTAAAGATATTCTTTCACCATCTTCTTGCTTATATGTTGCCAAGAAGTCCCCTAAATATTAAATTTTAAAGTTGAAGTCCAATAATTTTCTTAACTCAGAAATATCTTGCTATATACTTTTCTGTTTAATTTGCTCCCTCATACATTAGCCACGGTATGTCCTTTCAATCAGCAGATTCAAGTTTTCATTTATTTCAGAAAAGTTTCCTGCTATTGTATCCTTGAATATTTTACGTTGTGTTCCATTTATTCTATTCTTGTCTTCAGGAACACCCACTAGACATTTGCTGGCTTATATATGTATTCTTTATTTATTATATTAAATAATTTTAAATTTCATTTTCATCTATTTTATAACATTGTTCACCATGTGCTGGACCTAACTATATCTATTCTCCTTTTTATGGCTTCAATTTACTTTTATCTTTATAATTATTTTTCTATTACATTTATTTTTTTTTTAATGTTTATTTTTGTGAGAGAGAGAGAGAAAACTGTAGAGGGGCAGAGAGAGAGGGAGACACAGAATCTAGAGCAGGCTCCAGTCTCTGAGCTGTCAGCACAGAGCCTGACACAGGACTCAAACTCATTAACTGTGAGATCATGACCTGAGCCAAAGTCAGATGCTCAACAAACTGAGCCACCAAGGTGCCCTTCTCTTACATTTCTTTCTTTTTTATTTTATAATTTAATTTTTTAAATTTACATCCAAATTAGTTATCATATAGTGCAACAATGATTTCAGGAGTAGATTCCTTAATGCCTCTTACCCATTTAGCCCATCCCCCCTCCCACACTCCCTCCAGTAACCCTCTGTTTGTTCTCCATATTTATGAGTCTCTTCTGTTTTGTCCCTCTCCCTGTTTTTATATTATTTTTGTTTCCCTTCCCTTATGTTCATCTGTTTTGTCTCTTAAAGTCCTCATATGAGTGAAGTCATATGATATTTGTCTTTCTCTGACTAATTTTGCTTAGCATAATACCCTCAGTTCCATCCACGTAGTTGCAAATGGCAAGATTTCATTCTTTTTGATTGCTGAGTAATACTCCATTGTATATGTACACCACATCTTCTTTATCCATTCATCCATTGGTAAACATTTGGGCTCTTTCCATACTTTGGCTATTGTTGATAGTACTACTATAAACATGGGGGTGCATGTGTCCCTTCAAAACAGCACACCCATATCCCTTGAATATATACATAGTAGTGCGATTGCTGGGTCATAGGGTAGTTCTATTTTTAGCTTTTTGAGGAACCTCCATACTATTTTCCAGAGTGGGTGCACCAGCTTGCATTCCCACAAACAATGCAAAAGAGATCCTCTTTCTCCGCATCCTCGCCAACATTTGTTGTTGCCTGAGTTGTTAATGTTAGCCATTCTTACAGGTGTAAGGTGGTAGGCAATCACATCTAATTGGGTAAATATATGGTTGTTCAGTGGATGGTTACAATGACCATTTAAGGAGGGATTAAAAATACAGTATTAACTCCCAACACTATAATAAATCCCAGATGGAATAAAAAGAGTGGATATTTTATGTGATTTGAAAAAGAGGGTAGCTTTTACAGACAGCACACACAACCCAAAATCACAAAGGAAGAAATGAATCAAATAGACCACATAAAAATTTGAAATGTGTTAGTGGTGAAAAATAAGAAATATATAACAACGTACTATAAAAATAGCCAACACATTTGACAAAGACTTGATTTTATTATTATAGAAATAACTTTCAAATTCCATATCAAATGTGTTACCAAACCCTGTTGGCTCTACTTCCAACATACAGCTGGCATCTGAGCATTTCTCATTACCTGCATGGTGGCATCCATGTCCTGTCACCATCATAGCTCACCTGGATGATTGCAACATCCCCCCAGCTAGTGTTTCTCTCTCTCTGCCCTTGCTTCCTTTCAAACTATTCTCAAACAGCAGCTAATGTGATCCAGTTAAAACTGTGTCAATTTGTTCTTCTCACAAGTCTCCAAAGGCTTCTCATTCAAATGGTTTTCATATCTTTTTTCAGAATAAAAAGAAAATGGTTTGAGTCCCTAAACAATATGGCTTCCATATCTCCTACTTCCCTTACTCACTCTGCTTGAGCCACATTGGTCTAATTGCTGGTCTTGAACTTGACCAGCATATGTCACCTCTGTATTTGCCCTCCCTGTCTGGTGTTCTGTCTCTCAAAATACCTTATTGATTGTGCTCTCACCTTCTTTAAGCCTGTGTTCAAATGCCTTTTCAGTAAGGCATTCCCTGATTATTCTTGTTTAAAATCACAAACATACCCTACTCCCAGTACCTCCTGTCTTTCTTTCCTCCTTTTTGTTCACCTGGTATATATATTTACTTATATATCTGCTTCTCCCTGCTAGACTGCAAGCTTTGTGAGGGCAAATTTTTGGTCTATTTTGTTCTCTGCTATACTTTTAGCACTTCAAAAAGTGTCTAGAACATAACACTCTCAAAAACCTTTGATGAATAAAGAGAAATGCCAACAACCCCACACAGAAAAAATAACTCAAAATGACTTAAGAACATATGGACATGAAGATGTCTCCAACCTCATCTGTAATTAAAGAAGTATAAACTACAAATGGCCAGATTTCATTCTTTCTCATTGAAAAGTAGTATTCCATTATATATAAACCACATCTTGTTTATCCATTTGTCAGGCAGAGAAAGGCAGTTACCATAAGTTTTCACTCATATGCGGATCCTGAGAAACTTAACAGAGAACCATAGGGGAGGAGAAGGGGAGGGAAGTTACAGAGAGGGAGGGAGGCAAATTATAAGAGACTTAAATACTGAGAACAAATTGAGGGTTGATGGGGTGTGGGGGAGAGGGGAAAGTGGGTGATGGTCATTGAGGAGGGCACCTGCTGGGATGAGCACTGGGTGTTGTATGGAAACCAATCTGACAATAAATTATATTTAATATAAAAAAGAAGTATAAACTAAAATAACAATTTTTTACCTATCGATTGTAAAGATCATTCTATGTAGTTTAAGGTATGGAAAACTGAAAATTTTCATGTATTATTAGGGGGATGTAATCATTGCAACCTCTTTGAAGAAAATTTGGTAATATCTTTTACAATTTCCAAAGCACATATTCCTTAAGAATTGTCCCTAACACCAGGTTTGCATTTTTGCGCCAAGATAAATGAACAAGGACGTTAATGGCAAAAGACTAAATATATCAGCAGATATGTAATTGTAGGTAAATGATTGTGGAATTCAATCACATAATGTGTAGGTATTCATGCAGCAAATGTTTACTGAGTGCCTTTTGTGTGCCACCTATTATTCTAGATGCTTGTAATACAAGGAGGGAGGAAGGGATAGAGAAGAAAAAGGAGGAGGAGGAAGTGGAGGAGAAGGAGGAAGGGAGGGAGGGGAGGAGGGGGAGGAGGAGGAGGAAAAGGAGGAGAATAAGAAGAAGGAGGAGGAAAGAAAGAGAGGGAGGAAGGCGAAGGTAGAGAAGGAGGGGAAAGAAATAGAGGAAGAGAGGAAGAGAGGGAGAAAGAAACAAAGAAACAAAGAAACAAGAAAGAAAGAAAGAAAGAAAGAAAGAAAGAAAGAAAGAAAGAAAGAAAGAACGAACCTGCCACTACAAAGCTTACTTTTCTGGCAGTGGAGAGAGAAAACAGAATTACATGAGATAATAGCAGATAGTAGTAAATGCAATGAAGAAAAAAGCAAAATAAATTAATGGGGAAAAGGGCGATTGGGACATGGGTTAATTTTTACAGGATGGTCAAGGACAGCCTCTCTGAAGATGAGGCAATGACCAGAGATGCAAGCTAGTGCAGTATAGTCAATACTGGAGGCTGACTGTTCTTCCTCCTTGACCAATACATTTGAGCACACAAGTGTTCACAGAATGCTACAGAACAACAAAGAGACCAGTAGGACTGTAGTAGAGAAGGTAAGGGGGAGAGTAAGAGGAGAGGGGGTCACAGTGGTAACAGGAGCCAAATATTGTAGTAAGAGGAGAGTTATACGAATTCAATTTTTTTAGAGAATGAGATGGGAAACCAGCGGAGAATTTTGAGGTGTGATCTGATTTAACATTTTTAAGAAAACGTTCTGGATGCTGTGTTCTGGATCAATTTCACAGATGCAATGGCAGAAGTGAAGAACCCAGTAAGGACATACGGCAATAATCCAGACAAGAAATGATGGTGGCTTAAACCAGGAGAACTGAGAATCAATGTAATAAAATGTAGTAAAAGTTGTTGCTCTGACGGGTTAAGACTTGAGGGGCTTTGGGTGGGGGTGACAAAAGACCCAGAGTAGCAAACACAGTAGTGAAGGAGAAGAAAAAAGGTGGACGACTGACACTGCCCAACCTTAAGACTTACTATAGGGTTGCCTGGGTGGCTCAGTCAGTTAAACGTATGACTTGATTTTGGCTCTAGGCATGACGTCATGGTTCATGAGATCGAGCCCCCACATCGGGCTGTGCCACTGATGTGCAGACCCTGCTTGGGATTCTCTCACTCCCTCCCTCTCTGCCCCTCCCCCGCTCATGCTCACTCTCAAAATAAATAAATAAGTTTTTTAAAAAGACTTACCTTAAAGCTACAGTAATCAAGACAGTGTGATACTGGTGAAAGAATAGATGAATAAATCAGTGGAGCAGAACAGAGAGCTCAGAAGTAGACCCACATAAATACAGTCAGCTAATCTTTGACAAAAGCTAAAGGCAATACAATGGAGAAAAGATAGTCTTTTCAACAAATGGTGCAGGAACAACTGGACATCTGCATGCAAACATTCTTCCCTCCTTCACAGTAATTAATTCAAAATAGATCACAGACTTAAATGTCAAATGCCTAGTTTTCTGGCTAGAAAGGTCAAGGCACAAGTTTAACATTACAATCAAATTATATCCAATGAAAATGAGGTTATTTTCTAAAAGTAAATTAGGATGCTTTTAGGTAAGGGAAATGGATATTAGTCAACCAAAATAACAAAATGACTAATTGGATCCATAGAGAAAAAAATAATAAAATTTCTGTTCCTTTGAACCATTGTGTCTTTTCATTGGCAGTTCCACTGCTAAATCAACATGGGGACATGAAAGCTTATTTAACATCCATTTAACAGATTTAGGACATTCTGAGTTTTTCTAGTAATGCATCTACTGGGTAATTAACAGCTAGAGGTAATTAATGATGTTGACATTTACACCCCTCATACCCTCATACGCGTCACCAATTCCTACATCACACTAATTGGCATTCAGAGGCATCGGAAATGTGTTTGTGAACTAAACAATGACACTGTCGTGGTGTTGCAGTTTTTCTGAACTCAAAGCCCTATTGTCCTGTTGACATATTAGTATCATTTTCTAATGACATTTGTTTAGAGAAATTACCCCGAAATCGTGAGAATTTGAAACAGCAAACATTCTACTTTTACAGTCAGAAGTTATCAATGTGAGCTTACTCCCTAGGGTACTTTTCAATATCTTTGTAAAGTTAACATATAACAAGCATAACCACGCAGACATTTGGGTTTAGTAGCAAAAAAATATTGCCAGAACTCCCTGAATTTAACAGAAAAAATTACCTTGCTGAAAGGTGCATAGCTAAGTACACAGGGCTCTTGAGCCCAAAACTGCCAGATTGTGCCCCCTTTACTTTGTATAATTGTACAATAAATTGGTTTTTGTACTGTTCAATGTGTTGAGTTTATAAGACAGTATTTGAGTTTATGGAAAAAGAGGGGAAAGAGGTTGAAGTAGAGGATATAGAGGAGAGAGGTAAGAAGAGAAAGGAAAAAGAAGAATGAAGATATTAGGAGCATGATTTCATGATGATGTAAAGCACCATTAAGGAAAAAAAGGGTATTACCCTCCAAAGAGATCCCTAAAATAAGTACAGCGTCCCCAACCCTTTCTCATTTATCTGTAATCCTTCCCCCTATATCCCCTCCACCCTGACACTGAAAGAACACGTGGACGGAAAGGTAAGCCCTGGGCATAGCAGTGTCCACCAGGGAAGCACTAGGGAAACATAATTCACACAAAGACAGCATTTTGTTTTATAGCTCAGATGCCAGATCGTCCTTAACAGCCACTGGATGAATCATTGGGTGTCTTTCACCTTCCCCTGGATGCAAAATTAATTTTTCTAAATCCTTAATCATCCTTCCTGGCAATACTCTGAAGGAAAGCCGTCCCCAGCAGTACTTAGTCTGATTAACTACCTTGGGTTTTACCTATTTAGGCATTCAAATTGCTCCTTTGGTAACAGATATTTTGCTTGCCAACATTTAATTCTTCACATCCAAAATTAAAGCTGATCTGGACCATTAATCCCTAATACTTTGATACCAAGGAGACTATAATTCTATCCAAAAAAAAAAAAAACTCTTTATTGTATCTCTTTTCATAAAAAATTAGGGGTTCTTTTTCTTCCTTTTTATTTTCCCCCAACCTTCATTTAAAAAAAGAAAGAAAGACAAAATTCAGATGAAAAATGTTTGCCTCATATTCTTTCAAGAAGAAAATGCCTTCAATCCTTCTATCCTAATATCAAGCCAAACAGACGGACACCCAGACAGACTGTGACTGGAATAACTGCCCATTGTAAAACGGAGCCCACAGAAGCATGTGACGGTCATTCCACACAGCAATGGTCACCTGAAATGCAGGTTGTTTCTTTGATTCTCAATTTTGTGCTATCATGCATACATATCCAATTAATTCCCAAATCCTGTTAGTTTTATCTCCTCAATATTTCTCCAAACTACTAGCCACCTTTGCCTTCATTAAAGCTTTTCTTTTCCATCCCGCCCTGAGCTATAACAACTATTTCCTAAGTGGCCCCTTAATCCCCTCTCCTTCCACTGAACACCATTTCAACCAAATGAACTTTTTCAAGCTCAAATACAATTATAGCACTTCCTTGCTTAAAACTCAGTAATGGTTCCCCACTGCCTACAAAATAAGTCCAGATGCACAACAAAAAGCACACAAGGTCCTCTAATACCTGGTTATGCTCAGGTCTGCAGCCTCACGTCCTTCCCAAAGACTTCATCATGTCACATTCTAATCCCTGAACACATTACGCATTTTCACACCTTGTTCCTTTGTTCATGTGGCGTTCTGTCTGGAACATCTCCCATGTTCCTCTGGGTTTGCCTATTTCCTTTCATCCTGTACAATCAGTTCAGGCCTTCCCTCGTCCCCAAATCCTACCCTTCCTCCTCCACCAGCACCCCACACTCCTGCAAGCTGCGTGCATTCCTCTACCCCTGCATTTCACACAGACTGTAATAATCTTGAATCATCTAGAAAAGCCTCTTTCCTCTACTTATGGGAAGAAATGATGACTCCATCTTCGTTGTCTTCCCATGGCCCACAAGTGCCTGTGTAGATTTTTGTTGAATAAATGTCGGAACAGTTGCTACACAGCATCTTGCCTATAAGCTCTGAGGCTCTTTGCTGCTGCTGCCCTAGCATGCCACCATGGCCCATTATGTGGTTCATATTTTAAATAAATAAATAAACCAACAAACATGTGATCCCAAAACTGAAGTTCCTCCCTGAATGTAGTGTTAAAGTTAAAATAAAGTGATTTATATTGACTGTGACCTCTGTTTCCAGTAACGGAGAAAAGAACATAATCACCAGGAAATCACATAAACTCAGGGCAGGGAAGTAACATTGTCCAAATCTCAGCCACCAGGAAAAGAATGAAGCCACCTTAGCTTGTCCCGGCAGGCCTCTATGTGCTTGTCACCTGCTCATGGAGGAAGATGGAGGCCCAATTCAGCTTCTCACACCATGCACTTTGCACTTGTTCCTGTGTGGCACTCTTGTCCCTTCCTACATCCATGAGACAGCAGGTACAGAGGCCTGAGGCCAGAAGGCTCACTTCAGTAGCTATAGAAGCTCAGGTCCTGACCCCCAAGAGAGCAAATGGGTTATTCTTCACATTTATCCCATGGGAGTGCCTTCTTTAATTATCTGTTCATTAAGTTACTGCCTAGCTCTGGACACAGTGAGACAACCAGGACTTGCGAGAAGAGTAGAAGAGGGAAGGCACAGAAAGGCTTTAGGAAGTGCAAATGAGGTAAGTCTTGTAGGGGGAAAAGTTGAAACAAAGGACAATTCCTCATTTGAATTTGTGGCCAGTACAATGCAGAGGAGGAAGACAGCCTTTGATGCTCAAGAGAGGGGGTATCCATCCTCCTGGCCAGAGACACTGAACCCAACTTGAGGACCTCTCTGCCCCTCCAGCTTGGCCTGGTTTTTGGGTTTTACACCCCTGTGGCTTCCATATTGTAGGTGTGATGGTTTTAACTCCAAGGGAGCAAGGACAGCCATGTACACAGGTTTGGGGGCTTTTTTTAAATACCCTTTTAGAAGCACCTGGGTGGTTCAGTCAGTTAAGCCTCAGACTCTGGATTTCAGCTCAGGTCATGATCTCATGGTCATGAAATTCAGTCCCGTGTCAGGCTCCACACTGGACATGGAGCCTGCTTGGGATTCTCTCTCTCCCTCTCTCTCTGCCCCTCCCCTGCTCATGCTCTGTCTCCCTCTCAAAAAAAAAAAAAAATACCCTTTTAAATTATTACACAAGTATATTTTTATTGTAGAAAAATGTTTACTACAAATAAGTAAGCAGAAAAAATTAAAATCTTCCATAACCACACAACTGAGCAATCAATGTATATGGAAGATAAAAGTAGAATTATAGTACTTAGGAAATTTGCTTTTTAAAGTTAACAAAAAGGGGGAAACTGGTTGGCTCACTTGGTTGAGCATCCAACTCTTGAATTTGGCTCAGGTCATGATACTAAGGTTGTGGGATCAAGCCCCATGGTGGGCTCCACACTGAGCATGAAGCCTGCCTGGGATCCCTTCTCTCTCTGTCCCTCTCCCCTGCTCTCTCTTTCTCTCTAAAATAAATAAATAAATAAATAAATAAATAAATAAATAAATAAATAAATAAATTTTTAAAAAGTTAACAAATGGTTGTGAAGGTGTTGTCCTTGTTAAGTGTTCTTCTATAATGTTATTTTCAGTGGGTGAATAATATTTCATTGTACAGATGTAGCATGATTTATCCAATTACACAGTGATGCACATTTAATTATTTCCAATTTTTCCTATTATTAGTACTTCTGTGATGAGCATTTTTATAGGTAAAACTTTGACAATCTATACTAATTGCCTTAGTGGGAGCTACTTCACGCAGAAGTATTAGGTCAAAAGATAGGAATGTGCTGAAGCTCTTTATATGTAAAGCCAAATTACCCTGCAGAAAGGTGGTGCTAATTGCTATTTCCACAAGCAGAGGAAAAAAGTGCCCATTTCCCAATGGCCTGCAGAAAGTTTTTGAAAGCACAGTCACAGAAAATATTCTACAAAGCTCCTATTTAGAAGCCAGTCTATTGATCACAGATAGTTTATTCATCCACTTGGATTTGATTCCACATTTATAGAGAGCCTTTCCTGTGCTAAGCAGTGTAGACAGAACCAATACATTTAATTCATCTGATAATGCTGTAATCAGTTTGGCCAAAATAGTCACACTGGCTGATACAAAAACACCCTTAAAACATATTTTAAAAGTATACTGTAGTCAAACTTTCCATTTTGTAATCCATCCTTCTATAGTTTCTGATGCTCATTCAGCCTCCACCTGACACAGAGTATACTACGGGACCAACCCATGCCCAAGGTCAGGGCCTTTAATTACAGAAAAGACCTTTATCACATTGAATCCAAAATTTCTTTCTATAAATTCCACATATTAGTCCTTATTATTTCCTAGGGAAGAGTCCATTTTCTCTTCAAATGTTCTCCAGGCAAACAGCACTAATACCTCCCACATTTCCTTATATTACATTACTTCCAAGATTCTGTTTCAGCCATGTGGAATGTCGACAGTTATTTTTCCTGGTCTTTTCTCCATCCTGGTATCTCCTACACCAAGGAGACCTCGTTCTAAGTCCTGCATGTGTGTCACGTTCCAGGATCCTTCACTTAACCTACAACTCCTTCAGAATTAACTAGTCCCCTTTCTGCATTCCCATACCATTTTGGACAGATCTTTACTACATGCCTTAATTATTTCACATTTTAATTATTTGTTTGCATGACTGTCTTCATGCCTCATCTTTGACGTCTTTGACGATAAAGACTATGTCCAAAGCACCTAAAACAGTACCTGTTTGACATGATAGTTACTAAAGAACGCATGCCTACATTAAATAAAATAGTAGAAGTTCACAATCTAGCAGGATGAATGAAACATACATATAAATAACTATAGTAAAAGACAGAAGATACAGAAATTAGAAAATATCAGAGGGTGATTATAACTAGCTTCTGTGGAAAGGCAAAGATAAGGCAGAAAGGTAAATGGCCTCAAAAACTAAGCTGAGGTATTTGGCTTCTCACTATAGACAATGTGGACACATTTTGAACAGACGATGCAGAAGAGCTCAGAGGGAGGAGCAAAGAAATAGTCCATGAATAATCTGGTAAGGAATCTAAAACAAGATCAATAAGAATAAGATGAAAATGGACAGAAGAGGAAACTACTGAGACAGAAGAAGCCTTACATTTGGTCACGAATGAAATGACAGGAAGAAAATTAATGATGGGGGTAGGGGGTAGGGGGTAGGGGGCAGGGGGAGGGAAGGACAGAAACTCCTCCAAGATGTCCAGCCTGGGTAACTAGGATACTAGTAATGTATAACCCCTGGGAAAGTGTCACTTACAGATAAGGATTTTGTGGCTCCTACTCTGAGTTAACTTTTTGCTTAGAAGGATTTTAGTTATGGTTATGTTATCTTCAGAACATCACAATTGCCACTACTCTCTTTTGTCTTCGACTCAGGGAATTTCACTCATTTACATTTTGTACCTGGCTCCCGTAGACATATGTTTGTAGGTCCTAGTAACAACAATGGAAATTAATAAGTCGCGAGTAGAAGGAACTAGCTCAGGATACTAACTAGCTCAGGGTAACTTAGTGGTTTCCAAACACTTTTTCAACATCATAACTCTTGAGAAAAATGAAATCACACTTGGAGGTCCCACATATCAAACAGAAGAACAAAAAGTGCTCCAGTTAGTTGAACCGGAGAACTGGGGCCCTCATTCTCATGACCACTAGCCCTACCTCCAGTTAGCATGTAAGGCATTTTCATGAACCCTAGGGATCAGGAAAACCCAACTCAAAAACCTATGATGGGATTGTTGAATCACTATATTGTACAGCTGAAGTAAATATAACACTGTATATTAAATACACTGGAATTAAAATTTTTTTTAATTAAAATAAAACTGGGGCACCTGGGTGGCTCAGTTGGTTAAGCATCTGACTTCGGCTTAGGTCATGATCTCACAGTTCCTGAGTTTGAGCCCCATGTCGGGCTCTGCTCAGAGCCTGGAGCCTGCTTTGGATTCTGTGTCTCTGCCTCTCTCTGACCCTTCCCCACTCGCACACACACTCTCTCTCTCTAAAAAATAAACAAACATTAAAATAATTAATAAAAAAATTAAAATAAAACTAAAAAAAAAACCTATGGATGATAAATTCAGATTAGATATGTTGCTTTTGAGGTACCCAAAGATCCACAGGTGAAAACAAGAAGCAAGTGAACAGAGAGAACAGGAGATTGGGAGAGGGTTAAGATGTGGATTAAGATTTGAGAGCCATTGGTGAGAAGGTGTATTTGAGGCCGTGGTAGTGGACAAGATGATTGAGAAAAGGGGTGGGCAGGAAGATGAAATAACACAGGTAAGAACAGGCCTTCGGGGAATGCCTACATTTCTAAGGTGGGCAAAGAAGGAAACATCAGTCTAGCAGACAGAGGAACAATCTGACAAGTAGCAGGGGAAGCCAAGGTGGGCTTAGGGGAGGGAATTTGCTGGGGCACCAGGAGACAACTAAGAATATGGCCCCGCAGTGAGCAACTTCAGAATCATGGTGCAGACAAGAGGCAGTGTGTGGATGGCATAGGAGTGAACAAGCAGAGTGTCTACTCGCTTGAAAAGTTTGGAGGTCAAAGAAAAGATTTCATGACGTGAAGGCCCCTAGCCAGAAATAAAGAAGAGGCTGGTAAGAAATGTTGTGTTAGATGAAAGTCAAAAACATTTGTATGGCATGTAGCCTAACCCAGCAGAAAGGTAGAAACATACCAGGCGGGCCACATGTGATCCCCAAATTATTATAGGGCCGGTTAGGACTGAAGTACTAGTGAGCTCTTGACTAGACTTGAGAGTCTGTGGTTGTATGTATGTATCAGGTAAGACCTTCAAACGGTTTTGACCTCTGTCCAATAGAAATGATACATCAGTAAGAACACATGAGTTTGTTTTGTTCATGGCGAGACGGAGGAAAAGGAAGCACACCAAGGTGTGAAAGTAAGTGAACCTTCTGGTGGCTCAGAGGCATTCTGCCAGCACAAGCCAATACCTGCAATGATCATTTAGCTGTGCTCCAAGTTGTGAAGTCACAGTCCTGGTTTCACTCCCTGGTACCAATACCCATTTGTTTATTTGAGCTGTGAATACATCATACCCAGGGCCAGTGATCTTATAGATGTTCATTGCTGAACATAAAATCAGGAAAGGGAGAGGGAGAGAATGTGTCTGAACAAATTAGCCTACCGTGGAAAATAATTCAAAATGATGCTGTAGTGATACGTCAAAAGAGACATTTTCCTTTGTGAAATTTCTTATTAAAGCCAAGCCCAAAGTGAGAGGAGTTGGAATATGCATGGAGACTTCAGAATCTTGGAATTATAATCATAGAGAATATAGCATCAACAATTTGATGATGAGAATGACAAGTATCATATATGGTTCCCTACTATGCTTCAGGTCCTTGATATACCTTGTCTCATTTAATCCACATAGAAATCACACAAAGCAGGTATTTCAAAACAGAAGTTCTCAGAGGTTAAGTACTGCCCAAGGTCATTTGGCTGATAAGGGATAGAGCAGAATTGCAACTCAAATCTCTTTTCTTTATATGTCAGTCTACACTGCCATCCGTTCCTGTGGGCAGGTTGACTGAGGTAGCCCCAGGTCATTCTTTGAAGGTCAGCCTTTCACCAAGAGACCAAGTATTATTTGCCAGCTTTCTGCCTCTACAGGACTGCCTGCATCACTGGACCAGACTGTACTTTTTGTGTCCCAGAAAGGGAGAGCATGTCATTTAAATAAAGATACAAAACAATTTCACTCGTGGAGCACACCAGGCAAGAAAGGAAATATGGTTGGAATCTCTGACATCCTAGGGAAGCTCCAGGTCAGCACGGTGAGCTTACCCAAATGATGATGCTTGAAAGCCAAGACTACTCTTGTAAGAATTACATACATATGGAGACTGTCCAAAGGAGAGGCAGCCTGTTTCTAACTACTTTTCTCTGCTAAAGCCTTGGGAGACAGAGAAGGGAAGTGTTCCATTCCACCCTGTGCTGGTAAGTATCAGGGCATGCTGAGGAGACCTTTGTTCTTGACAGTATGTGGCAGAGATGATTAATATGGACATCATGGGTAGGTGGATAATAGTTCACTCCTGCTACCAAGGTTTACTAATTGGTTTCTCCCATGCTGGGCTGGTGCAAATTCCAAGGTTTTATCATTTCAATTTGAAGATCTGCACAAAACACACTAAAGTTTACTGCCCAGGTATATCTGGCTCCTCTTACCAAAATGGGCTCTACAAAACCCAATAAGTACTTAAGGGAAAACAAAAATACCATATCCTTCTCACTCCTCAAGGAGATTCAAGACATCAAAGATTACCTAGTTCTTTCCTCTGTGCTTGAAAAGGAAAGATGTTGGCTTGCTTGTCCTCTATATGTTGCAAAATTGACAGCACTCTCATTGGGGTAGGTGCTGTGAGGTGTAAACTGCTCTGTCTTAACTGAGGTTAGGAATGGACACAGCTCTCTGAGTCACAGAGAAGCTACTAGTCTCCCTTGGTATCTGGCCCAGGGGGTGGGGGTGGGGGTGGAATGGGTACAGATGGACTAGGGTGAGAAATAAACTGGGCCATTGGTATCATAGTAGTTATAGGACATTTCCTAATCAGTAAATAAAGGATACCAATGATACTTTCCAGCACCAACATTTCAAGAGTCAATAAACAGCCTGCAGATAGACTATGCCTCCAGATACACCACTACCTCTTTAGAATAAACAGAAACTTTTACTACTTAACTAGAGCAATAGGGGCTGTCCTAAATTACTTTCTTATTGTTGCAGTAGACTAGATAAACTTTAATGTCAAAAATAAATGCATATCCATAGATCTATACTGATATAAATAAGTGATTGATTGAATAAATAAATAAATGGGGAGGGGGGGACAAATCCCCTGCACAGAAAAATTTCAAATTATTTTTGTAGATATTCCACCTTCAAAGAAATGGAACTTAACCCCTCACCCCTTTAAACATGGGCTGTGCAATGGCTTCTTTCCAAAGAGTACAATAAGGGGGGAAAAAGAACTACTTTACAATGGAGAAAACTGACATAAACCACCTCAGCCAGGTGATAAAAATCAATATCCACAGCAATAATTTATATTGAAAGTATCTATCCCTGATATGATGTGATGAAAATGGCACTTTATTTTGGTGGCCTTCCTTCCAAAAATCCACAACAGACTAGTCTGAGAAAAACATCAGACAAATCCAAACGGAAAGACATCCTACAACACACCTGACCAGCATTCCTCAAAATTGTCAAGGTCATCAAAACCAAGGAAAGTCTAGGAAACCATCACAGCCAAGAGGAGCCTACAGAGTCATGGTAAGTGAAGGTAATGTGGTATCTTGGTGAGATCCTGAAATGGAAAAAAGGACATTAGGTAAAAACTAAGGAAACCTGAATAAAATACAGACATTAGTTAATGCTAACGCACCAATATTTGTTCATCAGTGGTAACAAATGTGCCATACTCGTAAAATGTTAATAATGGGGAAACTGGGCAACAGGTATTCAGGAATTCTCTGTATCATCTTCATAATTGTTCTGTATATCTAGAACTTCTATTAAAAAATAAGGTTATTTTTGAAAGGAATAAATAAATAAATAAATAAATAAATCACCTTCTTTTTTAAGGCAGAGAGTTGTAACGAAAAACAAGAATTGATTGTGTGTCTTCTTACTGGTTCTGCCCTAAGCAGGCTGCCACATCTTTCCAAGCCCTAATTCCCATATCTGTAAAAGACAAGCGTAGCATAATGGTTAAGATGCCCAGGCTTTGGGGACAGACAGTCCTGAGTTTGCATTCCAGCTCTGCCTCTTACAAGCTCTATGACCTTGAGCCTTAGTTTCAACATGTGAGGATAATAACATCTACCCTGTGGAGCAAATGTGAGGAATTAATGAGATAGTGCACTTGGAGGCATTTAGAGAAATGGAAATATAAAGGGGTGAGACGTGAGTCATCATGGGAAACTGGACCCTCAGCAAGAAAAAAGCCCTGTGATCGTTTGCATGAATGGACAAAGTGTGTCAGACATTGTCAGCAGGGTGACTTGTTCTCAAAGTCAAGTAGCAGGAAATGTAGAGACTATAGGTCTAAACCTGCACTTTTAAAGACAGGGCTTGGGAGAGTGGGACTCTTTCCCCTGCTTCCGATGGTCATCACTCCTGTTAATCTCCTCTCCTCCTAGGAAATACTGGGAAATGAAGCAGTGTTGCTCGTCTGGACCTTTAGATGAAGAGCACCAAGATGGCAGCGCTGTCTTGAACAATTTATAAGGAAATCAGCTGACGGTTGTATTTATCTCAGCTACTTAATGAAGCACATTTTTGTCAGTGGATGTTGAAATCTTCATTCCTTTCTAAAGAATGATTGCTGTATCTTCCTCTTTGGGACCACTCACCTCATGTTTAAAATCTAGCTTTGAGGAGAATGAAACATTTTCCAGAGCATGGAGGACATGGAGCTTTCGCAGTAAGTTTCCTCATTTCGCTGCAGAACTCAAGTCAAAGAATGTACTCCAAGCTAGCCTTGGTGTCTGTGCCCTTGTTCCCGGCAGCCAAACTTTCAGGAGCCCTAAGCCAGCGTTACCCTGACTCCCCACTGCCAAAGACACAAAATTCAGGTCAAAGCTCACACTGAATCCTTTGAGGGTTATGCAACCCTTTATACAATTCATCCTCTTCCTTTTCAGCATTGGAATACACTATCTTTGTGGACCATCACATTGGGGTCATGGAAAGACCCCAGCAATTATGACTTCTCTAATACTGAATGGCAAGAGTCAGAGAATGGCTTTGGAGAGAGAGAAATGGGGATTAAAATCCTGGTTCTGCTACCTATTGGCTTGGCAAATCTCCAGGCAGATTGTTTACCTCCTCTGAGTCTTACTTTCCTTATCTCTGGAAGGGCCTTATGTTCTTTCCAAGACTCAGATCGGACAGTGAATGCCAAACACCCAGCGCAACCCTTAGTACATGCTCAACATTCAATAAACAATATGTTTATCATAATATGGGATTCAAATAAAGCAGCGATGGTCCCGTAAGTCTTTGAAAATTTTCCCTAAAATGGGAGGAAAATAAGGTATAGAAATGGAGTCTAATAATTTGAAGTTAGTTGGTTGAGAAAAAAACAAACTCTTAAGGAGAATGTGATTCATTATGGCTGGTTGATTGGGCTTATTCCAAAATTTAGACATTGTGGTTTTAATTTACAAATGAGAACTAAGAAAGCAACACAAGGGCAGTCTGAGAAATCCCTACCAGCCTCCACCACCCTGTCCCAGGACCTACACGGCCAGTGAGCCTCCCTCCATCTTCCCTGGAGCCGCCTGGACAGCTCTATGCCTCTGGAAACAGGATCTGTTCATATCTCTTGTCATGATGGAGGCCCATGGGCCCAAAGAGGATCACGTCTGTTCCTGTCACAGGTGACACATTCCCAACCAGACTCTTCAAAGCAAAGCCAGTTCTGTGTACTCTTTCAACCCCTTCTGGCTAAAGACACACATGAATGCTGAAGAACTCAGGGCTGATTGATAACAATTTTGATCCCCTTAGGCTCACTTGTTCCTTTTTTAAAATTTTTCCAATCTGCTTACCAGCTGCTTCTGTTCATAAATGCCAGTGAAACGTTAGCACCATATGTCTTCTGGTTATCTGGGTGTCTGATGAAAAATGCATTTAAAGGATTCATCATATCCTAATAGAAAGGCTAGAATGAGAACTGGCCAACATCAAAACTGAAGCTCTGGTTTCCTGGCCACAGCTAAGCAGCCACGGGTCCTCCTGGCCTGTTCTCCCTCTCTCTTCCATTTGCTGCTGGTGCCTGGCATGGAAATTTGCACCTCGTACATAGTTAGTAGATATGTGTTAAGTTTAAGGGAACCATGAGTCTAAGGCAAGAGTTGACTTGATATCAGTCTAAGTAGAAAGGTTTAATAGAAATTTTAAGTTAGAATTCCTCTATTAAGCTCTGGAAATGTATTTGCTTATCGTGAGTGATATATGCTTGTACCTTTATGATTTCTTTTTTGATACATGAACTTGAATGCCTTGCTTCCACTTTATAAATTAGAGAGGACTATTTTTATTTACCACTGTCTATGGGTGACCATAAACCCCACTTTTCCTACCGAAAGACCGTAACTGGCTATTTGAGGAGAAAGAAACTACCTTTCTTTATTTAAAAATCAACAGTTAATAACCTTAAGGGGCTTTCCAGAAAGAAAAAAAAAAATGCTTGACACTCTCCCAGAACTTTGTTCTTTGTCTTTGGCAACTCTTCTAGAATTGCACTTAATAGGTCTCTTGCCTGGTTGTTTCCCCACACACCATAAACCCTTAAGGAAAGAGAATGCATCTCTATATGTATCCCCAGCACAGAGCACTGTGTGTGCCACATGCAGCAGGGAGCGTGGAATAAGGAAAAACCTGAGACAGGAACAAGTTTAATGGTTATTGTGATAGTAAAGCAAGTGATAAAGGATTACCCTACAGAGAGCAATGGAGGCCACAAGAACAACAAAACTGGGGGCCTGGTCAATTATCTCTCTCTGCGTGAATATAGTATCCTGTATTTTCTTTCCTGAAATCTCCACTATGTGTCACTTTCCAGGCTGGGCAGCAAACCTATAAAGAGTACCTTTGAAAGCCCACTGTTAAAACATGGTATCCAGGGATATCTAGCCTTTTAGCATCTTTGTAGTCTATGTTTTGCTCAGAGCCAGCCACAGGACCCTCTCTGCATACAGGCAACACTGAGTAATCAAAGTCCTGAGTACTTCTGTCCTAACACATTACCTTAATGCAATGGGAAGATGAAGCCAAACTCACGTCCACCAGGTCCCAATAACACAGACAATCTCACCTATTCTCTTTCCAATTCCCACTGGCTGTCAGCCTGCCAGCTTCACTGTGGTGTTTTATAAATTCAGCTCTTACACACAGCATGCCAACTGGGGAAAGGGAGCTCACACAGCAGAGATCTGGCCTGAGTTAAATGCCTCTCCAGTGCTCCCAAAAGTGTGACATCTCATCTGATGTGTTAACTCCAGCTGCACACAGTCCCCTGGCATAAGGAGCATGTCCCTGCTTCTCAGCCATCCTATTACCTCTGAATCCCTGACAGTCAAACTTCCTCGTGTCTGACTGGTCCCAGCTCCAGCAGGGAAATTCGCTATTTCTTGCACCCATGAAAATGGCATAAATGGAAATTCATGTGCTTCCCACAGCAGCTGTGTTTTCTCCTAGCAATAGCAGGGGTCATAGGTTGGCTTGTTTGAATGATTTTATTTGTGAATAACTTGTAGGCGTGTATGCAAAATATTTGAAATGGCATGCTATCCAGTCAGGCAATATCTAGCAGAGACCAAGGCAATTGCCCCCATTTTCAGGGGGCCTCGCTAAAAATTCCTCTTACAAGATGGCAAGGAGGAGGAAATCATGAGTGATAGTCACATTTGTTGACTCAGCTTTCCTAAATTAACAATGATATTTATTAAGGATCTTAATATCCCACACTCAGAATGTTGTGAAAAGTTGCAGGAATGCTTTTCCTAAACCAAAATTCTTAAGGGAATTTCAATTCTGTGCATCACAGTACAGCTGAGAATTCTTGTTCTTATTCTTCTTTTTCTTATTTTTTTTTTTTTTTTACTTTCAGCTTCTATTTTTGTAATATGCTCCTAGAAGCAGGAAAATACCATTTATTTCCTTTCCAGTTTTAGCCTGTTCCATTTAGCAAGCTATGAATGCTTCCCTCCTGGAAGATCCTTGTGGAGTAAAGGTGATGAGGGGGGCTGTTTACCTCCGGCTTCCAAAACTCCAAGGTCAATGGACAGTCCAAGACCAGTGGGCACCTCTTGAAAAGCTGGGCAGTTTTCATAGTTAGTTAATTCCGTAAGGGGGAGAGAGTGCTTGGGAAAGTAGCAGTTTCTCTCCAAATGCATAGATTTTAGATATTCAGGAACAGTTTTATCTATGTAGACAACAAAGAAGCAATTCCACTTTTAACACCCAGGAAAGAGAGTTTTGCCCAAAATCAGAGACAGCTTAAGATGGACAGTAGCTGAGGAATAAAAGGGACCCCATCTACATGACTTGGACTGACAGGGAAGTAGATTGAAAAATAATTAGATAGGGTTAACCTTAGGTAAGAGACCCATGGGGGCATTAGTTCCTCCACCTCCTCTTCCTCTCCTTCCTCTTTCCCTACCACCCACACCTCTTCTTTTTTCCAGTCTCTTCCCCCTTCCTCCCCACCCCCCCCCCCCATTTAAGCTAACTGGAGGAGCACGCATAAGGCAAAGAATGAACTCTGTGCTAAGACGTTAAAAAAAAACAAAACAAAAAACAAAAAAAAAACGTAAAATGGAGAAACACTAAAAGAGTCCTGTGGCAGGAGCAAGGGTAAATCTATGAACTGGGCAACTGTAAACTTCAGAAAATTACCCTTCCATCTTTACTTGATTGTTGTTTCCCTCCTCTGGCCAATCTACCTGTGGGGGCACCACCAGTGAAAAAGGCTATGTTGGGGTGGCATAGATCAGCCTCCCTCAAGTAGATTCTTTCCCCAACAACTACTTCCGGATTGTCCTTCTGGAAGCTTCTTCCCTGCATTCCAAGCTCTTCTACCCCTACATCCACCCTCCACTGCCCACTTCATTACCAGGCACAACCTGGAACTCTTGGGCCACAAGTCCAGTCCAAGTCTAGGTCTCCTTTCCTGGCACCTACTCTCCTTTGAGACAGTAACTCCTTCATTGAGCCTTCAGTATGGGGCTCTCAATCCCATAAAGAAAAACCCCACTGATTGGGTCCCTAAAAACCACAGTCTTACTTAGGGGATGTTGTTCTAGGAGTTAATCTTCAGCAGTTGATTCTTCTGGAAGTCTAAGCTACTTAAGGCTGACTCCACAGAAAATCTTCAAGAAGAAGGTCTAGGGTGGGCTTTGACTGTGCAGGTCAGTGTGAGGTGTCAGATGAAGGCTCTTCGTTGTGTTCTAGGTAATAAACATTAAATCCCATACAACAGAAGCATGCCAACACACCAGCACGCACCCTACATCACCCATCCATAAGACAGGCATTTGTCCCAAGAATCAGTTTGCTCTAGACCCGGACTGAAGAAAGATTATCTCTATCCTCTGCACAGGCCCTAGGTCTGGCTTCCCATTTTTATGCTGGCTATGACAGTCTCTTCCTTTGTTCAATCTCTGATTTCCAGGTCATGTCCCGGGACTTCTCTACAGAAGGACACTGGTCCTCTTAATCATGTCCATTATTTGAAAACTGCCCTTAAAACAATGAGATATTCCCTTTTCTGCCTCTATCACATTGGAAAGAATTGAAGGTTTGATAATACACAGAATGAATAAGAATATGAGGAAACGAGTACTTATATACATTGGCTTGGAGTAGAAATTTGAATAATCTCTTCAAAAACCAATCTGGCAATTTCTCTCAACTTTCCAAAAGTTCCCATATATACAAAGACTTATCTATGTGTCAGTGTTATTAATACATAAAACTGGAGGCAACTTCAAGTTCCACCAATAGAACACTGGTTAACAAATACACCGTGGTACGTCCCTAGGATGGAATAATATGCAGCTATTTAACATACAGCTGTCAATCTACACAGGCTAATAGGAAAGATCTCCAGGCTATATCATAAAATAGAAAGGCAACATATAAATATTAAAATCTCACTTACATAAAAAAGAATATTTATGTATATGAATATATAATCATAGAAAATTTCTGGAAGAACATTGCTTATCAGTCAGTGTCAAGACAGAGAACACACTACCCTAGATATTTCAAAAAGAAGAATTTAACACAGCTGTGGAACAGACGAAGAAAAAACTGAGGCGTCCACAGAATTTAGCAAAATCAGGAAGTCACTAAGATCCCTCGGCTGGAAGAACACAGGGAGGCAGTGTCACCAAATCCCAGGTGCTGGAGCCACGCAAGAGAAGCATGAACCATGATGGGCCCCAGAGAGGGACACGGGGTCACAGATGAGATACACTTGCCTTAGAAATGCCACGGTACCATTCAGTCTCCCACCAGTATATTCCATCAACTGAACCTTCCTGGAAACCTGAGGATAAAGCAGAGGATGGGAAGTGAGTTCTTGGTAACACAGAACAGAGGAGAGACAGGATCTGAGGGCAAATACGCAGATGACTGGCAGAATAACATACTAGCTCCTTCACTGTGGTTACCTCTTGGGAGTGATATGTGGGTTTGGTGACAAAGGAAGACTCTTCTTCTGTTCTTGTTGAATATTCTTAAAAGTAGACATACTGGGGCCCCTGGGTGGACCCCTGAGCGTTGGACCTCGGCTCAGGTCATGATATCACGGTTGATCAGTTCAAGTCCTGCCTCAGGCTCTGTGCTGACAACTCAGAGCGTGGAGCCTGCTTCAGAATCTGTGCTTCCTTCTCTCTCTGCACTTCCACCCCCCCCACCCCCCAGAAAATGAATCAACATTTTTTTAAGTACACATATAATTTTCAACATAATAAATTTTTTAATGTTTATTTATTTATTTTGAGAGACAGAGGAAAGGTGAGCAGTGGAAGGGCAGAGAGAGACAGAATCCCAAGCTGGCTCCACACTATCAGCACAGAGCCCAATGCAGGGCTCAAACCTACGAACTATGAGATCATGACTTGAGCCAAAATCAAGAGTCCGATGCTTAACCGACTGAGACATCCAGGTACCCCCACATAATTTTTAATATAATTAAATTTATCATATATATGTAACATATATCATATTTTATATATAATATATAACCACTATATATGATATATATTATATATAATTAAATATAATTAAAATAATAAATTTTAATATAATAAATTGCTGTTTTAAAAGACTGTACATTTTCATATTGTATCATTTAAGTTTCTGATGCTTTCCTGTAAGAACTGTCCCCTGTTCAGTAGACCAGGCAGCCTAGAATCCTGAGCTGCCAGATGCAACCACAGGAAGCTGCCCAGTTGAGCAGAGGTGAACTTCAGCATAATGAGGGATATGGAATCTGTACATTTTTTAAGACGAGGCAACACTCTCACTTCTACCAGGCAAAGAAGGTGATTTTCCAATTCTGGGACCTTGTAATGAGACAGATCACCAAGTGCAGTCACTCCCTTGGCCTGGTTTAGCAGTGGGGGACTTCCCTTTGAGCCACTTTCAAACAGGTTGTGTACAGGTGAAATATCTGCAAAGAATTCTCTGTGGGTACGGCACTAAGGAAAAACAGTCCTTTCAGGGATGAGTCTGTGATTTTTTAGGTTTGCCATAGCTACTTGTTATGATTCAGTTGTGTGCCTTAAAAGAAAGTATCAGAACTGAAAAGGACCTTGGAATGCATTGTTTTTTTTAATTACAAATTTATTAAGACAAAATTTATGTAACACAAAATTCAACTTTTTCATATGTACAAGTCAGTGGTTTTTAGTACATCCACAGAGTCGTGCAACCATCACCACTATCTAATTCAAGAAAATTTAACCAACCCCAAAAGAAACCCTATACCTCTCAGCCATTCCTTGTGTTCCTCTTTCTCCAGCCCATGGAAACAACTAATGTACCTTATGTCTCTAAGAATTTGCATATTCTGGACATTTCATATAAATGGGGACTAACCAATGTTATACAATATAATATGCATTTATGACTGGCTTTTTTTTCACTGACCCTAATGCCTTCAAGGCTTATCCACGTGGTATCAGGACTTTGTTTTTACAGCTGAATAATATTCCATTGTATGAATATAAAACATTGTGTTCCTCCATTCATAGGAATTGTTGCCGTATGTTTAGTGTTATAACCCAGGTATGAACATTTGTGTACAAGTTTGTATGAATATATGTTTCAATGCTCTTGGATATATACTTAGAAGTGGGATTGCTAGATAATATGGTAATCATATATTTAACTTTTTGAGGAACTACAAACTATTTTTCAATGTATGAAGATTGCAATTTCTCCACGTTCTCACCAATACTTCTTATAACAATACTTCCGGTTTACAATGTATTTGTGTTAGATTGCTTTTTTCTAATTTTATTGAAATATAATGAACATACAGCACTGTACAGGGATAAGGTGTACAGTGTAATCATTCGACTTACATGTATTGTGAAATGATGACCATAGTAAGTTTAGTTACCATCCATCATCTCATACAGTTACAGAAAAAGAAAAAAGAAAAAATATATTCTTAAATCTTATACTTCTTTTGTTAAATTTATTCCTAAGGATTTCATTCTTTTTTATCCTATTGTAAATGGAATAGCCTTCATTTTCTTATATCTTCATTGCTTTTCTTAATTTTGTTTTGAATTATTCATTGCTGGTGTATAGAAATACGGTTGATTTCTCTATGCTGATATTGTACCCTGCCACATTGCTGACTCATTTATTAATTTTTAGCTATAAATTTACATTCAAACCTATAAATTCATTTAAGCACTGATTTTCCTGCACTCCAATGATTTTAGTATGGACTTTCCCTCTTATAAAGGGCAATAAGGCAAACTTATTTTCCCTAGTCGCATTTTTCTGTTGTTAAAATTTATTTTGCTGGTATTAGTATAGGCCCTTCAACTACCTTTTAGGAACTGTTTGCATGCTATCTTTTCTTATGCTCTTATTTTCAATCTATTTGATACTAATGCCCAAAGTGTGCCTCTTATACAGAGATGACAGCTGGATTATATTTTTATTCATTTCTGCCAACCTGTGACTTTTGACTGGAGTGTTTAGTCCACTTACATTTAATATACTTATTGATGAGGCAAGATACATTTCTGTCATTTTACTATTTGTTTCCTGTAAGTCTGTCTTTTTTTCCACCATCACTGTTTCTACTTTGTTTAACAGATATTTTTCTAGTATACCATTTCAATTCTCTTGTTTCTTTTATGATTTTTTGAGTGATATTAGTGGGTAACCTGGAGTGCTAAAATTAAGTTCTCAACTTAAAAGCTTCTATTAGATAAGCGCAACTTCATTTCCATAGTATACAAAAGCTTTGCTGCAATAGAGCTTTTACCTCACTTCCTTTGTGCTGTTATTGCCACACAAACTACATCTTTATGCGTTATAAGCCCATCAACACAATATTATAATTACTGCTTTATGCAGTTCTTTTTAAAATCCAATAGGAGAAAAAAAGGAATTACAAATACACTTACACTGTCTTTTATATTTATCTACATAGTTATCTTTACTAGTATTCTTTATATATTCTTGTTAATTTACAACTCTTGTTAATTCTTGTTAATTTCATAATACAATCTATTATGCTTTTGTTTCCGTCTGATGTACACTCTTTAGTATTTGTTGTAGGAAAGATCTGCTAGCAACAAATTCAGCTTTTGTTTATCTGGAAAGGCCTTAATTTATCCTTCATTTTTGAATCACAGTGTTGCTGGATATTGAAATCTTGGTTAACAGTCTTTTTTCTCTGAGGACTTAAATATGTCATTACACTGCTTTCTGGTGTCCATGGTTTCTGAGGAGAAAAAATCAGTTGATAATATTATTGATAATCCTTCATACGTGATGAATCACTCTTCTCCTAATGCTTTCAGGCTTCTCTGTTTTTTGGATTTCAGAAGCTTGACAGTTTTTAATCATTGTTTCTTCAAAAATTCTTTCTTTTCCATTCTCTCTCTTCTCTCTTTTGGGGGCTTCCATTATGCATATGGTGGTGTCACACACACACCTCTGAAGGTCTGTTCATTTTTCTTCATTCTTTTGTACTTTCTGTTGCTCAGACTACATAATCTCTACCTATCTATCTTCAAGTTCTCTGCTTCATTCTTCTTCCTATTCAATATGCTATGGAACCCCTGCAGTGAATTTAACATTTCATTTATTGTACTTTTTAACTGCAGAATTTCTATTTCGTTCTTTTTGATACTTTCTCTCCCTTTATTGATATTCACTATTTGGCAAGACCTCATTATCATTTGTCCCTTTGGCTCTTTGAACATATTTAAAATAACTTATTTAAATTTTTTGTGTAGTGAGCATGTTTGGTTTTTCTAGGGGTAGCATCTAGTGACTACATTTTTTTCTGTTTATAGGTCATGCTTATTTCTATGAATGTCTCTTAATTTTCATTAAAAACTTGTTTAAATGATATACTTCCTTAACTTAATAAAAATCTGATCCTCCCTTCCCAAGGTTTGTTGATGTTGTTGTTTAGTTACTTCTATGAATTAATACTGTTAAGTCTGTATTCTTTGTTCTATATGGCCCCTAAAGTCTCTGATTGATCAACTTAATGATCAGCTAAAGACTGGACAGAGGTTTTTGTAAATTCTTTGAACCAGTAAGTGTCTCAGTCTTTGCTGAGAGGCTCTGTGTGGGTATTGGGGAACACCTTCAATGCTCTGGCAGGCTGTTTACAACTCTTCCTTAGGCCTCAGGTCCTTCTTGCAACAGCCTCAAGGTCACGGAGACTTTAGAGACTTTTCAGGCCTTTCCTAGGCATGTGCACATCCGTGTACATGCATGTGGCCTTCTAAATTCCCAGGATATGTTGGAGCTTTTCAAAGCTCCATGCAGACATCTCATTCCCAGCTTTTTCCTTTTAAGTGGTATAGTCTGCCTTTTTTCACCCTTACTACACTCAGCAGGGTTAAACAATTATTTTTGACAAATTCTCCAGGGATAGGGCTATTGACACAGAGTGAGTTCTGAAGTCAAATAAAGACAAGCCTGGGAATGGAAATCTTTAGTGAGCTACCAAACGGGTCAAATAATGTCACATGTCTGGGTTGTGGGATTTTAGAGAGCTTCAAAACCATACCAGGCCCCCCAATAGCCACTAGTTTGCTGGTTATTACAGCCACTGTAGTTGTCAAAGTGTCAGTGTTCAAGGTTACTACAGATCTAAAAAAATAGCAAGAGATGATAGCAACTTAAGACACCACAGAGCTCAATGTTCTTACCATGATCCAGCTGACTTTCTTGAACAGATGCTCCTCAAATGTTGCAATCCTGTAGCTTCCAGAGTTCTGAACATTTTAATTTTGACATTTTTTGTCAGTGTTCTTGTTGCTTTTCTACAAAGAGGAGGGGATTTTCAAGGGTTCTTACTCCACCATCCTAGAAGTGCTCCTCTATCTGACTCTTGCACTCAATTCTGCATTTTTAGTAGATTTTCAAATATCTCTCTTTATTCTACACTCATACTTTCACATGCATTTAAATGAATGGCATTTACCTAAACATATGCTATTATGAAAAAGGCATGACTCACTTATTAAGGTGCTGGATCTTTTCATATCAGTAATTGTACCATCACTTTGAATAGCTATATTCCACTTAAAGCATATTTCCACATTTTTAAAAAGATTATGTTATGTTGGATACATAATGCATATATTTAAGTTATGAAGCATAATCCCAAATTCACACCCACGAACTAAACACTCAACTTTTAAAAAAATAAAAGTGAAAAAAAAGTTAAATAAGACTGAATAAATTAGATATGTTCTGTATTCACAGAAAAGCTCAATATTCTAAAAAATGTAAATTCAACTTAATCTAGAGAATAGTGTAATATCAATCAAAATCCAAACATAGTTAGTTGAGCAATTTCATAAACTGATTACAAAATTAGCAGGAAAGAGCCAAGGCCCAAGAGTGTTTGAGAAGAATAATACAGGAGACTTGTTCTCCTACACATCAAAATTTGTTATAAAGCTATAATAATTAATATATTTATTGAATAAGAAACAAAAAGGCACTAAGCATAAGAAAAAAATTGCTAGGTGGTGACTGGGTGGCTCAGTCAATTAAGCATCTGACTTCAGCTCAGGTCATGATCTCATGGCTTGTGGGTTCGAGCCCCATGTCGGGCTCTGTGCTGAAAGTTCAGAGTCTGGAGAGTCTGCTTCAGATTCTCCCTCTCTCTCCACCCCCCTCCCCACAATCACACTCTGTCTCTCTCTCTCTTTCTCAAAAATAAATAAGCATTTAAAAATTAAAAAAATATTGCTGCAATTGGTTACTTTAAAATCAAGAATGTCTAAAAAAACATCATAAAGAAAGTGAGGAACAACAGTGATTTAGGTTGTAGTAAAATAAGAAAAAGAGGTTCATTTGTCAGAGGAATACTGACATTTCAAACTAATACTTTTTCACTTGATGTGTATTTCTCTATTCTCCAAAAAGTTTAACAGCTGATAACATTCTATTCTTCTTTTGTGAGTTCAAAGATCACAGAATGGAAATACTAAAATCTTTAAAACTGGAAGCCTATCAGAGCATCCAAGATGGCAGAACTGCATGTAAGTTTTTTTGTGTGTCTCGCATCCATGAAATACAGCCAGATCAACACTAAACAATTCTGCACACCTAGAAAACTGATTTTAGGATTAACAAAACAATCTGCACAACCTGAACCACAGAACTCAGCAGGTACATGGCACAGAGAGGTGAACTGGGGGAGAGAGAAACCATGGAGGGCAGGGAGTTGTTTTTGCTTGTACAGAGAGGATGGAGACAGGGTGAAAGTACAGGAAAAGCAACCCACCAAAAGTAGCTGGGGAGAAAGTGGAAAAGTGGAAATAGCCACAGGGACTGAAAAGGGATAAAGAAGGTTTAAATTCCATTAAGACTCTATAAACAGGGGGAGCACAGAGTCTGCAACTCTGCAGCTCGATACCTGGCAGTGCTCTGGTGGAAAGGGCAAATCCCCAGGAGTAGAGTGAAGTCTGGGTGTCTTCGGACTACACGGGAAGAGGCAGTTCCACTGCTGGGAGGACATCGGGTACAGGCTGTGTGCCCCCCCCCCCCCGCCACAGGCAAAGTCCCCAGTGGACCCCAGAGAACAACCACATTCACTGGTGCTGGAACAAGGTCATTAAGGGTGAAGCCTTGTGCCAGATGTGTGTTGTGATTTTCCATAATCCTTGAAACATTGCTGCTACACAATCATGTGAACTTTTTCTGGGGCAGGTTGGTACCCAGCCACAGTATCTGGGCATCGGCAGCAGCATGATCCCGTGAATGTTCCTGGGCACAGCTGGCACCCAGCCATTGCTTGGTGACCCAGAACAGGTCAAAGCCACAGCTCCTCAGAAGTGAGGGGTTGGGAAACACAGCCACATCTCAGATAAAACTCAGGAGGGAGGTGCTTCCTGGCAACCTGATGGCTTGGTCACAGATAGTGTAAAAGTAGGAGTGGATCAAAGTCAGAGACCAAGGATAGGTGGGCAATTGCTGACTGGGGAGAACAGAATTCTGATACTAAAGACTGGGTAGCTGTGTGACGCCATTTTCACCCCTCCCGCACATGCGCATACACACCTACAAGTGCCATAATGATTTACCCCAGTAAGCTAAGCAGCACCATCTAGTGGAGAACAGAGCTGTTACACTAAGCTCTGCCCAACTACACCAACCTCGCTCTTCAGGAACAACACAAGTCTCTACACCTGCTTAGCTTACAGACTATAAAGTGCTTCATAGTTTGACTTCTAGGGGAAGATGATGTAATTTCAATTGTATTTCAGTCTGTTCACTGCTCCATCTGTTCAATTTGCTTTTTGATTCTTTTTCATTTATTTTCCTTTCCTTGAATAAAAGAAAAATATATTTTTATTGTCGATTATTAAAAATATTCTTTAATTTTTTTCTACTATATTTTTTTACTTTTTTCTAAACTTTTCAAATTCTATTTTACCTCAATCATTTCATTCTATGT
Organism: Panthera tigris; assembly: GCF_018350195.1. Classification (NCBI taxonomy): domain Eukaryota; kingdom Metazoa; phylum Chordata; class Mammalia; order Carnivora; family Felidae; genus Panthera; species Panthera tigris. The sequence continues at coordinate 5,939,467 of NC_056669.1, forward strand.
AAATGTATTCATTGTTTTCAAATTTTCAAACGTTTTCCTTTTGTTCCCCCCCTTTTTTCTCTAACCTATCAAGCTCCTTTCAACACCCAGATCAAAACACACCTAGGATCTGGCATCATTTATTTGATTTGTATGTGTGTGTGTGTGTGTGTGTGTGTGTGTGTGTGTGTGTGTTATTCTTAATTTTTTAATTTTAATTTTTTTACCTTATTAATTCCTTTTCTTGCTTCAAAATGATGAAACAAAGGAATTCACTCCAAAATAAAGAGCAGGAAAAATGACAGCCAGGAGCTTAATCAACAAAGATACAAGCAAGATGCCTGAACCAAAATTTAGAATCGTGATAATAATAATACTAGCTGGAGTCCAAAATAGATTAGAATCCCTTTCTGCAGAGATAAAAGAAGTAAAACCTAGGCAGGATGAAATAAAAAAAAAAGCTATAACTGAGCTGCAATCTTGAATGGATGAGGCAGAGAAGAGACTTAGCAATACAGAGGACAAACTTATGGAGAAAAAAAAAGCAGAAAAAAAGAGACTAAGGCAAAAGAGCATGATTTAAGAATTAGAGAAATCAGTAACTCATTAAAAAGGAACAACATCAGAATCATAGGGGTCCCAGAAGATGAAGAGAGAGAAAAAGCAGTAGAAGGGTTATGTGAGCAAATCATAGAGGAAAGCTTTCCTAACCTGGAGAAAGACAGAGACATCAAAATCCAGGAAGCACAGAGGATTCCCATTAGATTCGAGTACTTTGTGAATTTGACTATGATATGCCATGTATTCAGGCAAGGAAGCAATCATGAAAACAGCAAGGGAAAAAAAAGTCCTTAACCTACAAAGGAAGACAGATCAGGTTTGCAGCAGACCTAGCCACAGAAACTTGGCAGGCCAGAAAGGAGTCACAGGATATATTCAATGTGCTGAGTTGGAAAAATATGCAGCCAATTCTTTATCCAGCAAGGCTGTCATTGAAAATAGGGGAGGGGGCGCCTGGGTGGCTCAGTCGGTTAAGCGTCCGACTTCGGCTCAGGTCACGATCTCGCGGTATGTGAGTTCGAGCCCCACGTCGGGCTCTGTGCTGACTGTTCAGAGCCTGGAGCCTGTTTCAGATTCTGTGTCTCCCTCTCTCTCTGACCCTCCCCCGTTCATGCTCTGTCTCTCTCTGTCTCAAAAATAAATAAACGTTAAAAAAATTTTTTTAGAAAATAGGGGAGATTAAGTTTCCCAAACAAAAATTAAAGGAGTTCATGACCACTGAACCAGCCCTGAAAGAAATATTAAGGGGGTCTCTCTGAGGGGAGAAAAGAAGGGGAAAAAAAATACCAAAAGCAACAAAGATTAGAAAGGGCCAGAGAACACACCAGAAACTCCAACTCTACAAGACACACAATGGCAATAAATTCATATCTTTCAGTACTCACTCTAAACATCAATGGACTAAACACTCCAATCAAAAGACATAAGGTAACAGAATGGATAAGAAAACAAGATCCATCTATATTCTGTTTACAAGAGACCCACTTTAGACCTAAAGGCACCTTCAGATTGAAAGTAAGGGGATGAAGAACCATCTATCATGCTAATGGTCAACAAAAGAGAGCCAGAGTAGCCATACTTATATCAGACAATCTAGACTTTAAAATAAAGACTGTAACAAGAGACGAAGAAGGGCGTTATATCATAATTAAGGGGTCTATCCACCAGGAAGACCTAACAATTGTAAACATTTGTGCACCAAATGTGACAGCACCCAAATATATAAATTGATTAATCCCAAACATCAAGAAACTCATCGATAGTAACACCATAATAGTAGGGGATTTCAACTCCCGATTTAAACAATGCAAAGATCATCTAAACAGAAAATAAACAAGGAAACAGTGGCTTTGAATGACACACCAGACCAGATGGACTTAACAGATATATTCAGAATATTTCATCCTAAAGCAGTGGAATATACATTCTTCCCCAGTGCACATGGAACATTCTCGAGAATAGATCACATATTGAGACACAAATCAGCCCTCGACAGGTACAAAAAGATCAAGATCATACTGTGCATATTTTCAGACCACAATGCTATGAAACTTGAAGTCAGCCACAAGAAAAAATTTGGAAAGGTAACAGATATTTGTAGACTAAAGAGAATTCTACTAAAGAATGAATGGGGTAACCAAGAAATTAAAGACATTAAAAAGGACATGGAAGCCAATGAAAATGATAACACCACAATCCAAAACCCCTGGGATGCAGGAAAGGCAGTCATAAGAGGAAAGTATATAGCACTCCAGGCCTTCCTAAAGAAGGAAGAAAGGTCTCAGATACACAACCTAACCTTAAACCTTAAAGAGCTGGAAAAAGAACAGCAAATAAAACCCAAAACCAGCAGAAGACAGGAAATAATAAAGATTAGAGCAGAAAGCAATGCTATTGAAACCAAGAGAAAAAAAAAAGTACAATAGATCAAAGAAACCAGAAGCTGGTTCTTTAAAAGAATCAACACACTTGATAAACCACTAGCCAGTTTGATCAAAAAGAAAAAGGAAAGGACCCAAATAAATAAAATCAAGAATGAAAGAGGACAGATCACAACCAACACAGCAGAAATAAAAACAATAATAAGAGAATATTATGAGCAATTATATGCCAATGAAATGGGTAATCTGCAAGAAATGGACAAATTCCTAGAAACATATACACTACCAAAACTGAAAACAGAAAGAAATAGAAAATTTGAACAGACTCATAACCAGTAAAGAAATTCAATTAGTAATCAAAAATCTCCCCCCAAAAAAAGAGTCCAGGGCCAGATGGATTTCCAAGGGAATTCTACCAAACATTTAAGGAAGAGTTAACACCTATTCTCTTGAAGCTGTTCCAAAAAATAGAAATGGAAGGAAAACTTCCAAACTCTTTCTATGAGGCCAGAATTACCTTGATTCCAAAACCAGACAAAGACCCCACTAAAAAAGAGAACTATAGACCAATTTCCCTGATGAACATGGATGCAAAAATCCTCAACAAGGTATTAGCCAACCACATCCAACAATACATTAAAAAAATTATTCACCACCACCAAGTGGGATTTATACCTGGGATGCAGGGCTGGTTCAATATCCACAAAACAATCGACATGGTTCATCACATCAATAAAAGAAAGGACAAGAACCACATGATCCTCTCAATAAATGCAGAGAAAGCATTTGACAAAATACAGCATCCTTTCTTGATAAAAACCCTCAAGAAGGTAGGGATACAAGGATTATACCTTGAGAAAATAAAAGCCATATGTGAAAGACCCGACGCTAATATCATCCTCAATGGGGATAAACTGAGAGCTTTCCCACTAAGGTCAGGATGAAGACAGGGATGACCACTCTTGCCACTGTTATTCAACATAGTATTGGAAGTCTTAGCCTCTGCAATCAGACAACACAAAGAAATAAAAGGCATCCAAATCGGCCAGGAGGAGGTCAAATTTTTACTCTTCGCAGATGGCATGAAACTCTAAATGGAAAACCCAAAAGATTCCACCAAAAAACTGCTAGAACTGATCCATGAATTCAGCAAAGTGGATATAAAATCAATGCACAGAAATCTGTTGCTTTCCTATTCACCAACAATGAAGCAACAGAAAGAGAAATCAAGGAATCAATTAATTCCATTTACAATTGCACCAAAACCATAAAATACCTAGGAATAAATCTAACCAAAGAGGTGAAAAATCTTTGCACTGAACACTATGGAAAGCTTATGAAAGAAATTGAAGAAGACACCAAAAAATGGAAAAGATTCCATGCTCCTAGATAGGAAGAACAAATATTGTTAAAATGTCAAGAGTACCCAAAGCAATCTACATATTCAATGCAATCCCTATCAAAATAACACAAGCATTCTTCACAGAGCTACAACAAACAATCCTACAATGTGTATGCAACCAGAAAAGACCCTGAATAGCCAAAGCAATCTTGAAAAAGAAAACCAAAGCAGGAGGCATCACAATCACGGACTTCAAGCTGTATTACAAAGCTGTAATCATCAAGACAGTATGGTACTGGCACAAGAACATATACTCAGATCAATGGACCAGAATAGAGAACCCAGAAATGGACCCACAGACATATGGCCAACTAATCTTTGACAAAGCAGGAAAGAAATTCCAATGGATTAAAGACAGTCTCTTCAGCAAGTGGTGCTGGGAAAATGGATAGCAACATGCAGAAGAATGAGCCTGGACCACTTTCTCACACCATACACAAAAAGACACTCAAAATGGATGAAAGACCTAAATGTAAGCTAGGAAGCCATCAAAATGCTCAAGGAGAAAGCGGGAAAAAACCTCTCTGACCTTGGCCTCAGGAAATTCTTACTCAACATGTCCCCGGAGGCCAGGGAAACAAAAGCAAAAATCAACTATTAGAACTTCATCAAAATAAAAAGCTGTTGCATGTCAAGGAAACAATCAGCAAAACTAAAAGGCAACCATAGGAATGGGAGAGGATATTTGCAAATGACACATCAGATAAAGGATTAGTATCCAAAATGTATAAAGAACTTATCAAACTCAACAACCAAAAGACAAATAATCCAGTGAAGAAATGGGCAAAAAACATGAATAGACACTTCTCCAAAGAAGACATCCAGATGGCCAACTGACACATGAAAAACTGCTCAACATCACTCACCATCCAGGAAATACAAATCAAAACCACAATGAGATACCACTTCACACCTGTCAGAATGGCTAACATTAACAACTCAGGCAACAACGGATGTTGACGAGGATGCGGAGAAAGAGGATCTCTTCTGCACTGCTGTTGGGAATGCAAACTGGTGCGGCCACTCTGGAAAACAGCATGTAGGTTCCTCAAAAAACTGAAAATAGAACTACCTTATGACCCAGCAATTGCACGACTAGTTATTTATCCAAGGGATACAGATGTTCTCTTTTGAAGGGACACTTACACCACAATGTTTATAGCAGCACTATCAACAATAGCCAAAGTATGGAAAGAGCCCAAATGTCCATCAATGGATGAATGCATAAATAAGATGTGGTATATATATATACAATGGAGTATTACTCGGCAACCAAAAAGAATGAAATCTTGCCATTTGCAACTACGTGGATGGAAGTAGAGTGTATTATGCTAAGTGAAATCAGTCAGAGAAAGACAAGTATCACATGACTTCACACATATGAGAACTTTAAGATACAAAACAGATGAAAATAAGGGAAAGGAAACATAAATAATACAAAAACAGGGAGGGGGACAAAACATAAGAGACTCTTAAATATGGAGAACAAACAGAGGGTTCCTGGAAGTGTTGTGGGGGAGGGGGGGGAAACGGGCTAAATGGGTAAGGGTCATTAAGGAATCTACCCCTGAAATTATTGTTGCACTATATGCTAACTAACTTGGATGTAAATTTAAAAAATAAATTTAATTTTAAAAATAAATAAATAAATAAAAGTGGAAGGCTGTCTTCAAGGAGAAAAGAAGAGAATGAACACTTCCTGAATACCTACTATGTGCCAGGCACTTTCTTTACATTCTCACTTAATTGTTGTTGGTTCCTTTTCATTTAGTCCTCATAATTCTTTGAGTTTAGGCATTACCCTTCTTGCATAAAATTAAAGAAATGATTTCTCTGAGGTTAAGTATTTTCTCAAAACAGCATTAAAAATAATGTTTAGCTTTACTCCAAAGTGCATGTTCTTTCCACCTTATCACGTTGCTTTGATATAAATTCCTTGTCATTCATTATTCTTGGGAAGACAAGAAAAATCCATATGAAGTATTTTTAGAAAAACTCAAAGATGATATTGATTGGGTTTCACTTCTAGGAATAAATTTGGGGAGAATTTATAACTTTACAATACACTGACTTATTTTCCATGAAAATGGTAAATCTTTCCACTTATTTAGCCATATATAATGACTTCCAAGGAAGTGTATAATTTTTATAACTTTCTCCATACATGTCTAACACATTTTTTAAATTATGTTTTCTGTTTATTTCTGGTATATAGAAATTCATTTTATTTTTATAGTGGTCTTATATCCAATCACTGCAGCAGATGCTCAGATGCCCTGCACCACATTTTGTCACCCTACTTCCAATTTTAGCACAACACTGGTGGGCATTTGATGTACATACTGCCAGTGTCCTACCTCAAGCATATGCTTTGGTGCCTCTTCCCCAGTGTCCCATGTTTGGAGGGACAGTTCTAAGCCACATTCTATCTACACAGACCTTCACAAAGTCACCAGTGGTACTAAACTGCAGATGCCCATAGCAGTAACTAACTCAATAACACATCATGGATTGGCTTTTCTTACTCCCTGTCCCATTCTTCCAGCCACCTCACTGCTACTTCTCTGAGCTAACCTCTCAAATAAAAGCCAAGCATCCTAGTTCCTTTCTCAGATTCTACTTTTAGATCAACACCTGTATTGCTTTTAATAATTTCACTATAGATTCTTTTGCATTTTCTATGTATTCAATCAGAGCAACTCTGTGTATTGACAGGTTTGTTAGTTCCAATTCTCAGGTAGTTTGTCCAATGGATTTTGTTATTCTAGGTAGGCCCTCCAGAAAAGATGATATGGGCATTTGTGTCTTATTCCTAGTTTTAAAATAAATATTTCCAACAATTTTTCATGAATTTGCACCGAATTTTGCCAGATATATTGTATTAAGTTAAGAAAGTTTGTTTATAGTCATATTTCACTAAAAGTATTTCTCATGAAAGGATGCTGATTTTTTAAAAATAAGTTATCTGCATCTTTTCAGGTGATTATATATTATCTTTCTCCTTTCATCTGTTAATGAGATAAATAACACTTGTAGATTTTCTGATAGTAAACTATTCTTGGATTTCAGTATTAGACTAAACTTGTTTATGATCATATACTGTTGGATTTGGTTTGCTAATAATTTTCTTTTACAATTTATACATTTATATTCACAAGGGAGATTTGCAGGTAATTTTTTTGCTCAGGTTGTCCTCACTTGGTTTTGCAATCAAGGTTCTATTTAGCTGCATAAAATGATTTGGGAAATATTCACTCCTTATCTAGATTCTGAAAGAGTTCCTGTAAGTTTTAAATGATCTTTTCATTTAGGGGCACCTTGGTAGATTGAGCGTCCGACTTCAACTCAGGGCATGATCTCGTGGTCCAGGAGTTCGAGCCCTGCATTGGGCTCTGTACTGACAGCTCTGAGCCTGGAGCCTGCTTTGGATTCTGTGTCTCCCTCTTTCTCTGCCCCTCCCCCTGCTCATGCTCTATCTCTCTCTCTCTCTGTCAAAAATAAACATTAAAAAAAATTTTTTAATGATCTTTTCATTTAAAGTTTCACAGAAACCATATTTTCCTTCTGTTTTCTTAATGAAAAGGTCCTAGTGATTTATTTAATAATTGCTATGAAGTGAATTATATCTGCTCCAAATGTATATGTTGAAAAGACCTAGCCACCAGTGTGCTTGTATTTGGAGTAAGAAAGTAATCAGGGTTAAATGACGTCATAAGGATGGAACTCTCATCCTAAAGGATGTGTTCTTGTAAGAGCTGCTAGACAGCTACCTCTTTTTTTGTGCCATGTGAAAATACAGTGGGAAAGCAGCTATCTGCAAGCCAGGAAGGATTCTTCCTGGGAACCAAACTGTCCAGCACTTTTAACATGGACTTCCCAACCTCCAGAATTTTGAGAAAATTAATTTCTGTTGTTTAACCAACCCAGTCTATGGTATTTTGTTATAGAACCCTCAGCAGACAAATATGATGGTTATAAAAGTATCAAGGCTTTCTTTTTAAGTTTTGATTTTTTAGGATTTTATCCAAATGTATGGGTATATGTAACCTATTCTTTTCTAAGTGATAAAACTGAAGCTCAAAGAAGTTAAATGACCTATTTAAAGGCACAATGTTAGTGTCTTGATTGAAAAATCAGGTTTTTTAAAAAATTGTATTGTTGGTTAATATCCCCTGAGTTATACAAGTGCAGGGGCTCTTGGGTGAATTGAGTAACCAGCTCTTGATTTCGGCTCAGGTCATGAACTCACAGTTCATGGGTTCAAGCCCCACATTGAGCCCCACTTAAGGCTCCATGCTGACAGTACAGAGCCTGCTTGAGTTTCCCTCTCTGCCCCTTCCCTGCTTGCATGCACTCCCTCTCTTCCCTGCCCCCACCATATCTCTTTATCAAAATAAGTAAACTTTAAAAAAAAATAAGATATACCAGTGCAAAGATAAGTTTAATTAAAAATTCTGCTGCTCCAAAAACCATGAACTAGAAATTCTAACTTTTAATTAAATACTATTTGAGATTGCATATTCAACTAGTATAACCTTTGGAGAAAAGTTTAATAATACTGTGCATTAGCCAGCTCATTTCTTTCAAATATTCTCAATGCCTAATCCCCAAAGAAGAGATAGCTATTACATGGGCATTAGCCAATTATCTTTCCACAACATATTTCAGAGCTATGGATGGATCTGTCAAAAATTATATTTTAAATGAGAGTTAGGCCGTTGAATGACATAATCAATTTCCATGGGTAACTTGTCATATGGCTGACTGTCACAGCCCTAGCTAAACAAGTAAAGCTGGGAAAATAGCCAAAACCACATGGTAATGATTTGTTGGCTAATAAAAGATGAAGTCCAGACATGGGAATCAGGGATTCACTTTGATTACTGAACAGGCAGTGGAAGCCTAAGGGAAGAGTGCATCCATGAGAACATACTGGGAGTGTGGTTTCAGAAGTGTGGAGAGAAATTAGGTGGAAAGAAAATAGTTTCCTTGACAAATCCTTCTAGAAATATTGTGCACTCAAAGTGAGACACAGAAGACTGAATTTTCCAGTAAGTTAGACAGAGATGGAGCCTCATTACAACTGCAAACCCCTTGTCAAGTATCTGCATTCTGGAGGCCACAGAGAAAATTCAACAGTCTATGAAACCTGAGAAGAAAGAAGTAAGATTGATAAGCATGACAGGCACTATGGATGGATTATCAAGTCTTAGCCTGATGCTGTATATACATCGTTGCATTAAATTCTCTCAGCCACCATATGAAAGAACTAAAGATGTAAAAGCCAACACCTCTCAGCTTACAAAACATCATGCACACACATCGCCACCACTGGACAGAAAACAGACTGGGATTTTCCCAGCTCCACTGCAGAGTGAAGGTTCTTGATAGATTGACATGCTACCTTCTTACTGAACCAGAAATGGGGCAGGAACATCTCCTGATAACTGAGCACTCACATTGACTTCTGGACTGGAAGCAAGGCTGTGCAAGGACAAAACATTGATGGCACCTCCAAATTTGACAAAAAGTAGCGTGTTTCATTATCTATTATGGATGACAAACCATTGGCAAGACTTGGTGGCTTAAAATAATAATGCTCCATTATTTCTCACAATTTCGCAGTCTAGGTAAGCTTTACTTGGCATTTCTTCTAGTGGGGCTGGACTATCCAAGATAACTTCTTTCACCTGTATGGTACCTTAGTTAGGATGGATGGAACCATTGGAGCTGTTCCTAGCATTTCTTTCTCTTTCTCTTACTCTTTCCCTTTCTCCTGCCTCTCTCCCTCTTTCCCTCTCTCCACATGGTCTCTCCAATAGTGCAGCCAGACATCTTTACTTAGTGCCTCAGGAATCCAAGATTGAACATTCTAAGAGTACAACACCCCAGTATGCAAGTGATTTTCAAACCTCTGCTTGTGTCATGTTTGCTCGTGTCCCATTGGCCAAAGCCCAGAAATAATACCAGAGGAAACTACATAAAATGTGAATATCAAAAGTTCTGGTATATATAATGTAAAAGCTGTACATGGTATGCCTTCTCTCTCAGGTAAAGTTATCATAGGGGAGGAAACTGAAGTCTGCACCCACTGACAGTGGTCTGTAAGAAGAGCAGGAGGACTGCCACTGGACTACTTCCAGAGTCCTCCTCCAGCCTGGTCAGATATAGGTAGTAAGTATTACTCCAGGATATCAACCAACCTCACAGAGTCTAACATGAGGAAAATGGGTTTTTATAATAAGCACACTGTAGACATAGCATGGCAATATAAAATCCAGAAGCAAATAATGTTTGGGAATCGAAAAGGGAGAAAATTGATCTCAAAGGAGTAGATCCAACCATAGAATGATCTACTTCCTGACTAATTTCAGGTCAAGAGGAACTAGAAATACTAGAGATTATATCATGGTGTAGCCTATGGAAACGGGGACAGAACAGTGTTAAAATACTCAGAACCCAAGTACTTGGCAACAGCTTGGTCTCAGGAACTAGAAAGAAGCCTAATTTCTGAAAATGAGAAACACCATTTTAGTACCATCAGAGCTGTACGAGTCAAAATATGGCTTGATTCTGAATCCCTGAGCATTAATTTTGAGATGCTTCAACTTCCCCAAATCATAGATATGCCCAGCCTCTATGGAATGAGCGTGTGTCCTTTATATTAATGCATCCTCTCCTTTAAAGAATCACCATTAACCCATTAAGCGTGGTTTTTATGGGGTGGCACCTGGCTCTTCCCTTCTTCACGGTGACAGTAATGGGCATGCGACCTTGTCAATGATAACTAATTATCTTCCCAATAAGAGAGATTTATCCTAAGGTGTGAGCCTGTGTTATAAACAGGGCCGGCCAATCAGAGTCCTTCTCCAGGGCTGATTTTCAGACATGAAAAACAGAACTTCCCGTTTAGGCTGCTGCACTACGAGAGTGTAAATCTGAGTGTGAGCGGTTTTTTTCTGCATGTGAAGAGCCTTTCAACAGGAAAAGTCTTTCAAATCAGTCAAGCAGACAAAAGCACACACAAGAGAGGGAGAGCATGAGTGAGCAAGTGTTGGTGGCTTTCCCTGAGGCTAGACTTCCTTCCTTCCTTCCTTCCTTCCTTCCTTCCTTCCTTCCTTCCTTTCTAGACATCTCTTCCTTTAAGCCTGTGAGTTATGCCATTATCTATTCTATCAGATGAGTGGCTGTATTCATCTGCTTGGGCTGCTATAACATAATTCCATAGACTGAGAGGCTTGAAAACAACAGAAATTTATTTTCCATAGCTCTAGAAGCTGGAGGTTTAAGATGAAGCTATAGGCCAGTCTGGTTTCTGGTGAGATATCTCTTCCTAGTTTGGAACAGAGAGCTGTCTGCTCACTGTGTGTTCACATGGTCTTTCCTCCTTGCATGCAGAGAGAGGGTGAGATCTGCCCTTTCTTCCTCTTCTTATAAGGACACTCATCCTATCAGATCGGAGCCCTACCCTTATGAGTTAATTACTTTTACAAAAGCTCTATCTCTACATACAGTCCCACTGAGTTTTATGGCTTCGACATATAAATTTGGGGGGTACACAAACATTCAGTCCACAGCAGTAACTAATCTACTTTTTTGCCTACAATGAACATGTTTTTGCCACCTACAACCAAAGAACCCTGATTTTGCAGAGAGAAGAGCTATTATAGGGGTAGAAAAGTTGTGAGACCTCCAATGATCCCATTTCTGAATTATCAAATAATTGTGATGGGTATGTATTGGTGCATCTCCATTCCCAGTACCATTCTGTAAAAATGACACCAGGTGATGTACTCTTTCACTTATCGAATGGCATTTTTTCAGCACTTATTATGCCTCAAGGGAAATACAAAGTCAAAACAGACACAACCACCTCCTTCAGAGAACTCCCTTCCTTTCCTTTATATCTTTCCAGGCACATTCACATATACTGCTGGAGGCATTTCAATTTTCAAATCTAGTTCTTTTCATTATTAAAAACTTGGCAAAACTAAATAGTAGAATAGACTGTCAAGGGAAAAAAATGATTACTCATATAGCAACTAAAATAAATAGCCATAAATCACACCTGACAAACCCAAGCTCTGCCTGGGTAGGAAGTTTTCTTCTTTGCTCTTCTGTAGGGGCAAAACATCTGAAATAGAACACCCTTTACAAACTCAGAATCATGTACTCACTGATCCTTGGATTCGTAAAAGACAAAGACCCTGTTTATGGTGACTGTGACCTTTTCCTGTGGTATATTAATTGTCAGTGACACTAGCCAATTTCTCACCTGGAAATCCCAAATTTCACCACAGGATTACATTATGTCCATTATTCAACCATATGAGGCTGAACTAAAAGGATGGGATTTGAGGGGGTTTTCCCCTTCTTAAATAGTGGATCTGAAAAGAGAGTTTTATTGTTCCAAATGGACATCTTTTGTAACAAAATCCACTTTATGCTGAAAAACAAAAATCTTCTCTTTGAAACTTTTGGGACACAGAAAAGGGAAGGGAACAGCATATGATAAAACCAAAGAAAACCGCAATTGATAAGTACAACAAAGATGCTTCCTGCCATTTCTGGAAAAATACTTTTAATCTCAATGTTTCCTACATACAGATTAGGAAGAAAAAATAAAACTGTCTGTTCAGGGGCGCCTGGGTGGCTCAGTCAGTTGAGTGTCCGACTTCGGCTCTGGTCATGATCTCATGGTTCATGGGTTTGAGCCCCGCGTCGGGCTCTGTGCTGACAGCTCAGTCTGGAGCCTGCTTCAGATTCTGTGTCTCCCTCTCTCTCTGACCCTCTCCTGTTTGCACTTTGTCTCTCTCTCAAAAATAAATAAGCATTAAAAAAAATTTTTTTAATGTAAAACTCTCTGTTCAAAGGTAACATGTAGTATTCTTCCCTTCTTACCTACCAATGATCAGTAAATGGGAGATATGTGACATTTTGCATTTGTCAAACCCATAAAACTTTAGAGCATAAAGAGCTTCAATGTTAAGGTATGCAAACTTTTGAAAATCATTTAGGAAGTCAGAGGATCCTAGAAAGGAATGCAGACAGCGACAAGAGAACCTAACTGTGTAACAAATGTATAAATCCACCTCACTGGATGGGGAAATGATGCTGACCTAAGTAACTTTGGAATTCAGTGGGTTCTAAAGACAAAAGTCAAAAGTAATTGCTCACAGGAACTGTATTCTACCTGATGAGGTTATTCTCCACGATGATATGGCTTAACAATTGTGATACTGTTCTAAGATATACCGAAATTGAGTAAATGGAGGGCAGATGATGGGAGTAGGCTTCCCACTGTTGAATTAGGAATTTACAGACAGCAGGGAGAGGAGGCTGGAGTAATGGATTAGAGTTGGAAACGGCAGAATAAACTCTTATTTTTCTTAATATATATACAAATAGTCACATCAAAAAATATTACCGGGGCGCTTGGGTGGCTCAGTCAGTTAAACGTCCAACTCTTGATTTCAGCTCAGGTCATGATCTCATGATTCATGAGATGGAGCCCCGTGCCAAGCTCTGCACTGACATCATAGAGCCTGCTTGGGATTCCCTCTCTTCCTCTCCCTCTGCCCCTCCCCCACTCATGTGTGCTGTCACTCAAAATAAATAAGCATCTAATAAATAAATGAAAATATTTATAGATATGTGTACATACATGTGTTAGTATACACGTGTCTAATTCCTTGTTAGGTCAGCTGAGAGAGCCTAAAAGAGGAATACCTCAGTAACAGTGAGTGCAGTTAGTGCTCTCATCTTGGCTTCTAATACTATTGCCCAATAAAAGCAACCAGGGTTCCTTGGAAAATGGCTGATTCCAGGACGACATTAGAGCAGAAAATATACAAGATGAGACTGGAGCAACTTATAGTGCCAAATGTAATTTAAAAAATTTTAATTACCATTTATGGTAGTAAGTATGTCAAAGGGACATAACTGAAAGAGCTCCTAATGGCCAAACCTAGAACAATTTGAGCAACAAAATATAGCATTAGATTATAACCTGAAGTATAAAATATCTATGCATCTATATTGATATTAAAAGTAGATCAATTGGGGGAAAGAGAAAAATCTCTCATACAGAAGAATTCCAAATAATTTACGTTGATACTCTGCTTTTTAAAAAAATGGAGCATAACTCCCAACTCCTTAAGCGTGGGCTGTGTGTAGCCATTTCCTTCCAAAGAATATTCTGTAGAAATGGGCAGAAAGAGTAACTTCATACTGAAGAAACCTGAGAAACACTACTTTAGGCAAGTAATGGTCAAGGTCAGCATAGGCAGCAGTAGGGGTACCTGGGTGGCTCAGTCGGTTGGGCAGCCCACTACAGCTCAGGTCACAATCTCACGGTCTGTGGGTTCAAGCCCCGCATCTGGCTCTGTGCTGACAGCTCAGAGCCTGGAGCCTGGTTCCAATTCTGTCTCCCTCTCTCTCTGCCCCTTCCCTGCTTGTTCTCTGTCTCTCTCTCTCAAAAATAATAAACGTTAAAAAAAAAGTTTTTAACATAGGCAGCAGTAAATTAAATTATGCCATAAATCCTAGATGTGAAGTGATGAAAATGGCACTTTATCTCTGTGATCTTCTTCCCCCAAACCCATAATTCTATTCTAATCATGAGGAAAAACATGAGAGAAGTTCTAGTAGAGGCGCATCTACAAAATATCTGACCAAGACTCCTCAAAACTGTCAGGGTCATGAAAAGCAAGAAAATTTGTTAATTTCCCTATAAAAATATCTGGTCTGATATTTTTGTGTGTGTGGACACTTCACACTAGATCTTTTACTCTATAGCATAAATAGCTTATTTCACTTTCTGCCTCTAGGAAGAGTCAATTTTGTAAGACTGTATATGTATATTTTAGAAAATTATCAATTTCTCTGTTTTCAGATTTTCATAAGATACTCTTGATTCTGTAATTTTTTGTCCTATTTCTAAGTTTTGACTAAGAACAAAGCTTTATCTTTTCTTTCTTTTGTTAATTTTTAAAAATCTATTTCAGGGGCGCCTGGGTGGCTCAGTCAGTTAAGTGTCCGACTTCGACTCAGGTCATGATCTCACGGTCCATGAGTTCGAGCCCCGCATCAGGCTCTGGGATGGCTCAGACCCTGGAGCCTGCTTTGGATTCTGTGTCTCCCTCTCTCTCTGCCTCTCCCCCACTTGTGCTCTGTCTCTCTCTGTCTCAAAAATAAATAAACGTTAAAAAATTTTTTTAAAAAATCTATTTCAGAAAATTTCTCTTGGATTATTATGATCACACACACACTTTTTTTTTTTCTGCTTCATTCCTTTGGCTGATTTTTCAGGGTTTGGATTCTAGCTGTGGATCATCTTTGTCTTCTCTACCTGTTACTTTCTCTCAAATACATATAATCTCTTTCTTCATTTCTAATTCATTTAAAATTTTTTCTTTTACTTTTTTTAAAAAAAATTTTTAGTTTATTTTTTATTTATTTTGAGAGGGAGAGAGAGAGCAAGCAGGGGAGGGGCAGAGAGAAAGGGAGACAGCATCCTAAGCAGGCTCCATGCTGTCAGCACAGAGCCAAATGCAGGGCTTGAAATCACCAAGTATGAGATCATGACCCGAGCCGAAGTCAGACGCTTAACCAACTGAGCCACCCAGGCACCCCAGAAATTTTCCTTTTTTTTAAACTTACATTGCTGTTTAGACATAATGCATTGTGTATGTTTACTTTTTGTTCCTTCTAGATTAGCCTTCATTTTGGAGTTATTTTTAGTTTATAGCTTTATTGTTTTCTTTTGTATTCTTGTATTCTAATGTAGTTTGCATCGTTTTCTTTTGTAGTTTCCCGTGATCTCTTAATTCCTTTAAGCTTACTTTGAAACATTAGGTGAAAATTTTTCCTTTATTTCTATGAGCATTGTCTCTAAGAATTTTATTCTGTTTCTCACTTTTTTCTGGTAACAACTTTATGGCTTTAAATAGTAATGAATACACTGCTCTTCTGGTCTCACATTTAATTTAAATTTCTTCCACTTTTAATATGAGAGAGCAGTCCAGAATGACTTTCCTAGATGCTTGGTTCCAGATCTCTCTGCTCATGTTGTCCCCAAAGTGTTGAAAAATGCATATGCAGTTAACATTTTCCAAAGACCTGCTATGTTCTCCTGTTTGAGTCTTATCTAAAACCATCTTTTGCTTTAGTTCCTATTGTTCTTCTGCTCAATTTAGATTCTACTTTGTACAAGTTCCTCTTGGCCAGGGATCTTAGTGTAGATTGCTTTAGTTAGTTTCAAGTGTTTCAAGTAGGAATATATACTTTTTTTTTTAAGACTAGGTAATAAATATTGCAGATTTTCTGCAATGTGGGCCACATGTGATCTCTGACAAGGTATTTTTTATGTATGTGTAATATTTTTTTTGCAATCCTTTAAAATTGTAATAAATAAAAATTCTTGATCTGCAGGCCACTCAAAATTAGGCTGTGAAATAGATTTGTCCTTTGGCCCAAGGTTTGCCAAACCCTGCTTTGTGGGACCAGACTCAGCATGTACTAACCTAACTACTACCTTCTTGAACATACTCACAAATGCAACCTGTAAAACCCCACTGATTTTATGCTGTTCTCAGACCAGTCTTCTGATCTTTCCACTGAGTACGCATTAGTGTGTAGGTAGAGTTCTCTCCCTATCATTTAAATTTGCATTTTGCAGATAATTAATGTGGTTGAGCATCTCTTCCTTTGCTCATTTTCCATTCATATGTCTTCATAATGAAGGGTTTATTCAAATATCCTGCCATTTTTGAAAAACAATCAGGTCGTCTTCTTATTGCTACATCATTAAATTATAAGTAGTCTTTCTGTATTCTGGTCTCCTATTATTTTTTAATTTGTAAAATTGGCTCTTTCTAAACCTCAAGTTATGAAATGCAGTATGAGGTGAAAATCAGTATTAACTGCCCAGCACCACTTCTTGAATAATTTCTCCTTTCCCCACTGACTTGTGAGGCTGCTTTAGCAGAAGTTCTATGCATCTAGTCAACATGAGGAATTGCATCTCAGCTACTCATCAATTTTCATTCTGGTGTACGCTGTCAGTACTTATTTCATTATTATCTTAGGTATTCTTATTTATTTATTCTTCAAAATTAACTTCAGAAAATTTAGAAAGTTAAAAAAGAGATCCAATTGCATCAAACCCTTAGATTACTTTGGATTAAACTGACAGCTAAAATATTCAGTCTTCCAACTCAATTTGGATTTTTTGTGTGCCACTCAATAAAATCTCATGTTTTTCTTCATTTACATCATACCTAATTTTCTTATATTATTCCATTTTTGTGGCATCATTTTTACATGTTAACATAATTTTTTTCTGGTATAAGAAAATTGAAGGATTTCTTAATACTTATTTTATACATAACTACCTCAAAACACTTTTTTAGTTTGGGGCCGGGGGGGAAAAAAAACTTTTTTAGTTTAATAATTTCTAGGTTGATTCTCTTGGATTTCCAAATAAGATGTACAAATATTATCTGGAAATTCTAATAATTCTGTCTTCTCTTTCCATATATGTATATGCATAGTCTGTTTCAGGTCATCTTAAATTGACTAGAAATTCAAAGATATTCTTAGCATGTGTTGTAACAATCAGCATTCTTTTTTGCTTCTCACCTACACAGCAATGCCTGTAATATTTCATGACTAAACATATTATTGACTTTAAGTTCATGATCTTGTTCCACAGAAATATATATGCCCAATTTCCAAGAGTTTATTTTGAAAATCAGAAACTATTATTAAATTTAATGAAAACTTTTTGACACAGAAAAAGACAAAGTCATCTTGCTGAAAAAACTTTAGGGGTGTAAGCCTTTGGAAACACTTTCAATGTATTTCATGGTTATTCAGCTATTCGACTTCTGAGTCAATTTCAGTGTTTTATATTTTATCAGAAAATGATCAGTTCCTTCAAGATTATGAAAAGTATCACTGCAAAGTAATATAATTCCAATATTTTACCTTTCTTAGAGCTTATCCCTAATTTTGTTTTTGAACTTCATTCTACATGTTTGTAAAAGGACCTTTAATCTCCTGATGAGATTTGCCAAGAAAAAAACGGATAGGTAGATAGATGATAGAACTGATCTTCATTATTCATGGATTCTGAATGTACCTACTCACTGAAATTTATTTATAACCCCCAAAGCCATGCTCACAGTGTCCTCATTGTCATTGGCAGACATGTGCAGGGCAGGAAAAAAATTGATTTGAAGGTGCCAAGAGACACATTCCCAGCTGAGGCCAAACAAAGAGATTCTGTGTCCTCCTGTTTCAGTCTCAAACTGTGAAAAAGCATCCCTTTTATGGTCTATTTTGTGTCACTTTTTTTGGCATTTTTGTACTTTTTTCAGGGATTTCACTATTTAAAAGGTTTTTTTGAATGTTTATTTATTTTTGAAAGAGAGAGAGAGAGCAAGCACAAGCAGGGGAGGGGCAGAGAGAGGGAGACACAGAATGTGAAGCAGGCTCCAGGCTCTGAGATGTCAGCACAGAGGCTGAGGTGGGGTTCAGATTCACAAACCACAATATCATGACCCAACCCAAAGGCAGTCACCGAGGTGACCCAGGAATTTTTCTGTTTAAAATGGCACCATCCAAAGTGATGAAGTGCTGTCAAGTGTTCCAAAGCACAAGAGGCTGCAATGTCCCTTATGGAGAAAATACGTTTGCTTCATTCAGGCATGAATTATAATGCTGTTGGCTCTAGGTCAATGTTAATGATACATATATGATATATGCTATATGCATATATATACATATACATATATATATACATATATATCAACCATATATATATTTTTTTATTTTAAATGTTTTATTTATTTTTGACAGAGAGAGACAGAGCATGAGCTAGGGAGGGGCAGAAGGAGGGAGACACAGAATCCAAAGCAGGCTCCAGGCTCTGAGCTGTCAGCGCAGAGCCCAATGTGGGCCTCAAACTCACAGACCCCGAGACCACGACCTGAACTGAAGTCGGACACTCAGCCGACTGAGCCACCCAGGCGCCCCTACCGTATATATTTTTT
This sequence comes from Panthera tigris, assembly GCF_018350195.1. Classification (NCBI taxonomy): domain Eukaryota; kingdom Metazoa; phylum Chordata; class Mammalia; order Carnivora; family Felidae; genus Panthera; species Panthera tigris. The sequence goes on from NC_056669.1 coordinate 5,958,345, forward strand.
AAAGAGTAAGTTATATATTTATTGGTTGATGAAAATATTGTGACCAGAGACTCACAGGAATGTATGTCCTGTATGTCCTCTGGGAACAATGACAGAATTTTGGCGAAGTCAAAGCGTCCAGTGACTTAACAGAACACAACTACAATAAATAATGAGAACAATATAAAAGTACATACATATACATATAAATTTTTATAAGTGTTTTTACATCTATAAAGCAGCTTCATAAAGATGCTGGTTCTGTAATTTGGTATCTGTCAGATTATTGAAACAATATTGTGTTGGTCCTATAAAATGAATTAGAAAGCATTCATTTTCTTTTCTCTGAAAATTTTTATATGATTGATATTATATCTTAAGTCTTTGGGAGAATTCACCAGTAAAGTAATCTGGGATTAGAGAAGGTTTTCAATCAGAAATTCAATTTCCTTAACAAATCTACAAGTGTTCATATTTTATACTGGTTGTGTCTGTTTGGGAAAATTAGGTCTTTTAAGGAATTTCCTAAGGTGTTAAAATTATTGGTTTAAAGTTTGTTTATAGGGCTGTAAAATTTATAAGGATGTTCTCATTTTCATTACTGATTTGTATGTTTTATTTCTTTCAATTTTATAAATCTTTTCAAAGGTGAAATTGTGGGCTTTGTTAATTTCCCCTATTGTTTGATTTCTGCCCTTTCTTTTGATTCCCTCTTCTTTCTTTGTATTTAATTTGCTATTTTTCCTAAATTCTTTTTTTTATTTTTTATTTTTTTTTAATGTTTTTATTTATTTTTGAGACAGAGAGAGACAAAGAATGAGCAGGGGAGGGGCAGAGAGAGGGGGAGACACAGAATCTGAAGCAGACTCCAGGTTCTGAGCTGTCAACACAGAGCTGACATGGGGCTCCAACTCATGGAGTGTGAGATCATGACCTGAGCTGAAGTCATATGTTCAACTGACTGAGCCACCCAGGCGCCCCTATTTTTCCTAACTTCTTGAAGTAAATCTCCTATCACTGATTTTAAGTCTTTATTTTCCTTCTTTTTTTTTTTTTTTAATTTTTTTTTTCAACGTTTTTTATTTATTTTTGGGACAGAGAGAGACAGAGCATGAACGGGGGAGGGGCAGAGAGAGAGGGAGACACAGAATGGGAAACAGGCTCCAGGCTCCGAGCCATCAGCCCAGAGCCTGACGCGGGGCTCGAACTCACGGACCGCGAGATCGTGACCTGGCTGAAGTCGGACGCTTAACCGGCTGCGCCACCCAGGCGCCCCTCTTTATTTTCCTTCTAATATGTAAATTTAAAGCAATAAATAAAAGCAATAAAATAAAGCAGTAATTTACCTACATCCCACAAATTTGGAAATGTTGTACATACATTATGTTTACAGTAAAAATATTTGTTAATTTCCATGGGTTATTTAGATGTATGCTGTTAAATTTCCAAGTATTTGGAGATTTTCTTGTTACCTTTTAATATATGGATTTCTAGAAAATTCCACTGTTGTCTGTGGCCATATGCAGTACAAATTCCATCCTTTGATATTTGTTAAAATCTATTTATGCCCCATCATATGGACCATATTTTGGTGAATAATCTATGTGCACTTAAAAAGAACATATAATGTATGGTTATTTGGTGTATAGTTATCTATAATTGTTAATTATATCAAGCTAGTTTATAGTGTTTAAATTTATGTTCTCAAGACTCTTCTTTGGGGGTGCCTGGGTGGCTCAATCATTTAAGCGTCCAACTTCAGCTCAGGTCATGATCTCACAGTTTGTGAGTTTAAGCCCCACGTCAGGCTCTGTGCTGACAGCTCAGAGCCTGGAGCCGGCTTCAGATTCTGTGTCTCCCTGTCTCTCTGCCTCTCCCCCACTTGTGCTCTGTCTCTCCTCTCTCTCTCTCTCTCTCTCTCTCTCTCAAAAATAAATAAAATGTAAAAAGAAATTAAAAAAAAAAGACTTGTCTTCTTGTTCAAATAATTACTGACAGAGGAGTTTTAAAATCTCCAATTATTTTTGTTTATATCTTCTTTCAGTTCTGTCATTTTTCTCTTCGTGCATTTTGAAGCTACATTTTAAAATCAGATGTCTAAAATTTTGTATCTTTTAGATGAAATTTAATATATTACCATTACGAAAAATTCGTCTTTTTATCTGGTAATACTTTTTGTCTTGAAATCTATTTTGTCTGAAATTAATAAAGCCACATTATCGTTCTTAAGATTAATATTTGTATGGTATATGTTTTTTCATTTTTTTCCATTTTTTCATGTTCACCTTATCTGTGTCCTTTTATTTAAGATGACAATTCTTGCAAACAAAAAATAATTGGATTTTTAAAAAATATATAGTCTGACGATATCTGTCTTTTATATGGAGTGTTAATCCATTTACATTCCATGTGATTACTGATATAGGTAGGTTAATTAATACTTTTAGTATCCTACTTTAACTTTTTTGTTAGTCTTTTACCTCTTTGTGTTTTCTTTGGTAATTGCTCTAAAGATTGTAATGCGAATTTTTAATCTCTCACAATCACAATGTGATAGGAGATTTACTTCAAGAAGTTAGGAAAAACAGCAAATTAAATACAAAGAAAGAAGAAGTAATCAAAAGAAAGGGCAGAAATCAAACAATAGGGGAAATTAAAGTGCATGGTTTACACTGAATTAATGTCCTTCCACTTTACATAAAATGTAAAAACGTTTAACAGTAAAATTCCTTTTAATTTTCCTTGTCCTCTATGTCACTTTTGTCATACAGATTTTACGTCTAAGTACAGCATAAACTCTACCATACGTTTTTTAAATTTTATTTATTTTAAGAGAGACAGGCAGAGAGAGAGAGAGAGAGAGAGAGAGTATAAACAGGGGATGGGCACAGAAAGAGGGACAGAGAATCCCAAGCAGCTCCACTGACAACATAGAGCCCAACCTGTGGCTCAATCCCATGAACTGTGAGATCATGACCTGAGCCGAAATCAGAGTCAGATGCCCAACCCACTGAACCACCCAAGCGTCCCTACCATACATTTTTATTATTTCTATTTTAAACAGCCAAAAATCTTTTGTTTTGAGAGAGAGAGGGCATGTGTGAGCAGGGGAGAGGGCAAAGGGAGAGAGAGAAAAAAATCCTAATCCGGATCCATGCTCAATTCAGAGCCTCATACAAGGCTCAATCCCACAGCCCTGGGATCATGACCTGAGCCAAAATCAAGAGTTCAGCACTCAACCAACTGAGCCACCCAGACACCCCACTAATCTCTAATATTTTAATGGACTTTTTAATGAAGATATTTACCACTTGTTGTGCTCTGGTTCATCTGGAATCATTTCTCTTCAGCCTAAAGAACTTCTTTCTCTATTTCCTGTGGTTTGTCTCTGATAGCAGTGAATTGTCCCAGTTTTTCTGTTTATCTGAAAATTTTTTTAATTTTATCTTTATTTTTAAGGGGCATGTTTACATCATGTAGAATTTCTGGTGATATTATTTTTTCTCAGGATTTTCAAGATCACATTCTATCCTTCTATCTTTTTTGTTTTTAATTAGAAGTCAGTTGTCTTATTAAACACCCTGCATCCCTTTTCTCTGGCTGCTTTCAGAATTTCACTTTATCTTTGGTTTTCAGTAGTTTATCTAGAACATGATGAGTGTGGCCCTCTTTGTAGTTATTTTGCTCAGGATATGCATTTTGGGGTTGATATCTTTTATCAATTGTAGAAAAATTGTATTCATTTACTCTACCACATTATATCTCTTCTCTCCTCATAGGATTCCAAATACACATATATTAAACCATTTGTTTTGTGCCACAGGCCCTAGATCCTCTGTTTTGTGTTTTATGCTTATTTTGGATATTGCAGTGTTTTTTAGTTCTAAAATTTTTGTTTCTTTGTAGAGTTTCCATCTCTCTACTAAAATGCCACATCAGTTCAACTATATTTATCTATTATCTGTTCTAAATTACATTTATATAATGTTTCTACAATGGTAATTTTAAAATCTTTGCAAATTTCCACGTTGTGGTCATCTCTGGATATTCTTTCATTGACTGATTTTTCTCTTGGTTACGGGCCACGGTTTCCTTCCCTTTGCATCTCTAGTGATTTTTTATTGTATGATGGGCATTGTAAACAAGACACTCTGGATTATGTTATCTTCCTTGAGTGAAGGCTGTATCTTGTCTGGTGGACAACAAGTAACTGGGGGATCACTTTGATCCTACAGATATTTAATTTTAGGGTTTTTTTTAAAGGTTTGGTATATTTTAGTTTTAAACTTGGATGTCTAAGATGTCTTGGACGTCTAAATGTAAGTTCAAAACTAAAATAACACTTACTCTTAGAATGTGATACCTATTCTTAAAGCAGGACCTTTCTGAAGTCTTTTTTTTTTTAATTTTTTTTTTAATGTTTATTTATTTTTGAGACAGAGAGAGACAGAGCATGAACGGGGGAGGGGCAGAGAGAGGGAGGCACAGAATCGGAAGCAGGCTCCAGGCTCTGAGCCATCAGCCCAGAGCCTGATGCGGGGCTTGAACTCACGGACCGCGAGATCGTGACCTGAGCTGAAGTCGGACGCCTAACCGACCGAGCCACCCAGGTGCCCCTGAAGTCTTAAATGTGATCAGGATGTACACTAAGATCTGCCTACTCTGGCTGTGTCTGAACACCAATATCTCTTCAGTACTGTATGATCTCTCTTCTATCCCAACCTCTGTTCTCTGCTATACCTGAAGAGTCTTGTCCTAGTAGAATTTGTCAAGAACCCAAAAGGAATCCCTATACAAATTTCTAAATATTATTTGCATCTTCTTCTCTGGAACTCTGCCATTTGAAATCAACTGCTTTAGCAACCTCAAACTCCTTTTTTTTTTCCTGCCCAGTGAGGTTAATATTCTATGCTTGGGCTCCATTTCACTGCTGCATTTTGGAAAATGCCCCCTGAAAGAAAGCCTGAGTGGATGTAGATCTCACCTCATACGCTTCTATTATCTCAAAGATTGTGACCCCATGTTGTCCACTCTTTGATGCTTGAAAATGTTGTTTCATATGTGTTTCCCACTTTATAGTTGTTTACTACAGGATATTAAGTCCAATACTAGATAATTCATTTGTGACTAGAACCAGAAATTCCTATAATAAGGTGTTCATGTTTCAGATTAGTATTATAATATTGCTTATTTCTATGAGTATTCAAGAAATTTTAAACATTTGGATTGTTATTCTATTTAAAATGTTTTTATTCCAACCTCTATATTTATACTGTTTCAAAACTCACCTAATTATTTTTCCATTTTTTTCAATTTCTGGGTTTGAATAATTCATCTCATAATCAAAAGAATCTTTCAATCAAAGAATGCCTTTGAGTAATTATTCTTCATGCAGCTTACATAACTGGCATATTCTAAAGCTCTGACTGAATTGAAAATCTACCCATTGCCTTAATGTATGATCACAAAAGGCAGTTCTACTGGGTACTTTCTGTTTATGTTGCCCCCTTTTTTAATGGCAATATTAAAAGATGGTAATATTTTAAAAGTATGAAGTAAGCCCACTTCGTGATCTTTTTGCAAAAAGTTAGATTTTATTTTTCCCCTTAATGGTCATGAGTTTTTCCCCATTACTCTTGAAATTGAAAAATACTTCTATCATGCCTCATTATAGATGTATTACCATTAATATTACATATGAAACAGTTAATCTCTTTAGAGAAAACTAAAAATCCTACCTCTATTTTTAGTGTGTATTAATTTTTGTGATCTATATGTCTTGATCTTATTTTGAAACACTTACAATTTTTAAACTCTCCATTTATCAACTTTTGCTGTTTTGTTTTCTATCTCTTTATATTTTCTTTCTACATTCCTTGCATTCTTATCCTCATAACTACTACCTTCCATTTCAAATTGTCCTTTCTCTCAGATCATTGTCTCTTTACTGTTAGTTACTCATACTTCGTAAAGGTCATACATTCAAATATTTCATTGAGAACACTAAATAGATTATCTAAATATTCTTCTATTCCTCATCATAAATATTTTTAGAGGTCTACCCTGCATTGAACCTTCAGGTTAACATCATTTCTTTTTTGGTGCTATAGAATAGTTCATTAACCAAATTATTTTGCTTTTTTTCTTGCTTTTTTAAAATATTTATGATTGACTGAACTGAGATTTGTTAAAATCTAGTGTTGCCAAAAAACATGGTAAATTGTGAGTCTTCAAGTGTCTCTTTGTTGGGCATTTGGAACATTAGATGGTTTATTTCAAATCTACAGTTAGGAACATAGTAAGTATACCCCTAATCCAATTTATGGGATATGCCAAGCATTCATCCCTTGTGGCTCTAAAATATTCTCCTTTGCTATTAGACTCTCCATGTTAGCTAATTAAATACATGTCCCAGGATGCAAAGATTAATGTACATCTTCCTCTCCCCTCGTGTGTCCTGGAAGCTGCAGACGTAGAATGAGATAATTTACTTGTTTGGGTTACAGAGGGAGGGAAAATTCTGGGACAATGGTAAAATACTTCCTATGTAGCATGGGGATAAATTGCCTGATTAGTATACCCCTTCTGTACCTGAGCTAGAGGAAGACACACAAAATGAGACAAAACCTTCTCAGGTGAAGAGTCAGCATGCATAATGTAAGGAAGTATTTCTCAGTCAAACCCAATCAGTTTTTCATTTCATAGACACTGACCTTGAATGCTAACCTATATTACACTCTTACCATTGATTTCCAAAGCAATGAAAAATTTGTACATCTCAAAAATATTTTAAAGGAAAATGTGGCTAAGACAGCACCATATTGCCTTAGAATTCCCAATGATCACTTGTAATAGAACTAGTGTGTGTTTCAATGTTTCTTTTTTTCTACCTCTCCTCCTGACAGTCACTAAATACAAATTCTCTACCTGCTTTGCCTTTATGTTTAGGTATGTAATAAGAGTATTAGGGAAGATTCATGATAAAACCCATATTTGTGGGAGTGATGTCCTGATTCTCAGTGATGGAAGACAACCTTGGGAAATAATAAATGTAATAGCCTATGCAGAAATAAGTCCCCTTGCACAGAATCCTTTGCCCATCTGTAGTCAGCAATGAGGAAGGAACAAAGGAGTGTACAACAACAGACTTTTTAAAAGTTGAAAATCAAATATATTTTAAATAAGCTTTTTTAAAAAAAGAAACATTAAACTTGCCTTTAAAAAAAAATCTTTCAAAAAAATAAAAAATAAAATAAAAATCTTTCAGGGACGAACTTGAAGACATTTCCTCCAAGAAATGTCCCCTTCTGAACTTCTTAGTGCTTAGAAACAATGTCACACTGTTTAAATGTAGAAAGAAAAACTGAGTAATGCACTTGGTAATAATATGTTACTGTGATAGATTTGGAATACAATGAGTTACTTATCCCATATTTTCTTTTACAAAATTCTGAAATATGATCCTATTATTTTGTCAATTAAAGTCATTAAAATAAATGAATTGTGTACTTTGGAAAACTCTAAAGTCACATCTATAACATGGGGGATAATAATAGTATCTGCCTCAGAGAGTTACTGTAAGGACTAAGTAAGGCAAGATATGTTATACACTGAAATATAAATAAGCTAAATTAATAAAATCATTGACAAGAAATACTAACTATAATCATTACTGTTGTTACCACATAAATCACAAAATCATTTTTGTGTAATTTAGTAAATTACAAGGAAAACAGCAAAGCAACAGCTATATGGGGGTTTTTTACTTAATAATCATAATTTCTTGGGGCATCTGAGCCTCAGTCAGTTAAGCATCTGACTCTTCATTTTGGCTCAGGCCATGATCTCATGGTTTGTGGGATCAAGCCCTGATCGGGCTCTGCACTGACAGCATAGAGACTGCTTGAGATTCCCTCTCTCCGTCTCTCTCTGCCTCTCCCCCATTCTCTCTCAAATAAACATTTAAAAATCATCATCATCATAATTTCTTTTTAACACTGGGGCTATGTTCCCTTATTTCCTTCTCTAGCCCACAAAATTCCAAACATGATATTCAACCCAGAACAAAAGTGCTTTTGGCTTTATAGACAACATATGATGGCAATTTCATACCTGGCTCCCTAGACTATAAATTCTTAGAAAGTAGAGGTTTCATGTAATTACTTCTCCATGTAACTAAGCCCAGGACCATGCATATGAGCAACTCAGTGAGACAGTTCCTGAAGAGGACACTTTACCTATACAGTCACATCACTGGAAGAAACTAACCTATCCCTTGGGTATATATTCAGTGGAACTTTGCGCTTTGTAGAGTTTGTGTGCCCACGATACCAGGATAACCAAATATTCACTAATGTTGATTGAACATATTCTAGGAGTCAGACAATAAAAGTAATTGCCAGGGAGACAATGCTAAGACATGACCCTATCTTCAAGAATCTCACAGGCTAGAAGAAGGAAGAGAGTGCTTTAAAAAACAAACAAATGAAAACACAACTCAGTTTAACAACGCTTGAGACATCATGAATAAAATTTGGGAGCCCCCCCAGCTAAGATGAGGGGATTGTGGCTAGCCTGAAGAACACCAGGAGTTCACGAAAGAGTAAGACTCCCCACCTGCCACCACCAACATACTGCAGAGTGGTAGACATCTGGACACGGTGGCTGACTGCTTGGGGTTGGATCCCAGCTCTGCCAGCCATTAGCTGAGTGAGCTTTGGCAAATCATTTGGCCCCTTGGGGTTTTATCTGTAAAATGAGAATTATAATAATTTCTAATTAAAGGAGTTGTGGGGACCAAATGGGTTAACTAAGGCTTTTCACAAACCTTGGGACAAAGCAATCCCTAGTGCGGTGTTAACTTTTATTATCATCATTATTATTGCTTTTCTTTCCCCCAGTGCCTTCCTCTGAAGCTTCTAGTCAAGTTCTAATCTCCTTGAATGTGCTTACAGCTCAGGCATATCCAGGGCAGCCAATGTGATGGGCATTTAGTAGAGGTTCTGTTGGAGCTCATGAGAATTCACCTATGCCTGGCGTGAAACATGGGCCACCCACTGAGCAACCTAACAGTGAAAAAGAAAGGAGCCCATTTCTTTAAAATGCCTCCAGATGATTAGAGGCAAAATGCCTTGGTAATTAGAACATGAATGTTTGGCCGAGGTGGGGGTAGAATGTTTACTTAAAATGACAATAAAGCCAAAGTTCTATGTGTGCTTGCTGCACAGAAAGAATCCATGTAACCCAGGAAGTACCATCATTAACTTATAAAAGTCACAATCGTTTCCAGTCCTCCTACCCAGAACAAAAGTGCTATGGCCTTTTATATGAAAGGTTCCAGTCTTTCTTCTGTACACGCATGTTCTGGCAAAAATACATCTTCTGCCCATCTTATTAACTCCAAATACATCTCCACTCAAACATCTCCTAGTTCGTCATTTTATTGGCCAGAGTTCAGGATGGCTATTGTGCCAGATTTAACCAGCGGACCAAGCTATTACACCTTAAAGACCACAAGCTCTCTCCTTTGGTTCACCTCTTTCTATGACTTGTGATGATAGCAGCAAGGACTGCAAGGGGTTAGTGTGTGTGTCCTATCTATAACTAAATAGCTAAATTAGCCATCTTTCATTCAGAAAGCCTCACTTAAAGATCTCTGGATTTAAGTATTTTCTCCTTGTGCTTCTACTGATCTTTTAACTCAGAGTTCCCAGGTGGACTAAATGCTTATCCAGGTATTAGGAAACAATACCATCTCCTGTTGCTCCTTGAATAGCACTTGCTTGGTTGATAAGACCTGAGAAAGATACACAATCAGCATGGCAGAAACTTGGCATTCCTGCATACCTGACCATATGTCATCACCTCTTACCTCTACGCTATTTATACAAATAAACTATTTGCATAAAAGTGAAGTTGTATTATACATATCACCTTATCTATGTTAATGATGATCAATAACTCAATCACATGGAAAACAGTGTGAAGCCTCCTCAAAAAATTAAAAATAGAACTACCCTACAACCCAGCAATAGCACTACTTGGAATTTATCCAAAGGATAGAGGAGTGCTGATTCATAGGAACACATGTACCCCAATGTTTAAGGCAACACTATTTACAATAGCCAAAGTATGGAAGAAGCCCAAATGTCCATCAATGGATGAATGGATAAAGAAGATGTGGTTTATATATACAATGGAGTACTACTCGGCAATGAGAAAAAATGAAATATTGCCATTTGCAACAAAGTGGTATGGAACTGGAGGGTATTATGCTAAGTGAAATAAGTCAGTCAGAGAAAGACAAATATGTTTTAACTCATATGTGGAACTTGAGAAACTTAATAGAAGACCATGGGGGAAGGGAAGGGGACAAAATAGTTTCAAACAGAGAGGGAGACAAATCATACAAGACTCTGGAATACAGAGAACAAACTGAGGGTTGATGAGGGAGTGCAGGGGCAGGAAAACAGGTGATGGGCATTGAGGAGGGCACTTGTTGGGATGATCAGTGGGTGTTGTATGTCAGAGATGCATCACTGGAAACTACTCCCAAAGCCAAGGACAGACTATATACACTATATGTTAACTAAATTGACAATAAATTATATTTAAAAAAGAAAAAGAAAAAATAATCATATTTTAAGCTGATATATATTTAAACACACATCTACTTCCTTATTTTTAATTTTTCACTTTTTAACGGTTTTGTTGGGGGAACACAGCACTATTGTAATTTACTGAGCCAATCCTCTACCATTGGAAATTCCAACTGTTAAATTGTTTCCAATCTTTGACTTTTAAAAACAATGTTTTAGTGAAAATCCACGTTCATGTATCTTTGCGCTTGTGCCCGATTACAGCCAATGAATATACCCCTTATCCTGCCACGCTTCCTACCAGAGCTTAACTTTTCCAGGTCTGTTTCCAGGCAGCAAGAAGCAGCTGAAAACCACTTCGCTTTAGATGAAACTGCATGCAAACGGCCTGAGCGGCTTGGAGCTCCAAACTGAATTAATTGGTCCCTCAGGTAACTAATCTTGAATTTCTAATGGGCACTCTGGAACAGAGAGAACTGCAGGGCTGAATTTAGTTATCAGAATCAGGCCTGACAGTATAAAAAAAATTTTTTTAAACATTTATTTATTTTTGAGACAGAGAGAGACAGAGCATGAACGGGGGAGGGGCAGAGAGAGAGGGAGACATAGAATCGGAAGCAGGCTCCAGGCTCTGAGCCATCGGCCCAGAGCCCGACGTGGGGCTCGAACTCACGGACCGTGAGATCGTGACCTGAGCTGAAGTCAGACGCTTAACCGACTGAGCCACCCAGGCGCCCCCAGGCCTGACAGTATAAAGTACAATCAACAAGCAGAGAGGCAAAAACCTAATTGGGGCTAATTTAATACACCTGCTAAAGCTCCCGGTGTCCAAGCTGCCAGGGTTAGGACAGATGGGAGGAGTAACAATTACTGAACCTCAGAATCACACTGGACCTGTTTGGGAGGTCTTAGGGGATACTGTATAAAGATTTTTGGGTTGTGGCTAGAGCCACAAACCAAAGGTATTCTCCTTTCCAAACCTCTAATATCTCCCTCATAAATGCAGATGACTCAGGAGATAGTTTTAGATACTAAAATCTCCTTTGATGGACACCATGGAACCAGAGCTTCCCAAAGGAAAGAAACATTGACAGAGATACTGTGCTTGAAATACAAAACTCCTATTTATAATTAATAGTAATGATCATCATCATCCTTTACAATAATGATCTTTCAAAACTTATCACGTGATAGAAAAAAATTCAGTCAAACAGAGCCGTGTGACTTCCACATACATAGCAAAGTAGGGAATGCATGAGCGTATTGGGCACTTGAGTGGAATTTCCAAGGATTTGGGCCACCGCTGCATCCTCTACAACCCTTCAAATGATTGAAAGGTTTTTAAATTTTACAAAATCTTACATCTGCCGTTCCTGCCTATGCATTATTACCTCTTCCCTCTTTTATTCATCCCCTGTCGTTTAAGGAACTGCCTAGTCCTCCCTGACAGGAATATCCATTATCCTGTGCCCACCACCATAATTGAAGACTGTCCCTTCAGTCAAGACCCAGGCTGTCTAACCTAAGTACCCCATCCTTCTGGAAATAATGATTGGCCCAGGGCATAGGCTCATGGCTCAAGCTAGACAATGATGATCCTCTATTGAACACTGATACAGGCTGAGAAATTTCTCTCCTTCAGAGATCATAAGCCTATGGACCATGTAAAGTATAGCTGCCAGAGGGCATCTTAGCTATTTCATGGAAGAAACCTCACAAGATGCTCAAGTTCTCTTTTTGTAATTAAGAGACTCTGGAGTAAATGTATATGTCTTGCAAGTAAGAGAACTGTCATCCAAAATTCCTAGAATAATTTGATTTCTGTAAGAGGTCACCTGCCTCTAAAGAAAAGATTAATGTGCAACTAGAAATTCCGCCATAATTCACTTATAAGTTGGATGTAACATGGAAATTTGGTTCTGGTTTAATTTATGCATTCGGATTACTTGTGTTAATGAATACATTTGACCTGTTATTACATTTCTTCTTGGGACGGCACTGATCCAAACGAAAAGAATCAAATGTGTCATTCATTACGTACTCATTCATTCATCCAAATTATTACCTCACAACTTTTCACATCGTCCTCAAACTCACTTAACATACCTGCCTGGTCACATCATTTTTATTTAAGAAGAAATTCCAAGTGTTGCTCTTGCACTCAATTTTTTTTTTAAGTTTATTTATCTTGAGAAAGAGAGTGTGAGCAGGGGAGGGGCAGAGAGAGAGGGAGAAAGGATCCCAAGAAGGCTCTGTGCTATCAGCACAGTGCCTGACATGGGGCTCTGTCTCACCGACTGTGAGATCATGACCTGAGCCGAGATCAAGAGCTGGACACTTAACCGACGAAACCATCCCCAGTGCCCTTGAAATGTTTTTCAATAACTGTGATAGAGAAAGATGAAAGAAAGAGTTGTAGCTTAATGGGTACAGAGCTTCACTACAAGATGAAAAGTTATGCAGATCTGTTTCACAGTAATATACTCAATACTGCTAAACTATACCCTTAAAAATGGTAAAGATGGTAAATTTTATGATATGTGTTTCTGCCACAATAAAAATTGTAACACCTTAAGAACTAAAATGCGTTTCAATACTTTATAGGGTCTGAGCTGCATTCATCTGAGGAAGAAAGACGCCTTGTTGGAAAAACTCACTGAAAGTGTTTGGGAGGGGAATTTCATGTTGGCTTGGCACCAATACCTCCCAAAATGAAGAAAGTTATTTTGTGTCATCGAAGGCAAAGGAGTTGGAGCTCCTAGAAGAAACCCAGGACACGCAGATGAAACACAATAAAATGGCCAGATGTTTATGAGAGTATTATTTTGACCCGTCTCCATGACCACATGAAATGCCAGTGCTGGTAAATTCTTTGGGGAGGAAGTCACCAAGACATTTCCTTCCATTTCATCACACGTGTGGGTCAGTGCTGCAGCCACAAGGGGCACTTAGAAGGGCTGCTGAAGAGCAAGGTTGAAAAAGTCCCAACTGGTGTCTGGATTAAAATAGTTCACACAGCACTTTCCTATTTATAATCGGACTAGTCTCCACAGTAACTTATAAAAATGGTATTCGTATTAGTCCAGTTTTACAGGCCAGGAAAGTGATGCCCAGGGAAGCTAGGCCTGTTGTCCAAAGTCATGAAATCAATAAGGGATGAGCACAGTCCCCCAATCAAAGACCCCATCTTCTTCTCACATACATTTCCACTGTGTCCCCCAACAACACTGTGCAAGCCCACACACGTTCTCTCTCCAAAGCCTGCACCCTAGTGTCGGCTCAAATCATGCATTTCCACTTCATCTCCAGGGTGTAAAATTTGGAGACTGACACAAGTACTATCGGAGACTGGGCTCTTTCAGGGCAGGGACCATGATTCTATTCATCTTTAAGTCCCCAATGCTAGGCTCTTTGTAGATGACAAAAGAGGGTTGGGAACATGACAAATTTAGCTGATAAGTCGGCAGCAGGATTTGAGAGGATTGACTCCAGTTTCGAAAGAAGATCTACGGAGGGCAAAATGCTATCAAACAGCACTGCGTGCTTTAGAGCAATCACTCCTGAAAGGGAATCAATCCATGTAGCAAGCTTTATTGTCTTATTTTGAGAAACTGTCTCAGCCACCCCAGCCTTGAGCCACTGCCACTCTGATCAGTCAGCAGCCATCTACACTGAGGCAGGACCTCCATCAGCAAGAAGATTGCCTGCCACTCACTCAAAGCTCAAGTGCTGGTTAGAATTTTTTAGCAATAAAGTATTCTTAAATTAAGGCATGGATATTGTTTTTTTAGACATAATGCTATTGCCACCTAATAGACTACAACATAGTCTATTAAGTAACTTAGGGTAAACTTACAGTAAACGTAACTTTTATGTGCACGAAAGATTCATTTGACTGGCTTTATTGCAATCTCTGCTTTAGTGTGGTGGTCTGGAGCCCTGAAGTATCTTAAGGTGTTTCTATATTGTATTTTCCCTTAAAGTTACTGTATATCCTTGAATCTCTTACAACTGTGACATCAAAAACAGGTGATTAATGTGAATGAAGTACAATGCTCAGATGTGGACCACTAAAACTTGAGATGTCTCAGCCACCTTCCCTATCATTCCTACCAGCTTATGCTTCAAATCCTTGAAATGCGTTATATTATTTAAAAAGAAAAAATTCAGATATCCATTTTATTATTTTTTATACACATAGTCATTCAAATGAAAGGCTTTGAAGCACATGGTCTCCTTTGAAAACTTCGGCGTTGGTAATTTAGTGCCTGCAAACGGTTTGAGGCACTTTGTTTCTGACAGGTGTGGGTAGAGGTGGCCTTTCTGTTCTCTTACTGGGGTTAGGAGACAGGGAACTTTCGTTCTCCGTTATGCCGACTGTCAGGAACAGTCACAGAAATCTAGTCAAGGAAAAGTCCAAGAGGTGACCACATGACTCCTTGAGGCATAATGACAAGATGAAAAAAAACAAGTTCTTGGGCTTGTACTACTTCCTGCCTTGGGCCAGTAACTTCACCTCATTCAGCCCTGTTGACTGCACAGTAAAACACAAAACAGAAGATTGAGTCCTGAAACCCCCCCCCCCATGACTCAGAGGCAGTACCTCAAAGGAGGAGGGGGGGTGACCAAACCCAGCAATGATGTGGTCCCTCCTTTCAGCTCCAATCAGAAGGCCTTCAACTTGGGGATAGCTAGGTGGCTCAGTTGGTTGAGCGTCTGGCTTTGGCTCAAGTCATGATCTGACGATAAGTGAGTTTGAGCCCTGCATCAGGCTCTGTGCTGACAGCTCAGATCCTGGAGCCTGCTTCTGATTCTGTGGCTCCCTCTCTGTCTGTGCCACCCCTACTCATGTTCTGTCTCTCTCTCAAAGGAAAAAAAAAAAAAAAAGAACTTCACCTTGACTTATTTTGTTATTGATTGGATTTATGGGAAAGATTTAATGTAATCCAAAATCAAGGTTCCATGACTAAAAAATACTTGAAAACCACTCAGTTACCTAGATCCCTTATAATTCAACATTCCTTCCCTCTGATCTCACTCTGAAAATTCCTCAGTTTTCCCACTGTACTATTCGTAACTGGAAGGAGCGTGCCAGGCACTGCGAGTTTATTATGCTTGTGTGGGCCTTTCCCAGCAAGGGTATTTAACAGTGTCTGAAAGAAAAAGTTTTAAGCACTTTGCCAGATGCTTTCACATTCATGACTTCATCTAATTGCCAAGTATTTACTGACCTTTACCAATATGCTGCCACTAAGCTGGCTGCTATAGGCAGTGCAAGAGGAACGTGGAGAAGTAACAGGGCAGAGTTCATTCTATACAAATATGAAGGAAACGATGTCATCAGCATCTTCTTAGCCAGAGCTCTGGGTTAAGAGACGTATGTTTACCAATATCGATCCTGTCAGGGATGAATATAAATTTAGGCAATTTCTTCAACCTGTCAGCCTCAGGCTTTTCACCTCAAGACGGAGAGAATGTCTGCCTCATAGGATGTCTCATTGGGCTAATAAAAATATTTAACAGGGGTGCATCAGTGGCTCAGTTGGGCGACCGACTCTTGATTTCAGCTCAGGTCATGATCTCACAGTTGTGGGATCGAGCCCCACATCAGGCTCCGCACTGATGGCATGGAGCCTGCTTGGGATTCTCTGTCTCCACTCTCTCTCACCCCTCCTGTGCATTCTCTCTCTCTTTCTCTCAATAAATAAATAAGCAAACTTTAAAAAACAAAAATATTTAACATACTTTGAAGGCTTACAGTATGCCAAGTACTCTAAGTCTTAGACATCTAGAATCTAACTTAATCCTTACAACAACCAAATAGGTTATAATTAGCTCCAATTTACAGATAAAATAATAACTAAAACACAAAAAAGTGTGTCCAGAGCCACAGAGCTACCACACCAAAGAGCCAGTCTTCAAGCTCAGGTTCTAACCCCAGGGTTCACAAAAGTACCCAGCAGAGAGTCCGTGCATGGGTAGGCATCAAACACGAAGCCTAGAGCTGAGGAGGCACTCCCTGATGACTCATTCCTTCCTCTCTGAGGACGATTTCATTCTCCTCCCTGTGTGGGTGGAGATGTTGAGTAATATATAACAGCACAGTATACTAGAAGCCACAAACAAGGGCTTAAGCTCACATACACACTATCCACTGTTTAACCAAATTTAAAAAGGACAGGCAAAAAGATGACTGTCAGTGGGAGATACTCATTAAAGAAGTTGATTTCTGGCTGGCCCCTGAAGAAAGGTGGGTGTGAAAAGACAGAGGAGGTCCACCAGCATTTCAGAAAATCAGAGGAACATAAGCAAAGGCTAGAGTTGTAGACAAACATGAAGACCTGGGAAAGGAAAGAGGGTTGGAGACATACATAATTTCTCTGTTGTACCTTTAAAGACATACCCTCCTTTAGGCAAATTTAACATATAAAGAAAGATCTGGATTTTCATGGGGAAAAAAAAGCAATTATCATTAAGCTTACAAAACTACTCTGCTTCTCAGAAGAATAAAGAGGTTATCTTGAAATAATGAGTTCCCTTCCAGAATTTAAGTGTGTTGCTTTTCAGAAAACAAATTAACTTACATGCTATTTTTAAATTAGACATTCCTTCCTATAGCAGTGGGAGACATGTGTGTTTTGAGAGCAGAAACCTTTCCTTCAAACCAAATATTTTATAGGCTCTCAATGTATAAAACGCACACACAAAAGAGAGTAGCTCTGGATGAAGCCAAACATTAAAAGCAAAGTCCTGCCTCCCACAGAACACTGAGGAGCCTGGATCAGGAAGCAAGAGCCCTTCAAGAATGAGCTGCACCTAGGGGCATCTGGGTGACTCAGTCCACTAAGCATCTGACTTCGGCTCAGGTCATGAACTCACGGTTTGTGGGTTGGAGCCCCCCATTGGGCTCTGTGCTGGCAGCTCAGAGCCTGGAGCCTGCTTTGGATTCTCTGTTTCCCTGTCTGTGTCTCTCTCCCTCTCTCTCTTTTTCTCTCTCTCAAAAATAAGTAAAGATTAACAAATAAATCAAAAGAAGAAGAAATATTTAAGAATGAGCTGCACCTCACTCAGCCCACGTGGCTGTGCCAATTTGCTCTGCCCTCACACGATGTAGTATCTGCCCAGCCTCCCTGGCTAATGTTGGCTGGGTAACGTCACCAGAAACAACAGTAACAGATGGCAGAAGGAGAGCCGACAGATTCTGCCAACCTGAAGCCAGGTAAACTGAAGCCCATGTGATACGTTGTTTTGTTGAACATGATTTTTCTTGATTTTCCCATTTCTTTCTCTCTCTCTCTCTCTCTCTCTCTCTCTCTCTCTCCCTCCCTCCCTCCCTCCCTCTCCCTCTCCCTCTCCCTCTCCCTCTCCCTCTGTGTGTGTGTGCGTGTGTGTGTGTGCATGTGCGTGTGACAGGTTACTTTCCATACCATGTCTTACAAATAAAAAAAAAAAATGATACCCAGACAAAGTTGGGACAATGCCAGCATTCTTCATGAATATGGGACAAGGCCAGTTGGAGTGTTTCTCACCATTCTTTGATTTTCTGTTCTATTTTGATAAGCATGCCCCACCGAAGTTACCTTGTTGACTCTTGTTTTGTGTAGAATGCACCCACCACATCAAAAGGACAGAACGTTAACATTTCTGCAATGTATAACAAAATTTGACACTGGATAAATTTCTGCCTGCCCCCTCACTAGATTATTAAAAACTGATAACAGAAAAGACACAATTTAAAACTGGTAACAGAAGAGAAGCAATTTAAAACCTGATGACACAAGAGAAGATGCTTCCAATAGAGCCCTATAGAATCACTTTGCTAACTAATAATTAGAGCCCTCTAGTCCCACTGGGACGCTTGTAGAAAGCAAAATGAAATGTGCTACCTTATCTGCCTCCAGAAGAAGAGGGGTAAGTTCGTCCACAGAGGGGCTCTTAAGTTATGTGCATACTATTTTTCAGTATGGTAGAAAGTGGTAAAAAAAACACCCTTTCCCACCTCCCACAGAATATTCCCATTTTGCTCTTGCATTACGAGGGGGCCATTACATTTTGCAAACAAGAGATTATCCAAAGTGTGCAGACTATGATTCTAACCCACACCCAGGAAAAGGAATAAGACAATGGAGAGGAGGGGGGGAGGTGAAGGTGGAGGGAGAATGGAAAGAGAACTGCTTTAACTCACAAGAAAAGAGTTTTGTTAGGGCAACTAGGTGGCTCAGTCAAGTGTCTGACTTCGGCTCAGGTCATGATCTCTCGGTTCTTGAGTTCGAGCCCCACATCGGGCTCTGTGCTGACAGCTCAGAGCCTGGAGCCTGCTTTGGATTCTGTGTCTCCCTCTCTCTCTCTCTGCCCCTCCCCTGCTCATGCTCTGTCTCTCTCTCTCTACTTCAAAAATAAACATTAAAAACATTTTTTTTAAAGAAGAAAAGAATTTGTTAATGAATCCCCACAATTTCCTAGAATGTGGCCAAGAACTGACTTGGAGGCATGAGTAGAAAAATTATTTCCTCTTGGCCTAATGAAGCAAGGCAAGTTGGGATCCTCTCCCAAATCAATGGGAAAGCGAAAAGCAAAGAGAGTCCAAGAGCATACAAATAGATGGCTGCACAGAGCAGAGACTTCCCAAACCAAGTATAACCTAGTGTTTTCCCATTCTGCCTCAACCCAACCCAGGTGGGAAATTGCAGCTCCCCATCCTGGGCATTGGGCAACTCACCCATAAACAGGCACTTAAATAGACACCTCTGGTCTTGTCCTCTGAGAAATCCCTTAGGGTGAAAGAGGAAGCACTGTTAGCCTCCATTTCTAGTGACTCAGAGAATAACTGATTTTCCAAAAGGTGGACAAAAACTTTTAGGCGAGATCTGGAATTAGAACTCTTATGGATTCTCATCTTTTTGCTCATCAACTGTCAAAAGATTCTCTGAATCTTAAGTTTATTATGTACCAGGGATATCCAAACTCATCTGGTGAGCTGGTGCCCGACAGGAGAAGGAACCACTCAGGGAAGTGGAATTAGGACAGAGGGCTGGGCAGGTCCACCAGGAAACTGTCCTCCCAAAGTAAATTTTGGAGATTTCTAAGCTGCATTTCTTAAGGAAGACAGCTTTATTTTTAATATCTGAGCTTCAAACTTGGTATTTTTTGCAAGAATAAGTCACTTAGGGTAAAATGATCTGAGAATATTTGAGACAAGTTGATGCAAAATCAGGCTTATGTAATATGTACAGAGCTCCGTGCAGTGATCATAAAAAGAGTGTGTCTCTGGCTCTGACACAAGAATGCATGGGGGCACCTGGGTGGCTGGCTCCATTGGGTGAGCCTCTACTCTTGATTTTGACTCAGGTCATGATCCCAGGTTGGTGGGATCCAGCCCCACATAGGGCTTCGAGCTGAGCATGGAGCCTGCCTGAGATATTCTCTCTCTCTCTCTCTCTCTCTCTCTGCCCCTCTCGCCACTCATGTTCTCTCTCTAAAAATAAAAAACTAAAAATAAATACAAAATTAAAAATTAAAAAAAGAACTCGTGTTAGGGGACGGCAGGATGGCAGGGATGATGGTGACACTGAGGCACACACAACCAGGGAGCTGCTAGGCAGGTCTGGACCGAGGCTCCAGCATGTGGGACGCAGAGTAGGGAGGACAGCAGTGCCCACACCACCCTGCATCCTAGAGCTGACCAACCAGGAGGGCCGAGAGCACCAAGCATCCGGTGCATGTCCCGGAAGGCTGCAGTGACTATAGGACAGGCCATTTCCAGCACATGCACACAGGAGAAGTTTACCCCTGCGCCCTTCATGACTCCTTTGTTCATCTAGTCCTGGGGCCTTCCAAGTACTCCTGCCTCCCATCCCAGAGTCAGGGCCTCAGGTAGTTCCCTGATGACCCCACCTGTCCTCCCAGCAGCGTTCACCTGTGGACCTTTTTTCATCCCTCTGAGGTAATTTTTGACCCAATGGTAAATCAGGAGGTAGAACCATATGGTCGCTTAACGCGGGCTCAACCACCTAGGTTTAAAACCTTAACATACTGAGAGGCCTCGAGGTATTTTGTAACGTGACAGAAAAGGTCATTAGGGACATTGGTTTCACTTAACACGGGATTCCCAACCCACCTGGGGAGCCCTCTGCCCCCTCTACTCTCTGACCTTCTGCTTATGGTCGAAATGTTCTCACCTACATGGTGGTGATCTTGGTTTGGTTTTGCTTTTGCAGAAACAAAACAAATGCCACCACAAAAATTCACACGAACACATGTGTTACACGTATTCATAAATAAAGTCTACCTTCCTGTAATCAGGACCAAAGAGGAGACCAAACATCATGAAGAGATCAGTGAGGAATCTGTCCCTGTGGACAGAGAAGTGTAGCTTAGGATTTTAATCATTGATGCGAGCCATGTTTGCCCAGCTTTCCTATTACAGTGCTCTGAAGTATACCAGGCTTATTGAAAACTATTACATAATGAGGAGTAAATTAGAATCCATTCGTTATCCACCCAGTTTCCTCCACAGAAAACATAGGACATAGCTTTTGGGAAACAAAAAGGGACAGAGGTGATGTAAGGTGAAGCTTAGGCTGACTTCTTCTCAAGGAGAGTGGCTTCCAAAACATCCTAATAGGATAACAGTTAAGGTCCTGAAGTCACTAGCTATAAAATTTTATTTTCACACAGCACCAAGGAGTCAGGCTCCAAAGAGGAGTTAGCCCAGAAAGCAAAGAAACAAGATTATATTCGCTGTCTAGGGAAGGTTGAGAAAGTAAGATAAGCCAAGGCTGGGGGCTGTTCTAGACAATCACCTGTTCAACTGTGTGACCCCTATAATCCCCGTGTGCAGCAGATTCCTCTCCTCTGAAATTTCAGAGGAGGAGATGAAAAGAGCCTGGAGAATCAAGGAAGCATAATCAGAGGGAAAAAGAAGGATCTGTAAGTATAAGGAAATGTGACAAATGTTACTTATTTTTACTTGCCTCTAGAGTGAGTGACCCAGTCTGGGAGGTGTGATTTTTCTTATCTGAAAATCCTGCTGCCGGATTTATCTTTCTCAAGAAAAGATCTGAGCACATCAGACATGAAGCAAGGAAGCTTCTAGGCTGCACAGTCCACTTCCTTCCAATTGCATTTAGAAAAATCCTCCCTACCCCAGATGCTGTCACGTTCACTGGGGAGAGAGGAGAGAACACATCAGACATGGTGGACTTGGGGAAGTGGAGACTTAACGTATCGTAGACTCTAGTCTCAAGCATTAACTCAAGAAGCCTCTCTTGATATTTACAAAACATCTTGCCCTACTATACTTCACAGTGAATTCAATTTCTAAAAAACTGAATTCTGAGAGAAATGAAATACTACAATGATTCGGAAAGCTTTTCCTCTGGAGGTGAGTGGTGTGGTTCTTGGAGACCTGATGCTCCCCTTTTAAAACAAATACTCTCGGGGAGCCTGGGTGGCTTGGTTGGTTAAGCGTCCGACTTCGGCTCAGGTCATGATCTCACGGTCCGTGAGTTCGAGCCCCGCGTCGGGCTCTGTGCTGACCGCTCAGAGCCTGGAGCCTGTTTCAGATTCTGTGTCTCCCTCTCTCTCTGCCCCTCCCCTGTTCATGTTCTGTCTCTCCCTGTCTCAAAAATAAATAAACGTTAAAAAATTTAAAACAAAAACAAAAACAAAAAACAAATACTCTCTAAAGTCCCTTAAGTCTCTAGACCAAAAAAAAAAAAAAAATTCAAAGAGAGTCTGTCTATGTATACCACCTGCACATATATCAAAGGAAGTATTTTATACTAAAATAATACCTTTTTAATATTTAAAAATCAAATGGGACGTGGGACAGATCTCTGTTGTACAAACCCCCAATGTGATGCAAGCTGTCTAGCTTCCCTGGGTCAGATCTCTGCAATGCCAGCAGCAGATGTGACCATCAAATCCTCCCAAGAATTTTCTGAAGGCCCTTCCAGGCTCTGTAAAGAACCACTGATCTTGCTGGCCTGCCCATAACCATTTGCGAAACCGAGAGGTTAACTCTGCCATCCTTGGGAAGAGGCTCCATTTCACAAGGAAAGACACTCAACATCACCCACAAGTTGGTGCTTTTGCTGTCACTTCTAAGTTGATTTCATCCATTAGCCCTGAACAAGTTTTAAAAAGTGTTAATAGTGCATGAAAATCTCAGGATGAAAAGTAAAACTTCCCCCAGTAAAACCAGGGTTGTGAGGACATGAAACATTGAGTATTTCCTAATACAGGCCTTTCATCAAACATCTAGATAATGGACAGCCACATAACGTGCCGGTGACTGGATGATATTACATCTAGACTTTCTTTCAAGTTTCAGAGACCACAGTAGAAATCTGAGTCGGATGCTGGTAAGGACACATATGATCCTGGACTAGATATGCTTCCTATACATGCAAAGATTGCTTTTGTAAGAAGTTGACATTTTCGTTATGTTTTCTGAACACCTATTCACCAACAGAACCTTACCTTCTTTTGAGTTATGTTACATTTACAGGATAGCATTCATTCATTTGTTCATTCTCTCCTTCTTCAGAATTTACTCAGTACAAACCAGTCACTCTTCCAGTTACATAAAAATTAAAGACATGGGTGGGAGGAGCCAAGATGGCGGAACAGCATGGAAGCTTTTTGCGTGTCTCGCATCCATGAAATACAGCCAGACCAACACTAGACCATCCTGCACACCTAGAAAACTGATTGGAGGATTAACACAACAATCTGCACAACCTGAACCACAGAATAGAGCAGGTATGTGGTGCGGAGAGCTGAACTTGGGGAGCGAGAAGCCCTGAAAGGTAGGAAACCACTTTTGCTGGCAGAGAGAGGACGGAGACTGGGGAGAGGGGGAGAAAACAGGAAAATCACCCCTCCCCAAAAGCAGCTGGAGAGAAAGCGGAAAATTGGAAACAGCCGCAGGGACTAAACTAAAAAGGGAAAAAGGAGAGGGTTTAAATTCCATTAAGACTATGAACAAGGGGAGCACAAAGGCTGCAACTCCGCAGCTCGATACCTGGCCGTGCTCTGGTGCGAAGGGCGAAGCCCCAGGAACAGGTTGGGGTCCGGGAGGTTCTCGGGCCTCACGGGGAAAAGCGGTTCCACTGCTGGAAGGACATTTGGTAGAGACTGTTGAAGCCACGTGGTCCCACCAGACCCCAGAAGGCAGCCACATTCGCTGGTGCTGGGGCAAGGTTGTTGAGGGTGAAGCCTGGTGCCAGATGTGTGTTGCGATTTTCCATGGTCCCTGAAATGCTGAGGCTACACTGTCTCGCGATTTTTTGGGGGGGCGGGCTGGCACCTGGCCGCAGTCTCGGGGCACCGGCAACAGCAGGGTCCAATGGGAGTTCCTGGGTACAGCCGATATTCGGCCATTGCTCATTTGGCCATCGCTCCGTGAGACTCTCCTGCAGAGGGGCGGAACGGGTCAAGGCCGCAGGCCTTCAGAAGTAAGGGGCTGGAGAAAACAGCTGCATCTGAGACAAAACTTGAAAGAGGTACTGCCTAGGGCCTGGTCACGGAGAGTGAACGAGAGCTGAAGACGACGACGGGTGCCCAATTGCTGATCTGGGAAAACACACTGGGTGGGTAGGTAGCGCCATTTTTCACCACTCCCGCACATGCGCACGTGCACCGACGAGCACCGCAACAATCCACCCCAGTAGGCTAGCAGCGCCATCTAGTGGAGAGCGGAGCTGTTACACCGAGCCCCGCCCAACTGGGCCAACTTCGCTCTTCAAGAACACAAACCTCACTGCCGGCTTAATTTATGGACTATAAAGAGGTACACAGACTGACTTCTAGGGGAAAATGAAGCAATTTCATTCCTACTTCAATCTGTTAGCAGGTTCATCTATATTCAATTTTTTTTCTGTCTTTCTCCTTTCTCTCTTTTACAATTTTCTTTTTCTTGAATACAGAAAGAGAAAAAACTCATTTTTATTTTCAATTTTTATTAAAAATACCTGTCTTTAATTTTTATTACTATATTTTTTACTTTTGTGTAAATTTTTTCAAGTTCTACTTTACTTCCATCATTTTATTTTAGTCTACTTCACTGTACTCACCTTTTCAAATTGTCAATTTCCTTTTTTTCCTTTTTCTTTTTTTCTCTTTTTCATTTCTTTTTTCTTGAATGCAGAAAGAGAAAAACTTCATTTTTACTTTCAATTTCTTTTAAAAATATTATTTAATTTTTATTACTATATTTTTTGCTTTTATGTAAACTTTTTCAAATTCTATATTACTCCCATTGTTTTATTTCAGTCTACTACAGTGTATTCACTTTTTCAAATTTTCAAGCAATTTCTTTTTTTGTCTTTTCTTTTTTCTTTTTTATCTTTTTATCTTTTTTATCTTTTTCACTTCTTTTCTTAAA
Source organism: Panthera tigris (assembly GCF_018350195.1). NCBI lineage: Eukaryota > Metazoa > Chordata > Mammalia > Carnivora > Felidae > Panthera > Panthera tigris. Next base: position 5,983,311 of record NC_056669.1, read on the forward strand.
TACAGAAAATGAAAAATTCATATTTCTTTTTAATTTTTATTAAAAATATTTTTCTATAATTTTTTCTACTATATTCTCTACTTTTGTGTATTTTAGTCTACTTTAGTGTATTCATTTTTTCAAATTCTCAAACGATTTCCTTTTTTTTTTTCTCTCCCGCCCTTTCCTTTTGTTTGTTTCTCTAATCTGTCAAACCACTTTCTACACCCAGACCAAAACACACCTAGGATCTAGCATCATCTATTCGATTTGTGTGTGTGTGTGTATGTGTGTTTAATTTTTAATTTTAATATTTTTTAATTTTTAATTTCAATTTTTCTACCTCATTAATTCCTTTTCTCCCTTCAAAATGACAAAACGAAGGAATTCACCCCCAAAAGAAAGAGCACGAAGAAGCGACAGCCAGGGACTTAATCAACACAGACACAAGCAAGATGTCTGAACCAGAATTTAAAATCATGATAATAAGAATACTAGCTGGAGTCAAAAATAGATTAGAATCCCTTTCTGCAGAGATAAAAGAAGTAAAAAATAGCCATAATGAAATTAAAAATGCTATAACTGAGCTGCAATCACGGATGGATGCAGCAGTGGCAAGGATGAATGAGGCAGAACAGAGAATCAGCGATACAGAGGACAAACATTATAGAGAATAAAGAAGCAAAATAAAAGGGGGAGATAAAAGCAAAAGAGCACGATTTAAGAATTAGAGAAATCAGTGACTCATTAAAAAGGAACAACATCAGAATCATAGGGGTCCCAGAGGAGGAAGAGAGAGAATAGGGGTAGAAAGGTTATGTGAGCAAATCATAGCAGAAAACTTTACTAACCTGGGCAAAGACACAGACATCAAAATCCAGGAAGTACAGAGGACCCCCATTAGATTCGACAAAAACTGACCATCAACAAAGCTTATCATAGTCAAATTCACAAAATACTCAGACAAGGAGAGAATCATGAAAGCAGCAAGGGAAAAAAAAGTCCCTAACCTACAAGGGAAGACAGATCAGGTTTGCAGCAGACCTATCCACAGAAACTTGGCAGGCCAGAAAGGTGTGGTGGGATATATTCAGTGTGCTGAATCAGAAAAATATGCAGCCAAGAATTCTTTATCCAGCAAGGATGTCATTCACAATAGAAGGAGAGATAAAAAGTTTCCCAGACAAACAAAACTTAAAGGAGTTTGTGACCACTAAACCAGCCCTGCAAGAAATTTTAAGGGGGCTCGCTGTGGGGAGAAAACATGAAAAAAAAAAAAAAATATATATATATATATATATATATATATATATATATATATACCAAAAGCAACAAAAGATTAGAAAGGACCAGAGACCACCACCACAAACTCGAACTCTACAAGCATCATAATGGCAATAAATTCATATCTTTCAGTACTCACTCTAAACATCAATGGACTCAATGCTCCAATCAAAAGACATAGGGTAACAGAATGGATAAGAAAACAAGACCCATCTGTTTATAAGAGACCCACTTTAGACCTAAAGACACCTACAGATTCAAAGTAAGGGGATGGAGAACCATCTGTCATGCTAATGGTCAAAAAAAGAAAGCCAGAGTAGCCATACTTATATCAGACAAGCTAGACTTTAAAATAAAGACTGTATCAAGAGATGCAGAAGGGCATCATATCATAATCAAGGAGTTCATAGTATTGGAAATCTTAGCCTCAGCAATCAGAGAACACAAAAAGATAAAAGGTGTCCAAATTGGCCAGGAGGAAGTCAAACTTTCACTCTTCACAGATGACATGATACTCTATATGAAAACCCAAAAGATTTCACCAAAAAACTGCTAGAACTGATTCATGAATTCAGCAAAGTTGCAGGGTATAAAATCAATGCACAGAAATCGGTTGCATTCCTATACACCAACAATGAAGCGACAGAGAAATCAAGGAATCGATCCCATTTACAGTTGCACCAAAAACCATAAAATACCTAGGAATAAATCTAACCAAAGAGGTGAAAAATCTATACACTGAAAACTATAGAAATCTTATGAAAGAAACTGAAGAAGACACAAAGAAATGGAAAGATTCCGTGCTCCTGGATAGGAAGAACAAATATTGTTAAAATGTCGATACTACCCAAAGCAATCTACATATTCAACACAATCCCTGTCAAAGTAACACCAGCATTCTTCACAGAGCTAGAACAAATAATCTTAAAATTTTTATGGAACCAGAAAAGACCCCGGATAGCCAAAGCAATCTTGAAAAAGAAAACCAAAGCAGGAGGCATCACAATCCCAGACTTCAAGCTATACAACAAAGCTGTAATCATCAAGACAGTATGGTGCTGGCACAAGAACAGACACTCAGATCAATGGAACAGAATACAGAACCCAGAAATGGACCCACAAACGTATGGGCAACTAATCTTTGACAAAGCAAGAAAGAATATCCAATGGAAGAAAGACAGTCTTTTCAGCAAGTGGTGCTGGGAAAACTGGACAGTGACATGAAGAAGAATGAACCTGGACCACTTTCTTACACCATACACAAAAATAAACTCAAAGTGGATGAAAGACCTCAATGTAAGACAGGAAGCCATCAAAATCCTCAAGGAGAAAGCAGGTAAAAACCTCTTTGATCTTGCCCACAGCAATTTCTTACTCAATACATCTCTGGAGGCAAGGGAAACAAAAGCAAAAATGAACTACTGGGACCTCATCAAAATAAAAAGCTTATGCACAGCGAAGAAAACAGTCCGCAAAACTAAAAGGCAACCTACAGAATGGGAGAAGATATTTGCAAATGACATATCAGATAAAGGGTTAGTATCCAAAATCTACAAAGAACTTATCAAACTCAACACCCAAAAAAAGAAATAATCCAGTGAAGAAATAGGCAAAAGACATGAATAGACACTTCTCCAAAGAAGACATCCAGATGGCCAACCGACACATGAAAAAATGCTCAACATCATTCATCATCAGGGAAATATAAATCAAAACCACAATGAGATGGCACCTCACACCTGTCAGAATGGCTAACATGAACAACTGAGGCAACAACAGATGTTGGTGAGGATGCGGAGAAAGAGGATCTCTTTTGCATTGTTGGTGGGAATGCAAGCTGATGCAGCCACTCTGGAAAACAGTATGGAGGTTTCTCAAAAAACTAAAAATAGAACTACTCCACGACCCAGCAATTGCACTACTAGGTATTTATCCATGGGATATAAGTATGCTGTTTCAAAGGGACACATGCACCCCAATGTTTATAGCAGCAGTATCAACAATAGCCAAAGTATGTGTGTGTGTGTGTGTATACACACACACACACACACACACACACACACACACACTGGAGTATTATTCGGCAATCAAAAAGAATGAAATCTTGCCATTTTCAACTACGTGGATGGAACTGGAGGGTATTATGCTAAGTGAAATTAGTCAGTCAGAGAAAGGCAAAAATCATATGACATCACTCATATAAGGACTTTAAGAGACAACACAGATGAACATAAGGGAAGGGAAACAAAAATAATATAAAAACAGGGAGAGGGACAAAACAAAAGAGACTCCTAAATATGGAGAACAAACCGAGGGTTGCTTGAGGAGTTGTGGGAGGGGGGATGGGCTAAATGGGTAAGGGGCATTAAGGAATCTACTCCTGAAATCATTGCTTCACTATATACTAATTTGGATGTAAATTTTAAAAATAAAAAATAAAGTTAAATTATTAAAAAAAAAAGTTAAAGACATGACCTCGACCGTCAAGAAGCTCACACTCATATTTAGGAGTCAGACATGACAAAGAATTATGACACAGACAATGCTTCAATAACACAGTTATGTAGTGTATTACTATAGCACTGTACATGCTTGGAGTTCAGTATGAATAAGAGGAGCTTAGAGTAAAGGTTCTGGAGTCAGGCCATCAGGCTCAAATCCCCATCCCTCTATTTATTTACTTTGTTATTTTAGGCATTTACTGCTCCTCTCTTCCTTCAGCTATTAAAGTAGGAATCATAATCATAACAACCAGTTAATTTTACTTACTTCATAGGGTTGTTGTGAGGACTAAAAGCTATCAACAGAATGAATTTATACTGCACTCATTAAGTGCCGCTGTTGTTATTATTGTTGTAATGGATAGAGAGAGACAGGATTTTATTTGAATATTCTGAGAGGTAGCAAAGTCTCTTCTAGAGGTTTTGCCCCAAACCCTAATATTGGGAGAGCTTTCCAAAAGAAAGTTACCCTCTTCCCAATCCCTCTGCCAGTTATCAAGTGTTCCAGACAAGAACAAAAGTCCATTTAAAGATGGCAGAACAATCTGATTAGCCACTGGTAAGAGAATGGTTAAATAAGTTAGAGATCCTTATTCTTGTCTATCACAGTGTCTCAGACTACCCAGGGACTCAATAATTACTTGTTAAGTGAGTGACTGCGTGAATGGAATGTTTTTATCCATCAAAACATATAGGCCCCAATTTATTGATATAGAAACCCAAATAAATGGGCTCCTGGGCAACTCAGTCAGTTAAGCATCCAACTTCGGCTCAGGTCATGATCTCACAGTTCATGAGTTTGAGCCCCGTATCAGGCTCTGTGCTGACAGCTCAGAGCCTGGAGCCTGCTTCAGATTCTGTGTCTCCCTCTCTCTCTGTCTCTCCCCCACTCATTCTCTCTCTGTTTCTCTCTCTCTTTTTCAAAACAAAAATTAAAAATTTTTTTACAAAAATTTTTTTAAAAATTTAAAAACCCACTTATACTAAATGAGAAATGATTGCAAAACAATATGGTACTTATTTTTGTCTTTAAAATGTTTATGTATTTCTATGAATACATATGAACAAGTTCTGAGAAAATGCCCACCAAAGCGGTAACAGCCTTTTACTAATCAGATTACATTTGGCTTTTGCTTTCTTCTTTGTAATTTACTGGATTTCACTACATCTTTTGGCAATACATATGTGTTTCCTTTATAAACAGCAAAAAAGGGAGTAACATTCATTTGATGGCCAACAGCCAAATGGTCAAATGTAAAGAGAAAAAAATAGTAATAAAAGGGAAACAATATTCACAAATAGGTCATTGGCCTACTCCAGAAGTGGCTATTACACAAATAAACTTTTGAAAGTTATACTGTAATTACATATTGTTAACATTTCTGCTTTCTCTAGCTGATTACCTCTCTACCTGCCTTCTATGTCCACTTTGGTTACCGTAAGAGCTGGTCTCACACTATAATCACATCACTGAGAATTTATTATTGCTTGTCCGTAGTCATCTACCATTTCCAATGGATCATCCCTTCCAACTTGGTCTAAAAACAGAATGCTGAAGCATGAAATTTTTTTTTTTTGCAACCTTTGAAGTTACTTCTCTGTTTCAGAGCTTCCCTATGGTGTGGATCAATCAATATCTTTACCCTTCTTGACAATGAAAGAATTATAAATGAATTGAGTCCAAGCACTTGCTGGGAGCGTGATGGTTAAAATTCCCAAGAGACTGCTGTCTCTTTCCAGCAGATCAAAACTGAGTGACATGACCTAGCTTGTAGGCTGAGGAAAAAGTGTAATTACTATGAGATGACAAGTCAACTATGAGGAAACAGCAGGTGCACGTGAGAGCTCTTCTATTAGAAACTGCAAGCACAGTATATGAGAGAGGTCCGGATTTAAGTCTTTGTCTTATTGTCCTGTTGAACACTGCAGTGAAAAAGTAGAACACTTGAGGAAGATGTGTTTCCTTTGTAAAAATCAGAATCTTAACTGAAATTTCCAGTGCATCGTGCCATGCAGGGACAGCGTTGGCGAACCAACAATGCCGCTCCCATGTGTCAGCAGAAGCAGGGCTTTGACAGTTCATGGCATATTTTGCAGGTCTGCTGAGACCTCCGGGATTGTATTAAAGGAAGGATTTAGACTTGTTTCTATGGAAACCATAACTACTCCATAAGCCTGTTAAACAAGACCGTCTGCAACATGGTATCTTATTTGAGATGATAGTTTTTGCAATCCATCGTTGAAAATTTTTTTCAATCTGGATTTCAACATCTGCTGAGAAAACGCTATATCTGTGAGGGCCATATTAGAAAAGAATTAGCTGGCCACTGCACCGAGGTTCACACACTGCAAATCAGAATGGCCTTCACTTCCAGGAAAAGGGCTTCTGCCCAGAACCCAGGGATAACATCTCCACTTTGAACAACTCATGAGATATCGGCATTTTCCTAACTAGCTTTTATTTGCATTTCTCAGACTTTTTAACTTTTCTTCACCCCAAAGGCATTAATGCACTTAAAACTAAATTGGTTTAGGGCCGCATGGGTGGCTCAGTCGGCTGAGTGGCCGACTTCGGATCAGGTCCTGATCTTGTGGTCCGTGAGTTCAAGCCCCGCATCAGACTCTGTGCTGATAGCTGGGAGCCTGGAGCCTGCTTCTGTTTCTGTGTCTCCCTCTCTCTCTGCCCCTTCCCCATTCGCGTTCGGTCTCTCTCCGCCTTTCAAAAATGAATAAATGTTTAAAAAAATTAAAACTAAATTGGTTTAAGGATTAAGAAGCAGAAAATGTGTGCAGTCTCTTCTACCTACTAGTTGTAAATATTTATGCAAGGACGCCAGACTATCTTTTACAGTTCTGTCTCCAGCACCTATCACAGTGCCCAGAACATAGATGAAAAAGCAGTCATATTAATATGACAACATCGGCCACCACTTTTATGGAGCAACAGCTATGCTCCAAATACTGTGTTTCATATTTTACATGAATTACCATATTTAATTTCTCACTGCGTCCCTATGAGTGTATATTTTGAGTAGCCCCAAAACACACATAAGAAAGCTGAAGTTTAGTAGGGCTAGAAAACTTGGCCAGCATCACATGGCTAATAAACGGGCCAGAAATTGAATGAAAAGTTTGGTGTGATTCCAAATCCTGTGATCCTGAAACTATGCTACTCTGCATGTTCCTAAATAAATAATTAATTAATGATGTAACTCCTCGGAATCTTTGTTCCATCTCTACAAAATTGGAGATAATCCCCACTTCAGAGGGGACTTGTAATGATTTTATAATCTATTTTACATGCCATAAAAAAAAACTATACAAAATTTTAGCACTGACATTAACTCTTATTGACTGCGTGTTTTCAAACTAGATACCATCTGGATACAACAAAAGAACAGTGCCGGAACATCTAATGTTTCGCACGTGAGTAAGTTCCATTCATTATAGTGTCTTAAGAGCATCGCACAGACAGTGAGTTGCAAAGAAATGGGAGAATTTGGACATTAACCCTCATGACAAAGTAGTTTATCTATTCTTTTACCTTAGCTCTGTATCTTTGAACCAAGGGCCTACAGATCTGAGCACTAGAAAAAGTCTCCATAAAATGGGTAACATCTTTTAGCCAGACCTGATTACCACACAAAGTAAAGGGGACCACAATATTGTAGCTGGGTTGTTGCTGATTCTCAAAGCTCAGGACAGGCAGTGAAAAGTAATGAGCAGTATCTGAGCACCTAGCCAACATTTGTTGGTTAATTGACGGCATGGCTGACAATGAGACGTATCGTTGTATATACAGGTGTTTCTGGTGGCACTTATAAGAGCTGTCACTCTTTGCAGGCCATTGTGCTCTGAGGGTGAACATCCAAATGCTAGGAAACCAGAGAACCAATGGCCTCAACAGTTCCACGTGAGGCCTACTGAGCTGTGTGGGACTGCGACCAGCAGAAATTTGGGGACAGGACCCCAGCTTCAGACAGCTGCTGACAGCTCAGAGCCTGGAGCCTGTTTCAGATTCTGTGTCTCCCTCCCTCTCTGCTCCTGCCCCTGTACATGCTCTGTCTCTGTCTCAAGAATAAATAAACATTAAAAAATTTTTTATAAAAAAAAAAAAGATCCAGCTTCAAGTTCTAAGTCCACCCCTAACTAGTGTGGTCTTGGACAAAATACTTAACATTTATACATTTTGGTTACATATGTTGGTTCCCGAATTTGTAAAGCAGAAATGGGAACGGTACCTGTGTTGAAGATAAAAAGAGAAAGCGCGGGAGGTGATATAAAGAAAGGGTTCATCAAATGCCAATTGGCATTACTGAGTGAAATGCCATATTTAAAATTCTCAAGTGAATACCCGATTTTTTTAAAAAAAATTTTTTTAATGTTTATTTATTTTTGAGACAGAGAGAGACAGAGCATGAACGGGGGAGGGGCAGAGAGAGGGAGACACAGAATCTGAAACAGGCTCCAGGCTCTGAGCTGTCAGCACAGAGCCTGACGCGGGGCTCGAACTCACGGACCGTGAGATCATGACCTGAGCCGAAGTCGGACGCTTAACCGACTGAGCTACCCAGGCGCCCCGACCCGATTTTTTTTAAATTGGCTCTTTGCTTTTATAAACCAGAGACCCTATGAGTTATGGGGATTACCATGAATATGAATTGAGAAAATATCTTTAGACATTCTTCAAAAGGATGTTCGATTTCCCTATGTTTTGCCTATCGTGCATCCTCTGTATTTGTAGGTCCTGTGAAGATAATGATAGAGAACACTCAGTCTCTTCTGGAAATTCAGAGAGACACCCAGAGCATAGCAGATGCCTAGCTAATGTTTATTAAAGGGAAAATATCATTAAACTAGGTATCTGGATTCACAGGGTCAAATATATACTTTGAAACTTAAAACCAAAATTTTAATAAAAGGTGATTTCATTCACTAGTGTCAAAGTAAATTGCTGTCAAGGGAGAAGAGGCCTGTCTTTTCAATCCATGGACTTATGGGCAGGGTTTGGAGGAGGGAGCTGGACTCTGCTCCAGGATCGGCAGTAATTACAGATCGGTGCAGCACTGAATATTTTGTCACTAAGGCCAGTTACCTCCAATTCATAACTCTGTTTCCCTACTTACCGGTCATAAAAAAGCAATATATTTATCATACCTAGAAGTTAAAGTTCATGCCATTAGACATAATCTTTGGAAAATCTTTGCCACGGAAATCATAGTCTCTGCATCTTAACATCATTAAATCACAAAACTTTAGTGCTGAAGGAATCTTAAGAACAATTTTTACCTGGGGCATCTGGGTAGCTGTCGGATGAGTATCTGACTGTTGATTTTGGCTCAGGTCAACATCTCGTAGTCATGGAATGGGGTCCCTCGCTGAGCATGGAACCTACTTAAGATTGTCTCTCTCTCTCCCCCCTCCCCTTTTTCCCCTCCCCCCTCCCCCTCTCCCCCTCTCGCCCCCTTCCTCTCCCTCTCCCTCTCTCCCCCTCTTCCACTACCCTCCCCACTCTCTAAATAAATAAATAATAAATAAATAAATTTAAAAGAACAATTTTTATCTAACATCCTCATTTATAGATGAACAGTCTCATGTCTAAAGAACTTAAGAGGCGTTCTGTGATCCCTCATCTACCCCAGGGAAACAGCCAGGGCTAGAATCTGACAAAGCTGTAAGAATAAAATTACCATGTTGTGAGGGCTCACTATGTGCCAGGCAGAACTACCCAGGACAGCTCTTTCTGCTGCAAGATTACTAGAAATAAAGAAAGAAGCATAGATTTGATGATAGAGTTTGCCTCCATTTATGGAAGAAAAAAAAAGTTTTTTTTTTTAATTTTTTTAACGTTTATTTATTTTTGAGACAGAGAGAGACAGAGCATGAACGGGGGAGGAGCAGAGAGAGAGGGAGACACAGAATCGGAAGCAGGCTCCAGGCTCTGGGCCATCAGCCCAGAGCCTGACGCGGGGCTCGAACTCACGGACCGTGAGATCGTGACCTGAGCTGAAGTCGGACACTCAACCAACTGAGCCACCCAGGCGCCCCAGAAAAAAATTTTTTTGATATGGCAAGAAAATATCATTGATTTCCTGTTATTGGTTCTTCGTCTACTAGTCACAGAATCAAGGCCTGCCACATTAGAAACCACTTTCCCTTAAGTATTTACATACTCCTTAGCAAACTCGGGATCCAAACAATTCTTGCCTCGCACATGCTCAATCTTCAAGAGAAGATTCTACTGTTTCATAAAGCGGGAGAGGACGACACGGAATGTGGCCACACAACCCCATAAGAGCAGATAAACCACCAAAGGCTGGGAAGTGACAAGTCACTCCCTTCCATTTCCTGTCTTTACATGTGCCTTCCCTTCCAAATCTTTTCCTAAAGATGTAAAAGGAAGGTGTGCCCTGGAAAAAATGCCTTCAAAACCTCTAACATAAACATGTCAAGCAAGGTTTCTTCTACACCAAGCCTCGGCTACCCTGTCTTGTTTGAGATACTTTAGAAGATGCTAAATCAGCTCAGATTATGCTGAAGCCTCATTACAGTTCCCATCTCAAGGCAAGCGGTGTTTCAGTGTGATTGCTGGTGTTTCCGGGAACAAAACTCCCCTGAAAACGGGTGCGCAGTCTCGAGCAGGTCACATTCCAGCCACCATGAACTGCCACCTTGAACTGCCACCATGTTGAAGCAATCATGGTCTAACATCACTGTTAACAGTAATCGTGGGAATAGGGGTGCATCAGACTCGGGAAGACTTTCCAGCAGTTCAAGCGTGTTCTCGCCTCCTGTCCACTTTCAGCAGGCCAGGACTGAGAGTTGCCTTTGCCTTTACTCCACGCACCTGACTGTACCGCCTAGCCTCTCCCAGCCCTTCCAGCTGCTCTCCTCCCTCTTAGCAGCTTGGTCTCCATACATCTTCCAAATGAGCAGGGATCACTCTGGTCTCCATGCCTTCGCTGGCCAAGTTTGCACACCCTGAACACATCATCTGCCTAGCATATCAATACTGCAGGTGAACTACGTTATCACCATATTCCTAACTAACGTATGTGTACTATTATCTCTTGACTTATAGTGTCTACTGTGTTGCCCTTAGAAAACTAAAGTTCTCTTGCTATGTATTCAATATTTTTGAGTCACAAATTTTAGTCACTATTTGACTATGTTAAAATTGTTTGTGCTGAGGGACACCTGGGTGGCTCTGTCGGTGAAGCATCTGACTTCAGCTCAGTCATGATCTTGCAGTTCATGGGTTTGGGCCCCACGTCAGGCTCTGGGCTGACAGCTCAGAGCCTGGAGCCTGTTTCGGATTCTGTGTCTCCCTCTCTCTCTGCCCCTCCCCTGCTCATGCTCTCTCTCTCCCTCTCTCAAAGATAAACATTGAAAAAAAATTTTTTAATTGTTTATGCTGAGCCAAGTAGCAACTAGGATTATCGTTGTTTCTGAATTTTTTTTTTTTTTTTTGCTCCTGGAGTTAATAATTACCCCATTTTGTGATTAATTTAATTTTCTTCATTTCTTAATTTTTTTTCCACCTCCTCTGAAAGCTCAGTAAAAGGCTGGTTAATACAAATTTCCTCTTGCTCAAACCTGTCAGATAATCTACTAAGTCCATTGCTCTCCCAGAGACATTCTTCCTGGAGTCCTCCTTTTTCCCAATCTAGTCTGGATTGGGTGGCCCCCAAGCCCTGTGTCCACTTGGACCCCTCCCGGCCTCTCTCCCATGATGGATTCTGTTTTTGGGGTCCATTGTCTTCCTCTTTCTTGCATTAGCCTTCCATTGAAGAGAGGACCTCTTCCGGGATCTTTAAATAGAGCTCTTGGCAGACGTATTTATGAAATCATGCGTGCCTGAAATCTTTTTATTCTGCTGTGGACTAGACTGATCATTTTGCTTGGTTAAGAATTCTGTGCTGGAAATCATGTTCCTTCACATTGTTGAAAACCTATTCCACTGTCTTCTGACATTCAGACTCTGTTTTGAGCAATGCCATTCTGATTCCTGGTCCTGTATATGTGTTCCTTCCTTTCTTCTCTCTCCAAGTTTCTGGAATCTCCTTTTAATCTCTATGTTGTAAAAGGGCATGATTCTATGCCCTGGGGTGACACCTTTTCATTCATTTTGCTGGGTACTCAACAGGTATTTTCCATCAACAAATTCCTATCTTTCAGTTTTACAGAAATTGTAATATGACTAGATGAACTCCCTTCTTCCCTCTGGCTTGTCTTCTGGAGCCTTTCGTGTTGATTCTAGAGCTCAGCTCATCCGCCAGCTGTGTTAGAAAATGTGACTCTTATTCCATGTTCTGGGAAACTTCTCATGTTTTGGTAGTCCCATCCCTGTTACCCCATTTTTCCTTTCTGTGACTCCAATATGGAATTGTTTTTCAAATTTCCTTTACTCTTCTCCCTTATTGTTTATTCTCTGATTTTTTTTTTAAGTCTCAGCTCTGGGAAATCTGTTCAAGTTTTAAATGTTACTTTTTATTTTTAAGAGTTCTTTCCTGTTTTTTTTTATTATCTCATAGCATCCTAAAACTTACTTAGGAGTACTGAATTTTAAAAAGTCTCATCTCTCTGAAGCTATTAATTATAGCCTATCACTTCTTCTATTCTTGGCTTTTTTACTATTATTTTGGACTTGGTCTTTCATGTTCCAGAGCTGCCTGGACACATAGTCTGGAGCCTTATCTTTCTGGTTTTGAACTTTAATATAAGCCCTCAATTTTACATATGATGCCTTGTTCCTGCTCAGCTGGTGTCCCAGAAGCTCAGCTAAGCAGAGGGGTGAGAAAAGACAGTCACTATGCCAAGTGAGGACCCTCACTGTCTACAAACTTTCCAATAGCCACTCCTAACTCATTCTCTACTGTTAGCCTAACATATTTTTGGCACCTGGAGCATCCAATTACAAGGCTTTCTGGGGACCACCTGAGCATGTTGGCTTAGTCTTATCAGTGTCCTCTCCACCCCTAAGCTTGACTTTCTCCCTGCCTTCCTTACCCTTTCTCCATCTGCCTCTCATCCTCATATGCTGGTTCAGATGCCTCCATTTCTTGTCTTCCTTGATTTGACTTAAATTTTGTGTTTTTGTTTTTGTTTTCCTAAGAGAAGAAGGTGTGGAAGTATCTTTATTCCACTTTAAACCCATTACTCACCCCCACAAACTTGGATAGAATACTCTGACTCATATTTTTCTCCCCACCCCCCCCCCGGCTAAATCTTTTAACGTTTATTTATTTTTGAGACAGAGAGAGACAGAGCATGAATGGGAGAGGGTCAGAGAGAGAGGGAGACACAGAATCCGAAACAGGCTCCAGGCTCTGAGCGGTCAGCACAGAGCCTGACGCGGGGCTCGAACTCACGGACCGTGAGATCATGACCTGAGCTGAAGTCGGACACTTAACCGACTGAGCCACCCAGGCGCCCCCCCAACCCAAATCTTAAAGTCAGAGCCTAAGTGACCACTATGGCTTCCACAGGTGTTGCAGACATTGTCTGTGCCATGTCACTGTTGTCTGGCCAACTTCTAACTAGCTTCGTCCTCTCCTCTCTGCATGAGAGGAACTGCAGCAGGCTGCTCTGCCTATATGTGCATGGCAGTCTGGAAGGAAGAGGAAATTACCACCCAGAGAAGTATCTCCCCACAAACAACTCTTAGGAGTTGATGCAGAAATACCCCAGCTCCTTCCCCTTTGGTGACATAATACTAACATATGTGCTGTGTTCTTTTTCCACAGTCTCTCCATGAGATAAAGCTCTAGCTGCTCACAATATGGATGGCTTAGTAAGACCCACTGTTGGGAACCAAATCTGAAACGCTTAGTAGTAGAAGTATTCCTAAGAAGAACCTCAGGAACTGGATCACCCAAGGCCACATTACAACGCAAACTCCACGCTGGGCTTTTGATGATGTCTACAATGCTGCAGGATCACAATTACGAAGGCTGTCATCCGTGGCAAACTGAGATGGGATACAGGTTCAAGGACACACACCGGCCTGTGCAACCTCTCCAGCAGGTCATATATATGGTCGTTTTAAGCAGCATGGAGTCGGTAGGCTGCTCTTAGGTGCCACTGGTCACCGAAGAAAGAAAATGACAGGCCCAAGTCCCACTAGCTAAGGTTATAATGGAAATCCAGAAATCCTTTTTTCACAAGCAGTGAAAGGGGGCTTCAATTTCTGTCCAGATCCCCAGCCTGTCGCCCCCAAGCCAAGAATCAGGAAATGGTCTGAGGGGAGAAGTGACATAAAGGACATCTGCCCACTTTATTTCTGGGATCAAGTCCTCAAATTCCGACTTCCTCAGCAACTCTCCACTGCCTTCAAACACACTGTTTTCCCTTCATTTTACCTTGTTCAGTTATTCTCAGTGAAACTACTTGTCTGCCACAAGCCCCTCCATCTCAGCTGTTCTGTACGTCATTGAACTTCTCTCTCCATAAAAACCTGTTTTTTCATATTTCAAGTAATTTTGCTAAAAATTGCTCATCATATGTACTAAAAATACTACCAAGAGTTATATTTAGAGTGGACTTAGTGTTTCACGGCATTTAAAATAGCTTGGAATATGAAACAATTTTCACCGTGAGAAATCATCCTGGACTTAGAGAATTTTTGTCATCTTTTGCCATTTTCCTACTAAATGCCAATGTGCATCCCAATCATTATGGCAACCAAAAGATTTCCCCACACGTTTCCAAATTCCCCCAAGGTGAACAGTGTCCTTTCAATGAGAACGACTGGTCTGTGCCCACCCTGCCAACCCCAGGAACTGAGCCACAGAGAGTCAGCTCAGGGCATCTCTCCAGTGTCAGCTAGGAGTCCAGAGTTAGGCTCGGGATCTAACTTGGCCCCAAAAGTGACTCCGTCCATCCCTATAGCTTTCTTTGTCCTCCGCCCATCTCGTCCCCACCCCCTCCCTCTTGCTCTCTGACATAGGCAGCATGTAGTTAATAGCGGGGCCACATTATTACTATGACGGGAACTGTGCTTGCAACAGCACCAGCTCTGCGGGTGCTGGACTGAGGAGCAGAAAACACCCCGGGTTCTCGATGCCACAGCTGTCTTGCTAACTAAACCAGCCAACCGCAAAGCCCACCCCACCTGAGGACCTGGGGCTGTGACAGGATTTCATCATTCCTTGAAATCGTTTGAGAAAGGCTTTCTCTCACTTTCTTTTAAAGCATCCGAACGGATACCAGTAGAGAAAGAAGCCCAGTCTTCCCTCTATTATACCAGACATTCCGGGTCCGGCCCCAGTTTACATGGTCTATTCAACAAAACAAAGCTCCTGCCTCTCATCCTTAGAAGACACTTTGTGCATCATCTCTGGCCAGTTGAGTATTTTACCTGTCAGTGTTCTCCAGGGAGACATACGTATATGTATGTGCATACAGAGAAAGAGACAGAGTTAGGGATGGACCTACGTACCTATGGAGGCAATGAGGTCCCAAATCTGCAGGTGAGTCAGCAAGCCAGAGACCCAGACGGGCTTATGGGTTAGTTCCAGTCCGAGTCCAAAGGCCCGAGAACCAGAAGAACCAAAGGTTTGGTTCCCTTTGGAAGGCCAGCAGGCTGGAGATCCAGGAAGAGTCCATGTTTCAGTTCAGGCAAAAAGGCCAGTGATCAAGGCTGGAAAGAATCTATGTTGCACAGGAAAGGTCTTCCCGCTCTGTTTGGGCCTTCAGCCGATTGGGAGAGAGCAGTCTGCTTCCGTCCACGTTGGAGAAGGTGGTTGAGGGGCACCACCGCTGGTTGAGCCTGAACAGGACTGGGCAAGGGGAGCCTCCTCACCTGCTCCCGTCCCTGGAATGTACTTTCCGCCCACCGTTCCCACAGCTGGCATCATTTGTAAGGAATCACCTTGAGAGAGCGAGGTGTTGCTAAGACCACCTGTTTATATAGGGGCTTGTTAAGATTCTGGTGGTCAGGTGCAGAGATCTAGTCATCTGTGACCACCCAAGACAAGCCTCATAGGCCAGTTCCTTGCTCCTTCCCAGCAACCTGGAGCGTCTGCCTCTTCCTTTGGTCTCTCTCCCTCCAGGGACAGGGGCCAGAGCGCAAACCAGTAGTCAGTCTATTGTTTTAAATGTTAATTTCATCCCCAAACACCCTCACGGAAACCCACAGAACAACGCTTGAGCAAACTTCTGGGCACCCCACGGGCCCAGTCCACCTGACATATAAAACTAACCATCACAAGCCAGCACATGGGGAAGCTTATTCCACCTCAACCAAGTGAGCTTGACAAAGAATTAATGCCAACAGCATACCACACACACCTGAGGAAAGTTCTGACTAAACATTTCTACTGTGCTCTATCTCCTATACTTGTAGTAATATTTTAGTAACCCCCGTAAATGGACCTATAAATCGCTTATAAGTAAATAAATTATTACCCCTGATAAATTATAAATTAACAAATTAATCCCTTCTAAAAGGAGCCAGTTGCCTCCTTCACCTGCCTCTCATTTGGCTCTGCTTAAAGTGCTTTTAATAAAACTAGTTATAACCACAGCTATTTGTCAAACAAACAAATGAACAAACAAGCAAGGGGTACACGGCACAAATTTTAGTTGTCATTCTTAACAATCCACCTTGGGGGCACCCGGGTGGCTTGGTCTTGCTAAACGTCTGGCTTTAGCTCAGGTCAAGATCTCACAGTTTGTGGGTTCGAGCCCCGTGTCAGGGGGGTTATAAATAAACAACCATTTTGTAAGAATCCAGCTTGGAATAACTGAACAAGGCTCTAAGCTAATTATACTGTTAAATTAACGAATACAGTAATGAACAGGCTATTGTGTAGGAGTTAAATTGTGTACAGCTGGGTACCTGGCAGAGGAAGAGGGGGCGGGGGGGAGGGTGGATGACAGAAATTCTCCTCAAGTCCATAAATACCTCCCTCTAATTGTAAAGAGATGGGAAGGAGGGTCCATAACAAAGGGCAATGGAAACATCCACAGATCCATGAATGAAGTCTTATTTGAGGTGGAGAGACGTGGAGACGAGGCGACAGGGACTGAATAAAGGCCAGTGATCCCTGTTCATGGTGGCACTCTCTTCCTATGCCACCATGTTCTGTCCCTCAAGCCAGCAAGGCAGGTCCCCACAGCTTCTGTGCCAGCTCTGACTGCCCTCCAGGAGTCCTGGGTGGCATCCCTTCAGCACAGTACCGCCAAACCATTCTTCCTTTTTTTTTTTTTTAAGTTTATTTATTTATTTTGAAAGAGAAAGAGAGTGAGGGAGGGGCAGAGAGAAAGGGAGACACAGAATCTGAAGCAGGCTCCAGGCTCTGAGCTGTCAGCACAGAGCCCGACGCAGGGCTCGAACCCACGAACCGTGAGATCACAACCTGAGCCAAATTCAGGAGTCTGGCACTTAACTGACTGAGCCACCCAGGCACCCCTCTTTCTTCCTGATGATAACCGTGGTCAGATCAGTTCTCCGCTTGCACCCCTTCAACAGTACCTTGTATTCTCAGAATAAGACAGTACCTGCCATTGTCCTCATCCAGGCCGACAAGGCCTTCCCCATCCACACCCCTTCCTCCGTGTGCATTCAGTGCTGCCCTACGCTTCAGCCATTCTCAAATATTTCTGGTTCTGAGAAGGCACCACGCTCCCGCTCACCTTCAGGTGTTGTAACGGCCTTTCTTTTCTACCTGTCATCTAGTTAGAATTGAGTCTGTCACCAGCGACAATGACTTACATGTGACAGTTGATTTCCTGCTCACATATTCAAGTCGCCATGGAGAGCTGCTGCGGAAACAGTAATGAGGTGGGAGGGCTTCTTGTTCTGCTCTGTACAGCCTCCATGCCTCAGTTTCCTCTAAGGTCTAAAAGGGTTGCTGCAGCTCCAGTCATCACAACTGCATTGCACTGAGGAGGCAAGAAACGTGAGGGTGAGAAGCGCATGTCCCTTTCCTTTAGGAGGACTTCCTGGAAGAGGCTCCCATTGCTGGCGCTTACAAGTCATCGACCAGAAAGTGGTGACAGGAGGCATCTGACTGTAAGAGACGCTAAGAACCGCATTTTCTGCCTCGGGTAGCATGTGCTTCGCTAAAACCCTACACTTCCGTGGCTGTAAAAGAAGGGGAAGACGGACAGAGAGACAACTAGCAGACTCCAACAGCCTCACTTCCACTCTCTTTACCACCACTTGGCCTGGATATCACACGGTTACCACAGACCACACAGCCTTGCCGTCGCCTTCTATAAAAAGCCTTTCTGAAGGCCTATCTCAAGTCTAAGTCCTTGTTTTATGCTATTACAGTCACCGCCCGCCCCTTTCTGGTCAATTCACCAAATCACTCCCTTCATATACGCTGTTGTGGACTGAATGCCGTGTCACCCCAAATTCATACGGTGAAAGCCTAGCTCCCAGTGCGATGGTACCAGGGAGAGGGACTTTGGGATGATGAAACCACGAGAGCGGAGTCCATGTAAAGATTACAAAAAAGGGGCACCTGGGTGGCACAGTAGGGTGAGCATCCTGCTTCGGCTCAGGTCATGACCTCACTGTTTGTGGGTCCAAACTCCACGTCCAGCTCTGTGCTGACACCTCAGAGCCTGGAACCTGCTTCGGACTCTGTGTCTCCCTCTCTCTCTGCCTCTCCCCTGCTCATGCTCTGTCTCTCTCTCTCTCTCTCTCTCTCTTTCTCAAAAATAAATAAACATTTAAAAGATTACAAAAGATACTTAAAAGACATATAAAAGAGGGATTAATGCCCTATACAAGAGACCCAGTGAGCTCTGATGTCCTTTCCACCATTTGGCCACACAGAGAGATTGCAGCCACCTATGAACCAGCTGGACTGTCCTCACCAGGTGCCACATCTGCTGGGGCCTTGATCTTAGACTTCCCAGCCACCAGAACTGTGACAAAGAAATTTCTTTCTGATGTTTATAAGTCACCCAGTCTGTGGCGTTCTGTTATACTGACCCAAATGGTCTGAAACACACAGAGACGAGGGTGCCTCGGTGGCTCAGTCGGTTAAGCATCTGACTCTTGATTTCAGCTCAGGTCATGATCTCATGGTTCACGAGTTCGAGTTTCACATCAGGCTCTGTCCTGACAGCATGGAGCCTGCTTCGGATTCTCTCTCTGTCTCTCTGCGCCTCCCTTGTTCATGCTATCTCAAAATAGCTAATAAATAAATTAAAAAAAAATACAACACAGAGACTAACTGATTTGCACAGATCATACAACAGGAGGGGATGAAATTGGTATAAGAACCCAGGTAATTGGTCCCTAGAGTTGGGTCGGTGCTCTGGACCACTTCATTATTTCCCCATAATCTCCAAGAGGGTGGTAAATGGCTAGTCTCAGTTACCGATGTTTCCCATTACCTAGCCCAAAGCCTAACACATAGTGAGGTCCAAAAAACATGTGTTAAATCAATGAAAAGGCAAATAACAATGTGTCTCACGGCAATCTGCAGCTGGCCTGTGTTATCTCCAGGACCCGGGCAAATTATACAAGATACAGAATGGCTACAGCCTGGTTTATAATGAGATCATCTGTTTCAGTCCCACTCAGACAAGAGAAAAAAAGAAAAAAAGATCTCACACACAAAACAAAGAACTTCAACTTGTTTTTCATAGACTCAGGGCCTAAAGCTTCTGGACTCTTGTCCTCGGTACCATAAAGGTTCCCAGATGAGAGACACAGCTCTGAAATTCCAGGATGATAAGAAGATCTGCTTTAGACAGAGTCATTATTCACAGGAAAGTAAGGGGGCCACTCATTCAGATGAATCCAATCTACACGGCATTTATCTGTTGTTAATCTGGATAAGAAACTGCTCATTTCACAACAACAAGATCTAAACCATTTCTTAAGTGAACCTTCTCAGGATGCACTTGGATGTTTTATACTTCTGTGCGTGTGTGTGTGTGTGTGTGTGTGTCTCACTTATTTTCTGCAGGGAAACCATGGTGCGTTTGGATTCGCTCCTGTTCTACATAGTAAGACACCAGGACTGTACCCTGTCCTTGGGGAATAAAGCTCCAAATTGTCTCCATTATCGACTCATCTGAGATTTTATTGCTTTTGGTCAAGAATCACCGTGAGTCACATCATTTCTATAATCATTTTTTAAAACCTCAGCACGATGTCCCAGATGTGTAAATGTGGATTCATATTTGATGAGTTCCTACATTATTCAGAGCGCGGAAGAAAAGTCTAAGCGTGATTTAGTGGCAGCCTATAAGACATCCAATCACTGTGCTGGAGTCAGGACCCACGGGCTGGGCACAGTGGGGATGTAGCCCTAGGGTTGCTAAATCGGATCAGGGAGCGCTTAAATTCATCAAAAGTCAACTCCTCTGTCTCACTACCACCCTCAAGGCCCCCTCCGCTCCCCACCTCACAAGCCTGTGTTGACAGGTGAGGCACAAGAAACATTTCAGATGTTTTCCCCCAAGACATCTCATATTTCAACATTCCACCTTATGGTCCAAACTGGCAAAATAGAAGTCTCAAAACGTTAGAAACATCATTTTCATACAGAGAGTGAGCATTAATGCCTGTACCAAAACAGTAACAAAGTTGATTCCAAGGGAATTTGAAAAACTAAGATTTTTTTTATCATAAGTGGGGGGGGGGGGTGGGGGGAAGAAAAAAGAACACTGGAACCAACAAGCCATGTCAGCCACAAAACCAGTTAACATCCTTCAGCACAATGTAACCGGAACCTTCAGCACTATCTTTTCTACAGCACAGCGGGGGAGGGGAAGTTATGTAAAATTAACATGTGTATCTTACTAGTTTGCAGAACTGTTTGATGAATTGTACAGAGTTTGTGCTCCTGAAGAGCCAAAGGGCATTTTAAGACCCACTAGACAATGCTCTTTGTGTGGTATTAAAACCTCACAGAATCACCTTTGTGCCTCAGTTCTATCAACGCCCTTCGGCCAAAGTCCACCAAGAACACATCTACGGTTGAACGGCATTCATTTCTCGTTGCAGCTGGAGAGAATGCTCACCGTGGACACCACGGACAACCGTGCAGTGCCTCGGTAATTGGGCACGAGAAAGAACCCTTTATGGGATTTGGGTTTGGGTTGAGCATCTGCTGGGCAGGGGCAATTCTGTGATCAGGGGTCTCAGTAAATCTTATCTACAGGGAGGGAAACTAGAACAAGGATAGAGCTATGATCGGTAAAAGAACAGCAGGCACTCATTTTATCAAAAAAAAAAAAAAAGAGAGAGATTTGCTCTTTTGCGAATGGCACAGTGACCTTGTGTTTGTGCTTCAAAAGAAAAAAAAAAAAGTGGTCCTGTTTTGTCTCATTTTATCAGAGTAAACTCGGTCTCATTTACCTATGAGAGACCTTGTCTGAAGTTGAAATTCTGCCAGGTTGTTTACACCTAATTGGAGAGTAACATGGCCTAGCTTGCAAACGCCAGAATGTCTTGTGAATGTTAAGTGCTCATATTTGTTTTCTTTCTCATTTCCAACTTTTGGATAATTTTTCTCCGCACCACAAGCGCACGAAGAAACGAATGGCTAGCAGGAATAATAAGTTTAGCTTAGGAAAATAAAGAGACATGCATCCTACTCAGAAACTATGAAGTTCAAGATGGGGGTGCCTGGGTGGCTCTGTAAGTTGAGCGTCTGACTCTGATTTTGGCTCAGGTCATGATCCCAGGGTTTTGAGATCAAGCCCCATGTCAGTCTCCGTGATGAGCATGGACCCTGCTTAAGATTCTCTCTCTCTCTCTCTCTCTCTCTCTCTCTCTCTCATAAAAAAAATTAAAAAAAAAGAATCTCTTCATGTGATCACATTGTCATCGTTACCAAGAACAGTTGACTTCCCAACATCCCACCACCTCAAGAAATGCCCTCTCCAGCAGCAGCAAGGACAGTGCACAGTCAAGGTCAGGCTGCTAGAAACCACTCAAAGTTCCAGCCAATTGATACAGAGCCCCCCCCCATCTTTCAGATAAGACACCCTTTCTTAGTGGTGCCAAGAGCTTCAGGAGGCAAGGCAACTGGGACAATGAGACACGAGGTGTATTCACACTGGCTCAGCCCCAGGCAGCACAGTGGACCTGCTCAATGCCCAGGAAGTTCTCAGTCAGTCTCAACATTTTTCTCCTTTCAGCCATCCGTGGTGACACCCCGGCAAGGGAGTCATAATTCAACACCCCCCACCGCCAGAGGGATCCCCCCACACCACCTTCAGCCCCTCCCCGGTTGTGGCACACTTCATTTACCAATGACTTTCTGGAGATGACTTCATTAGTGCAAGGACGGCAAATGCCAACAGCTTCTGCACAGCATAATTCTTGGCATCTTCCTTGAGACTTCTGTGACATTCAGCTGGCTTCCAACTTTGTGCCTGACTTATGGCACCATCCGTATTTTGTTTGCATGTTCTTCTTGATCTTCCTGAGAGTTTTAAGAGCTTACCCCAAATCAAGCAGATAATGTAGAGCAGAGTCAGGATTCAAACTCCTCTCTGTCCAGCTCACAACCCCAACTTTTCCCTACCTCGTAGAAAATTTCACTGGATTTTTAAAAATGGGAATTTCAAACAAGAGTTTAACAGCAAAACTAAAAATGTTTTCGTGCACAGGTGGTTAGAAAGTGTGGGACACTCTCTGCACATGCACGGCTAACAGAAAATAAAAATGAAGCAAAGTGTCCAATCTATCACATGTTTGACTTTGATGTATGTGAGTTCCTCTGACTCGTTCCTATCCTCTTAGATAGGCCAAAATTGGAGCCTCTCCTGTGTTGTGATCCAGTTGGGCATTCTCTCTGGCCCTTAACCAGCCGGAGATCAAATGAAAAAGGGAGTGTTGTGAGAGATCTAGAAAGACATCTTCCAGGTCTGCCCTGGTTTTGAAGATAAAAATGTCTCTTGGCCACTGAAATGCTGTCTTTTGGTGTACTGAATCCTGGGTGCTTTCTTCCCTCAGTTCACACAGTCTTTCATACATTCCGCTTGTTGCCAAAGCTCAGGATTTGAGAGACCTGGCCCCTCCCATCATTTGAGCTGCTGTGGCCCCAACTGTTCAACCATCCAGGCTGGTGTTATGGGACAGACCCTGGAAGCAGATAAGGCTTGAGGGTACTTCTGTGGGACCTAGCAAAAACTTACTTCAAACTTGGTGGGGGGGGGGGGGGGGAGAGAGATGGTATTTGTCAAAGAAGACTGTATATACATACACATATGCGTGCACACACACACACACACATCCCATTCCAAATACTCGTCTTTTTTTTAATTTTTTTAAATGTTTATTCATTTTTGAGAGAAAGAGGAAGACAGAGCTCAAGCAGGCGTGGGGCAGAGAGAGAGAGCGCACACGCACGTGCACAGGGAAGGGGCAGAGAGAGAGGGAGACACAGAATCTGAAGCAGGCTCCAGGTTCTGAGGTGTCAGCACAGAGCCCGATGGCGGGGCTCAAACTCACGAACCATGAGATCATGACCTGAGCCGAAGTCAGACGCCTAACTGACCGAGCCACCCAGGTGCCCCCCCAGATACTTTTCTTACACAGTGACACTGACACCTTTTCTTTGGTAAGTAGGACCTATCCCTACCCCTCTTTTCCTCCTCCTTAAATTTGGGCTGATCTTAACCAATCAAACATGGCAAAAGGGATGCTACTTGGCTTCTAAGGTTAGGTCATGAAAAGGCATGATGACTTCCATCTGTCTGTCTCTGTTTCCCTCTCTTTCTCCGATGCTTGCCCTTGGGACCCAGGCACCATGTTTTGAGGAAGCACAAGCCACGTTTGGGTGTTCCAGCTGATGAAGCTTTCAGCTCTAGCTAGGACCCCAGTTGAAAGCCAGCATGTACTGTCAGACATATGAGTGCTTGAGACTGCAGATGATTCTCGTCCCCAGCCTACAAGTGTTCCAGCCAAGCCCTCACACATGTGAAGCAGAGGTCTGTCATCCTCATTGCGCTTTATCTGAACTCCTGAGCCACAGAAGCCATGAGTGGTAATGCTTGATTGTTGTTTTAAGTTATGAGAGTACGGGGTGATTTACTATACAGCAACAGATAGTCCCGATGGATTCTAGCAATCAAGTTCTCTGTAGAACAGAGATACAGCAGGGGTGCCTGGGTGGCTCAGTCGGTTGAGCGGCCGACCTCAGCTCAGGTCACGATCTCGCGGTCCGTGAGTTCGAGCCCCGCGTCGGGCTCTGTGCTGACAGCTTGGAGCCTGGAGCCTGTTTCGGATTCTGTGTCTCCCTCTCTCTGACCCTCCTCCGTTCATGCTCTGTCTCTCTCTGTCTCAAAAATAAATAAACGTTAAAAAAAATAAAAATAAAAAAAAAGAACAGAGATACAGCAATTGTGAAATGGGACCCTAGCTATCTATACTTCTCCTGTCTTCTCTTTCCACTGCTTGTTTGCACATGAGAATTTGCAGGGATTCCCATCACAGTTTCCTTCAGGTTAATTACGGAAGCATTGAGTAGAAAGTTGAAAAACGTCACCATGTTTGTTACAATCGGACTCTCAGGAGACACACTAACTCCTACATGATTAGTGTACAAGTGTGGTCTTGGCTTAGGTGATGACCATACCATGTTCTTGATTTGTCTGCTGTACAGTGGGAAATACTGCAAACACAAACATTTCAATCTCTGGGGTACAAAAGACGAAGTTTGGTTTAAGGTTTAGTGAAGTAAATTGATTTCTTCAGTCCTTTAAAAATTTGTTTTGGTATCACCGATCTATTTTTCTCCCCACAGGAGCCTAGTAGGCGATGGGGCAGTCTGCCAGGTCATAGGAGCATCCAAGTAATCCTCTACCCTGAATTAAGCAAGCGTCGGACACTCTTCTTACAACGTCTCACTTAATACCACATGATCCCTGTGCAGTTAATTTAACTCCCACGTTATATAAGGAAACGGATGCACAGAAAAGGTAGATGGAGGCTCTTCCTAACACATTTAACTTAAGTGACTTCAACTACATGTACATTCAGTCAAGTTATAAAACCAAGTATTTACTTTTAATCGTGCCCATGGCTCCAGACAGCTCATTCAATGAACCTTTGGTTCAGATGTCAAACAGTATCGGAAAAAGAAAATAGTTGACCAAAAGGAGTAGGTGGCCACCAGGACACTTGAGTTTGTACTAACAGAATGTGAAGAGCTTTCAGACGTAACTGATTGTATGCACTGACTTGAGAACCCAACCTTCGCCACCATCAGACCCCAACTGGTGGTAACTTGTCCAGGATCATGAACTAGGAGGTGGTGAAGCTGAGGTTCAAACCCAGGTCCACCTGAGTTTGATATATATATATATATATATATATATATATATATATATATATTGTGTTTTCTCTACAAATCTACCCTGTGCACTTACAGATTTGCATGCCTGCCTGTTTGAGGACAATGCATTTGTGAAAATCCTCATCGGGACAGTAACAATAAAAAGCCCTGGAGGTTCATTGTTGATTACCGGTTGCCGGTTGAGAGCAAGGGGTCTAAAGCCAAGCTCCCTGGGTTTCAATCCCAGCCCTGCCATTTACCTGCTCTGTAAGTGTTCTGGTTGTCTATTGTTGTATACTAAACGACCCTAAAATTTCATGTTTTAAAAAAATAATTTAGAGTCACCTGGGTGACTCAGTTGGTTAAGTGTCCAACTCTTGATTTCGGCTCAGGTCATGATTTTGCGGTTCATGAGTTCAAGCCCTGTGTTGGGCTCTGCACTGACAGCACGAAGTCTGCTTGGGATTCTCTCTCTCCCTCTCTCTCTCTCTCGGCTCCTTTCGTTCATATTCTGTCTCTCTCTCACTCTCAAAGTAAATAAATAAACAAAAAATTAAAAAAATACAGGTGTCTGGGTGGATCAGTGAGTTAAGTGTCTGGCTCTTGGTTTCAGCTCAGGTCACAATCTCACGGTTCATGAGTTTGAGTTCTGCATCAGGCTCTGTGCTGACAGTGTGGAGCCTGCTTGGGATTCTCTCTCCCTCTCTCTCTGCCCCTTCCCCACTTGAGCTCTCTCTCAAAATAAATATTTTTAAATAAATAAATTAAATATAAGAATAAATTTAAACAATAAAATTTATTATTAGCTTTTGTGTTTCCAAAAGGGAGATCCCAAGACCAAGTGTTCCCCAAAAACTAGGTAGAATCTGTAAGGCTACTTATGAACTATCCCTGGAGTTCATGTAACATCACTCGTGCCATATTTCTTGGTCAAAGGTGAGTCATGGTGGCCAAGAGAGATTCAAGATATCATGGCACGTGGTTCATTAGAAGGCTCAACTTTGGAGACAAGCTACCATAGTAACCATGGGCATTTATTTCAATTCTTTGTGCTTCATTTTCTCCATCAATAAAATGGAGGTGATAAGGGTGCTTACTTGATGGATTTCTTGTCAGAATTAAGTGGCATCATACATGTAACATGGGTAGAAGAGGACCTAGCACATAACAGGTACTCAATGAAAGGTACATTGCCGTTACTATTCTCTTAGGAACGCATGCTAAATACTGGGACGCTAACACTTCACCCCCACAGAGAGCTTTAACTGCACACTATACTGCTCCTAGAGAACATAACCACAGCCATGACCACTCTTAGACAGCTTGACAAGGACTTTGGGGAGACTTTTTGTTATGCTCCGTGAGGCTCGTCCCCACCATGAACAAAGGCAGATATCCTTCCATGTGTTGTCAACATAGACTCCAGAGGATATTTCAAAGCCAGCCACACTCAACAGGCTCTCAGGCAGGAAGATCAAGGAACATATTCACCAACTCTCTTCACAATTTTAAACATGGTTCCAAGAGAATCTGCTTACCAGTAAACTGTCTCCCATCCACTCCAGGGCCAAAGCTGAGAACTTCAAAGACTCAGGGGCAAAAAGGGATTTTGTGGTTCCCAGAAACCTTGGCCCCAAGCTTGAGAATTTTCTGGACAACCGGCAAGCTGAGGTTCCTTTTAGAAACAGAAAAAAAAAATTACTCTGCTCAGCTGAAAAGCCATATGGTTCCCAGGAAATCCCCGGCATCGCTGGCCCACAGTCACATCCTCTATGACAGCGCAGACTGTTCCCAGGCGCCCGTCACATGGAGTCAGCCCCATCAAAGCACAGACATAGCTGTTAGAGAGCTCAGATCACAGGGCAGAACGGGAGAAGCACTGCGCAGGGCAGGCTTACCTTCTCTCTTTCTAGGTTGTTTCAGAGCACTCAGGAGGTGGCTGGACATCGCTGTCCAGCTCATATACCTCTAAGCCCCCCAAAACATCTATGGCAGAAGTAGCATTTTTGGTGAGAGGCACAGACCAGCAGTGGTGTGTTGGAAGTAGACCCTCTGCTCCAAACCCCTTCCCTTCTACTTGTCACACTGCCTGAACCACCACCAGACGAACTTTATAAATGCTAGTGACGATTTCCTCTTGAAAAGTAAAGACTTCCTCGGTTGAGTTAGTTCATTATGGAATGGTAATAGAGGTCCTCCTAATATTTTGTTTAACGTTTATTTATTTATTTATTTATTGAGAAGAGAGAGACAGAGCCTGAGCGGGGGAGGAGAGAGAAAGAGGGAGACACAGAATGTGAAACAGGCTCCAGGCTCTGAGCTGTCAGCACAGAGGCTGATGCGGGGGCTCCAACCCACCGACTGCGAGATCATGACCGGAGCGGAAGTCGGACGCTTCACTGACCAAGCCACCCAGGCACCCCAGAGCTCCTCCTAATATTTAAGAGGAAAACAGAGGAGGAAAAGGACAAGGAGGAGTAGACATTTCTTGAGTAATAAGAGCGAATTGCAGGAACAGCAAGGCAGAGGTAGGGCCAAGACAAAATGAAGCAGAGGCTTGACGTCTGTAGGACTCTCTCAAATGTGTTGGCTGTTTATTGTGAATGAAGTCTCTACCACTGAAGACTGGGACACTACTCGTTATTGCCTTCTATCTTTTGACCCTCAAAAATCAGACAGGGAAGAGACTATTACCTCCCTGGTAGTTTAAAAAACAAAACTTCCTAGCGAAGGATCCTGGCCAGTTCAGATTAGATTTTATCCCTGAACCAATCACTGTTGCCAGGGAGGTGGGGTCATTAGAAAATATAGACTCTCATCCATTTCCTGTGACTGTGGGGAGTAGAGATGTGAGTCACTAACAGGAAGAAAGTGAGATTCTCAAAAGAAGAAAGATGTCCTGCACACACACACACACACACACACACACAAATCATTAATATCCACAATCGGTATATTTCAGCCAACATCACTTGAAAGTCTATTATTTCACCAAAGCAATTTTAGGTGAGAGTAGTGGACTGAAGAAGAAGAATGCCACTGGTTGGAGGGAGGTGATGGGAAGGGAGGTCATTTTGAGTCAGAATTTATATATTATTACAACTATAGTTATAATTAATTATAATTTTATGGCTTTCGCATACATTTGCAAATTTCTTGTTAAACCATGCGGTGTAATTTTTGTCTAAAATATATGATTATTGCAGTCATGGTGCCTATGAAGGCAAACATTAGATGAGGGAGCAGAAAGTGTCAGTATAAGGATGCTAGATGTGGGGCGCCTGGGTGGCTCAGTCCGTTGGGTGTCCAACCTCAGCTCAGGTTATGATCTCACGGTTCATGAATTCAAGCCCCACGTCGGGCTCTGTACTGACAGCCTGTTTCAGATTCTGTGTCTCCCTCTCTCTCTGCCCCTCCCTCGCTCATGCTCTCTTTTTTGTCTCTCAAAAAAAAAAAATGATGCTAGATGTGAAGTAGGGGGCGGGGGTCCAGCAAGGAAAAAGGGAACACAAGAAAGGCAAATTGAGACACCCCCAAAATAGACTTCAATGCCATCAGATTTTGCCTTTGACAAATACTATGGTTTAGATTTTTGGATCCCTATGCATTTGCATGCTCTCCTGATTCAGTAGATTCAGTTTTCTTCCAGAGGGAAAAATATCTAAGCACAGTTTGTCATGCCTCAGATAGAATCACAACATCCATTACATGGCTGGATTTGCAAATCTAGCACTACCCGCTTCTACTTCTGGCCTGAGAACTGTGGGCCTCTCTAGGGCTCTCCAGGGCAAAGCCACGTGCCCGCAAGCACAGCATACCTGAGAAGCCATGTCATGAAGCACTGTAGTTTCCTCTTCAAACTTGTGCAGACAAGTTTCATTCAGTCAGAACAATTAGGACTGAAAAGAGTCACATTTCACTGGGTACATTTTGCCAAATGAGATTCCAAAGGCCCTTTAAAATTTCGTCAAAACTCTTAACCCCCCACATATGAGACCCCATATGGTCCCCCCACAAGTGAGACCATATAAACCTAAAGGTTACCTCTAGAACAAGGAGCCGAAATCATTTTATTTTCTTGAGGTTCACCTGTACAATAGCTGGGACATAGCAGAGTCTCCAAGTGCCACTGCCTTCGTCTGTCAGTGGGACCAGTAATGCCCGTGGAGTAATGGTGGCAGGTGCAGGGCCCTATGCTCCCCACACAGACAGGTGGTGATACTCAGCAGGAATGAGTTTGGGTCCTTGGAGGTTTCTCAAAATGTCTTCCAGCTTTGTAAAAATCACTGTGTCAATCACCATGTCAAAATGCCTAGACCAACATCTACCCTCTTTACCTGGCCACCTCATCTAAAAGGAAAATTCACCCCTTCTCCTATTTAAAGGTAACACATTCATCTGTGTTCTAGACACTTCTTCTGTCCCCTCCCTTTCCTCTCCCCACTCCATCACCTCCTTCAAGACTTTTTCCACTAATAGCCTCCTTTCTTCTCCCTTCAGTCTCCCTCTTCTTCAGGCTCCTTCCTCTGACTTCCAAAATACACTGAGGTCTCTGACTGAGCTCCCCCTGAAGGAGAGGTTGTGTCTCCCCGTGCAGAGAGACAAGTGCCTTCTGCTTAGTGGAGGCACCTTTGTGGGGAGGGAGAGTATGGAGGAGGAGATGGAGGAGAGAGTGAGTGATGCATGCTGCTTCATTGGGTCCTCAGAACTCCACTGTGGCATAAGCCTGCACCTCACATGGGCACAGAGAAACCAGTGTAAGACCTGGGAACCATACCCGTGAAGACACGGCTGAAACCCAAGACAGGGACAAGCTCCAGGCTGCAGAAATATTACTGCAATTCTAACGGAGGGGGGAAAAGAACCTTAGTTATAACAAATATGACCCTTGTAGAACTTCATATCTCCATCTCCAGGGTGATACTGACCAAGTGATAGTTACATGGCCAGCTGGGGAGATGCTGCCAGATCCCTAGACTACCATAGTAGAGAGATTTTCCTACATTTTTGGATGAAATTTCAAAGCAAGAAATATGTGGTATTACTGAAAGGTCACCCTCCTGCCACTCTCCAGAAGATGAATTTAAATCGATAACTTTGTAAATCGAATTACATTTTCCCAGCGAATGGCAATTACCAAGAGGCTCTCTTTCATTTATGATTGATCTTCCAATGGCTATTCGTCCTTAGTGCTTTAGCTGCTAGTTTGTCTTCTCCCAATCTTTCTTGCCAAGTGGCTAATGATCCATAAATGAGAACTTCAGGAAAGAAAAGAACTGCTTTTGTACTGCCAAGAATTATCTGCTAATTCAAATTGTGAATCCTCTGTCTTCTTCTGTTTCTCTTAGAGTCTGACTTCTTCTTCTCCTTGTCCTTCTCCTTCTTCTTCGTGTAATAGGTTTTCTTAAAACTGATAAATACAACAGATATCTGGGGAAAGAATTCGTACATCATGTTTCTAAATCCCATAAAAAAAGGTGTCTTCTGTCTCTCCTTCCAAAGCCTCAGGATAAGGAAAAGCCGAATTCTGACTTAATCTTGGCATTCACTCTGAACAAGCAGCCTGACCTAGTTCTCTCATTTAGTGTCACAAAGTCCTCTCTCAGCACCTGCAGGAAAAACACAACAAACCACAAGACCAAAACCCATTTACTGGATACCCAACAACAAACATGTGTAAACATGCAGGTTGTAAAGAGAACATTTTTTCAGAGTATGACTTTTATGTAATGAAGGGCTGCCATTTGCAAGAATAGAACTTACTTTTTTTTTTTAATCGTTGGACTTTGCTTAGTTTCCAAGATCCCACTTTCACTAACGGCAGAAAACCAAATCTTACACTTCAACATCAATTCAATCATTTCTGCTTTAAATTTTAAAAAGGCTCTTTCTGGGTTCAATAGCCCTTCCCTCAAGTGTATATATTTTTAAAAAAGACAGTCTCCCACTGAGGCAGGTGATGAAATGTGTAACCATGCTCCCAAACAGGAAGTTCAGGAAGCTCTAGGAATATAAAACAGAAGATCCAACCTTGTCTGAAGGGCTTGAGACAGCCGCCCCCACTGTGTTTGTCACACAGAAGATGAAGCTCAAAGATTAGGGAGGATTTGACAAGGCAAAGACGGGAAAGAAGAACATTCTAGGGCAGAGTAGTAACACTAGCATGTGGGAAGAACAAAAGTTAACAGGGTGTGTGGAGGAGGGTTGTTAAATTCTATCCAGTAAGATTAAGAGGAAGTGAGATTGGTACAAGAGAAGGCCATCTAGGTAGGCAAGGCAATATCTAATTTGGAGAATGTTCCGGTATACAGCCACTCAGGCTATTCAGGCTGGTTCTGTACTCAATTTAACATGTTTGGGAGATTAAGTAGGTCTTTGCTCTGGAAAAGGTGCCCATCCATTCACTGGAATTGTGATCCCTGGGCAGATAACTGGTCTCTTCACCTCTTTCATGTAAGTGGTAATTCATGCCCAGAATGCCTCTTCCATATGTGTCTGTACTTGTTGGTTTCTATGCTTTAAAAATCTGGAACAACCTCAAATTGAATTGCCTTTTGAAACCACCGAGGATTCTCATTCAGAGGCAGACAATTCAGGGTCAGGATGTGTGTCCTCCTGCATCAGATTGTTCCCACAGAATTAAATAGGAGACACTGCTTGCATTTTTCTGGCAAACCAATAAGCCAAAGGGAAAAAAAGACAGAGAGAGATCACTTCATCTGCCTGCCTGAAAATTAATGCAGTGAGCCCCTGCCTATGTTCCCTTCGGACACCTATGAATTGGTTCTAATTGTATAAACGGGATTCTATTCTCCTGGACTGGTATACATAAAACACTCTAGGGGGAAAAAATCTCTCTAGGCCTGTAGACATGGGAAATTGCTAGATGCCTGCCCTCCACAATTAGGTAGGAAGCTCTTTGTTTCCTCCTGTGGAAGTCGGCATTCCCCAGGGCACGGAGAGGTGGAGTGCCTTGGCTAATATTGTAGAAGTAACGCAGAGTTAGACAAACAACTCTGGTTGTCTACTTTATGGGCACCGCTTAACAGGGAGGCTGATTGCTATGCTGGTTGCTCAGCAAAGTGGGATTATGAGTAATTTTTTCTTTTTCAATACTTTCCAGAATTTTTAAATAAGAAATTACTACTTTTATAGAAAAAATGTCCCATTTACAAATATTGATACCAAGGGGCACCTGAGTGGTTCAGTTGGTTGAGCATCGACTTGGGCCCAGGGCATGATCTCATGGTTCATGAGCTCACGCCCCACGATGGGCTCTGTGCTGACAGCTCAGAGCCTGGAGCCTGCTTCGGATTCTGTGTCTCCCTCTCTCTCTGCCCCTACCTGCTTGTGCTCGCTCTCTCTCAAAAATATACATTTTTAAAAAATTTTAATAAAAAATAAAAATATAAAAGACTGACTCTAAGACCATACAGACCCTTTGCTGGCTATTTTTTTTAAGTTTATTTATTTCTTTTAAGAGAGACAGAGCATGTGGGGGAGGGGCAGAGAGATAGAGGGAGAGAGAGTATCCCAAGAAGGTTCCACACTGGCAGGGCAGTCTGCAGGCTGGTTTTTTAAAATTTTTTTTAATGTTTATTTATTTTTGAGAGACAGAGAGAAACAGAGCATGAGCAGGGGAGGAGCAGAGAGAGAGGGAGACACAGAATCTGAAACAGGCTCCAGGCTCTGAGCTGTCAGCACAGTGCCCGACGCAGGGCTGGAACTCACAAACCATGAGATCATGACCTGAGCTGAAGCCGGACACCCAACCAACTGAGACACCCAGGCGCCCCTCTGCAGGCTATTTTTATAGCTAGGGATAGAGTTTATCTTCTCTCCACCTTCCTTTGATAACAATAATTAGTTTCATTAGATGAAGATTCTGTGAAATAGCTATTTTTGTTTTACAGATGATGAAACTCAGAGGCTACAAATAACTTGCCCCAGATCAGATGTCAGTAGCCGAGTAAGGAGTCAAACCCATGCACTTCTGATTCCTAAGTCTGAGCTTTAGTATGAAGCTCTACTTACCAGATCTAGGTTTGCTGTGTTCGAAAATCAGAACTGAGTCAGCAAGTCTGAAGGCCAACTCTGGACTCCATATGTATTCTCTAAATGCTTTCAGCTGAAAATAACTCAAACTAGCTCCAACAATGAGTTTTACTGACTCACATAACTGGAAGCCCAAAAGTAGGGTGGGCTTTAGACATCTTATTTGGGGCTCTGACTTGATTTCTGGTATTTCTCCTGGTTTGGCCCATTTCCATATGTCAGATTGTTTCCTTATTCTGATTCCTCTCATGTTGTAAGTCAGCTGCCAGAGGAATACTGCCCCTTCCCACCCACCCAGAACCCACCTATACACCTCTCCTTGCACCTCACTGGCCCAAATTGCATCCTGCTTCCCACCCAGGAACCAATTATTGGTGCTGGAGCCAAGTCCCCAAGCTTTCTAACTGCAACTCATTGAACCAAGTGTTGGGCAGTCAACCACGGTGAACCTAACATCACATAATGGAATACTTTGCTAAAATTAAAAGCATCATTCTCCAGGAGTATTAGTGTTTGGGGGAATATACTTACAATGTAATGTTAATTTCTTTAAAAAAAAAAAAACAAACAGGATTGGGGCACCTGGGTAGCTTAGTCCATTAAGCTTCGACTTCGTAGCTTTGGCTCAGGTCATGATCTCACAGTTCCTGGGTTCAAGCTCTGTGTCTGGCTCCGTTGTGACAGCTCAGAGCCTGGAGGCTGCTTCAGATTCTGTGTCTCCCTCTCTCTCTGCTCCTCCCCAGCTCGTGTTCTCTCTCTCAAAAATAAACATTAAAAATTAAAACAATAAATAAAAATTAAAAATTAAAAAACAGGATTAAAAACACTTTCTATACAGTGTCATCTCAATATTTATAGTGGGTTTTTCATGTGTGAGTGTTCACATGTGCACAGAGAAAAAGGTATGGGATGGAATACATCAGAACATTAATAGCACTTATCTTCAGAGCAAAGGACAAAGAGTGATTTAGGGGGACTTTTTTTAATACTTTTATTTCTAAGTCTTCTACAATGAAAATGACTCACTTGTTGTGTACAAGCCATCACTTTCTCCAGCTTGTCTAAAAGCCATCACAGCAGCATAGGGCCCTGTCTCTCCACGTGGGGGCATCAACTGCTAGTAACAAAGGACTCCCCCATTTTAACCAGCTCTCTCTTATCCAGCTTGACAGCACTCCCCTCTCCCGGGCAAGCTAGCCCACTTCCGGCCGGCTTGAAGTACAGGCTCCACCAGCCCCTTCGGTGAAAACCAGCAGGGCCCTCGTGACCCGGGGCAGCCGGTGCTGATAATGCACCCCCCAGGCCGGGCCAGGCAGCAGAGAAGGAAGGTGGCGGCAGACCCTGAGGAACGTTACCGGGCTCTGGCTGAGCGCTGGTCACGTGGGGTGAGGGAAGCTGCCATCTTCCTCGGGAGGCAGGAGACCACTTCTGCAGGCATCTGGCCATTTCCGGGTCTCAGGTGCATCTACCTGGAAGTCCCCAACCACATTCCCCGGGGTCTCCTTCCCCGAGCCCTGAGTTGGGTGTGAACGATTTTAGAAGGCAGGTTCAGCCTTCTATGAACTTCTGCCCGTTTTGCAATTAGGTCTTGGGCCTGGACGTTAGCTGTGTTGGCCTCGGCTGCAGGGAAATATTTAAAAGCCGTCCCAGAGGTCTCCAGCTTTCCTGTGGTGCCTTAAATTGGCAATTAATTAACTGACCTGTGCTTATTGTTTTCTCTCTTCAGTGTGTGATCGCTCTCAGCTACCAGCTCCACAGACGGTTCAGTAAAATAGAACATGTATAAAAAATGTAATATAACAGGGGCCTTGCTGGCCCAGTCAGTTAAATGTCTAACTTTTGATCTCAGCTCAGGCCATGATCCCATGTGAGACGGTGAGATACAGCCCCGTGGAGCCTGCTTAGGATTGTCTTTTTCCCTCCCTCTCTGCCCCCACCTCCGCTCACACGCTCTCTCTCCCTCAAAATAAATCAATAAACATTTTTTAATTAAAAAAAATTTAATATATAATAATGGGACAATTTTGAATACGGTGGAGAATTGTGAATTATGCAATTAACAGTGTTGGGACATCTATGAAGTAATGCAGCAAAAGGCAGTAAATACCCTACCACACGTGTATCAAAATAAATTCCAGATATAAGTAAATGTAAAAAAAACAAAAAAGCAAACTTTAACAGAACTAAGAATAAAAAGTATAGGTGAATATTTTTAAGACAATCTTGATTAAAGAAAGCTTTCTAAGTATTTCACAAAAGGAAAAAAGCAATACAAGAAATATCTTACAATTTTTTCAATTATATCTCAAAGCTGGAAAAAGAATTGAGAGTTTTAACTAATTTTTAAATTTTCAATAGTTTTTTAATCTCCCAAAGTAAAATTTTAAACAAGTAGTATAAATTTCAATATTTATAACAGATGTGACATACAGGTATAGTGTGTGTGTGTGTGTGTGTGTGTGTGTGTGTGTGTGTGTGTGTGTGTGTAATACGTATATCCTTATTAGAGCATGAATCTCTACAAATCAATTAAATCAAATAAATAAACACATCAATATAAATGCAGTAAATAGGGAAATCACAAAAGAAACTTTTTAAAAATGTTTATTTATTCTGAGAGAGAGAGGGAGAGGGTAAGCAATGGAGGGACAGAGAGAGGGAGAAAGAGAATCCCAAGTAGGCTCCACGCTGTCAAGGCAGACCCGACTTGGGGCCTGAACCCACAAACCATGAGATCATGACCTGAGCTGAAGTCAGATGCTTAACTGACTCAGCCACCCAGGCACCCCATAAGAAACTTTTAAGTGGCTACAAAGACATGACAATCTATATAACCCAATGGTTTTAAATAGACTCAAATTTTTAAAATGTTACTATCTACTTTTCCAATTGGAAAAAGGTTTTAAGTAATTATTTCCATTACTTAACATGGAAATTTAACACAATCTAACTGCTTAATAAAGGAATGTTTCCAAGATAGTTGCACATTCCTAAAACGGAACACTCTTGCGTGCATTACAATTTGTGATGATTCAACGTGATAGGAAATGTGTTCATGCTGTATCATGTGAAACAGCAGGTGCCAAAACCATATGGATAGTATCCGCCTCAGGTTTGGAAAGGAATCACGTGAATGTGCACAGAGAAGAGCCCTCAAAGATATGCCGAAAAGCGTTTTCTGTGGGTGGTAGAATAACTGGATAACTTTAATTTTTTTGTTCATTTTGTTTATCAAATAAATGTCCTATAAGGAGTATGTATTACTTTTGAAATAAGATTTATCGTTACCATTTATCAGCTTTGAAGGGTACAGTTTTCCAAACTCCCCTAATGAAATGTTCCTTGGGGTATCCAACCCCATGTGTGATAGAGCATGGGGGGTGGGCACAGGGGAAAGTCCACACTGCATGTGAACTCCCAGCAGCTTGCTGGCACCTCTAGGTGTGGGGGCAGGAAATTCTGTGAGGTCAGCCTTGCCTTGCTTCCCTCCCTGCCCAGGGCCCATGCTCACTGTGCCACAGGCCAGGGCTCCCCTCGACAGAATGGTGGGTGGCACGTGGGCTTGCTGGAGCTGATATCAGCATGACTCCTGGTCGCAGCCTCTTCTTCAGAATATCAACCCTACACACACGACAATGTCACACTGTATCCCCAGGTGCAAAGTGCTTCCCTAGTGGTGACAGGTTTATTGCATTTGAAGGCAAAAGTTCTATAAACTTCAATTAGGACCAGAGAGAATTCTACCTATCCCCAGGTGCAAAGTGCTTCCCTAGTGATGACAGGTTTATTGCATTTGAAGGCAAAAGTTCTATAAACTTCAATTAGGACCAGACAGAATTCTACCAAAAAGCTTAACAATAGTTAGGCAAGAATATGAGTCATTCCGATTCAATATTATGGAAGTTTCACTAGGGATTTCTTTCTTCTCTGAATGACAAGTGTAACAAAGGCCTATAAAATAAATGACAGTAATCTGCAAAGCTGTATTTCTCTTGCACTGATAGAATTGGTCAGACTGTTCCCCACAGGGCTATGTATCATGCACATTGCCTTTCTAGGGTTAATGATGTTTATAGTCACCTCCAGAGTGATGATGTGACTATAGTCGAGACATTTTTCAGCCAGGCATCATGTAGGGCCAGTTAAGGGAGACTGCTTTTTGAAAAGGCAAAGAGAAGCCTATTTCTGGCCCAGAGCCTGGACATCCCTGAGACAGAGAGTTCCATTGAGGAAGGCAAGCCACAGAAAATACTTGATGGCCACGATGGCAGAGCCCTAAGCTTCCTGAGCAGTAGGTCACTAGGAATTCACACTGACCATTCCTGATGGTGCTGATGTGTGTGTGTGTGTGTGTGTGTGTGTGAGTGTGTGTGTGTTGGGCTTTCTGTCAACGGACAAACTTGAGAAATGGGTGGTCTAGCTCCATCTAGTCTGGCTTCTTGGTTTATAGCCTAATGACCAAGAATGGAACAACTGGATCATGAGACAATTTGGTATAAGATTATTATACATAGTGTTATAACAGAATACTTTATTATTATGATTATGATTACTATTATTGCTATTATTATTTTTATTATTTCTCTCGTACTTACTAATCTGACACACCATTAGCCATGCATTCACTTAAATGCTGAAAAGTGAGAACAAGGAAAACAATGTTAAGGAAGCCAATCAGAACATGAAGTTGGTCTATCAACATCTTTGACCAAACAGCACCTCCAAGACCCTCAAGAGGCAGTAGTCAAACTTTATAACAGCTTTACACTTATATTTACATATGTTATCTTACATTTTCCAAGTTTAAACAAGAAAGAAAGAAAGAAAGAAAGAAAGAAAGAAAGAAAGAAAGAAAGAAAGAAAGAAAGAAAAGAAGGAAGAGAAAGAAAGAGAAAGAGAGGGAGGGCAGGAGGGAGGAAGGAAGGAAGGAAGAGAGAAAGAAAGAAAGAAAAAGCATAGAGAGATTAAATGACTTGCCTGGTCAGCAGAGAGACAAGTCTGGAAGTCAAGCAGGGTTTTCTAGACCACATTCATCAGTGAGTAAGAGAGACACCATTATGCATACTGTCCTAGAAACGCATCTATGGAAAATAGCACAACTTGAGGCTTCGGAATCAAGGTTTATAATTTTTAAAGAGCATAAACTAGGGGCACCTGGGTGGCTCAGTCAGTTAAACGTCTGATTATTGGTTTCAGTCCAGGTCATGATCTCATGGTTTGTGGGTTTGAGCCCTGCATCAGGCTCTGTGCTAATAGTGTGACGCCTGCTTTGGATTCCCTCTCTCTTCCTCTCTCTCTGTCTCTTCCCTGCTTGTTCTTCTTCCTGTCTTTCTTTCTTTCTTTCTTTCTTTCTTTCTTTCTTTCTTTCTCTCTCTCTCTCAAAAAATATAAACTTAAAATTTTTTTTAAAAAAGCACAAACTATATGCAAGGCATTGTGCTAACTGCTTCAAGGTTTACAAATACAAATAGGATACAATCTCATCTCTCAAGGAGGGAATTACCCGACAGGAGAGAGATATAAATAATCCTCACACAAAGTAGATGGTAGCATTGCAGCAAAAGTGCAAACAGTTTAGAAGGTATATCTGAGGTGGCCTCTGCACAGTGAGATTTGGATAGACACAGAAAGAGGGGAAAGTTTCCAGGTAGAACAGAAAGGGCCAAAGAGACAAGAGTGGGAAAGTTCAGGATGTGATCAGGAGAGCGTCCCGTTTGACTGGAGGTCAGTGTGCTCTTGTAACCTCTTTGACCCAAAGCACAAATTCACGTATTGCTTTCCTGTAGGATGCCACCGAGGTAGTAGGTCAGAGCCTTGGACTTGCACTTGGCTTCTAATCTTGGCCGTGTCATGTCCTAGAGGCAAGTCCTGGTGACCTTGGGCAAGTAGCCTTGTCATTCTCAGCCCTGTGTTTTTCACTGGGAAATGGGAACAACAGCCTAACCTCATGGGGTGTTCTGAATATTCACTTAGGCAATCTGCAAATACATACACTAAGTGTCCGCCAGACCAGTATGGTTCTGTGCACTACAGGTAATGCAGGAAACCAACTGAGGATGTCTCTTGCCCTTGCAGAGTTCTGTCTCATGGGGGAATCAGTTATCAAACAAATGTGAGGTCCTCATCCTTCATTCATCAGCTTAGAAGCCTTTTCTGAGTGCTCCTTCCTGCCCCTCTCCAATCCAAATTAGATTCCCTCCTCCCTTATTTTCTCTCCTAGCTCTATCTACTCTTACTTCAAGACACTTGCCCTCGTTTTAAATTGTAAGTTTATTTCATTGATACTAGAAGCAAAACGGGTGCAGAAAGTTCCAAGCAGACCATGTCCCAGCGGCATTTTAAGGAATTAAAAACACAGTATGGATGGAGCAATAAGGGAGGGAGAAGGTTCAGGACACAATCAGGAAAACAGGCATGGGTCAGACTTAGGCAGACCTAGGAAAAGATAAAGAACTTCTTGTTGATCGTCATGGCCATGGTCATAGTCATTCCATGCCATTCCATGGCAATGGAATCCATTGATGGTTTTAAGCCAGTAAAAGCCTGCAATGAATGGGTATGGGGGGAAGACTGCATTTACCACACTTCCCCTGAACAAAAGGCACAACTGGCCCAGCGCCTTTCTGTTTGAGCAGAACGCAACACACCAGATCACCTCTCAGGGCTGTGGGCTGAGCTGACAGCCCATAGGCCATACATAACCAGAGAGGGGAAGCCCTTGGCCGCCCCAAATGGTTTCCTGAGAGGCACATGACTGACCTATCCATACACCCCAGGGCTGCTAGGGACAGAAAGGCAGCCTAAAAGACTTGGTTTTACTACTGTAAGCAAAACTTTTTTTCATTTTTTAATGGATGAGAATGCTATTGGTCTCTGGTGTCCTTGAAAAGACTTTCTCTGAACCAAGAAATAATCATTTACTTCACTGGGAGACAAAATGAACCATGCAAATGGAAATTATGAGTTACTCATTTGGAGACTAATTGGGGGAAAAAACAAAGTCTGCAATTGAATGTGCATCTGCTTAAAAGCAGAGTGGCTGTGATGGAGCCAAATGTGTTTTCTTTCCTTCTTTTTACATTTCTCCCCAGGCTTTTTAAGTAGATGAAATGTAACTATAAAGCCAAGAACGTTTTCCTTATTGC
The DNA here is from genome assembly GCF_018350195.1 of Panthera tigris. NCBI lineage: Eukaryota > Metazoa > Chordata > Mammalia > Carnivora > Felidae > Panthera > Panthera tigris. The sequence continues at coordinate 6,023,535 of NC_056669.1, forward strand.
TATGAGGGCCCAATGGAATGAAGGCATCCAAGCTTCTTAAAGAAAATTTAAGAGATTTTTGGGATTGCGCTGCCTTAGATGCTTATTTGTGAGTCTGGCATCTGTGTCACAATATTGTCTCTGGTCTGGACTTCTTTGCAGATGATGTCCATACTTAGACGTCCTTCCTTAGAAGGAATGTACTATCATTCAAGCAACATCAGAAACCTTAGCTCCACACATCCTTCTACTTAAAATACTGTGTCCATATTTCCTGACACCCTTCACTTTCCTTCTACCCCCCCCCCCCCCCGTATGCCTCCTCTCCCCAGCAGCCACACGTGTTGTCAGGACAAGACTCCATCTGTGGGCTGCTACTCCCTCCCACCCCACCCCTCCCCGCTACCCCATCACCCTCCTACACCACAAACATGAGGGGTGGAGAGGAGGGAAATGGGGCACCTGATGCCTACTCCCAGAGGGGGATGATCAAGAGATTGAGATCTGCTTCCAAGTGCAGCAAACTCTGATCACTGTGTTTGTCCTCCTGAGGACCATGCATGTTCCAGAAACTGATCCTTGCTATCCAAATTCACACAACATCACCATGAGGGCAGACTCAATTTAGATGGAAAGTGGTGATTGGCATACTCATGTCTGCTCTCGAGGGCACAGCTCTTCCTCCGCCCCCATCCACTCACCTCCAGCTGTCACGTTACCTGGGAGACTGACTTGTCACCAGAAGATTTGTGGGAAGGATTCCACCCCAAACAAAGAAACCTGGGTGGTGTTCTGGATGCTACCCCGAGTCCGAGTCCACAAGGTAGTTCAGCTTTAACATGACTAGAAAATACACATCTGCCAGACACAGTGTCTGGTGTCTGTGCCTCTGACAATGACAGATTAGCAATCACAAATTCTTCCCAAACACTTGCTTTTTCAATGCTCTTTAACAGCCACCAAAGACTTCTGTCGTTACAACATACCTTCAAGATAGACATGTCACTATTTCCAAGATGACTGCCTCTCTTTCATTAGTTACATTCTAAATCTATGCCTTCTTTTGGGGGAAGGAGGAGCCCCTGAGGTCCCTGGCTGGGAGCTAAGAACTCTCTAATCTTATCAGAAACCCTCAGCCAAAATCATTTCCTTCCGAAAAGATTTCCACAGATGGAAAATCTCATTCATTTATGACACTTTATTAATTTTAGATTCAAATTGTCATTTCCTTCCTTATTTTGTCCCCAAATAGTTGGAAAGGACATCATGGTGAATCTGAAGCTGAGTTCATGTCTCAAGTACATATATCAGATACCAGAGGTGGGGGTGGGGGAATGCAAAACTAGCAAAGTCCTTGTCTCCCATAAATGTATACTCTGGAGGTACAAAACAGCTCCAAAACCAAAGATAACAAAGAAATGGCATTCAGCATGTTGAAGGCGTGACACAAGGATGGGCCACCTGAGAGTTCATCGAGATGGAACGTCAGATGGTGCAACCAGTTTATGGAGGGGTCTCAATTATTGGGATTAAAAGGTGGAACCATTTTTCCTCACAGTGGCCGCCCAATGATATACTCTGTCAAACCCATCCTTCCTCCCGACGAGGTCTCATAACATTTCAGTCACTTTTGACTTCCCAAAATGTCTTAGCTGAGACATTTCACTCTTGAACTTCAATTTCCCACATGATTCAAAGAGCTTCCCCCTTCCTGTACCCTCCCCAGCTCTAATTCCAGCTTCCCCTGGGGTTCTAGCAGCTTGTTGTGCAGGAGGGGGTACACCTGCCCCTCACATGCTTCCTTACACTCCCCCTTCTCAGTCAGGGTGGGAAAGAGGAAGAGAGAGGGACTGACATCTTCCCTGACTGTGAGTTCTCAGCTCTTTCCATGGGTATCCAGGACCACTTTTCTAGGACGGAGAATGTGGGCTGTGGGCGGGTGGTCCATCCAACCTGCCCTGTCCAGTGAGGGGTCCTCTTTCTCCCCAGCAGCAACTCCAGGCGTCAGCAGTCATTTGTGTGATGTGGCCATCTCTTGGGTGCCTTCCATCCACATGGGATCCATCTTCCACACCTCCAGGTACAGGAGCAGCTTTGAGCCCATCTCTGTCCGGCAGTTCCAGGGTGACACCCTTTTCGACTCTCTCTTGCCCACATGCTGTGCTAACACAGATGCAAGTTAGCAGGCCCAACTAGGGGAGGACAGGCAAATACCCAGTAGAAGAGCACATCAGTCTCCCTTCCTTCCCACCCCATCCCTCGTCTTTACAAGTGGTTCTACCAAGACCTTTCTCCCTTCACAACAGGGACAGATGATGCCCACAGTTGCCTCTCTACACACAAGGTCTTGGGGAGAAAAGCACAGTATTCTTAGACACACTGCATCACGCTTCCCAAAGGCACCCTCCCCACTGGCACATCTCTCCTTATATCAAGTATGAGGACTCGGAGAGGGGAAAAGGCAGTTGAAGGAACAGAGAGGCAATGTCAGACCAATTCCCTGAATTTTTTCAGTAAGCTATATGGATAAATGGCTGCTGCCCACTTTGGCAGTTTTCTGTATTTAGATTATTACTATATGTAGACCTTTTTATTTCTGGCTTTGAAATCCCGAGACAACACACATGATAAGACATCCTAATGTAACGATTTGTATGAAATATATATATATAACTTTTTCAATGATTCCAGAAAGACTGCAAATGTTAAGAATATTAGAAAGTTGGTTTACATCTCCCCTATCATCCATAGTTTTGAAGCTTTAGCTAAAATTTAGAGGCAGTAGCCATATGTCCCATTTAACAGCCTATTATATTTGGAAAAGAGACTTGACCCCTCACTTCAGGGATGAAAAATCATCTTCTGTGTTTCGTTTGACCTTCCTTAGCTACCAGATGTCCAGAAGTCCTTTAAATATGCATAATTGTTCTTATAAAATGGAGAGAAAATAAAGCCAGAAATGTGCCTTACTATCAAAAATTCCTTCCTATCTTTGCTACGGGTAAGTAACCAACTTGAACTTATTTCCAAACAAATTATAGAGACTGGGGGAAAGGAGACCCAATGCCTTCCCCTTCGATACTTTTTGGCTAGGTAGAACCCCCCTCAAAACTAAATTTGTATAAAGTGTAACAATAGCCATGAAGATGAGGCTCAAATGCAATCCTTTCATCCCAAGTTAAAAACCTGGTATGGGGGTTCAGGTGGTGATATGAGGGATGGAAAAGACAGTGAACAAGACATTCACTCTTTATTCAACTGACAAGTATTTTTTTGAGCACTTGTTATATGTCAGGTACAGTGCTGGGCTCTGTGCCCTACTGACCAAACTAAGATTCGAATATCATCTTTGGATTTGTTCATTAAAATAGCATTACCCTCAATCCCTATCAAAATAACACCAGCATTCTGCACAGAGCTAGAATAAACAGCCCTAACATTTGTATGGAACCAGAAAAGACCATGAATACACAAAGCAATCCTGAAAAAGAAAACCAAATCTGGAGGCATCACAATCCTGGACTTTATGGTGTATTACAAAGCTGTAATCATCAAGACAGTATGGTGCTGGGACAAAAACAGACACAAAGATCAATGGAACAGAATAGAGAACCCAGAAATGAACCCAAAAATGAATGGCCAACTAATCTTTGACAAGGCAGGAAAGAATATCCAATGGAAAACAAGTCTCTTCAGCAAATGGTGTTGGGAAAACTGGACAGCGACATGCAGAAGAATGAACCTGGACCACTTTCTTACACCATACACACACAAAAAAAACTCAAAATGGATGAAAGACCTAAATGTAAGATAGGAAGCCATCAAAATCCTAGAGGAGAAAACAGGCAACAACTTTTTTGACCTCAACCTCAGCAACTTCTTACTTGACATGTCTCTGGAGGCAAAGGAAACAAAAGCAAAAATGAACTATTGGGACCTCATCAAGATAAAAAGCTTTTGCACAGGAAAGGAAATAATCAGCAAAACTAAAGGGCAACTGACTGAATGAGAGAAGATATTTGCAAATGACATATCAGATAAAGGGCTAGTATCCAAAATCTATAAAGAACTTATCAAACTCAAAACCCCAAAAAACAAATAATCCGGTGAAGAAATGGGCAGAAGACATGAATAATTTTCTAAAGAAGACTTCCAGATGGCTGAAACACACATGAAAAAATGCTCAACATCACTCGTCATCAGGGAAATGCAAATCAAACCCACAAAAAGATATCCCCTCATACCTGTCAGAATGGCTCACATTAACAACTCAGGCAACAACACATGTTGGCATGAATGCAGAGAAAGGAGAACTCTTTTGTACTGTTGGAAATGCAAGCTGGTGCAGCCACTCTGGAAAACAGTATGGAGATTCCTCAAAAAATTAAAAATAGAACTACCCTATGACTCAGCAATTGCACTACTAGACATTTATCCAAAGGATACAAAAATGCTGATTCTAAGGGGCACATGCATCCCAACGTTTACAGCAGGACTATTAACTATAGCCAAGTATGGAAAGAAAAAGAGCCCAAATGTCTATCAGCTGATGAAAGGGTAAAGAAGATGTGGTGTGTGTGTGTGTATATATACACACACACACAGTGGAATACTACTCAGTGACAAAAAAAGAATGAAGTCTTTGCCATTTGCAACAACCTGAATGGAACAAGAGTTATTATGCTAAATGAAATAAGTCAGTCAGAGAAAGACAATATCATATGTTTTCACTCATATGTGGAATTTGAGAAACTTAACATAAGATCATTGGGGAAGGGAAGGAGAAAAAAATAGTTTCTTACAGAGGAAGGCAAACCATAAGAGACTCTTAAATACAGAGAACACACTGTGGGTTGCTGGTGGGTGTTGGGTGGAGAGATGGGCTAGAAAGGTGAGGGGGATTAAGGAGGGCACTTGTTGGGAAGAGCACAGGGTGTTATATGTAAGTGATGAATCACTAAATCCTATTCCTGAAAAATATATATATATATTGAAAAAAATAAAAAATAAAATAGCAGTATCCCTCACTTTCACAGATGGCAAAATTTTCCACTGTTTCAAAGATGGACCTTTCCTACATTTCCCTAGCAATGAATGGAGATCCAAATTCAAGCTGTGTTACCCAAAGAGATCTGTATGTTTGGTCAGTTAGTACTCCGTGTCTGGATGTGCAGCTTATGAAGGTTTTAGGTATAGCTGTAATGCAGGTGTGAAGTTAGAAAGAATTCTGAGGTGCTTTCACTCCATGAGCAGCTAGCGGGTTCCTCTTGGACTTGGTGTTTGCTTTGTAGCCATCTGATCTCAAGTTCTATTTGCTCTTTGCTTGGCCGGAGCCTTGGTCAGCCTGGAAGGTTGGCCATGACACTGTAGATGGGCTTATTTTTCACAAAACAGAGAATGGAAGAAGGGTTCCTGGCCCCAGAAAATTTATGCTCTCATAAAATATTACAACTTCTCATGGACTTCACTTAGGGCTTTTTAATCTCAGATCCATTTCCTCCTAATATGCAGAGATGCAAAGTGATGGGGAAAGACAGCCTAGGACTGAACTTCAGGATGTAGAAAGAGAAAAGACAATATTTCCATTGCTAAGTTCTTATTTCATAAAGCCATTTAATAACTGAGTATAAAATAAACAAAGCACACACGTATCTACTTTATTTGCACCTATGCCTCCCACTGTGATCAGATATAACTAGATAGTAAATCCAACAGGCAAAAAAACAAAAGGAAAATGTTGAAGGGAAACTGTCATATTTTTGTTGTTTCTTCCTGGATGCATCATATTCTATTAGGAAGAGCTCTTCAGCCAACAAACCCTAAAGGCAGCTTTCTTTGAAGCTCGCTAGTACTGTTGGAAGGGGCATTAGTTCAACTTACAAACTGCAGTTAATTTACTAAGGAACTTAGAATGAGGTGAAATCAGTCAACAGTTATTTACTGGGCATGACTATAAGCTGAACAATAAGTACTGGCCCATAATATTCATTAATCTATGGGATATAGCAATTATTACACATAACCATATTATTATTATTATTATTATGAAACAAGCATAAGACAGGATTCCCACTCTTAAGAAGCTTTAGCATCTATTTCAAGAAATATCATTTTTTTAACTTGCTACTTCTTACAGGAGGAGGTAAATCTACTTAGGAATAGATATTTGGGGGGCATCTGGGTAGCTCACTTGGTTGAATGACTGATTCTTGATTTCAGCTCAGGTCATGATCCCAGGGTCTTGTGATCAAGCCCTGCATCAGGCTCTGAACTGACATCATGGAGCCTGCTTGGGATTCTCCCTCTCCCTCTCCCTCTCTCTGCCCTTCCCCCACTTTATGCATGCACATGTGCTCGCTCTCTCTCTCTCTCTCTCTCTCTCTCTCTCTTTCTCTCTAAAAAAAAAAAAAAGGAATAGATATTTGGGTTTGAGTAATTATGACAAAAGTCCATTCTCAGGCCAGGCTCATTCACAAGGTATGTGAATGCACTCTATCGTCTTAAACCTTTCTAAGGTGGATACCATCTTCCATGTGAACTTGGACTCCAAGTATCACAAAGCACTGCATCTAATTTTGTTTTTCATTTTTATTTTAGAGAGTAAGCATGCAAAAGCAGGGCCGAGGGGCAGAGAGAGTGAGAGTGAGAGAGAGAGAGAGAGAGAGAGAGAGAGAGAGAGAGAGAGAGAATCCTAAGCAGGCTCCATGCTCAGCACGAGCCCCACACAGGGTTCAATCTCACGACACTGGGACCATGACTTGAGTCAAAATCAAGAGTCAGATGCTTAACCAACTGAGCCACCCAGGTGCCCCGGCACTGCATCTAATTCTGATTCTAAGATTCTAGGTTCTTGGTGAGGAGGGCCAAGAGATGATGACTCAAGTTCACAGTATCTGACTTCAGAATAGAATCTGGTTTCCTCAAGTCTGCATGGGAGGCTTATCTTTACGTGAAAGCAAGGGATGTTACATAATCCTCGTTACTGCAGATGGCTGCTCCGACTCCAACAGACTGGGCATCACCACAAGGACAGGTGCTTTAATCCCTAAAGAAAACACTAAACAATTTGCATTTCTTCAATCAAGGAAGAAAGATTCTATTTAATGCATGTCGTCCAAATGACAAAGTATTTCGGGCAGCTAAGTAATTGGCCTGTACTATGGATATACTTGGGAATGCAATTTACTTTTTATCATCCTTGGTCAGGTTATGAATTGAAATCACAGTAGGAGCACAAGGCTGTCAGGGCTACAGCTAAAGAGGAAAGCAGGAGTTGGCTGGCAGAACAACCACAGCCACAACCACAGCCAGCCAAGAAAACAGGCCAAATGAAGCTTAAAATGAAGTTTTCCTGTCTACATCTCACCAATTCGGACAAACAGGGGAAATAATTCTTCCCTTTTCCTACCCCACCCTCTTCCAGATGACATATACCATGGTCTCATTTACACTGATTATGACCATATCCACTACAACGGATGATCCTGCAATTACTCAGGTGGACAAGTAGGAGAAAATCTGAATTCAGAATCAGATTGCATTTTGGCTCCACTACTGACCAGGGGTTGACCCTGGGCAAATCACAACTTCTCAGAGCTTCCATTCTGCTATCTGTTATATAAAGATAACACATGACCCTCCTGTCTCATCCAGCTGTGCTAAGTCTTTTTTCTCTTTCCCTTTAAAGTCAAGCTTCTAGAAAAATGGAATAGTCACAGTCTTGATTTCTTTTCCTCTCATTCACTCCCCAACCCAAAATTGACCCTCCACTGGAAGGCTCTGACATCACTGTTGTTGAATATAACAATGCTCTACAAACTGTCACTTACCCTCAAGTACTTTGGGCAATACTGAATGCCACTGTTTTACCACTTCCGTGGCAATGCACTTTTCACGACAATATCCTTCCCATTGTCCCCTTTAACTCGGGCTCCCCATGGCTTTGTCCTTGGGCTTTATTTGTTTAGTTGCTTTTTTTTTTTTTTCATTTTTTTCCAGTTTCATTGAGATGTAATTGTCATATAATATTATGTAAGTTTAAGGGGTACAACGTAATGATTTGATATAGGTACATATTGTGAAATGATTACCCCTAGTTAACATCTATTGTCTCATATAGCTACAAGTTTTTTTTTCCCTTGTGATGAGAACGTTTAAGATCTACTCTCTTAGCAAAAAACAAAAAAAAAAAAACAAAAAAAAAAACTACTCTCTTAGCAACTTTCAAATATGCAATACCTAACTACAGTCATCATGCTGTACATTACATATCCAGAATTGATTCCACATCAATTTGGTTAAGCTCATCCAGGCTATGGATTCAACTACTATCCATGAGTTGGTAACACTCCATGTGTCATGTAAATCCAGGTGATTTATCTCATTTAAATTTATCTCAGATATTTATACCTCATATATATATATATATATATATATATATATATATATATATACATATATACATATATATATATATACCTCATGTGTATATATATATATATACATATATATATATATATAATGCATATCTCATCTCTCATGTAAATTGATTTCATGTTATATCATATAAATTGATCTCATGTAAACCCAGGTGGTTTATCTCCAGGATTACCACTCTCCTAAAGTCCATTCTGCTTTTGGAACTACCCTCCCGAATGTCCTAGAGCTCTCAAAATTCAGAAAACCTAAAACCAAATTCATTTGGTTTATCTCCCCTTTTCAAATTGTTTCTCCTCATGTGTTCCCTCCAACCATCTAAAATCTGGTACCCATCTATGATCTGTTTTCAAGTTTCTATTTCCACAGTATTTCTCAGATATATCTTTTACCTACTTTCTTGGTCCAGGTCCTTTTCATCTCTCGAATAGACTGTATTACAAGTGCCTATAAATTAATCCCCCTTCTCTTTTTTTAAATATTTTTTATGTTTATTTACTTATTTTGAGAGAGAGAGAGAGAGCGCACGTGAGCATGAATGGAGAAGGGACAGAGGGAGGGAGAGAGAGAATCCCAAGTAAGCTCCACACTGTCAGGGCAGAGCCCAACGGGGGTGCTCAGTCCCACAAAACTGTGAGATCATGACATGAGCTGAAACCAAGGGTCAGGTGCTTAACCAATTGAGCCACCCAGGTGCCCCTGCCCCTAATCTCCCTTCTCTCATGTCAGGTCCTTCTGAGGCATCCTCCACATGGGTGCCAAAGTGGCTTTTCTACACAAATCTGATCATCTCTCTACCCCACCTTGAAATCTTTAGTGATTCCCGTTACCCACCTGAATTGTGAGTATAGAACAACTTGTCAGTATGGAACCGAATGTCCCTGTACATCCTGGCTTCTTCCCACCTCACCAGTATCATTTCTTGTATCTCCATTGGGTTATAGCCATTTGGAGATCTCTTCCCCTTCCACTGGCTGTAGAACAACGTTGTTGATTTGCAGTAGGATGTCCCTTTATAGAATGTTCTCTCTTATTTTCTGCTTATTTAAATCCCACTGATCCTTCAAGCTCAGTTGCATATTTTCTTCCTTGTTACATGGTCCCTGGCTGTCCTCCCGTTCCCTTTCACCTCAGGTAGTTTAATTTCCTTCGCAATACCTTGTGCACACCTCTGTTCTAACATCTGTCGCCCCGTATTGTAGCTGTCTTATTATCTGAGCTTTTCTGAGGACAGAGCACCACATCTTGTCTATCATTGTAATTATAACCCTGTCACAGCAAGGGTTCAGTAATTCCTGAATCTGCCCCCCCCCATTTACTTCAAATTCTCTAGCAATTACCTGTTGCCCTGGTTTTGCTGGCTTTTCCACTATTGTCTCCCACCTAGATTCTCCCTCTTGACTTAGCCTTCTTAAACTGACAATCCAATTTGACAGTCTGCCCAGGTTTGACAGCGGTTGGCTCAAGGTGGCAGCCTGTGAATTCCTCTATTCAGATTCACGCTCCAAGAGAGGTTAGCGCCATCTGGTCCCAGTTTTCTAGGAGGGCAGCCCAAACCCAGTGCCCTGAACACCCACCTGTAGGTGTGGGAGACAAAGAAGAAAAAGGGACAGGCTGGGCTAATTGGAATGCCATTATCTCATTTTCTAACATCAGCGTTTCAGAAAATGATTACGTATAAAGATAGCAGGTGCTCTGCCAACAAGCATCACTGCACTGCTCGAAGAACAGAAAACCAGAGTGAATCGGAATAACTATAAGGAAAGAAGAGCAAGGTATGGTTTAAGAAAAAAATGAACAAAATTGTTCTTATCCTGCACTCCTGTGTGGTCTGTCATGATGCAATTGAAGGATGAGGATGTCTGAAGTCAGACCAAACAGTCATCTATTATTCAGTTTTGCTAGGCTGTTGCTGGAAGGTATGTGAAGGTAAGTATCTAATTAAAATGCCAGTCTCTTTATTGCCTATTCTTAGCTTTGAAAGATAATGAATGCTGTACCAGCAACGTGTAGACTATTTTGCTTAATGTGAAAGTCAAAAAAAAACCCACAAAGATTTAGATGGTTAACTGGGACATGTAATGGAATAAATTACAAGAACATACTCGCTGCATGCTTCCAGTCAATTCAAGATTCAACGGTCCTTAAATGTGAGACAGGAAACCATCAACACCCTAGAGAAGAAAAGAGGCAACAACCTCTTTGACCTTAGCCACAGCAACTTCTTACTTGACATGTCTCTGGAGGCAAGGGAAACAAAAGCAAAAATGAACTATTGGGACCTCATCAAAACAAAAGGCTTCTGCACAGTGAAGGAAACAATCAGCAAAACTAAAAGGTAGCTGACAGAATGGGAAAAGATATTTGCAAATGACATATCAGGTAAAAGGTTATTATCCAAAATCTATAAAGAACTTACCAAACTCAACACCAGAAAAACAAATAATCCAGTGAAGAAATGGGCAGAAGACATGAATAGACACTTTTCCAAAGAAGACATCCAGATGGCCAACCGACACATGAAAATATGCTCAAAATCCCTCCTCATCAGGGAAATACAAATCAAAACCACACTGAGATACCACCTCACATCGGTCAGAGTGGCTAAAATAAACAACTCAGGAAACAACAGATGTTGGTGAGGATGTGAAGAAACGGGAACACTCTTGCACTGTTGGTGGGAATGCAAACTGGTGCAGCCACTCTGGAAAACTATAGAGGTTCCTCAAAAAAATTATAAATAGAACTACCCTATGACCCAGCAATAGCACTACTAGGAATTTATCCAAAGGCTATAGAAGTGCTGATGCATAGGGGCACGTGTACCCCAATGTTTATAGCAGTACTTTCAACAATAGCCAAATTATGGAAAGAGCCCAAATGTCCATCAACAGATGAGTGGATAAAGATGTGGTTTATATATTCAATGGAATACTACTTGACAATGAGAAAGAATTAAATCCTGCCATTTCCAACAACATGGATAGAACTGAAGGGTATTATGCTGAGTGAAATAAGTCAGTCAGAGAAAGACAGATACCATGTTTTCACATATATGTGGAAGCAGAGAAACTTAACAGAAGACCATGGGGGAAGGGAAGGGGAAAATATAGTTTCAAACAGAGACAGAGGCAAACCCATAAGAGACTCTTAAGTATAGAGAACAAACTGAGGGTTGATGGGGGAGGCAGGGCATGGGAGAGAGAAAAATGGGTGATGGGCAATGAGGAGGGCACTTGTTGGGAGGAGCACTGGGTGTTGCATGTAAGCGATAAATCATGGGAATCTACCCCTGAAACAAGAGCACACTGTATACATTCATTTTATATTAGCTAACTTGACAATAAGTTATATTATAAATACATACATACATAAATAAATAATTTTAAATTAAAAAAGAAGGTTCAGTGGTCTTACACCAGATATGCTGAAATGAAATGTATAAATTAAAAATCCTAGCATTTGGAACTGTTACAAAAAACAAAAATGTGAGATTTTCTAGACTTCATCCATTAACAATAGAGAATTAAGCATACGTCAGGTTTGTCCCAAATAAGCCCAAAGAGAACTTATTAAAGGAACTCATTCCAGCATTTACCCTTGGAGTACAGTACTTCTTCTAAATGATAGCTTTGAAGCCTGCTGGAAAATGTTTAAGCACTTACCATCACCCTGCACATTACCAACAGGACCACTGCTGTGAAGCACACGACTGTGTGGAACTGTGCAAAGTCTGCAATGGTCAGCTCTACGGCTGTGGTGTGATGGTGCCCCCTGGAGTTGGGCGGTGCTAGCCCTGGTGTGCCTTGAATTGCTTCTCTTTCCAAGCCTCAGTTCCTTCATCTGCAGAATAAGGCCTCATATAAGGGCATTCAGAGCATCTACCTAATTTTGAGTCACTGTTAAAATGAAGGGAAACAATGCACGACAACGTTGAGCATGAGCTCACGAAATGCTCATGATATGATGATGATCACGCTTCTGTTTCAGGAGAGCTGGGCCCAAACCTAGTTTTCGAAGCCAAACACCACTGCAAGGTTTAGCACTTTCATCAGCCACGTTAGTATTCATGTACCTAGAGCACAGACATTCAAACCAGTGGTGTTGGGATATTCCTTTGTCATATAGTCATGTTAATAAATCTTAATAGCAATGAGGGTTAGAAATTTATAGGACCTCCTATTATCTGGGGTGAGAAAACCATCTGAGAAGTGAGGAGAAAGAGAAGAATAAAAGCCTTTGTAGAGATCGAGTCACCTTGTCTGGAAAGCCTAAGGTTAGATTGGTTTAATTCATACTTTCGAGGGGTTTTTACTTTTGACTATCTCTTCTTGCATCATGTGTATGATTCCCTGTGTTCGTTTGATATGGATCTAGATGGAACTATTTAAAAACTCCACAAAATTAAGAGATTGATTGCTTTTTCTAATGAAGAAAGGTGGAAGCAAAAGACTCAGCATGAGACAAATGAGGTAATGATTAAATTGGAGTCCTCGGCGAAACAGCTCACTCTGCTGAGATTTCATAACAGAATTCAGGCTGCGTCCTTGGAAAAGCTTTTCCTCTTAACTTTAGCCTCTTGGGGAAATGGATTTGTTGGGTCCTATCTCTCTCCTTCTAAAAAGCAAAATCACTAAATGAAAATACAAACTTGTACCCTGAGTTCTATGGCAAGTGGAAGGCTCTAGTATAGAACTTAGTGTCTTATGATTCTTTACAACTATAAAATGCCACTTTATTAAGAACAAAACCACCTCTTTACTGCCAGCGTTAACTTTCCAGTTACACACTTTGAGGCACCTACTTCTTGTTCCCTGCTTTATTCTTGTCCCCTGTGCCCCATGTTTTGCTTCTGTCATGACCACAGCATAACAGGCCTTCATTAAAGGACTCTCAGTTTCAAGATGTGAACTGGACACATACTACACTCTTTATGTCTTTCACCAAACACCAGAAATGACAGGGTAATATATATGTGCATGTTCACACATGTCCTACATCTACACACACACGTGTGGTATGTGTGTATAACAAGATAATACACAACCATGTGGAAATACTCTAAGTTGAGTTAACCCCCCTAGAAACTGAACAATACCCCCATAGACTAAAAAACAGAGGCTAGATTTAGGGAAAAAATACATATGGGGTTCCTGTGAGATTCCACCTGGAAGTCAGCCAAAATTTGGGGGAGCCCAAAGTCAGGACCAGAGGTGGTGGGGGCTGGGAGGGGAGGGCCACCTGACTGGGAGCCTCACTGAGTTCCACAGGGCTGTGCTCAAGTCGCCATCTAATCTATCTCTATTGTCTACTTGGATGCTTCTTGCCCAAATAGGATCCTCTTTCCTCAGTTTCCTTCTCCTCCCCACAGGCTGGCATTTGTTATTCCTCTCCAGCAGAGGGCACCTGCCTCCAAGGTCCCGTTCCAGGGCCATCTTGTCCAAGTTTACCTTGTTAAATCTCCTACTGGTCAAAATCATCACTCATCCATATCTGCACCTGATACTCACACACTCTTCATCTTCCCTAAAACTATGCCATTCCCCAATCTTGTTTTTTTTTTCAGAAGAGATATTTGTTATTTGTAAAATCTCCTTTAGTGTATGACCAATGTCTTCAGTGCTGCTATGTCTACAAATATGCAATACTTACAACAATAATACCATTATATTAGAATAGCATTCCCTAAGCACTTTATTACGTGAGATGCATTATATGTATATGTGTATCCATCTATACGTGTGTGTGTGTTGACAGAGATGTGTGTGTGCTAACCACCATATGTAAGGTAGATATTATTATCTCCAGCTCACAAAGGAGGAAACGGAAGCTCAGAGAGATTTACTGTCCCAAGTTTTATAGCGAATCAAAGCTCGAGTGTGTAAGCACTACACAAAACAGGTGGCTGCACCCATTTTTTAGAGTTTTTTAGAATTTCACTTTGAAATTCTATTTTTAGGATTTCATAGTACAATTTCTGTCAATATAGATTAACTAGGAGGAAGCATCAATGCAAATTATCACTGACATCACATAACATTTTAAGCATTATTCATCTCAAAAATATTTCATTTGTTTTCCACCCCCTTTCATGTGGTGATCATCACATAGTGTCAACATGCAAAGCTGACCAGATCCCACAGATCTGGAACATCCTACTGCTTAACTCCACATGAAGTCTTTTTCTTATTTGGGTTCTACCTTCTTGGCACTTATAGTTCTTGGATTCATTCTCTGGTTTCTTCTCGTGAAATCCCAGTGGGTATCATTTTCATAGAGCTTAACTGAACCCAAGTCAAAGTTTACCCTGGGAATGTTCTGATGGAGCTGGTAGGAGAGACTCCTCAAGGATTTTTGTCTCACAATTATCTTAATATTTAGATAATCTTTGAACATACACTTTCATATCAATATCCCAAACAAAACAGCATCTGTAACCCTGATGAAGTGATGGTCCATGTGTTCCAGTCTCTGGAGCACAAGGAGTTTCACAAATGTCACTCAATGGTCATCCTCTATGAGGCTGACCTGTATATAAAGCTCAGCTTTTTATGCCCATAAGAAATCTCACAGTGGAGATACCCTTCTGAGGCTGATTCTGTCCACCCTTGAAATTTTTCTAACCATAATGCAAAGTCCTTTTCTTCAGTCTTTGATGTATCACGTTTCATTTCTGGCAAATAACCTACCAGTGCTTCTAAATTCAGTCTATATGGCCACCACCATGTCCCCATGGGATCTAGTTCCGGCATGAGGATCTGGTCAACTAAGGTTGGAGTTATTCACATCTGGCTTTGGCTTCCTCTGAGGAGCCACAGAGGTCTACCTCCTTGAGAAATTGGATATCCATGGATATTGGGATAAAACATAATTTTCATTGCACTGTTTCTTAAAGGATTCCTTTAGACTTTCTCAATTTAGTGAACTCATGTATAAGTTTAGTTCTGCAGCTGGTACATCCACCCAAAGTAGAATATCATTGACAACCTGGATTTCAGCCTACCCACCAGGATGTGTTTGTTGCTATCCCTGCTGCCATCAAAGCTGCCCTCCTCTCCACTATCATCATAAAGTCTGTTAGCCATGGTAATAGGGTGCTCTTGGGCTGGGTATAAAAATGTGCTCTTGACTCAGGTGACAAAGCAATGACGTTATACTAAGTTTCAGCTGAGTACTCTCAGTTCACACTGCTGGACAAGCCCCCCAAGAGTAGCCCTGCTAGGGCTACAACCTTTGTGTTTCATGCTCTGGGAAGTATCCCAAAGCACAGTTGATCAGAATGGTAACAGTGTTCTGAGATTCGATGCTCTTAAAAAGGAGACTGCATCCTCTGCTTGCATCTGTCAAAGGACATGAGGAGGTTCTGATACACAACCCCCATGAATACATCTTACAATCCTTTCTTCATCTGGCCAGTTGTCTAGTTGTCCACACACTCCTGAGCTCTTCATTCACCAATTCATCCCTAAAGCAGGGAGAAACTTCAACTCATCCACCCCATCCTGAGGAACTTCTGATGTCTCCATCTCCCTCACTCTACCCGCTTACTTCAGATTCACTGGACCCATCCTCCCCTGCCAGTGTCCTCATTGTACATCATCAAAATACAGGAGGTAATTTGGCAGTTAAAGGGCAAGTGGAAATGCAGCAAGCAAGATAATATTTTCCTGTGTGGATTGGGGGAAAGGACAAAGTCTGTGAACACCCACATCAATAATTTTCTTCAATTATTTATCTACTTATTGGTGAAAGATTAACATTTTAAGTTTTCCATTCTCCTACTCCATATTTTTTATTTCAAATAATTCAGATGTTAATCAGGTAAATATTAATTTATATTATATAACATGCGGTATTTTCAAATAGAAAAATATTTAATTAATGTCATAAGTTTCAAAACAAAATTTACTTAAACATAATCTCTAACTTTCACAATTTCATTGCTTTATAATATTTTGCATATTAACCCTTATCATTGTCTATTTTTTAAGTAATGTCTATACCCAATGTGGGGTTCACACCCACGACCCCAAGATCAAGAGTTGCATGCTCTAGTGACGGAGCCACCTGGCACCCCTCATTGTCTTTTTTTGTGCATTTATTTCTCAACCTGAAAACACTTTTGAGGTCATATCTGTAATGAAAGTATGGAAGTGAACTACTTAAAAGACTTGCATGTATGAAAAAGGTTTGTGAAGCCTTTGAACTTAGAATTATTGAATCAATTTCTCCTCAGAAGTCTGTAGCTGTTTCAGTTTTCTAACTTTTAATACTGTGGAGAATATTATCCTTCTTCCTTGTTGGTAATACACTTCCTTTGCCTGGATGATTTTAGACATTTTTAGTTAAAACTTGAAATTCAAAAATATCAACTATGGGCTAATATATTTGTTAATTCTACCTCATACTTGGGGAGGTCTTTTACTCTCATAATCTGTCTTCATTTCGGAGAATATGTGCCATTTAATTTACCCTTCACCCACCTCAGCCTCTTCTTCTGGAATTTCTAAATTGTAGCTCCATGTCTATTTTCTTCTCAAAGTTTCTGTCTATATTTATCTAAAGTTCTTGCAAAATATCTGAAACCTGTCCAAATTTTCTGTGCTCTTGATCTTTGGAAATATCTAGAATGATGCTCACACTCAAAGGAAGGTGATGGTATTTGTGGGAGATTCTGTTGGTTGCTTAACATGACATCTGTTCCAAGAGGCTTTCTCAATCTCCCCTGTGGTTCATGGCAGTGGCCTTGTGATGCCATCCTGGTGAATGAGATGCAAGCAGGGGTTTTAGGGGGTACAGGGTGCCTCTATAAAATGTTAGCGTTCTTGATGAAAGAACAGATGTGACTGATACCAACTTTTCCCATTTATTCCTGCTTTCAACATAGACCTGATGCCTAGAAAGGCAAAAACAAACAAACAAACAAACAAACAAAAAACCTGGTCACATTTTGTGACCAGGATGGAAGTCTAAAAGAACTGCAGAGAGTGTAGAGACACTTGCCATAACAATTTGGAATCAGCTAACCAACACAGCAGTTGCCTGCCCAAGATATCTTGTTATATGAGATAATTAAAAGTTTTTATTTCATAATTCACTGGTAGTTAGGTATCCTTCTACTTGCAGCTGAACACATTTTTACCATTTCAGTATTTCTCTCTTAACAAAAGAAAATACAATCTTATGCCTTAAGAAAGCTCTGCTCTTCACTTCGAGTTATTCGGCTGATGGGCTCACTTTATCAGTCTCAACACAGATTTCACTGGGATTTCCCACAGAAAGGTCATGGAGGACTTCTGTTCCTGCTAAGTCTCACCAGGTCACATCTAGGAGTCTCTAGGGGAATCTCATAGATAGAGTCCAGTTTATCACCTCTCCTACTCCAGATCCTGTTAATGTCTGCTACCCATGAGGCCACAGAAGGTGCCTCATTGTTGCTACAGTGTTGGATGCCTCCCATTGGAATGCTGATGTTCATTTCAAGTAAATATCTTCTGATGTCCTCAAATCTGCTGACTCTGAAGGCATTAGAGCAGCACTTTGTTCTACACATAAATGGAAAGGATGCTGGTAATAACTACACAAGTTACTGAGCACTCGCTGTGCCCCAGCCTAAATGATTTACACAGAGTATCTCACTTACTTCCAATTAGCATATGTTACCTTTATTTTACTAATAGGTTAAGTAACTTGGCCAAGATCACAAAACGAGTGGTGGAATCCAAAGTCAAATTCAGACTTGACTCTCCAACATCTAGCCTGCTTGCCCCCCTGCACTGTTACCTGGGACCCCAAGAAGAATGGAATGTTCAGCTGGGAGTTTCCATGGAGACTCTACGATAAAAAAGATATAAAATTCCAAAGTCATGTGTTACAACAGGTATCGACTAGTCAGAGAAGATTTGTGAAAGTAGAGCCAACAGAGTATTGTGAGAACCACCAATTCCCCAAAGCAGAGGGGGGAAAGGGCAACTCTATTTCCTTCATCTAGTCTGCAGAGAAGACTTTCAGTGGGATCACCTGGAAAACTTGGCAGGTATTTTCCAAAGATGAGAACAAACAATGGACTAGAGTGTGACACCTGCCTGAGAAACCTAATGGGTTCTTGTCCACTGCAATGTGACCAGCTGGACACTTCAATTATAGGAGGAAGGTAAGCACAGTTGTGTTGCCCTTCCCTCCTCACTTTTATGAGTCAATGAATTCAGGAATGTTATCCATGAACCAAATGTGGGCCCCAATGGGACAGAGAGCTAGTAGGAAGCCTGCCAGAACACTAGGGCTCATAGACAAGTGACAATGAAAGAAAAGAGTTCATTACACACCTCACAACCAGGACAGCCCAGCAGGAGAACCTCTGAAATGCCAACAATGCAGGCATAGGACAGTCAATGTTCTACATCTGCCAGACTCAGAGAGACCAAAGTCACCTTAAGACCTATTTACTGAAAGTCTCCAACCTGCGTTACCCTTTCCCACTGCAAATTCCAACTCCATCAGGAGGAATCAGTAGTAAGAGTAGCTAGTGAAGGGAGGGCGGGGGCGGGGAGATCAAGGAGAAGTCAACTATTCCCTCTTTCAGAGAGGGTAGGTGCCTACCCACTACAGGCCCTAACTGGAGAACAGAGAGTCTATATCTTGCAATGAAGAGTTTTCTAACATATTGGATTGAACATTTTAAACTATGGAATCAGGGCAACTAAGAGTTAACTAACCTTAACTATTAGTTACCAAATACTAATCAAGAGAGCAATGAACCAGTCCAGGTTTCATCCAGGGGTATGGGAAAAACTTCCTCCTCTGTATAAATTTTAAAGAACCAAGAGAAACAAAATAAATTGCATTCAGCTGTGTTGTCAACATATCAACACACAAATATACACTGTCTACATCTTCCTCTGAAACCCTAAAAAAAACACAGCTTCTTTAGCTTTTGCCTAGAACCTTATTCCTCCATAGGGCTTAAACAAAATCTATGGGAACCGAGTGAGAAAACAGACACCTTATAGGACTTTTCATACTTCACCTGTAACTCAGAGATCCACTAATTCTCTTTCCAATGGAGCCCCAAAACTCAAAACCTTCAGGCAAATTAATGGAATACAGGTTGATGTCTCCTGGGCCTTCTTACCCATTCAGCAAACACACACAGTCATGTTTTAATCACAGTGATGTCTCAGGATAATATCCCTGCTATACTAGCAAATAATTAACCCAGGTGTTACAACCAGGGGCAGTACCACCCCCTAGGGGAAAATCTGGAAATCTAGGAGGACAACACTGTAATTGTGCCCAAAAATTAAGCCAATGAAGAACACAAACTTTTGTTCTATTACAGTAGGTCATTCCATTGATGTTTAAAATTTTATATTAGGTTATGTAATCTATGGATTTCATCCAGATAGTAAAGATGGTGTTAAAAATATTTATTATGAAAATAAGAATTGGGTCTGATATGATTGGTCACAACTGGACTCACTCTATATTATTCATCCAACCTAATTTTCTCTCCAATTTGTATATCCATTTTTTTTTGCAGGTGCAAATTTTTATTTTGAAAATTTTCACACATTTAAGAGAATTGCAAGAATAATACATGAAATCCCTGTTTGCTATTCCCCTAGATTCACTGGTTTTAGCATTCTGCCTTGTTTGCTTTATCTCTTTATAGACATATTTCCCACCCAACCATTTGAGAGCTGCTTGCAGACTCTGACCTTTCAGCCCTAAACACTTGAGTGGGCATCTCCAAAGAACAAAGATATTCACCTACACAACACAACACGATGGTTACACTCAGGAAATTTAACGTGAAGAAAGAACTAGTATCCAAGATACAGTCCCCATCCAAACTTTGCCAATTGTTCCAAAATCAAATTAGGTCAACTGTTCCTTTGTGGTGGTTTTCTTCTTCTTTTCTTGTTCTTCTCCAGGTATTAATCATGAAGCACACATATTTGCATTTAGTTGGCAAATTTCTTTATTCTCCTCTAGCCTAATCAGCTCACCAGACCCTTTGTGTCATTGACAACGTAAGAGTACCAACCACTTCTTTTACAGTATGCCTCAAAATCTGGACTGTTTCCTGATGAGAAGATTCAAGCTAAACATCCTTTTGTTGGAATATGACAGAGGTCACGTTGTGAACTTCTCAGTGCATCCCACTGGGGGAAAAGAAAGCCATTTTATCCCATCATGGTGGAAATGCTAACTTTGATCATTTGGTTAAAGACACACCCACCAGAGTTTTCCAATGAAATATTACTCGTTTGTGTATGCATACAAAGTGAATTTTTAAAAAATTAACTCCTAGAAATACTTGTCTGGAGAGGGAAACCAAACGCTCAGCACAAAAATGCAGGCAATCCCACCATTCACTACTTTTTGCTTGCCATTTTAGATTCCAGAAACTCAGCCCTTAAGATGTTGCTAATAAGTGACTTCAACAATATTCCATATAATTGTGTTCAATTAGCATGCATTTAAAGAGTGAAATATTTGTTCAAAAAGGAAGGTATTTAAGTAGATATGGTAGAGAAAAGTTAAACATGCACTTTCAGTTATTTCATGCTTTCTTGTGCTCCCATTGAATGAACTCTATTCTTTACCACAAACTGCATTTTCAAGTACTTTGTATTTCTGTGTGTCTGTCCAGCTCCTTTTGGGCCCAGGCATATGTCAGGTCCAACTCCCAGATAAGTAAGTATCTGGAAGAGCAGAATGTCATCACCACCATGTAAAATCTCTTCAGAGAATATGTTTTATTAGAGACAGCTCTTCGAATTCAAAGAATTCATAAGATTAAATTATAGTAAACCCCCTTGGGAAAAAAATAGTCTTTGTCTTTTTATATAATATCATATGCTTCTGTGGGCACTGAATTCCTTGATCAGTGATGTGCTGATTTGGTCCATTTGGTTCTCATTTAGAGTATTTAAAGATGAATCTTGGGGCGCCTGGGTGGCTCAGTCGGTTGAGCGTCCGACTTCTGCTCGGGTCATGATCTCACGGTTCGTGAGTTCGAGCCCCGCGTCAGGCTCTGTGCTGACAGCTCAGGGCCTGGAGCCCATTTCAGATTCTGTGTCTCCTTCTCTCTCTGCTCCTCCCCTGCTCACACTCTGTCTCTCTCTCAAAAGTAAATAAAGATTTCAAAAAAATTGAAAGATGAATCTTAACAGACCACAATAGCTTAGAATATTTAAGTAAGGTCTAAAAATGAGCAGTTTATTTCCTACTTACTAGAAAAGGAAGATCCTCTGAGTATTACCAACACTGTGTCGTTGTACAGAAATTCTAAAAAATTATGCCAGCTAATAATACATCTCAACAACGCCTTGTTCCTCATTCCCTTGAGTTATATTTTAAAAAGAGAGAGATGGTTAATTTGTTAAATTCAAGTAAGCACAGGAAATTTTATTAGAATATGAAAAACTGTTCTCTGCTGTGAAACCCAAGTTGCATATTAAGAAGACTGCATGTATAGAGAACAGTTCAAACTCTCACCTTGACCCAAATAAGACCATGCTCAGCCAAACTCCAGTCACCAATGCAGTTTGGTATTATGATAAAATGTCACTGTATGGTATCAGGTCTTCTGTAAAGAAGGCAAATAGGGAACATCTGGAAAGGGAAAACCAGTATTTACAACCTTGTCTCTGTTACCCGGCACTTATCTGTGCACTGGGTATACATAAACTCATTTCATTTCAACAATTTTGTGATGTTTTTCTCGTCCCACCTCCACTTTCATGAAACTCCAATCAGCTTAGAGCCAGATTCTACCTTTTTTGTGTTCCATTCCCAGAGTCTCGCACAATGCCTGTCTCAGAGTAAGTACAACAGAGCATTTAAATAATGTGCATAAGGCCACACAATTATTAACACACGACCACACTACTCCAAAATCTTTTTCTTTACAATGCTCCATATACAACTTCCTGTATTAGTTAAAAAAAAAAAAAAGTAAATAAATTGAAGTGGGTTGCATTTTCCTTGCTGCTACAATACTTCCATTTAAAAACCAAAAATACATATAATGATATTCATTTACTGACTTGTACAGTGCATCCAGTGGGCAGTCTGACATTGAGCTGAACTATACGATAGTAACTACAATGAAATATTGCTGTGTAAATAATGATCAACACTTTAACATTCAGAGGTACATGCAAAAAAGATAACTAATAGGAAGGTTGGCATATTTTACTGTTTATCATTAAAATGTTTCTTAATGGAGACTACCAATTTGAAAGGTAAGATTGATGAAAAGTATTAACTATTCAATAAATTCCATGACTACATATTTCACAAAGATTTCTATATTCCAGATGATCATTCTGGAGCCCAGAGATACGGATAAATCATCAAGAAATAAATGCACTTTTTACTAGTAGAGACTGTGATATTTGAAAATTACTGCTGCAAGACTCCAAAGTTTCATCAATTTTTATCAAGATGTTTAAGGGACCAAGAGTTTCTGAGTATGTCTAACTCAGGCAAGGAATGACCTTTTCTGTCCAAAAGCTGACTCTCTACCATTGTGTTGAGGGCATTAATTCATGGATTCTCTCTCAAGTACTATACCCATTGATCCAGTGATCCATTCTAATGATATAAAAATACAGAGATAAAAGGAAGGAAAGAGTGTTAGGGATTTAATTTCATTTAACTACTACTCTTTATGGTTACCATGGGACCATAGAAGCTGACAGAAAAGAAAATGGTGCATGTACCAAAGTTGCATAGAGAAGTATCTCTGAAAGAGTCCTAGAACTCTTTTCCTTGTTGTTACTTTAGTAACACTGTTCCTTCAGCTCTACATTGATATGCCCCTGAAATGTGTGACCAAAAGTCCCAGCCCTTATTTTATTGTAACAAGATGAGTGCTAGACCTTGTAAATGATCTACCTGAATTTTACTTACTCCCTTCCAGGTTAATTTCTTAAAACACTACTTCAAGTAGGTTATCTTCTTTCTTAACATCTGCACTAATGCCACAATACTGATAGGAGAAGGCCATAATTACTTAGACTCACGAGATTTCCGAGATTTGTCCCAAATCTTTCAGGGTATTCTCATCTCCTGAGAGTTCCTTAGATGACTTCTGTAAACACACTTGGTTTACTTGCTAACCTCCAAACATGCGTTTGTATTTTCCATTTGTACTTTCCTTACACTATTCTATCCAACCAGGACATCGTATCCTACCGACCCACTAAATATTATCCACTGACTCAGTAAAATCCATACTTTTCTAAAATTGTCTCATCCTGAACTAACTCTCTCTCATTCCTTTGAGATCCTTTGGACACGACATGCAAGTTCTTTAGTTCTAAAATATAATTAAAAATTTTAACATGAGGGGCACCTAGCTGGTTCAGTGGGTAGAGCATGAGCCTCTTGATCGCAGGATTGTGAGTTTGAGCTCACAGTGGGTGCAGAGATTACTTAAAAATAAAAAATCTTTTTTTTAGATGTTAATGTGATCAAGCCTTTCATAATTTAACATCTTTTATTTTTATTTTTTTAATGTTTATTTATTTTTGACAGAGAGAGAGAGAAACAGAGCTTAAGTGGGGGAGGGCCAGAGAGAAAGGGAGACCCAGAATCCAAAGCAGGCTCCAGGCTCTGAGCTATCCACACAGAGCCCAACCTCACGGACCGCAAGATCATGACCTGAGCCGATGTCAGAGCTCAACTGACCGAGCCACCCAGGCGCCCCATAATTTAACATCTTAAAACTTTAATCTCCTTGAGGATAAAAAGCCCATTTTACTCTTCTTCACACATCCACTCTGCTCAACATGGTCTGTTGTTTATAGCACTCAGTAAATATTCTCTAATTTGACTCGACCCTTATTGAATTAACCAACCGTGAGAAATGGAAGGAGACCAGATTGCAAAACACAAACCATGACCTTTCTCAGTGCCAGATTTCACAGAAAATTGGTCAGATTTGGTGGTTGACTTTTAAAATACAGATTGACAATCTTTCTTGATGGTATAGATTTAAAACTGCCATTTTACCATAGGTTTTTTTTTTTTTCTTCAACCATGTGTTCTATATTTGCTTTGTCTTTTTTTGTCTTCTGTTACTACACATCCCTGTCTATTAGCTGCATAGTGATACACACTTCTTCGATGGTTCTTCCACTGGTCACTTTAATGATTACATTATGCAGCCCTGAGTTTTCAAAGTCCAGTGTTAATGGGTACTACTGCTTTCCAATTTTTTTTTTTTTTTCGAGAAAGAGAGCAAGTCAGGGAGGGGCATACAGAGAGAGAGAGAAAGAGAGAGAGAATCTTAAGCAGCCTCCATGCTGAGCATGGACATGGGTCTCATGGGTTCATGAGATCATGACTGGAGCCGAAATCTGACTGAGCCACCCAGGTGTCCCTCTGAACACTCTGCAGACTCTGGACACTTTAACTCCATTGACCTTCTATAACAGACTGTATTTTCCAGAAATGAATGTATTAATATTTTCATTCTGTATGCTCTTTTAATACCCTGCCCTTCCCCTAGCAAAAGGTGAAGTCTACTTCTCTTGCACTTGCAACTGGGTAAATCCTTGGGATTGCCTCAACAAATAAAACGCTGCACATGTAATGCAGCTTGGCTTCTGGAATCAGTAATTAACCCCAGTGGCAAAGTGATAGGAAATGTTGGATTTCTCTGGATACTTCTCTCTCCTAGACTCTACTACGTTGTGAACTCTTTTCTGTACCTTCAAGCAGGTGGATTTGGTTTGCCTTACATTTTTCTAGATACTTCAGCTTCTGTGTGTGAAAGCTGGCTCGTATTTCCTAGTCTGCCACTACCAAAAGCAGAAAGCTTTGGCCAAATCATTAACACTGGAGTCTAACTTCATAGAGAGTGCATGTACACCATGCAGAGAAAATTCTGTTGGATATAAACTTTCATCCTCTCCCCTATTATTTGTTTTTATTTACACTCGTAGCAAATAATATTTTAGGTTTTTTGCATTTTTAAGTCACTCAGTTTTTTCTACATTAAATGTATACATTTTGTAATGTTTGCTGACTTATTTGAATACACTCTATAGTATTATTAGCAAGTCAACTGGGGTTTTTGGCAGATTAGAAGAAGCATCAAATTTCTCAATCTGAACCTGTGGTGGATATTAGTTACCTGGAACTAACATCAGGCCAAAATTCCTCAAATAGTATTCTGGAAATCATGGGGTTGGGGTCAACATCATTACAACTTCCTGTGTGTGATGATGGCAAAGAAGCTTATTAAGACCGAATGTCAATGTGAATAAAGCAAAAAGTGAATGAAGCCTCTGAAGGTCCATTCATATTGTAGCAAATGGTAAAAATTCATTCCTTTTTATGATAATTAGTATTCCACTATATATGTATATATACCACATCTTTTCCCATTCATCCATCCATTGATGGACAAGGTGGATTCCACATCTTAGCTATGGTAAATAATGCTGCAAAGAACACAGGAGTGCACGTGTCTTTTTCAGTTCATGTTCTCATTTTCTTTGGGTAGATAACCAGAAGAATTGCTCGATCACATGGTAGCTCTATTTTTAATATTTTGAGGAGCCTCCGTACTATTTTTTATAGTGGTTGCACCAATTTACATTCTCACCAACAGTGCGTGAGGGTTCCTTTTTCTCCACATCTTCATCAACACCTGCTTTTCTCCCTTTTCCTTTTCTTCTTTTTCTTTCTTTCTTTCTTTCTTTCTTTCTTTCTTTCTTTCTTTCTTTCTTTCTTTCTTTCTTTCTTTCTTTCTTTCTAATAATAGGCAATCTGACAGGCATAAGGTGATATCTCTGTCATTTTTTTTTTTTTGCATTTCCCTGATGATTAGTGATGTTGACAATCTTTTTATATGTCTGCTGGCCATATGTATGTCTTCTTTAGAAAAATGTCTATTCAGTTCCCCTGCCCATTTTAATAGGATTATTTGGGTTTTTGTTTATTTAGTATTGAGTTATAGAAGTTCTTTATATATTTTGGATAATAACCCCTTATTAGATACATAATTTGCAAATACCTTCTCCTATTCACCAGGTTGCCTTTTCATTTTGTTGATGGTTCCCTCAATGTGCAGAAGCTTTTTGGTTTGATGTCGTGCCATTTGCTTATTTTCACTTTTGTTTCTCTTGCATCTGGAGTCAGATCCAAAAATATATGTATATATTGCTAAAACCAATGTCAAGGAGCTTATGGCCTATGTTTTCTTTTAGGAGTTTTACAGTTTCAGGTCTTATATTCAAGTCTTTAATCCATTTTGAGTTATTTCTGTGTATAAGATAGTGGTCCAGTTTCATTCTTTTGCAAACAGCTGTACAGTTTTCCCAACACCACTTATTGGAGACACTGTCCTTTCCCCCTTTTTATATTCTTGCCTCCTTTCTCACAAATTAATTGGCCATATATGCATAGGTTTATTTCTGGGATCTCTATTTTGTACCATGCATCTCTGTGTCTGTTTATATACATACCATATTGTTTGGATTGCTATAGCTTTGTAGGGTAACTTTGAAATCAGGCAAAATGATACCTCTGACTTTTTTCTTCTTTATCAAGATGTTTTTGGCTATTTTAGGCCTTTTGTAGTTCCATAAGAATTTTAGAATTATTTGTTCTAGTTCTATAAAGAAAATGCCATTGGAATTCTGATAACAATTGCGTTGAATCTCTAGATTGCTTTGGATTGTACGGACATTTTAACAATATTAATTTTTTCCAATCCATGAGCATGAAGATCTATTTTTTGTGTCTTCTTCAACTTCTTTGATCAATGTTTTATAGTTTTCAATGTTTAGATCTTTTACCTTTTTGGTTAAAGTTACCCTAGGTATTTTACTGTTTTTGATGCAATTGTAAATGGGATTTTTTTTTTTTACTTCTTTCTGATTGTTTGTTATTACTGTATAGAAAAAACATTTCTGTATATTAATTTTATAACCTGAAACTTTACTGAATTCATTTATTAGTTCCAACAATTTCTTTTATAAATGGTATCTTGTCACCTGCAAACAGCAAGTTTTACTTCTCCCTTTCCAATTTGTATGCCTTTCTCTTGACTAATTGCTGTAGGTAGGACTTCCAATACCATGTTGAACATAAGTGGGAATAGTAAGCATCCTTGTTTTATTTCTAATCTTAGAAAAAGCTTCCAGCTGTAGGTCTGTCATATATGGCCTTTATTATGTTAAGGTATTTTCCCCATGTATGCACTTTGTTGATTTTTTTTTTAATCACAAATAGATGTTGAATTTTGTCAAATGCTTTTTCTGCATCTATTGAGATGCTCATATGATTTTTATTTTTCATTCAGCTAATATGGTCATCACATTGATTGATTGTATGTTGAACCATCCTGGCATCCCTGGCTGGAATAAATCCCACCTGATCATGGTGTAATATTTTTAATGTATCATTGAATTTAGTTTGCTAATATTTTGTTGATGATTGCTGTGTATATCTTCATCAGAGATACTGATCCGTAATTTTCTTCCTTTTCCTTTTCTATTCTTTTCTCTTGGCTCCCCCCTGCCCCCATCTTTTTCTGGTTTTGGTATCAGGGTAATACTGGCCTGATAAAATGAGTTTGGATGCATCCCCTCCCCTTCAATTTTTGGGAATAGTTTGGGAAGAATAAATACAAATCTTTGAATGTTTGCTGGAATTCACCAGTGAAGCCATCTGGTCCTAGATATTTGTTGGGAAGTTTTAATTAATGATTCAATCTCCTTACTAGTAATTCACCTACTCAGATTGTCTATTTCATCATATTTCAGTCTTGAAAGACTGTAAATTTCTAGGAATTTATCCATTTTTCAAGGTTTTTCAATATTATTGGCATATAATTGTTTATGACAGTCTGTCCTGATCCTTTGTATTTCTGTGGTTATCAATTGTAACTTCTCTTTAATTTCTGACCTTATATATTTGTGCCCTCTTTTTTTCTTGGTGAGTCCAGCTAAAGGTTGGTTGATTTTGTTTATCTTTTCAGAGAACCAGCTCTTAGTTTCATTGATCTTTTCTGTTGTCCTTTTAGTCTTTATTTCATATATTTCCATTCTGATCTTTATTATTTCCCTCTAACTTTGGGATTTGTCCTTTTTCTAATTCTTTAAGTGTAATGTTAAATTGTTTGAGATTTCTCTTGTTTCTTGAAGTAGGCCTGTGTTGCTATTAACTTCCCCCTTAGAATCACTTTTGCTACATCCCATTGATTTCTCATATTTCTTTTTTCACTTGTCTCTATGTATTTTTTTTATTTCTCCTTTGATTTCTTCCAGGACTTAGTAGTTTTTGGTAACATATTGTTTAACCTCCTCCTATTTGTAGTTTTCCAGTTTTCTTCTTGTAACTGATTTCTAGTGTCATACCATTGTGATCAGAAAAGATGCTTGATATAGTTTCAAACTTCTTGAATTTATTGCGATTTGTTTCGTGGTCTAACATGTGATCAATCTTAGAGAATATTCTATGTGCACTTGAGAAGACTGTGCATTCTACTGCTTTGGGATGGAATGTTCTGTATGTATATAATAAATCCATCTGGTCTACTGTGTTAAGGCCAGTATTTTCTTATTAATTTTCTGCCTGGATGATCTATCCATTAATGTAAATAGGGTGTTAAAACTCCCTACTATTATTGTATTGCTGCCAGTTTCTCCCTTTAGGTCTGTTAATACTTGCTTTATATATTTTGGTGCTCTTATTCTGGGTGGATATATATTTATAAATGTTGTATCCTCTTGCTAGATTTACCTCTTTATTATTAGGTAGTTCCTCTGTGTCTTTTATTACAGTTTTTTTTTTATAGTCTGTTTTGTCTGATATGATTAAAGCTACCCAGCTTTCTTTTCATTGCCAATTGCATGGAATATCTTTTTCCATCCCTCCACTTCCAATCTGTGCATGTCCGTATTTCTGGAGTAATTCTCTTGTAGTCAGTATACAGATCTTTTTTTTGTTTTGTTTTGTTTTGTTTTTTTCTTTTTCATTCAGCCACTCTGTATCTATTATTTGGAGAATTTAGTCTGTTTACATTTAAAGTAATCATTGATAAAAAAATAATAAAGTAATCATTGATAGGTATATACTTACTACCATTTTGTTCATATTTTTTTCTGGCTGTTTTTGTAGTTCCTCTCTGTTCCTGCTTTCTCTTTCTCTATCCCTTTGTGTTTTGATGACTTTCTTTAGTGTTATTCTTAGATTCTTTACTCATTTTCTTTTGTGTATGTAAGTTTTTGTTTTGTGGTTACCATTAAGATTCATATGTATCATCCTACGTATATAATCGTCTTTTTAAATTGATAACAACCTAAATTTGAACACATTATACACCTACATTTTTATTTCTACCATTTAATGTTTTCAGTGTCACTTTTTATACTGTTTTTATTTCATGTATCCCTTATTACTGTAGTTTTAGTTAATTTTACTACTTTTATCTTTTAACCTTCTTAGTAGCTTTATAAGTGATTAATCCACTATCCTTACTATATATTTACCTTTTCCAGTGAGATTTTACTTTCATATGCTTTGTTAATTAATGCCATTTCTTTCCAAAGCTTAAAGAAGTCCCTTTAATATTTCTTACAAGGCCAGTTGAGTAGTGATGAACTCCTTCACCTTTTGCTTGTCTGGAAAACTCTTTATCTCTCCTGAAATCTGAATGATAACCTTGGTAGGTCAAGTATTCTTAGTTGAAAGTTCTTCCTTTCAGCACTTTGAATATGTCATGCCACTCCCATCTGGCCTGCAAACTTCTGAGAAATCTGCTGATATCCTTATGGGGTTTCCCTTGTATGTAATGATATGTTTTGCTGCTTTTAAGATTCTCTACCTTTAACTTTTGACCTTTTAATCCTAATGGTCTTGGTGTGGCTCTCTTTAGGTTCTTATTTGGAACTCTGGGCTTCCTGGACCTGAATGTCTCTTTCCTTCCCTAGGTTGAGAAAAATTTCAGCCATTAATTCTTCAAATAAGTTTTCTGCCTCTTTCTCTCTTTTGTCTCCTTCTGGGACCCCCTAATTGAAAATGTAATTCTGGGGCGCCTGGGTGGCGCAGTCGGTTAAGCGTCCGACTTCAGCCAGGTCACGATCTCGCGGTCCGTGAGTTCGAGCCCCGCATCAGGCTCTGGGCTGATGGCTCGGAGCCTGGAGCCTGTTTCCGATTCTGTGTCTCCCTCTCTCTCTGCCCCTCCCCAGTTCATGCTCTGTCTCTCTCTGTCCCAAAAATAAAATAAAAAACGTTGAAAAAAAAAATTTAAAAAAAAAAAAAAGAAAATGTAATTCTGCTTGATGTCATACCAGAAGTCCCTTATCTTTTTTTTTTTTTTTAATTCTTTTTCCTTCAGGTGCTATGTCTGAGAGTTCATTGTTTTATATTCAAGTTCACCGATCCATTCTTCTATTTCATCCAGTCTGCTGTTGAACCCCTCAGTGTATTTTTCAGTTCAGTTACTGTATTCTTCAGCTCTTTGACTTTTGTTCAGTACTTTATGATGTTTTTTTCTCGAAGATCTGTGTTCATCTTTTTTTCTCCTGAGTTTGGGGAGCATCTTTATGACCATTACTTTTAATTCTTTATCAGGTAGATTACTGATCTCTGTGTCATTGTGGTCTTTTTCTGAGGTTTTCTTGTTTCTTGTTCTTTCATTTGAAACATATTTGTTTCTCCATTTTGGCCAACTCTCTTGTGTTTCTGTGCATGAAGACAGCTATCTCTCTCAGCCTTGAAAACTGGTCTTGCATAAGTGATAATCTTTCTCATTCAACCTTCCTCTAGCTCTTTGTTGTTTCCCAACTTTTGTGACTATCTAAACTGCTTGATTTATTCTTGATATACCCCCATTGTTGAGAGTGTGCCAAGACCTGTCAGTGATCCAAGGGGAAGAATCCCATTTCCCATATAGTTTCAGGCTGACTGGAAGGCAGATGCTCAGGTAGCAGTTTTTGAAGTATGAATATATATACAATCCTGTGGGGCCAAAATCATGATCCCTGTGGCCTCCAGACTGGAGATCTGAAGGTGTCCTCTGAGTGAAGTTGCAAAAATTGGAGCTCCACATGAGTGTATAATCCCCTTTCTGGGAAGTCTTACTAACCTGTAGTGAGGCCAAAGGGGTACACAAGGACTCTGTCCCTCTACTTAGGCTCTAGATGTGTGGGGAACCTGAAACCTGTCCCTCAAGCTGAAGCTCCAGGCTAATAGGCCTCTTCCACAGGAAGACTGGGATTGTTTCAGTCTGTCTTTGCCGTGCCCTGGGGGAAGTGGCCTGCCGACACCTGTCTTTCCTTGCTGTCAAGGCAGCTGGAGAGTGCAGGGGGCAGCGCACGCTTGCTGATCTCGGAAAAGTAATGTGAAATGTCTTGAATGCCTGTGCCTACGGGCTTCAGAAACACAGGGGGAGAGTGCTTTGCCAGCGTCTGCACACAGCTTTAGACTGAGAGTGGAAGGATGCTGTGACCGTTCATGCTCACCAGCTCTGGCCAGTGGGTAGTGGAGTATGGGAACTGCCCACACTTGCAGCCTTTCACCAGGAAGTGAGAGAACTCCATGACCACTCGTACTTGCCCCCTGCAGCCAGGAAATGGGAAAACACTGCCATCACCTGCACTCTCTGGCCTGAGCAACTGCTATGAATGTTTACCCTGTTCCATCCCAGCAACGTGGTACGAAGGTGCCGTGTCCAAGCTCATCCACCCGTGCTTAGCAGGCTGCACGGACAGTGCAGCAACAGCATCTGCACACACCTCTGTTTTGGGGGGAGAGTCTGAACTGGCCCCTGCCCCTCCAGCCAATACCCCCAGGTCAGCAAATCAATCTCCCTCACATATAGTCTAGGCACTTTCCAACGCACTCTTTGCTCACTGGCCCTGGGGGCAAACAGGACTGCATGCAAATACTCCAAGAGGGGAATCTTAGCTTCTTATAGAAATCTGGGACCCCCACAGTTTTCCAGGCCAGACTTTCAAGGGGCTCATCTTCCCCCTGCAGGTCCCAGAGGTCAGATTGCCAGACCCTCACTCCTCCAGGAGAAGCACCTGTCTGGTGAGATCCCTCCCAATTTCATGTCCGTGAGCTGGGGTGGGCAGGGGAGGCGGGGGGGGGGGGTGGTTGCCAGCCTGTGCTTCTGCCTGTCCTATAAGTCTCAATGAGGTCATTTTATTTGTTGTGGAGCAGTTCAGCCAGTTTCAAGATCTTTTCCAAAGAGAAATAATCCATATGTAGCTGTGGTGTGTGGGAGAAGGTGAGTTCACGATTCTCCTACACCACCATCTTGGACGCCCTCCATGTTTACTAATATCAGTGTATAATTTCTGCATCAATATTAATAAATGACAGATGATATTGCGAGTTTTCTATCTTGGTGCGACCTTTCTCAAGTTTAGGGATCAGAGTATACTTGCTTCATGAAACTGGTTTGGAAGTTCTCCTTCTGCGCACTGAAAGAGCTTAAGAGGCATTAGGATCGTTGGGCATTTAAAGGCTTAGTAAAATCTCGAGACATTATCTGGGCCTCCTTCTTCCTGTTCTGTTCACTGCCTTGATTTCCTTCTTCAAAGTTTTTTACTGTATTTGTGTTCAAGTCCAGCCTATCTTCTGTATCCATCACATTCTCTTCAACCTTTTACATCTTCTTTTATTAAAAAAAAAAAAAAAAAAAAAAAAAAAAAAAAAAAAAGCTTTCCTCTTTACAGCTTACTTTTCTATTAAGTTATCTGTTATATATATTTTTTTCCTAGTTTGTCTTCATTTCTGAATCCTAAATCCTTCCTGAGTGTTGGAAACTCTCATTTGAAATCTTCCTTTTGGGGCACCTGGGTGGTTCAGTCCGTTGAGTGTCTGACACTTGATTTTGGCTCAAGTCCCAATCTCATGGTTCATGAGTTCAAGCCCTGCATCAGGCTCTGCACTGACAGCATGGAGCCTGCATGGGATTCTCACTCCCCCTCTCTCTCTGCCCCTCCCCTGCTCATGCTCTCTCTCTTAAAGTAAATAAATAATCATGTAAAATCTTCCTTTCCTCACTTCATCTCTGAGGTTTTTTTTACAGTCCTAATATATGCTGTTTGTTCTTCATACATTATATCATTTTCTTAAATTTTTAAGCTCATTTTGAACTACGAAGTTATGGTTTTCATCAGTTTGACGACATATCTATCTGTGAGCTCTGTCTATAGGAATACTGTTTGGTTCCTAATCTCTCACATTTATTTCATGAAAACTTCGCATGGGATTTAACTGACATTATCTCCTGTCACTTACTGTTTTGAATGAAGACAGTCGGCCTCTACTTTCAGAGGCAGTGAACATGCCAGAGTAGCTCTTTATTTCTTTTAACTTCACGGCCATCAGATGCCATCAGACTCAACCCAACTGGGATTGTTTCCAATTTCGGCTGCTCTTTTCAGACTAAGTTGTCAGGCTTTACAGTAAGCACTTTTTGGCAATTGGAGGGTTCTTTTGTACCTGGGGACATTAAAAGGCCATGTGTTTTCCCTCCACTCCCTCTTGTGCAGATGCTGATATTGCTCAGAGGCTATGAATGTTGGCAGTCTGTCCCTACAAGCATACTATAATTGGGGGCTATGGGAATACTCTGTTTTGAAGATGGTTTCTGTGGGTCTTCAGTTTTGCATTTTAGTTGCTTTGCTATTTATAGCATTTAGTGAGGTTCAAAAACTCACTGTCACTACCATCATCCCCAAGGTACTTTTGAACTGTCACTCATCTAAGAAGATTACTGACTTGGCCGCGGCAACTTCTTACTGAATGCATCTCGAGGCAAGGGAAACAAAAGCAAAAATGAACTCCTGGGACCTCATCAAAATAAAAAGCTTCTGCAGAGTGAAGGAAACAATCAGCAAAACTAAAAGGCAACCGACAGAATGGGAGAAGATATTTGCAAACGACATATCAGATAAAGGGTTAGTATCCAAAATTTATAAAGAACATAGCAAACTCAACACCCAAAAAACAAATAATCCCGTGAAGAAATGGGCAAAAGACATGAATAGACACTTCTCCAAAGAAGACATCCAGACGGCCAACTGACACATGAAAAAACGCTCCACATCACTCATCATCAGGGAAATATAAATCAAAACCGCAATGAGATACCATCTGACACCTGTCAGAATGGCTAACATTAACAACTCAGGCAACAACAGATGCTGGCAAGGATGCGGAGAAAGAGGATCTCTTTTGCATTGTTGGTGGCAATGCAAGCTGGTGCAGCCACTCTGGAAAACAGTATGGAGGTTCCTCAAAAAATTAAAAATAGACCTACCCTATGACCCAGCAATTGCACTACTAGGCATTTATCCACGGGATACAGGTGTGCTGTTTCGAAGGGACACATGCACCCCCATGTTTATAGCAGCACTATCGACAATAGGCAAAGTATGGAAAGAGCCCAAATGTCCATCGATGGAAGAATGGATAAAGAAGATGTGATATATAGATACAATGGAGTATTACTCGGCAATCAAAAAGAATGAAATCTTGCCATTTGCAACCACGTGGGTGGAACTGAAGGGTATTATGCTAAGTGAAATTAGAGAAAGACAAAAATCCTAGGACTTCACTCATATGAGGACTTTAAGAGACAAAACAGATGAACATAAGGGAAAGGAAACAAAAATAATATAAAAACAGGGAGGGGGACAAAACACAAGAGACTCTTAAATATGGAGAACAAACAGAGGGTTACTGGAGGGGGGATGCGCTAAATGGGTAAGAGGCATTAAGGAACCTACTCCTGAAATCACTGTTGCACTATATGCTAACTAATTTGGATGTAAATTAATTAATTAATTAATTAATTCCTGAGGAAAATGTGAGGGTAAAAAATGGGTAAAATTAATTAGCTGACTTAAGTAGTATACTACTTACATTTGCTATTGACTTGTGTTATGATATCCAGGAAGGAATCTAAAGTTTCCTTGAAGAGCAAATGCTTTTTATCATCAGTAGGTGCTCCAGGAATTATTGTTTAACCAAATTAATCACCGAGATGACATTTCAGTAATGACTAATTTCATAGTCTTCCCTTTTGTATATCTTTTTCATTTCCAGGAAAAATAGCACAACTTATGAGAGCACAATAAAAACACAGAGGTGCCTGGGTGGCTCAGTCGGTTAAGCATCCAATTTCAGCTTGGGTCATGATCTCACAGTTCCTGAGTTCAAGCCCCATGTAGGGTTCTATGCTGACAGCTCAGAGCCTGGAGCCTGCTTCAGTTTCTGTGTCTTCCTCTCTCTCTGCCCGCCCCCCTCAAAAATAAACATTAAAAATTTTTTTTTTAATGAAACAAACATTAACAAAGAATCACTAGTAATTCCAAAGGGATTCACAAAACAAAAACTTACGTTTCTACTGTTTGAAAAAATGAGTAAGATTCCTTTTTAACTATCTGTAAACCAAAACACGTTCCAGCAAAATCCTACATCATCTAGAGCAGCAGCCTAAAGACTTAAGCGTTATCTGGCTAACACTGAGGTGATGGGACTCGAATTTTTCATTTCTCTCTTTACATCATGTGTCTATATCTTTAAAGGTTCTTAAAAGGACACTCATAATTCCATTTGGAGAAAGTTCTCCCTTTTGACACCCATTTAAATGGTTTTTCACACACTGCTTAGCGTTCCCTTTTAAAACCTAACACTATATTAACACGTAAAAAATTGTTTTCACGGCTGACATCTTAATGATAATATTTATTTTACCGAGTTCCTTTAATGAGCACTAAGTAGCTGTCACAACTGGCAACCCAGTGGACAAGTCGGAACTGATTATTCAAGAGAGTGACACCAAATAAATGGACGAACTGACATCATGTGATCTCTACACACCTTATGAGTAACAATTCATGTTCAGAGAATACAAACACATCAGAACCAGAGTTCCCTACACTTACTTCCATATTATAAGGACTATCCACACACAAGGAAACTGGGTGCTAAAAATAGAAGGCTGCACTTGAACCAATGCCACATATCTTAAAGGCTTTTGTTTAGAAGCTCCCAATTTTCAAAGTGCCAATTTCTATAGTAGCTCAGGCTGCTTCAACAAAAATTTAAAATTTCTAATGACTCTAAAAGGTAGAGTCTATTCATTGCTCTTATAAAATCCAAACCAGGTGTTACTAATGGGTTGGCAATATTCCTACAAGAGGTGATTCAGGAGCCTAGGGCTGCTCCCTGTTTAATGCTGAAAGCCACAATTCACAATAAAAAATAAATTACGCTGATGAATATTTATGTACCAAATAACACTGTAACCATCATCATGAAGCACAGACCTCCAAGCATGAGCTGATGAAAAGAAACACTGTGGCAACTCTGTATACACACCCTGGCAAAACAATAGTAAAAGAATAAATGTATAAATGAGTTCCAACAAAACACGCAAACTAAAAAGAACCCAGTTAGAAGAAAGATCAACCACAAAAGAAAGACATTTCTATAAACTGCGTCTTGAGAAGCCTGATGAAAATCTCATGTCCAGAGCTCAAAAACAAGATGATTTAAAAAAAAAAAAAAAAAATAGGGGCGCCTGGGTGGCTCAGTCGGTTGGGCGGCCGACTTCGGCTCAGGTCATGATCTCACGGTCTGTGAGTTCGAGCCCCGCGTCAGGCTCTGTGCTGACAGCTCAGAGCCTGGAGCCTATTTCAGATTCTGTGTCTCCCTCTC
This sequence comes from Panthera tigris, assembly GCF_018350195.1. Taxonomy (NCBI): domain Eukaryota; kingdom Metazoa; phylum Chordata; class Mammalia; order Carnivora; family Felidae; genus Panthera; species Panthera tigris. The sequence goes on from NC_056669.1 coordinate 6,060,660, forward strand.
TCTCTGCCCCTCCCCTGTTCACGCTGTGTCTCTCTCTGTCTCAAAAATAAATAAATGTTAAAAAAAAAATAAAAAAAAAAATAGAACTAGGGAGATCACTTGGATATAAAAACATGAGCAAGCAAGGGGGGAAAAGAAAACAAAAATCACTACAGAATCGATCAACAATTCAGAAACCTCAGGAAACAGAAAAGGCAAGCCTGAAAAAAACCTCAAACTGACTTTACATGCACATTGACTCAGGGGACACTAAATGCGAATGTGAATCAACTCAAAGGCATGCAGAGTACAAAAAACAGCAAATATTTGAACAAATATAAAAAGCTCTTTTTCTCATTAAAAATACTTTAGAAGTGGGTGTTTAAAGCAAAAGAACGCATTCTGCGGATTATGACAGACACATTAGTAAAATGCAAGACAAAGAAGAAGAAGATGGGAGAAATGTACGAATTCAGTTTAAGTCTCTTCACATGTGAAGTGGCACATTCTTCGGGGGCCTCCGGGGTGTTCCGACCCTGCTTGGGGCTCACGTCCTGGTGTGATCCTACCCCTGCGTGCGGGCAGGACCTGTGATGTGCTTCCAATGATACCCTAAGGCAAGGGGTGTATGCAATTTTGTGTGATGACGTCACGGTGTCGTGTAAGGTGTCAGTGGTCACCTTGTCACCATCTCCCTCTTCCTCGCCGGTGGTGAGGGAACGAAGGGGCTGTGTTGGGGAAGCTCATGTGGGAAGGGACACGGGGCCGCCAGCAAGGAGGTGAGCCGTGCCAGGAACCATGTGGGCGGGGAAATGGGTCTTTCCCCAGCTCAGCGACGGGATGAGTCAAGCTGTACCTGAACTCCAGGCCCACAGAAGCCGAGAAATAATAAATGTGTGCTGCTTTCAACTGCCAAGCAGCTATAAAAAATGAGTATTACTGATAGAATGTTTTGGCTTAAATCCATCATCTTGCTGCTCATTTTCTATCTGTACCACCTGTAGTGTTTCCTCTTTCTGCCTTCATTTAGATTATTATTTCATGCTCCACTTTATCTTCTTTATTGGATTAGTGCTATAAATCTCTATTTGCTTTTTTTTTAATCGTAAGGCCTGCTTTACAGCTCAGAATTCTACATCTTAAAATTGTTTTAACATTTATTTTTGAGAGAGAGAGAGAGCGTGCGCACAAGCGGGGTTGGGCAGAGAGAGAGGAAGACACAGAATCCAAAGTAGGCTCCAGGTTCTGAGCTGTCAGCACAGAGCCAGATGCGGGGCTTGAACTGACGAGCGGTGAGACCATTACCTGAGCCTACTGAGCCACCCAGGTGCCCCAGAATTCTCCATCTTTATCACAGTCTGTGCTCAAGTCCTACCACCCCACTTCAAGCAGAGTATGGCGACCTTATAATAGTATACTTCCATTTGTCCCCATCCCACCTTCATTATATTATCGTCATTTTGTTCTTACATATGTTATAAACCTCATACTAATTGTTCTTGCTTGAACAATAAAGTATCTTTTAAATAAACGTAATAAATAAGAAAAATCTTATATATTTACCCATGTAGTTACCATCTTGTGCTTTTTGGTACTCCACTTTTTATGTTGTGACTACTGGATATAGTTTTATTCCTACGTGTTGTCGAGCTTTGTTCTGGGACACAGTGAAGTTACTTGGAAACAGCTTGATCCTTTTGCCTCTTGCATGTAAGATTTGTTTGTCAAGGTTAGATGAGGGCTAAGTCTTGAGATTTCATCACTCCACACTACTTACCACCATTGTGGGTACTCGCACTTCCCAGTCTTGACACCCTCCATTCAAGCTAGTGGGAAGTGTGACCTCTAACCTCTCGGGTAGGTCAACCTTTGCGAGACCCCAGGTAGCCTCCGCACCTGCACGTAATTCCCTCCTAACCCGCCCTGTGGCTCTGGGCCCCCAAGATTCCTAAGTCTATGTCCTTAACTCAGCTTGTTCTATAAGCTCTGACTGGGGTCCCACACTTGGCACCATGAGATGAGGACAGTCTCAGAGCAAGAGGGCAGGGCCATCACAAAGCTTATTTTACTTGTTTCCCGTCACTTAGGGATCATTATACTTTCTTGCTTGACCCATGTCTTAAAAACCATCACTACATGTATGTTGTCAATTCTTTGGTCGTTTGAGGCTGGAAGATAACGTGGCTCGTTGGTCTCAGGTGGAAACATGAGTCTTCAGCTATTTATGGGGGGAAAAAAAAGGCTGATTCAGGGATGAACTAAGAGTATGCAGGGCAGAGCACAAAGCCCCACAGAATCACCTCCAAGAAGCAGGACTGCAGTCCTAATCAAGAAACTGGCAACATACACTCGACCTGATGTTAGAACTAGTCAACAGTGATGGCAATGTGTCTCGAATTTTCCATCTTTTTCAGTGAAGGTGCCTATACTGAAGTTATTGTGTGCTTTTCTCACTATTGTGTGTTTGGATTGCAGATAATTTGTCTCTTAAACTCACGCATCTTCAGATTGAAGCATCTGAAGGGCCTCGTGTATCTGAGCCTGGGTAGATGGGATCCTGAATCTCGAGCCCAGGCCTAGTGCATTCCTGGGATAAGGCTTCCTTAGGAGGACTTGAACGTATTTTTAATGTGGGAGAGTATAAATTGGTGGCCGGAGGGCAGACTGTGGTGGATGAAGGGGGGCCACCAATGATTTGACACTACTCTCAGCAAGAGGTAGACTTATGACCACTCTTTTGGAATGTCAGTGGGTTCTGCGACAACTTTGACAGACAAACACAGCAAAATGACGCGGTGCTGATTTCCGGTCCCAGGCCCTAACTAAGAGAGTGGCACCTTCCACCTCTTCTCTCTCGGAAGCATCTTTTGGAACAGAAGTCAGAAGTCATATGGTAAAGCCCAACTACACTGAAACTGCCATACGAGAAGAGAGTGTCATCAGTCTGTCCCCAAGCTGTCCCAGGCACCAGACATGTGAGTGAAAGACTATTTCGACTATTCCAGCTCCACGCACACATGGCCCATGTGAAGAACGGAGGCCCTACACGTGTGGCCCCAGTCATCTCCAGACGCTTGAGTCACTCCAGCTGAGGCCCCAGACATCAGGAAACAGAGGCAAATCATCCAGCTGAGCCCTAACCAAAGTCCTCATCTATACAACCACATGGTGTAATGAAATGGTTGTTATAAATACCTGGAACGAGAAGGAAATCAGTTCAGGTGGGATGCCCATCTCACAGATGAGATACAGTAGAGATGTCACCTTGGTATTTGTTTCCGGAGTTCGCTGAAGAGGTCCAGGATGAAGGCATAAATTTGAGAGGCGTCTTCCTTGTCCTGTTCTACTTTTCCTTTTTCCATAGCACTTACCACCTCTGACATTTTCTGGATAATTTATTTACTACGTTTGTCTTCCTTGATACAATATGAACTCCTCAAAGGAGGCATTTTTGTTTTATTCATAGTGTATTCCCTGCACTCAGAACAGTAACCCGCACAAGGAAAACACTCAAATATTTGTTGAATAAATGAGCCAACCTAAAGGTGGTCCATAGGACCATTTTAAGTATGACATCACCTTGAGAGACAGCATGTAACAGAGAACAGATAAGAAGTGAGGATGGGCATTTCAACACGTGACCGGCTGGAGAGGAACCAGCAAAGGAGGCTGGGAGGACGGAGCCAGCAGTGAAGGAGGAGAAATAAGAAACTGCACTCTGGAAGCAGAGAAAGTGTCTCGAGTCTGTCAGTGACGCCAACAGGCGAGCAAGAGGAACATGGGCAGTAATTACGTGATTTACCGATGCGGCAGGTTCACGGAGGACCTTGACACAAGCAGTTTTAGTAGAAGGGGGTGGGGGAGGGGCGTTTAAGCATACTGAGAACAGGAGGAGGAGGGAAGGAGAGGACACAAATATTATTTAAACGAGCTTTGCTGTCAAGCAGAGAAGGAAAATGGCTACAGGGGATGTGATGGGGGGGTCTGTGGTGGACTGTTACAAGATGTTTTCATATGCTAACAGGAACTCACTCTTACCGAGAGAGGAAAATCCTAGTAATAGGGAGAGAGTAGGGCCAACTGAGTAGGTGAGGGGGGTGAGATCCAGGACATAATGGCGTGGATGAGCCCCAGAGAAGAACAACAAAATAATTTATCTGTAGTTAGCAAGAGGGCACGCAGAGCCCATGGGTGCACATGGAGGACTACTGGGAGGTGCGGTGGAAAATCTCGTCTCTGCGGTTCTACAATCTCGGTAAAACAAGCAGCAAAGTCACCCTCCCAGACAGACAGAGGAGGTGTGAAGAGTCCTTCAGCATGGCGCTCGGATACACCTGACACATACCTCGCGTTAGAACTTACACTGTGCTATATCATCGACACACGTCTCCTTGTCCGCCAGACTGTAAAATAATTTAAAGCAGGGGAAGTACTTTTTATTTTTGCACTCTACTAGCACAAAACCAAAATTCCCCACGAACTGTTACCTCACTGATTACATAAATGTCATAGATTCCTCTGTGTCTCTGCAATACAGCTTAACGAGTTTGAAAATAGCAGTTAAAAAAAAATCAGATACTATCAAGTATCTGATAATTATACTTAAATTCAATTTGCAAATACTGAGAAAATGAAACCACTAAACTTCAACTCATATGCGAAATTTAAAAACTACAGGTAGAATATAAACATTTTGTGCCATACTAAAGAAATAATGAGACGCCGATATTAAAAAATAACTGTGTAGAGTTAGGAGTTTCTCCAGAGTATGCATCACACTGATTCTACGTATTCAACATTTCATGACAAAATGTCAAGGATCTTTGAGAAGGGGTTACACCAAAAACATCTCCCATATTAAAAAAATAGGAGCACTCTTACCCCATGGTCATATTTTTTAAATATATGGTTTCAAAACCCCTTGATACCAAGCGTAAGAACAAAGAAAAATGAAGCTTCGATCAAGTGCCGAGCAACGGAACGTGCTCTAGACATTCAGAATACTCTAATTACTTAAGATTTTGTAATACTACAAACCCAAAATGACAATTTGGCTCAATTTTTCAACTTTCAAAACCCAAACAGCTGTAAATTGTGTCATCTGGAACAATTACTTTCAACATCCCGCAAATTCAAAGACACTATCTAAAAATCCAGAATTAAGGGGCACCTGGGTGGCTCAGTCGGTTGAGCATCCGACTTCAGCTCAGGTCATGATCTCCCAGTTCGTGAGTTCGAGCCCCGCGTCGGGCTCTGTGCTGACACCTCAGAGCCTGGAGCCTGCTTTGGATTCTGTGTCTCCCTCTCTCTGTGTCCCTCCTCCGCTCAGGCTCTGTCTCTCTCTCTCTCTCTCTCTCAAAAACAAACATAAAAAAATTTTTTTTAATCCAGAAATAGAAACCAACAAATCATGAACATGTGATGCTTTATTTAATTTATTATTCTCGAACATTCTTCTTCCTTTAATAAAAAGAATAGCAGTGATATATCTGCTACTGGTAGAAAATGAAGAGCTCTTCTATAAAAGGCTACAAAGAGAAGTTGCAATTATTACTGAATATGCCAACTCAGTTTAAAATATTCACGAGAAGCTGGTCAACAGTGTTCACCACCTTGAAGCAGCCCCACCTCCCTCTGAACCGGTGATCTGCTCTCCCTCCTCAGCAGTCCTTCAGGAAAGTCCTTCCACATCTTAACTGTACTGGTCGGAACACAAAGACGTAGGGACAGAGCGGGAACGCAGGGTCACCCCGTATCCGGTCCTGCTCCCCAATGACAACAGGGAAGGGCACAGGACAAGGTAGGAAAGGAAACAATCCGGTGATGCACAGGCATCCGAGACCCAGAGCAGGACTTTCTCTCCCTGTGGCCTGAGGGTCAGTTGTTGAGACAGAATAGAAATAAAACTGAAAGGAATCTGAAGAAGACGTTTAAAAACTGAAAGGCTTGACTCAACATTTTTTACTTTTGGTGAAGTCGAATGGTTTCCACCACTGAGCGAACTGCAGTGCCTTCTTCCTCTGATCCTCAAAGCTTTCCCGGATCCCTTTCCTCCACAGCCTGGGTTCTATATCCAACATCCCACCAATGATTTCCTTTTAAAGAATGAGAGAAATACAGACACATATATGTATAAATGCTGAAAACAGAATGAAACTATTTCTATTTATATTTATACTAGGTATAAAAGTTGGTAGTTCTCCAAGATGATACTCAAATTCTACACACATATTAGTTTCAAGTTAAAAAATCTTACTTTCCAGTATGGAGGTTCCTCAAAAAGTTAAAAACAGAACTACCCTATGACCCAACAATTACACTACTAGGTATTTACCCAAAGGATACAAAAATACAGATTCCAAGGGTACATGTATCCCAATGTTTACGGCAGCGCTATCTACAATAGCCAATTATGGAAAGACCCCAAGTGTCCACTGGCTGATGAATGGATAAAGAACATGTGAATATTAGCTGGCCATCAAAAAGAATGAAATCTTGCCATTTGCAACGATGTAGATAGAGCTAGAGAGTATAATGCTAAGTGAAGTAAGTCAGGCAGAGAAAGACAAATGGCTACAATTTCATTCATATGTGGGATTTAAGAAACAAAACAAATGAGCATGGGGGGGAAAAAAAGAGAGGCAAACCAAGAAACAGATTCTTAACCACAGAGATCACACTGATGGTTACAGCGGAGAGGTAGGCGAGGGATGGGAGAAACAGGTGATGGGGATTAAGGAGGGCACTTGCTGTGATGAGCACAGTGTGCTGTATGTAAATGGTCAATCACTAAACTCTACACCTAAAACTATTATTGCACGTGTATGTTAACAAGCTGGACTTTAAATGAAAACTTGGGGAAAAAAATCTTGTTTTCAGTTAGTTCTAACTATGCAAGTCCTAGAATTCTAGCAGTGCTAGTTTTGTCTCTTGTCATGTTCTTTGTCCGTTTTGTTGCTTGTTAGCACATCTACCAGAGAGGTGCAAAGGGGAGGAAGGGAGCGTGACATTTAATTAATTTGGTCCTCATGAGCTGTTCTGGTAACCAGTATGGAGAAAAAGTTAGCCAACATGCAACAGTTATTAACTCTGGTGTCGGACTGCAGTTGAATCTCAGGCCAACATTCTCTCTACTACCCCTTATATTTATAAGCCATTTTCTTCTACTATTAGCTGGAGATCTTTATTCAGGAAATAGAATATTTTATTTTATTTTATTTTATTTTATTTTATTTTTAATGTTTTATTTATTTTTGACAGAGAGAGAGAGAGAGACAGAGCATGAGCAGGGGAGGGGCAGAGAGGGAGGGAGACACAGAATCCGAAGCAGGCTCCAGGCTCTGAGCTGTCAGCACAGAGCCCGACGTGGGGCTCGAACTCACAGACCTCGAGATCATGACCTGAGCGAAGTCGGACACTCAACCGACTGAGCCACCCAGGCATCCCTAGAATCATATTTTAATACTAATAATCCAAATAAACAAAGAATTAAAAATTATAAACCACCTTCTTTTAAGAGTCACATTCCAAACTCCTGTAAGAAATGGATTTTGATTTGACTGCTTTCATTATCCTAGATTACTTCCCTCATGATTCTCTTCCTGTGCTGTTAGCTACAGAAAGTAATGCAATTTATGCCTGTGAGTATCCACATACACAAGGATACGGGGGAAACGTGCAATGCTTACGGGAGGGCAGTATGGCAACACAGGACAACACTGGGCTGAGGGTCAAACTCTGCATGTTCAGTCTACTTCCACAGGACTGTGTGGTGAGATCCTGGACACGCTCTTAACATTTTTACCAAGGGGACATACTGTGTACAAGCAAGTACCAAATGTCGTTGGGGATACAAAGATAACTAACATACATCTACCTGTCTTCAGAGAACTAACAGAATGTGGGCCTGTGGTAGGACCAGAAGAATGACCAACTACACAAAGAACTGTCTTAAAGAGCAGAATAAGGTAAATGCCATTGCAGACTACATGGAGACTCAAAAAAAAAGAAGATTCTAGTTATTGGATATATCAGAAAAGGCTTAGTGTAAGCTCCTTCACTGAGAAACAGAAATAAAGGGCCCAACAAAGAGAGTAATTTTAGAAAACATCAAGACTAAATTTAGATTTAATGCGAGGATTTTCTTGGCATCAGCCCAAGTAAGCAATGTAGTTTAAGAAAGCCTAGTTTATGAACTGGCCTAACACTGTCTCTGTAAAATACCAAGTTTTGTCTTATGGGTACCATACAAGTACCACTGAGTCTTGGTAACAGAAGCAGCTGTGAATGGAAAGAGACCATCCCCCTCCTGCTCTCTGAACACTCGCTTAGGCAGCAGGCTGAAGGGAGTTCTTGGGCTCACAGGCAGCTTCTTGAGAAGCAAATCTGGGGGGAAACGGATCAGCGATGCCATGCTAAGGAAGCTTTCTTTTTAAACAGTATCATATAAACATATTTGTTCAGGACTGCAATCTCCCAATTAAATTTACAAAATTTAAAAAAAAATAGGTATTTTACTTTGTTTTCAAAAAAATCAGGCTGGAAGGAAGGAAGGAAGGAAGGAAGGAAGGAAGGAAGGAAGGAATCCAGAGTCTGAGAGTCTTCAGTTATAGAGTTCTATTGATTAAAACAACAGGGGTTTTCAGAGCAATGAAAACAAATTTCTTTCTAATTAACTCTGTGAAAAAACATTTTGAAAATTTCTCAAACACGTTTCTGTACTATATCTCAACAGTTCAAAAATGCATGTGACTTGGGGCCTCTAACATTTTAAAGGCAACAGAATAAACAGTTCTGAATCCGAACCTCTGGGGTCGAGATTCCTCCTGACGCGAGCCTACTCGCTGTAGAGGACGGCCATACAGGGGAGATGAGAGTGAGGAGGGAGACAGGGGCCCCAGGGCAGAGTTCACGAGGGCTCCTCTAGTCAGAGGACAGGATGAGCAGGAAAGCCTGAGCCAGACTCGATTCAAAGGCCACTCCTAGAACTACTACTGCCCAGACTTCTTTTGACTGTTGCAGCGGCCACGTTAGTTTCGTTCTAGCGCCTGACACTACCTCACCTACTTCCCAGATACGCAGTGGACCCTACTTTGTGGCTGCACCCCCAGCAGTGAAACGAATGGCGATCTACGATCGCCACGCAGACATGTGCCCAGAAACCGTGTGAAATGACTCAGTCATATACTCTTCTCGGACCACATGGTGCTTCGTCGTAAGTGCAGACGTGAGGTCATCCGTTCTCAGGTTCAACCAGGAATGAGAGGTGCATGGACCAGTTCTGTCCCTTAGAAGTGCGTGACCGGGTCACATAACCTGTCTGCAGCCCGGCTCCCCATCGGTGAGATGAAAGGAAGGACAGCCTCCACAAAGCGGAGTCACCTCGAGCAAACTCACTGTGGGTGTCTAGAGTGTCACCCTTGTGGCACGAGGCCGGCTGCCTCCACAGGAAAACGGCTACCCTCACTCTCGACGGTGTCACAAAATGGTGGGTTCCAAAGGGACATTCCTGACTGTTAGCAACAGTCTGAGGTATTTTTATTGGCAGCTTTGAGGTTCTCTCTCTAAAACTGGGTAGAAGAGCACTCACCAACTTCACTCTATATTGTGCCCCAAGTTTTGATTTCCCTTTGAAAGAAAAGTGTTATTACCAAACTGCTACAACACTCTGGAATTTTATTAAACTTGTGAGCTTACCTTCCCAAAGTAATGAGGGAATTTATGTTGATCTTCAATGACGTGGGCAAACCCTCCTTGGAGGCCAAAATCTACAGAGAAGTAAGGTAAGCCCCTGGGTACCTAAATAAACAGATAAATCACACATGAGTACAGCCTGGAATCGGCAAGTTCTGTGCAATCCCTTCTCCTGCTCTAGGATATGAGGGAAGTTAGGCAACCCTTCACAACAAGAGCATATAATAAATTTCCAATTCAAGAATACGTAGTGACGTAACTTTCAGAGTCAAACATTTCATCTGGTAGCCTTTCAGCCAGATAGCTCTTTAGCTATAATCAAAACCAATTCTTTTCCTGTCTTTGAGGAAAACAGCATGAAAAGGTAGTGTTTTTATATAGATAACAGTAGAATAATTTTCTTTAAACTACACAGAGAATAAGGGTATCATTCCTATATTTCCCTCACAAAACAGAACAGGAAGAGAGGCCTAACCATATACTTAGAGCTTTGCTCATAATATTTTTATTACCATTTATTTACCAAAAATAAATTAAACCCAATCATAATTTTTTCTTAACTGGTGAGGTGGGTATAACAATATTTAGTTAACCAACCTCATTTCAAAGTATCTCCAGGACTAACTATGATCTTTTCCTCTCTCCTTTCTACACACACACACATACACACACACACGCAAACGCACAAACGTGTAAACACGCACGCACACACATGCTCATTCTGGCCCTGAATCCCACATGTCTATTTCACTATAAGTAGTTAATGTTGTAAAAAAATCAGTTTATAAAATAGTATATAACATCAAATAGTAGAATATAACATCAAATATATATATATAATATATATATTATATATATATATATACATACAATATGTATATATTATATATATATATATACACACACTATATAATAGTATATAACATCAAATGCAGGGAAAACAGGTTACTGTTTTGTGGCTTTATTTATTTTTCTTACTTTCACATTTTCAGAATAGGATAAACAAGTACACGACCTAGACAGTCAGGAAAAAATAAAGTCAAGAGACTGAGAAGGCCTCTAATCAAAGCTCTGAACCTTCTGCCAGTCATTTACCACCTCGGGGTCTCCTGAGAAATATGAAGAACTGAGAGGTTTGCTGCGAGGATGAACTAGAAGTTGCGCACCCAGGGTAAGCCCGATGCCTCACACAGAGAAGGTCATTCAAATATTACTGCCTTTCCTGGTTTCCAAACAACAGGGCTTTGTGCAAACATGGTGGTCAAAGCAAAAAGGATAGAGGACTCCCTAAGAATATTTTTGGTAGGTGACACAGAGCGTTGTACGTGAGGCATGAATGGGAATGGCCAAAACAAAGTTACGGAACTACGCTGACTACCAGACAGCACTTCAAGGGAGAGGGAACTTGAGGAAGCAATCTGTAAGGATGGGGGCCATGCCCTTTGTCTGTAACATATTGTACCTGGCAGGAAAATGGCCCTTGAAATATATGCTAATCCTCTATTTGCCATGAATATACTACCTTATACGGCAGAGGGACTTCACACATGCAATTAGTTTATGGATATTCAAATGAGGAGATATCCTGGGTTATCCTCGTGGGCCCAATACAATCACAAGGATACTTATAAGTAAGAGTCAGGAGAGTCAGCGTCAGAGAAAAACTGGAAGATCCCACACCGCTGGAACTGAAGATGAAGGAAGGAATCCCGAGAGGCTTCTAGAAAAGGGAAGGGAACGGATTCTTCCCTAGAGCGTCCAGAAGGAACGCACACCTGCTAAGACCTTGATCTGAGTCCAGTGCAGCATATTTCGTATTTGTGACCTCCAGGACTGCAAAATAAATCTGTGTCCTTCCGTCGCCTGTAGGAAACGAACATCCATGCCAAGTGACTGACTCAACAACTCAGGACGTAAGTGCCGAGACGGCACAGTAAACACACCACTGCTCTGCAAGGAGCGGGGGCTGCCATGAGCTTGTCTGTCCTCTCCCTGTGGCTCCTGGGGACAACCGCCTGTCTCATCAGGATGGTGGCTCGTCAGCAGGCGCCATGAAGGCTCTAGTATCAAAGTGCGTGCACACTTACCACTTTGCTTTTCCTGCCTCGGCCAGACAGAGGGAACGACCTCTGGTATTGCTCTTGAAAGACACTGACAGAACTATGGCAAAACATTTTACTGATGGTAAACAACAACAACAACAACAACAAAACAGTAATATTTGAATCTGCCCCTTTCAATATTTCCAGGTATTACTCCTGACTTGCTCTAATTGTCCTTGAGCTTGAAGGTCTCTGAGTGAACCCAAATTTTCCTTGACATGGACTTTCCTCAGTCTTAAAAATCCCTAAATGTGTTAGATGTTTTTTAATTATAGCTATCACAAAATTAAACTTACAATCATCACATTAGAAGTTGAGAAAGAATTCACATGAAATCTCAACGTCACAGCCTTGTGAAAACGGAGCAGTGTTGCTGACAAGTTAGTTGATAACACACAAGTGCTCTGCACTGAGCACACAGTTGTGTTTCCCTGTGTATTGCCACGAACTTCACACAACTACAGAGAAATCAGGGCCCAGAAAGGGAGCAAGGGGGCACAAAAAGAGAAGCTCATACTCACAGCAGAAAAACATAAATCAACAAAGAATCAGAATAAATTACCAGAAGCCAAGAATTTACTTGAATAAAAAAATCACCCCACCCCACAAAGCAGGTAAAACACTTTATGAAACTACCAAGGACACAGAGTTTTAAAAATAAGTATAATGAGGTTCTTCCAGAATAGAAATAACATTAAAATAAGTCAAGATTGTTCACTTTGTGCTCAGAAACACTTTTATCATTTTAAAAAGCCACTGAAAAGCTTATTAACCTAAAAAGTGACCTCCTTTAGAATTATTCCTAACACTCAAGTTCTCTTCACAATTCCATCCACATAATTATCGAATCCTAAAGCTAAAAGGGACCAGAGATGTCATCTGGCCCACTCCCTGTCTGCTGTGACTCTCAGATACTATGTGATGACTTAGAAAGGCAACTCTTGGGATCTCAGCAATGCTTCCAAGTAGAATATACAACTACTGTTCCTACAAAGGTCTGTATCTGTTTCAGATTTTCCATATTAGTTAAAATATTAAAATTCCCTAGGCATTTGACTCAAGTACTGAACACGTTTTAAAAAACAAACTTAAAATAGGTACTAGATGGTTCACCAGGAAGAAAACTGCATACGCAGGATAGCAAATAGAGAATAATACGTATCTTTAAAAACTTCTACTTAGAAATACTTTCAAATGCCATTAAAATCATGTTATAAAAGAATATTTAATGGCAGGGCACCTGGGTGGCTCAGTCGGTTAAGCGTCTGACTTCGGCTCAGGTCACGATCTCACGGTTTGTGAGTTCGGGCCCCGCATCGGGCCCTGTGCTAACAGCTCGGAGCCTGGAACCTGCTTCGGATTCTGTGTCTCCTTCACTCTCTGCCCCTCCCCAATTGTGCTCTGTCTATGTCTCTCAAAAAATAAAGAAATGTAGAAAAAAAAAAGAAAAAAAAAGAATATTTAATGGCAATGGAGATTATGAGAAGTGAAAAACTCAGGCATAATAGATGTGTGTATGCTAGGTATCCTTTTTTTCTTTTTTAGAGACAGAGGGAGCATGTAAGCAGGGGAGAGGGGCAGAGAGAAAGAAGCAGAGAGAGAGAGAGAGAGAGAGAGAGAGAGAGAGAGAGAGAGGGAGAATTCCAAACAGGCTCCACATTCAGTGCAGAGCCCAACACGTGGCTTGATCCCATGACCGTGGAAACATGACCTGAGGCAAAACCAAGAGTCAGACACTCAACTGAATGAACCCCTCAGCTGCCCCCTAGATACGTTTTACTATAGGCTCAGAGAAGACAGAAATGAAAAGGACATTTGTTAAGGGGGGAGTTAATATACTGTCTGGTCGAATTCGCCAGCAAGGGGAGAAAAGAAGACTATAGACAATGTTTTACCTTTGTGTTAAACCTATCTTCAGTAAGGCAATGAAATTTCAATCTCTTGAGTAGGACATAATAAATGCAATGAGATATCTTACCAGTCACCTGTATCAGGAGTCTGGCTTTCCAAAAAGAATATACGGAAGAAAATAGCCTAGTGTCATCTATTAGAACAAGGGTCAGCAAACTTAAGAAAACATAAAAGTCTGAATTTAAATAAAATGTTCTGGGCTTTGAAGATTACATAGTCTCTGCTGCAACTCTCGACTCTGCCCTTGCTGCACGAAAGCTTCCAAAAGCAGCACCTAACAAACTGGTGTAGCTGCACTCGAATAACGTTATTTACACACGAGGGCAGAGGGATGACCTAGCACACAGGCTGAAGTGCCTGCCCCGCCCCCAGAGTCGACATCCCTGTTCTGTTCCAGCACGTGCAATGCACATAGAAGAGTGCCTGGTAAACAGCTCTCACTCACTGAACGCTGTACAGTAAAGTGTGTTTTGAACAGAAAACCAAAAAGGAATCTACAGTTCTAGTATATCTCTATTCCAGTTCATTTAGACGTCTAGAAAAGAGAGAGGTCCTTGTGACAGTACTGAACTTGTGTAACGTGTCTAAGAGTGAGTCTGTGGATCGACTAAGCTGTGAAGCTCGGTTGGGAAACTCCCCTAAAGAAAAATGAACCCATAATCTAACTTAGCCACTGTTTTAAAGTTTGTAACAGGTAATCTTTATATGGGGGGGTGGGGGGGGTGGGGAGGGAAGAACTCCAAAATCAAATAGAGCCTCTAGGAAAATGTTATCCTCGTTATAATTTGAGTAACGAGAGGGCCCCTCTCCTTACTTCCACAGAGGCTGAGAAGCCCATTACAGGAGCTCCTACAGCAGAGTCTGATGTGGTCACAGCCAATTGTAGGCACCACAATGGCACAGCGCCAGAAGGTGAGGAAGGCACTACTCCAGAAGGTGAGGAAGGCACAAGGCCAGAAGGTCAGGAATAAATATTCACATAAGCATCTGAACAAAGGAGCATTTGCTAGACCAAGTAGAATGAAAAGAATTTCTTATTCATAGAATTACTTACTTCACCTTGGGTCACTCAGCCAAATGGTCTCTTTCTTTCTTTTTTTTTTTTTAATTTTTTTTTTTTGATGTTTATTTATTTTTGAGAGACACAGTGTGAGCAGGGGAGGGGCAGAGAGAGAGACAGAAAGACACAGAATCTAAAGAGGCTCCAGGCTCTGAGCCCGACAGAGCCCGACACGGGGCTCGAACTCACAGGCCGTGAGATCATGATCTGAGCCGAAGTCAGACGCTTAAACGACTGAGCCACCCAGGTGCCCCAAACGGTCTCTTTCTTAAGATGTGACAATTAATGATCCCTAAACATCAGGATCATTTCTTATACCAAGGGCAAGAAAAAGATACTTACAGACTTTCTGATGTCTTTCGAAGAGAGATCGATCAATTTCTTGTTCATAGACCATTCTTCATCAGATTCCATTATGGCTTTCTAAGAAATAGCCATTTATTAATGAAAAAATAGTTTATAAGCAAACACAAAGAGACTGTTTAAAAATAAAGTAACACAGTGAATTAATCACAGATAGAGTATACATGGTAGGTGGTTCATTATTTAAAATGGGGTAAGGCTTTAATTCGTTATTTAAAATTGGACCTTAATTTTCTTTAAAGTCCTATCTTTAGGAAAAAGGAAATATTATTTACTCATTCTTAATTCTTGTACTAACTTCAGCCCAACTTTACACCACAAATACAATCCTTAATAAGCCTAAGCAATTTAATTTAAATGAAAGTTTGTGAACATAAAAGTTCACAACTTCCTTATCCCATTCATAGAAACCTACTCAAATAAATTTGTTTAGTTTTACTGCTCTTTTCACAAAAGAGTAATTTCTGACAACGAAGTATTTGAACTATTTGGCCCTATAACAAAGAAGTAAAAATGAAGGGGAAAAATGGATAGATGCGGCATTGTAAGACCTCCGAGCCTAAGCAACAGAACTAGTATTTATGGTAAAGAAATATTTAATAGAAAAACCAGGATGATGAGTATCAAGTACTCTCATTTTTGTACACTTGTCATCATTAATGAAGCAAATTTTAAACATAAAATTAGCATTCAAATAAGCACAGTTTAAAAGCATCAGATACACTGCTGGTCCATATTTAAAAGGCATATGGCGCACTGGGGCTGATACTATGACATAGCACATTCAGTATAAAACTGAAGGCAAATCAAATAAAAGGTTTAGGGTAGAAAAGTGACACACCGTTCTAAGTGATGACATTTCTGTCACCCAACATAAGCAACAGTGGCTGCTTACATGTCCTATTACCTCAATGCCTGTGGTCACAATCACCTAAGACTCTACTGGGGAGATACAAAAAAAAAGAAAGAAAAAAAAATGAAGAAAAGTATAATAATCTCTTTCCCAACTGATTTTGCTTAACACACAACTGGCAAGTTGGCTCTTTCTCCTACTTTACTAGTATATTTCTTAAAATCAAATAATCAAATTGTTTTTAGAAATCTGTAGAGAGAAAGTGTATTTTCACCACCTCATTAACCTCAACAAGTCTCACCATCCTTTGTACTGGGATGTCCAGTCCACGAATAAACTCTCCCATCCTGTATCATCTAAATGTTGCACGGGAAAGTCTCCGTGCATCACTTCATAAAACACTGCCTCCATTTTTCACTTTACATGTTACTATTTCATATACGTTTCTACACATGCATTTATATTAGCCTACAAATTATAATGTATTCAGGTCAGCCTCAAAACCATGCTATCTTGTAAAAGCTGCCTGAATATTATAATGACACTTAATTGATTAAAAACTCTAGTAATTATGTCGAAAAACGTATGTCAAGGTTAGATACTAGTTTCTTCTTACAAACAGCATCATGAGGTATTAAATACTAAAAGAACAGTAACTTGTCTCAGCAATTGTAACATGGACTATTTGTATGTAACCCTCTCCAGCTCTTGTGAATTTCAGTGAGTTTTCTAGAATTACGACTATAATTTTGACCGCAAAGGACTTCAAGGTAAAACCCTGATTTTCCATTTTAGAACTGACAAATTAAAATAGAAATCATAAACTGCCATTCAACAGTATATTCATACTTACAAATAAGCATGCTTTTTTTTTTCAATGTTTATTTATTTTTGAGAGAGAGAGAGACAGAGTGTGAGCAGGGGAGGGGGAAAGAGAGAGGGAAACAGAGAATCCAAAGCAGGCTCCAGGCTCCAAGCTGTCTGCACAGCGCCTGATGTGGGACTCAAACTCACAAGCTGTGCGACCTCGACCTGAGCTGAAGTTGGACACTCAACCGACTGAGCCACCCAGGCACTCTCAAATAAGCATGCTTTTTAAAGGTCAAAATCCCAAATTTCTCTCTACAGAAATTTACAAAGAATTTTTTTGTGTGCTTTACTGCATTTCTTTATATAAAGTTTGATATTAGTATATAAGGACAAAAAATACAAGAAAAAAGATAACCGTATTCATAAAACAGCACTGTTGTGAAACAGGATACATGCAAAAGTATCCAGAATACCTTAAAGTAGATGGGAGCCATGTCGCCCACTTCCTTCGGGAGAGGAATGCACTCGTAAACCATATGGTACTGCTTCTTCATGCTCATGTTAGTTTCTAAAAAGATGCAGTCCAACCCTTTATCTTCAAACATCTTTACCAATGATTTCCTAAACATCTGAAGAAAATAAAATGATGAGGTAACTAAAACAGTTACAGACAAAATATGGAAAACAATAAAAGGTACACTAAATCCCTTTAAAATAAAAAATAAATGCTCAACAATGTTTAGATTCTGTACTGTTACCTTACCATTACTTTACTTTCTAAATCTACTATATCATTTCACATATTTAAGCAACTTTTCTTTTTTTTTTTTTTATTAACATTTATTTATTTTTTGAGAGTCAGAGAGAGACAGAGCACGAGCAGGGGAGGTGCAGAGAGAGGGAGACACAGAATCCGAAGCAGGCTCCAGGCTCTGAGCTGTCAGCACAGAGCCCGATGTGGGGCTCGAACCCACGAACCGTGAGATCATGACCTGAGCCGAAGTCAGTCAGCCCAAGCGACTGAGCCACCCAGGCGCCCCTAACCAACTTTTCTTTTTAAACTGAAACTTACTCTGCCGAGTTTTGTGCATATATTGGAAATGTTCCAATAGACTACAATAAGACAAGGAAGAGATAAAATCAAACTCAAGGAGTAAAATAGGCAGAACAGATGGTAAAATCAGAGGGAAACAACCACAAAACACAGAAGGTACCTCCTGGAAGGTGGGTGTGGAACCCACTTCCCAGTATCTCCCTAGGCTCACAGCATCTTCATCCACTGGCTCCCACACACGTCTGCTGACCCTGCACTTGGACCTTGTATACTCAAGCATCCCCTATTTTCACGTACAATCATGTCCCACCGAGTGTATCAAAGTCAAATATACTACGGTGGAACAGTAAGAGTGTTTTCTTTTCCCAAAGAACTCAGCGTTATTATAAAATCCCTACTTTTTATTATTTTCTACTTATTTACATATTTATTATTTCATACCCTGAGTCCTGGAGCACAGACAAGCCGTCCAGACGCTCAGAGGTATGCACAGGACATCCCCTGTGGTACAGGATGATGTCAGGGCTTAGAAGAAAGGGGACCAGGCTGAAGGCTGTAGCCAGAAGCTGACTCTCCCCACACCACCAAGGTGTCTAAGAATTCGAAATTCAAACTTGGCCTTGTAGAGTGTCATATATTTATTCTATCTTTATTAAGTGTTAGTATATTTGTCTAAGTAGGAGGAAGAAAGATTTTTTTTTATTTTTTTTAAAGTTTATTTATTTTTGAAAGAGAGACAGAGAGTGCACAAGAGGTAGAGAGGCAGAGAGAGAATCCCAAGCAGGCTCCCCACTGTTAGCACAGAGGCCAACACGGGGCTCGATCTCATGAACCGTGACATCGTGACGTGAGCCGAAACCAAGATTCAGACACTTAACTGACTGAGCCACCAGGCGCCCCCCCCCACCTTATTAAATTTATTTTTGAAACATTTTTTAATCTAGATTTGTCAGCTAATTTATAACTTTCAAATATCTTAATTAAATTGTTCAATTAGGACTACAGATCACATGTAGAAAATGGAGAGATCCCATACACCTCTACCCCAGTTTCCCCCGACGGTAGCATCTTACAAAACCACAGTACAGCATCACAACCAGGATATTAACAGGGACACGGTGAAGGCACAGAGCAATCCCAACGCTCCCAGCCACACTCTCTCTCATCACATGGGCAAAACCGCCACTGTGTTCTCCATTTCTTTAATCCTACCATTTCAAGCATGTCGTACAGGTGGAATCACATCACCTTTTGAGGTTCCTGGCTTTAGCTCAGCCTAACTCCCTGGAGATTCAGCCAGGTTGTGGCTCAGACACTGCCTAGCGACTGCCACGTGCAGACAGCTGTTCAGCTTCCCCACTCAGCCTCCACGGACACCCCAAAAGGGGAGAAGCTACTTATTGCTGCTGCCTGGGGGGTGGGGGTCCTGGGACTCCACCAGGCCTCCGATGATCACTTGTCAGTAATGACTTGTCACGCTTCCGTTTTGTACTCATTTCATAAAACAAGAACAAGTAGGAAAAAAGGAAATCAAATAATTATACATTGAGATAAACTACAAAGATACCTAGTAAGCAACAGACACAGGATTTGCTTTTCATTTCTGACCAGAGCTGTAGAGAAGTTCAGCAAAGCCTCTTTTAAAGACTCAATTTGTTGTCAAAGTCTTGGCTAATAGTCTAATATTAATCTCATTGTCAGGTGACTTGTTAGCTAAATCATTAGAGATGACTATATAGGATTGCTTCCCCTTTAAATATCCTCTGAATCTTGTACTACACTTCATAAAACCAAATTAACAGTGCACACACAATTGAGGTTAAATTATGGTAAAAAATCATAAAATATAAAATACTGGTATAGGTATCTACATGGTGAAAGTGGTCATTCAAATTTTATACTTGCCATGGCCCCAATCTGATTTCTGCAGACAACAAACCTTCCCAAGAAAAGCCATGTTCACTAAACTGTTTCATTTTCCTCTTCCTGGGCAAACAAGAAGACTAGATTTCCCAGCCTCTCTGGGACTTAGGTGGGGACATATTTAATTCTGGGCAATGGAATGTATCTAGAAATGATAGGTGTCACTTGTGACAAGTGACTTATGTGTCCCTTGAAACAGTGAAGGGGCAGTGTGCCTTCTTGTATTCATTTTCTTCCATCCAAGGTCCTGAAAGAGGACCCCACCACAGGAGAGCCTGATGATGGAAGGAGCCTGGATACCCAATTAAATGTCTGGGGGCGATCTGCCTTGGGAACTGCCCAACCCACACTGGACCGTGACATAAGAGATTAACTTTTCCTGTCTTGAGCACTGTGAGTTCGGTTCTGTTTGCAACAGCAGTGACCACAATTCGATGGACGATTCACAGACATCGGTGCTAAGACTGACAATGCTCACGAGCCAGGAAGTGACAACCGTTCATCCATTCCCGCCTCTACCCTGTTGTTTTTCCCAAAAGTTACCTTCGCAGGCCTAGTAAGCACTTAGAAAACAAACACACTTGCACAAAACACTTAGAAAACAAAATGGGAAAAATACACAAAGCTGGTTTTATAAGATAGTTTTTTAGACTGTCTCTATGTTGTTAACTGCTACCGTTTGTGAATTTTTATTTATTATGAATATTTTCGATGAACTGTTATTTATTTCATTACCTAGTGCAGTGGTAACATAATCTTACAGGCTAGAAAAAGGAAAACCATTGCTGGAGTAGAACTACTATTTGAAAACTAACTTTCTTTGAAGAAAGGAGAAAATGGATATAAAGCAGCAGCAGCACCGACAATGTAACATTGTCTCACAAACTGCCTTGCTTTCCTGTTGATCCACAGCCCTTTCCTGGTTTAACTGTTTCCATGCTTGTTCTAGATACTATGTGGATGACAGTGAGGAAGACAGACTCCAGAGTCATGAATTACAAATGCAAACTTAAAGGTACTAAATTAGTAGTGATGCAAGAATAGTTTACTATGATAATATAAACATCATACAAGCAGGGCACACACAAACACTCAAGTACTTCTCTCTGCATAAAAAAACTGTACTTGAAAAACACGAGTTTAATGAAAGAATTTGAGGTTACCCGCTCCACTAAAGAAGGATCTTCCCGAAGCTCAGTATAACACATACACTATACGTATTTAAATAATATTCATTCTTTAAGTTATACGACAACCAAACACTGAAGAAAGTGTTTTAGTTCATTATTATAACATACCAAAACTATTTTATGCTTCACAGAGATATAGATCCCCATATTATGGGGATTATATAACATTCCCATTTTTCTAGTAGAAAAAACACTACCCTTTGGGTAATCACTATTTTCCACATTTGTAAACTATGACTACTCACCTACATGCCATTCCTCATTTTAGTTAACATATCTAGACTAAAATTCCTTACAATATATTTAAGTAAGCTATACTAGCGTGTTGCAATTCTTAATTTGTATCAAGTCACATTATAACAATTCAGGTGTATATAAGTAAAACTTTTTGAAATGAAAATTAAAGTATTATACTTGGAAATATCAAAGCTATGTAAGGTTGATCATATAATATTAATACTATAATTTATTCAGATTTTCTAAATAGAACATGTCCAAAGGTAAAGTTATCCAGAGATAAATGTTATGAGATAGAATACATATATTTAACTCTGTGCCCTCCATGGAGTAGCAACTCAGAAATGACATTAAAGTAATTTTTAAAACAGCCCAAATTACTGGAACAAAGAGAACGAGAGAAGCCTCACTGGAAATCAGATCGCTCCATAATAACTGACTTAAACATCAGCAAGCTGGCTCATCCCTGGCAGGTGTGGCGGGAGGGGATCAGCAGGGGTAGCAGAGAAGACAGCCATCCTGCACTACAGAAAGAACCCTCACAAGGCTCAAGAACTGGTAAGCACCAAGCGGTTACAGAAGGAGAGTGAAGGTGTAGCAAAAAGCAAATGGCATAGATGGAAGTCTTTTGAAAAAAGGAATTAACACGCCGATACCCTCAACACCAGCAGAACGCTGTCGCATTATTCTCTGTAGAAGGTCAACAGTAAGTTTGCTGGGCTGGCAAAACCTGACACAGCTGGAGTCTGAAAACGGGGGCATTACAGGAAATGTTACATAGTGTTTAAATTCTGCTGCCCCAGAGTAGACACTTCTCTAAAGAAGACATCCGGATGGCCAACAGGCACATGAAAAGAAGTTCAACGTCACTCCTTATCAGGGAAATACAAAGCAAAACCACACTCAGATATCACCTCACGCCAGTCAGAGTGGCCAAAATGAACAAATCAGGAGACTATAGATGCTGGGGAGGATGTGGAGAAATGGGAACCCCCTTGCACTGTTGGTGGGAATGCAAACTGGTGCAGCCGCTCTGGAAAGCAGTGTGGAGGTTCCTCAGAAAATTAAAAATAGACCTACCCTATGACCCAGCAATAGAACTGCTAGGAATTTACCCAAGGGATACAGGAGTACTGATGCATAGGGGCGCTTGTACCCCAATGTTTATAGCAGCACTCTCCACAATAGCCAAATTATGGAAAGAGCCTAAATGTCCATCAACTGATGAATGGATAAAGAAATTGTGGTTTATATACACAATGGAATACTACGTGGCAATGACAAAGAATGAAATATGGCCTTTTGTAGCAACGTGGATGGAACTGGAGAGTGTGATGCTAAGTGAAATAAGCCTTACAGAAACAGACAGATACCATATGGTTTCACTCTTATGTGGATCCTGAGAAACTTAACAGAAACCCATGGGGGAGGGGAAGGAAAAAAGAAAAAAAAAAAAGAGGTTAGAGTGGGAGAGAGCCAAAGCATAAGAGACTGTTAAAAACTGAGAACAAACTGAGGGTTGATGGGGGGTGGGAGGGAGGGGAGGGTGGGTGATGGGTATTGAGGAGGGCACCTTTTGGGATGAGCACTGGGTGTTGTATGGAAACCAATTTGACAATAAATTTCATATATTAAAAAAAAATAAAATAAATTCTGCTGCCCCAGCCTTCTTCCCCCACTCCTCTGCCAGAACAGGAGCAAACCGTCTCAGATGCACCAGGTGAGAGATGGGAAGAATTGTCTCTGGAGAGTCTGATCGCCCCCAGAAAAAGACCTGAGGGTGCAATACTGGAGCTTTCCCAGGGAAATGGCCCCATCACACCGCTCAGCAGCAAAGCCCACTGTAGGCAATGACCCCACCACCACACCGCTAATTTGGGATATTTAAATAATGGATCCACGGTGTCTCACGATAACATAAGCTCAAACCTATCTGTCAAACTGGTAAGAATAACTTTAAAGGGGACCAAGCTTCACTATATAGTTAATGAAACTAAAAAACCTGGCTCCTATTCATTCAAAATCTGTGATTATTCCCATATGCTGTGCTGAAACTTAGTTTTGCATTTTCTATTAAATATAAGATCCAAAATTAAATTTAAATGTTACTAGAGGATGGGGATAAACATCACTTAGAAAAAGTGGCTCCTGCATTTCCAAACATTATTTTTTCCTAAGTCAAATAATCTTTGTTAAATATTCTCTAGGAGGGGAGAATAACCATAAAGATATTTACCAGGGCGTGATTAACTTGAAGGTTTTTTTTTAAGGTTTTTTATTTTTAAGTAATCTCTATACCCAACATGGGGCTCAAACTCAAACCCCAAGATCAAGAGTCGCATGCTCTTCTGACTGAGCCAGCCAGGTGCCCCAACTTGAACTTCTGGATATATTTGAAGGTAAGAACAAAAATCCCCAAAGCTACATTTCTTTAAATAAGCTAGAATTCAAATACTTTATTTGCTCACTGTCTTATACTAATTTACAACTTGTAACAACTAATTCTCTTATCACACAAAAAGCCATAATGCTATTCTCTGTGTAAGATAACTTGGCTTTCCTCCCTCATTCAATTTTCCATAGTGCATACGGCTCCCAAATCCACTGAAGTGCAATATAACCTGTACGAAAATACACCATACCTATGGGCAGAATTAATGATTTTATCTCTGCATTTCTCAGGACACCGGGATTATCGACATTCATGTCCTCAGTATCTACTGAATGAATACATTTCTTCTTTATCCACCTCAATGTTTTCTATCAAGTAGCTTAATTTCTTACAGAAATATAAAACACACAGACTAGATTCCTGTATTACTTAAAATCTTTTTGGCACTGTATTTTGCTCTAAGTTAAATCAGTTTTGCATGCATAAATTTTTAAAAAGACATTCCAGAAAAGTCTCAAAATAATTCTGAAAACCAAATTTGCATACTTCCACTTTAAATTATTTACTGCACTGGCATCCACTACTAGAAAAAATTTTTTTCCCACATCAAGTGTATTTGTCCACATTCTTACCCATGCCTGGCCACAGATATATGGTAACAGTCTGCCCTTTACTTTCACAGCATAAACGTAAAGATTACAAGGAGTAAGAGACTGAATTTCACAACGTGTGGTCAAAATATCTCCTCTTTGGGCATCTTTAGCAACATGATGCAAAGACCAGTACATAGTGTCTTTTACAGTCTTACAATTTTCACTTTTTCTAACTAGGGGTCCCTGTAACCCCTATTCAACTGTCAAGTATTAGAAAAATGAAGAGTTTTATTTTTTTCTTTTTTGGTCATTATGAGGTCTTGAAATAATTCAGCAGCAATTTCACCCATGTCGTGCCTTCCAGTTTCTTGCAGAATCGGCCACAAAAAGAAGGGTAGGGGAAGGGAGGGAAAGGGAGGGGAGGGGAGGGAAGAAAAATCCTGAATCTAAAAGTTGGGCCAGGTAATAAAGGGAAAAGTATAAAAGTAAAGGCTGATAGCAAAATCACAGCAGCAGAGACCAATTCCATTACAGGAAAATATGGCAAATGCTGAATATGAACCTCTGACTTCCAAAATTTATTTTTTATTGTCTGAAAATCTCTTTTATTACCTTACTTTGTCAAGAATGGCTATCTCCTGCTCCACAAAAGTAGAGATTAGAAATCTTACACTGATTTTTTAAGTAAAAATACTTATTACTTTGTCACGGTTTGTTTAGTACCCAAAAGCTTTCAGATGTACACCTGAAACTAGTAAGGCTATACATCAGTTATATCTCAGTAAAAAAATTTTTTTAAAAAACCCTTCAAAACAGGGAGCACATAAGGGAAATAAACTAAAAAGGGAGTGAGTGGTGAAAACATGATCTAGAGATGTACACAACTAGGGAAATGTATACAAATGTGTAAGTTCAGAAAGTAAACTGGACAAAGGTAATAAAGAAACCCACTGGCAATTATTTTGTAAAAACTGCTCCTGTGCATTACAATGATGAAATGACCATGCTGACCTGAATTTCCTCCCAGATGTCTTCATCCAGTAAGGTGGAAGCCCTGTGGTGTTGCAAAGGGACTATCAGGCAGTGTCCCTCGGTAAGAGATCGGACGTTGGGTAAACATAAATAAACCTATGGGGAAAAAGTTGCAAAGAGAAATGTTATTGTATTTATTCTCAGTTGCGACCAATGAGCCATGGGAAACATGGCTGACACCTAATAAAGCACACTTGTTTACAAGCAATATATTTTATTTTAATATTTTTAAAGATAGCTGATATTTTCAAAATGCTTTTAAAAGCCATGAAGGCAGATACTAATAAAATGGAAATTTACAGCACAAGTCTCAATTTTAACTGTTCTATGTATTTCAGAGATTGAGCGTACCCAAGGGCAAAATGAATGACACACTTTATCCTTGATCTGAGAAAGCTATATGCTTTCAAAGCCCTTGAAACAACACAATTTTGGGCAAGAATGAAA
The DNA here is from genome assembly GCF_018350195.1 of Panthera tigris. Lineage (NCBI taxonomy): Eukaryota > Metazoa > Chordata > Mammalia > Carnivora > Felidae > Panthera > Panthera tigris. The sequence goes on from NC_056669.1 coordinate 6,086,299, forward strand.
AGACATATGGCTTGGTAATGAAAGAGAAGTCTAACTGGTGCCTATCAATCAGGTTTTCCTTATCGTACTGCCTAAGCAAAGAGAATTAACCCAAGTAAGAGAGAAAGGAAATGTTCTCTGTATGGTTTTACTGCTCTGCTTAAATTCCATCTGTTTAAATACATGTGTTACCTACAAACTGGTGCTATTTTTCCACTATATACAACTGTCTTAAAAAAGAAAAAAAGTCAATTAGCCTATATATAGTGAGCAAAGAGTGCTCATGAGGAACATTAAAAATATTCTGCAAAGGGGCTCACTCTTATTTTCTACTATTTTTTGTTAGGTTTTAGATAGAAGTATTTTGTATGGCAGACAATATTATTTCACAAAATAATGCAAACTTTTTAAAACTCTGCTGAGAGAGGACAAAGAAGGAATGGATATGGAAATTTACCTAAGTTTATAGTAAGATCATAACCATATTCAAAATATTTTTAAAAATAACATCAGTACTGATTCATTAATTGTAACAAATTTACAACTTGTGAATTTGCTTACTAATGTCAGGTGTTAGTAAGAGAAGACACTGGATACAGCGTATATGGAACTGTCTTAATTTTTCTGTAAATCTAAAACTGTTCTAAAAAAGAAACAAAGTCTATTTTTAAAAAAAGTAAAGCACAGTGTTAAGACGAGGGAGACAGATAACTTTTATTTTTAAAAAAAGGAGGAAGAAAGCACGAAAAGCTGACAATCAGAAGTTATTTAACTCTGTGATTCTAATGAGTATTAATATAGTTTCATTAATACATTTGGATTTAAAACATTCACTTTAAATATTAGAAATTCAAGCTGAGTGAGAATTACTGAATTGCTGTGGAATGTGATTTATCATTTCCACTGAATGGCAAAGTAATTCCTTAGAAACTCAAAACCATCTAAGATTAACTTAGGTAATAACTGAAAGGAGTAATTTCTTCTTGTTTATTCAGATTAATTAAATGGCCTGTTAGCTACAGTGGATGGGATAGGTAGTCAGATGACGGATAAGGTTCCTTCTAATCAATATTTCAAATATTTCTGTATTAACACAGTCACAGCCGAAAGGCTGGAGGTAGATGGTAGTTTTTAGAGCATATAACGCATAGATGCAGAAAGGAGAGACTCCAGTGGTTTTTTAAGTTAAACTAGAATGAAAAGACTGAGTCCCAAAGGGAAGAAACAGGTCAGCCAACTCTCAGGAAGTGAAAGGCAAAAAGAATTTAATACCATGAGGAAAGACTAGTGGGAAAGAGTGGATTACCTGACAGCGGAAGAGGACCACCGACAAGAACAGGGAAAGACGTGTATGACAAATAGTAAGGGTGGAAGATAAGAACCAGAAAGTGTCTGTTCACAGGCCAGCAGTTCACTTTCACGAGTGAACTGAGAAACGCCTCCTTGGGGAAGCAGCCTACAAGGCAGGAGGTGAACAGAAGGTCTGTGCCCCCCTGGGCCCAGCCTGTCTTCAGTGCACTGGGGAAAACAAAAAGCCCCAAAGAAAATTCTCCAAACTTCTAAAGCACAGCAGGAAAAAATTTACTTTGTTTAATTTGCTCTTACGTGTTTAAAAGGTAGGGATCGGACTGAAGAGGAATGAAATATTTATAATGTCATAACTAGAAAAATGTAAATGTTTATAAAAGTCTGGAAAAGAATTCAGAATAATTGATACAAGTAATTGGTTATGGTGGGGTTTTTTTAATTGAATAAATTTTATTTTTTTTAATTGAATAAATTTTAAATGGAACTTTTACATTTACCTCTTTGATAGTTTGGAAGGGGGAAAAAAGAAGAGTGAAGAAATAAAGTTAAAGAAACCCTAACGTGAACTGATAAGTTGACTGTCTTAACAACAACCTAAAGATACTAAAGGCTAGAGTCGGAATGGAAAAGCCCACACCAGTTCTCTGGACACACAGGTGTGTGTGGAGAGGGGCAGGACATACACAAGAAACAAAAAACTAGCAAATAAACACGTATATGCACAGTCCCTGAACTATGAGTTCCTGAACTAGCATGGCACTCATTCATTCCTCTCCTCTCCTTTTCTCACTCCCTCTGCCCTGGGCCACACTCTGCTCCACGAACCAGCTCTTTCCTCCTCACGGCTCTTCACCTGCCGATGCCCCTTCCTGAAATATCAGTCATTCACATCCTCATGTTGCTTGCTCCTTCCATCTTTCATACCTTCCCTAAAATACCTCCTTACAGGGGGCCTTCTAGATCACCTTCTCAAAAAATACTCTCCCATCATTTTGTCCCATTCCCTTGCTCTATTTGCTTTCTGACAACACTTTCTTCAGTCAGGGCAATTATTACTTTATTTTCTGCCTTATTTTACTAGAATACAAGCTCCACAAGTACTTCTGATTCTGAGTCTACTTTTCTCTAGAAACTAATTACGGTCTGGTGTATGTCGGGTACACAATAATTAATCAATACAAGAATTAACTCACTGAATATTTATTGAAATAAGTGACAATTATCAGTAATTAAGCAATCATTAATATTTATTAAAATAAGTGACTACGAACACACACTCTTTGATATACAATGGGATATATGTTTGGTCAACAATGGAATTCATGTTTGGTGCACAATGATGAGTGAGAGTTATCTAGGTGCTCACAGAACTTACAGCCTATCAGAAGAGGGACTTAATACACAAGTAAAATAAGGTAAAAATTTTCAAATTATCAGATATTCTAAGAAGAAACAAATAGGTTCTATGAGAAAGTAAGGGAAGAAGCAGCAACTGCTTTAGACGGAGTATTTCTGAAGTGATTGGAATACTAAGAATCAAGTGCCAACCATGAGAATGAGGTCCCACGGCTGGCCAATGCCAGGGCCAGAACCTGGGTTCAGGCAGTTGGGCTCCCAAGTTCAGGGCCAGTGCTGCTCCTCTAAAGAGGAGAATCATACAAAATGTGAGCTTCAAGTCACCTAAATTTTTATGCTGCTCTAGGAAAGAGTCTAAGAATCACAGGAAGTCAGAAAAGAAAACTATTTGCAACACAGAGTAAGAGAAGACCAGACATGTTAGAATCCTGTAAGGGTCTGAAGAAAGAGGCAAATCTGGACACAGCACTATGTCACTTCCTCGGGGCCATGAGTGTGGTATTTCTTACCTTAACACCTATTGCAACAATAAGGTGCTTGGGAAACTGAGAGCTGTCAAAACAGTAGGGACATTTTTCCATTCGGGCAGCGAGACTCTGATGCTCGGCAATGGCTTTTTTCCTCTGGTTCTCTTCCTCTGCACCGAAACGTTCTCTCTCAGCTGCTTTGGAGACAAACATGTCATCTAGGGTATAATAGTCTCCATCTGTTTTTCCCATAAACTGAAAAACCAAAATAACAGTAGTGGGGAGAAGGGGGTGGTTAACGTTTTATTGTATTGCAGCTACCAAAGACATATCTGTAAGTTCCATGGTACAACTTTTAAATTTAAAAAAAGAAGAAGAAAAACGTGATTAAACATTTAAGCTTGATTTTCAAGTCAATCAATCAATCATCATCATCATCATCACAGCTGAAGTTGACTGAGTATTTACCATGTATAATTTTATGCAATTTGTTTTATGCTCCTGTGAGAATGAGACCATCATCATTTCCATTTACCGGATCAGGAAACTGAACCACAGAGAGGTTAAGAACTACTTTCATTTTAAAATTAGCATACGCTCCATAGAGAACATAAACATTTTTCAACTGTTCTCTCCAGGCAGCTTCTTCCCACCTCCCCCAACATAAACTGTAGCCAGGGGGATGCTTTTAAAACACAAATTTTACTTACTTTATTTTATGTCCCTGCTTAAAATCCTCAGAGAACTCCACATTGTGAACAGGATCAAGTTCAAACTCTGGTTTGCCTACTACATCATAGACACAGATAGAATGACCCTGGCAAAATTCTGTCTCCTGTCTGTAGAGCCTTGGGCAAGTTACTTAATCTCTCTGTGCTCTCCGCCCGCTTTATTTCCTCATTTCACAATGGTTGTAACAATACTATCTACCTAACAGGGTTATCTTGCTTAACCCTCTCACAATAAGGACTCACAAATGTGGGCCCCCATTATTATTACAATTTTCTTCATAATCTGGCATTGATGACCTTTCCAGTCACATCTGATCACACCCTTACTTGAACTTTATGCTCTGGTCTTCCTGTTTTCAACCCAAAAGTACTGTTACCTTCAGGCTTTGCACATACTGCTCTCTGACCAATTTCTGCCTTCAGTTTAGCCATTCGCTACTCATTTTCCAACCTGAGGCTTAGATTTAGCGGTCACCTCCACAAAAGAACATCCCTGGATCTCCCAAGACCCTCTAGTACTGCACTCCTATCAGTTTCATGACCACACTGTACCATAATTGCTCACTAACTTCTGTTTTTCTCTCATTAGGCTAAGTTCAAAGTTCTATTTAGTCTACTAAGTACCAAAAGTGAACTCTTTTTCTTTTTCATCATCAAATACAAAGCAATAGCAGGATGCTTGGATCTTATCAGACAGTTAAAAAGATTTGAAGACAGCTAGAATGGCTGCATTTATGTCAGAGAAAGTAGAATTCAAAGCAAAGAAATGAAGGACACAAAAGATCATTTCATAAGGATAAAGGGGTCATACCACCAAGAGGACATAACAATAGCAAAATTTATGCACCTAATTACAGAGTTTCGAAATACATGAAGCCAAAACTTGACAGAACTGCAGAAAACTACACGTCCACAACTGTAGTCAGAGAATTAAACACATTCTCCCAATGACTGATGGAACAAGGAGAAAATCAACAGGCACACAAGACTTGAACAAACTATCCAAAACTCTGACCTGACATCGACAGAAATTCTATCTAACATCTGCAAAATAAACATTCTTCTCAAGTGCACAAAGAACATTTACCAAGATAGAGGGCATTCTTAGTTATAGCACAATTCCTAATAAATTTAAAAGCATTCAGGTAACGTAAAGTATGTGCCCTGAACACAATGGAATTAAATTAGAAATCCCAGCAGAAATACATTTGGAAAATTGCCAAGTACTTGGAAATTAAATAGCCCAGTTCCAAATAACACATGTATTAAAGGAAGGAAGAAGGAAGGAAGGAAGGAAGGAAGGAAGGAAGGAAGGAAGGAAGGAAAAATCAGAAAGTATTTTGAACTGCCATTAAAAAAAAAAGAGAATTTGTGGGATGGTGCTAAAGCAGTACTTAAAGTGATCATTACAGCACCAAACACCTATATCAGAAGACAAAAAAAAGAAAGAAAAAAGAAGAAAGGCCTCATGAGAATTAATGATGTCAACATCCACCTTAAGAAATTTAAAAAAAGGATAGAAAAGAGAACAGAATGTAAACAGAAGATTTCTAAGATGTCATTATTGATAGAACTAGGTAAAAATCAGAAACCAGGTACTAATTATTAGTAATAAGGTATCTGTCTGAGCACAATAGTTTCCTTTTCTATACTAGAATTTATTTTTTATCTTCTACTTTTTCTCCATTATTGATCCTTGTTTATACCTATCTATTGTGTCAACTTTGTCTATTTATGTGAACTGCCCTGACTTACAAATTATTATTTTAACTTCAGACCTTTATCTCGACCGTAACATATAACACTTAAAAATATCAGAACTAGTCCCTAATTATTTTCGTAATAGTGACCAACTATGTGCTAGGTACTAATAGAGACCTTAAGTACTCTCTCATCCAAATATCCCTACAACGTAGGAATGAATTGTCACTGTCACTTGTTAGATTACAATACAAAGCTTAAGGTGCCTGCGTGGCTCAGTCGGTGGAGCATCCGGCTTGGGCTCAGGTCATGGTCTCGTGCTTCATGAGTTTGAGCCCCATACTGGGCTCACTGCTGTCAGCACGGAGCCAGTTTTGGGTCCTTTGTCCCCTTCTCTCTCTGCCGCTCCCCCATTTGTGCTCTCTCTCTCAAAAATAAATAAACATTAAAAAAAAAAAGCTTAGGAGAGACTAAATAATCAAAATCACACAGCTATTAAGAGACAGGAGCAGGAATCCAATGCAGGCCTATCTGACTATAAAAACGAAGAGTATATGACATTCAGGGAGCCCCTCTCACTTAAGAAATCCACCTTTAGGGGCACCTGGGTGGCTCAGTCAGTTAAGTGTCTGACTTCAGCTCAGGTCATGATCTCGCAGTTTATGAGTTCGAGCCCCGCGTTGGGATCTGTGCTGACAGCTCAGAGCCTGGAGCCTGCTTCGGGTTCTGTGTCTCCCTCTCTCTCTCTGCCCCTCCCTTGCTCAAGCTCTGTCTCTGTCTCAAAAATAAATAAAACATTAAAAAAAAAAAAAAGAAAAGAAATCCACCTTTAAAAGACAGAAAGGGTGTATTTTAAATATAGTCTATGAAGCAGAACAGAGAATTCGAAGAAATCTTAAATGTCATCTAGAATAAATACACCCAAATGACTTAAGGTACTTATCAGAGACAACACAGACATCTAACAGGTATCGATCTTTTCTAAAGTATATTAATGAAGCAGAATACATACCTCCACATGCAACTGTCCCTTCACATGTACACTGTTATAAAAACACTGTTATTAAAAACCAGTTCATGAGTGATCAGGGAATTTATTCAATTCAAATCAAATCTTTTGTATACAGAAGATAGTGCTTCTATACTTTAAATCTATGTTTCGTGGACGTTGCCAAACTTCTCTGATTGATTCACAGTAACGAATTAAATAGAAGACAGTCTTGTCTGTTAAAGCTGCATAATTCTTTAACACAATATAAAACTGATGCTTCAACACAACTACAATCCTCTCCTCCTACACCCTCTAATTATTTGAATTTTTCCCATTATCTTCTCTGTGGGATTTGATCCAAAATGTTTTCAACTTATTAATCAGGTCCACATCTCCTGTGATCTTCAGCCCACCATCTTCCTATTTGACAACAAAAAAATGTTTTAATGGACAGAATGTTAACACAGAGTGGAGAATTGAGTCTAAGAAGGAAAAAAAGCAAAAACCTTGTCGGAAGAAAGGAGGTGAAGAAAGAAAAGAAGGTATGAAAATAAAACTCTTCATCATTTAAAAAGTCCTAAAGAAAGCGGATGGGATGATTCGAGCTCAAGTTCATACATCATAAATTTTACAACTCTGAGAACCTCTTCCAAATAAATGAGAAAAATATGGTAAAACAGTTACAACATTAAAAAACATAAGATAAAAGAAAGGAGGGGGAAGATTACCCAAGTGATTTAGAGATTCAACACAACGCTTATCAAAATCTCAATAATGTTTTTTGCAGGAAGAGAAAAATCTAGCTTAAAATTCACATACGATGGGTCTCAAGAGACTACAGACAAAATAATCTTGAAAATGAACAAAGGTAGAGGTCTCACACTTCCTGATTAAAAAAAAAAAAATTAACATTTATTCATTTTTGAGAGACAGAGAGAATAGAGCATGAGCTGGAGAAGGGCAGAGAGAGAGGGACACAGAATCCAAAGCAGGTTCCAGGCTCTGAGCTGTCAACACAGAGCCCGATGCAGGGCTCCAACTCATGAACTGCGAGATCATGACCTGAGCTGAGGTCGGATGCTCAACCAACTGAGCCACCCAGGTGTCCCTCATACTTCCTGATTTTAAAATTTACTGCAAAGCTACAGTAACCAAAACAATGTAATATTATCATAAAGATGGACAAACAGACTAACAGAATAGAACAGACAGATCAGAAATAAGCCCTCTCAAGTATGCTGAAAATACTCACAACAAGGATGCCAAGATCATTGAACAGGGAAATGACAGTCTCTTAAATGGTGTTGGGAAAACTGGATGTTTACATGCCAAAAAAAAAAAAAAAAAAAAGAAAATTTGGACCTTTAATTTACACCATATATAAAAATGAACTGAAAACAGATCATAGACCTAAACCTAAGAATTAAAATTTTTAAACTCTTGGAAGAAATCATAGAGGAAAAGCTTCCTAACATTAAATTTGGTAATGATTTCTCAGTTATGATGACAAGTCACAGCAACAAAGAAAAAATAGATAAGATGGACTTCATCAAAACGAAAAACTTTTGTGCACCAAGGACACTGTCAACAGAAGGAAAGGCCGCCCACAGAATGGAAGTCTTTGCAAATCATATATCCAAAATATATAAATAACTCCTAGAGCTCAACAACAACAAAAAACAAAACAAATAAACAAGCAACCCAATTTAAAACTAGGTAAAGGTTCTGAGCAGACATTTCTCCAAGGAAGCTACCCAAATGCCCAATTAGCACAGGGAAATGCAAAAAGCAAACTGACAATGAAGTTGCCACTTGAGGCTCACTAGGATGGCTAGAATCAGAGTCAGAAGGGAGCCTGGGTGGCTCATTTGGTTAAGCGTCCGACTTGGGCTCAGGGCCCCGTGCTGACAGCTCAAAACCTGGAGACTGCTTGGGATTCTGTATCTCCCTCTCTCTCTGCCCCTCCCCCATTCATTCATTCATTCATTCATTCTCTCTCTCTCTCTCTCTCAAACATTAAGAAAAATTTTTTAAAACAGAGTCAGATAATAACAAGTGTTGTCAAGAATGTGGAGAAACCAGAACCCTCACGCAGTGTTGGTGGGAATGTGAAATGGTATAGTTTCTTTGGAAAACATTCTGGTAGTTCCTCAAACAATTAAATACAAACTAATAAATATGCAACTAAACATATGGATTACCACACAGCCCAGTAATTCCACTTCCAGGTGGAATGAATCTGGAACCTGAATCTCTACAGCAGCATTATTCATAACAGCCAAAAGATGGACACAATGTGAATGCCCATCAACTGATGAAGACATCAACATGTGTAAAATCTGTACGACAGAGTATTATTAGGCTACAAAAAAGAAACTAAGTACTGACACCTGCTACAACGTGAATTGTAAAAACATCATGCTAAGTGAAAGAAGCCAGTCACAAAATCACTATCAACATGAAATATCCAGAGAAAGGAAATTTACAGACACAGAAAACAGATCTGTGGCCCTTGAGGGTGGGGATGCAAGGGGGGGCCAAAAGGGTTAGGGGGTGACAGCTAAAAGTTACCCGATTCCTTCTTAAGGTGATAGAAATGTCCTAAAACTGACAGTCTCAAGGGACTACATGTCTGTAAATATGCTAAAAACCACTGAATTGTACAGTTTAAATGGGTGAATTATATGGTATATGAATATCTCAATAAAGCTTTTAAATAAAAAAGCCACCTTAACCAAAGAGCGGTCTGGCCTTTGTGCCCCTGGAAGTTATCTTTAAACTCCTGGAATGTCCCTTCTGGTAAGAGCGGCTTTGTTTACCTGGCGGCTTTTGGTCACACCAGACAGTCTACACTAACAGTGTGATGTATGGTGGGGGCTTTGGGCCACACATCATCAACTCTACCTCAGGAGTGGCTGGAAACTAAGGTCATCCTCACAAGCAACAAACCATGTCTACATGACCAAACCCCAATAAAAACCCTGCATGCTAACACTTGGGTGCACTTCCCTAGTTGATAATACTCTGGCCACATTTCACACATTATTGTTGGGAGAAGTTCGCACTGTCCACAACTCACTGGGACGGGACAAATGGAAGCTTCAGGCTTGGAACCTCCTAGACGCAGCTCCATACACCTCTTCCCTTGACTGACTTTATATCTGTATTCTTTCAGCAAGTGTAACAGCTTTTAGTGAATTCCGTGACTTCTTGCCGTGAAATATCAAACCGAAGGGTAGCCCTGGGGATCCCTGAACTTGCAGCTGGTGTCTTGGGGAGTCTAACACCGTGGAGACATAATAACCAAATGCAATGTACAAACACTGGTCAGATTCTGGATCTCAAAAAAAAAAAAAAATTACAAAATTTAAATACAGATCATAAATTTTTTTAATGTTTACTTATTTTTGAGAGAGAGAGAGACAGCATGAGTGGGGAAGGGGCAGCGAGAGAGGGAGACATAGAATCCCAAGCAGGTTCCAGGCTCTGAGCTGTCAGCACAGAGCCTGAAGTGGGGCTCGAACCTACGAGCCGTGAGATCACGACCTGAGCCGAAGTCAGACACTTAACCGACTGAGCCACCAAGGTGCCCCTAAATATAGGTTACAAATGAACACTTTTCAAGTAAACATATGGTTCTGCACAAGACACAGGCACCACCCAACAGTGGACAGTGGCAGCACAGCAGCTCCACACCGAGACGGCCCTGAGGGCAGTGGGGACAGTGGGGCAAGGAAGTCCTCCCAGTGAGAAGAACTCTGAGCATCTGGTTCGTGCGGCCCGGAAGGAGGGATGGGCAGAGCCACAAGTCTGAACTAATCTGTCAACTAGGGCTGATGGTCTGGTTGGATGCTCAGGGACCTGGACGTAACACAATCAGAGAACTAGTAACAAGGTCTGGGGAAGAAATACGTGGACAGATCTCTCCAAACTGATACAGAGTACAAAGCCATTTCCAGCCTTTGTGAAAACATTTATGTCACTAGCCGCTCCGACCTCTGTCCAAATGAGGTCATGAATGGGGTGACCAGGCTGGGACGGCAGTTGGGAGTGGGCTCAGCAACATGACCTTCCACTTATCAGAGCTGATCCGGCTACAGCCACTGCTGAAGACCCAATCCACGAACAAGAGAGATCACACTGTGCCCCTGATATGGCACCAGTTACCTGACGACAGGTTGGGCACACTGGACTGCTTCTGTCATGGAAGGGGAAGGACCCCGTACTTGCTGGAAGAGACGCTTACTCTGGATATGGATGGATTCACAGGCAATACTTTTGCCAAATATACTATCTCTGGACTCATGTCACCATGGTATCACACGCACTCCTGTGACCAAGTAACTAATCTCCTAGCAAATGCACTGTGGCAATGGGTCCACGCCCACTGCATTCATTATGCAATGATGATCACCACATTCCCATCATGCCGAGGTAGCTAGCTGACTGAACAGTAAACTGGCCTTTTCAAGGTTTAACGAGAAATGCTGGCTAGATGGCCCCTAGGGGGCTAGGGCAACGTCCTCCAGAATGCAGTATGTGCTCTAAATCAACATCCAAACGATGATGGGCTCTCTCTCACTGCCAGGATTCACAGGTCTAGGGAACTAGGGGAAAAAACAGGAGTGACCCATCTTATCATTACCCCTTATGATACACCAGCAAAATGTATGCTCTCATGCCTCCGACGTAAGGCCCTACTGGTATACAGGTGTCAGTTCCAAAGGGAGGAACACTTCTACCAAGGGACACAATAGTGACTCACTGCACCTGAAGGTGACACTGCCACGGGGCTGCTCTGACCCCTCATTCCACTAAACCAGAAGGCAAAGAAGGCAGTTACCATCCTGCCTAGAGTGACTGATCCTGACCAAGGGCGAAATGGGTCGGGGACTACCTCACAGAGGCAAGGTGACGTGTATCTTGAATGTAGGAGATCTTTTAGGGCACCTCTTGGTATTCTCATGGCCTATGACTCAAGTCACGGATAAACTACGACTCAAATTAAGGCCACTAGTAAATGGCTCAGACCTTCAGAATGAACACTTGGGTCCACCCCGCCAGGCAAGGAACCTTGAGGGCAAAAGGAATATGGAACGGGTAGTGGAGGAACGTGGTTATACACACTAGCTAAAACCACATAACCAGTTTCAAAAGTTAATACTATAATAATTACAGTATCTCTTCACTACTTTGATACGAATATGTGTGAATCTACATTTAAATATTAACCAAATGTTTTCTTCTCTTCCCTCTCTCATCTCTTTACCATCTAACATAAGTATATTAAAAGTAGCTTTGTGGGGCGCCTGGGTGGCTCGGTCAGTTGGGCATCCAACTCTTGATTTCAGCTCAGGTCATGATCCCAGGGTTGTGGGACCCAGCCCAATGCTGGGCTCCACACCGAGCATGGAGCCTGCTTAAGATTCTCTCTTCCTCTCTCTCTGTCATGCTCTGTCCTTCTCTAAAAACATTTTTAAAAATTTAAACATGTAAAAATTTTTAAAAATCCAGGGGTGCCTGGGTGGCTCAGTCGGTTAAGCGTCCGACTTCGGCTCAGGTCATGATCTCTCGGTTTGTGAGTTCAAGCCCTGTGTCGGGCTCTGAGCTGTCAGCTGAGAGCCTGGAGCCTGTTTTGGATTCTGTGTCTCCCTCTCTCTCTGCCCCTCCCCCGCTTATACTCTGTCTTTCAAAAATAAACAAAAACTAAAAAAAAAAAAATTTTTTTTTTTAATTTTAAAAATCCAGAAGTAGCTTTGTGTTCTATTGTGGGGAAAGAGTTAGCATATTTTTGGTTGTATGTGGGACAGTTGTATCATGTTAGACAGAAGCACGATTTTGTTAACTTTCTTTGTTTGGAGATTAAATACAGCTTAAGGAGACAGGCCGAAGTAAAAAGCAATGGGTTGTGGTTACCGTCAATTTGACTACTCTGAGAGACATTTTCCAGAATTCCCTTTCCTGTGTGTTTCTGGTCAAGGTGGGCAATGGGAGAAATTCTCACAGGAGACGTGGAAAACAGAAACGAAGTCCAGCCATTGTCCAGTATACACTGTCAACTTATCTGCTGGTTCGCCTCCTGTATGAGGCAGCCGCTGGGTCTGCACCTGCTCCCCCACTGCCTCCCTTCCCTTCAGCTTCTCTGAGCTCTGGGCCAGACATGTGTATGTAGCTCCTGGCCTAGTCTACAGCGTATCCACACTACCAAGGCCAGAGGCAACAAGAGCGGACGTGTGTTTCCTGCCCACCCTTGAGAGCCCCGGCTCATGCTTGTGGGTTCCAGCTTATTCTTGGTCTCAGTCTCTTTACATTCCTTTTTCCTTCCCAAGTGCCTGCCTCTGGGCTCAAAGACACAAAGACACAAACACAAGAGCCTGAAGTGGACTGCTTACCTAGCTCCCACAACTGTACAAGTTCAAATCCCTGTAAGAAGCCTGTGTCTCTGTCTTTTATTAGTTCTGTTTCTCTGACTGAAAAGTGACTGGTACAGATTTAACCTTCTATAAATAGCAGTAACAAGCTGCTTTTGTTCAGAGGCTCTGCTTGTACATTTTTTCAAGAATGTTCCAAGAATAATATTATTTTTTAAATATCATTGACCACTGTGCAAAAATAGGTATATAACAGTATACAGAATTCAGATATTTCAAATGTCAACTGCATAATATGTGATTGAAAATTAATAATAAAATAAAACCACTCCTTTTCAGCTCCAGTCCATTATCTCTAATGACTAAATCCAATAGTATTATTTTAGTCTGGTCTAATCTGAATGTGATCAACCACCTTCCTGCTCTGGTCGTATGCCCTGGTTGCTGTGATATAGAAAAGTCATTAAATTTTGCAATCGGTTTCACTATAAACTCACAAGCGGAACTGGCTCTTCAACACCATTCTGAAAACCTCCCATTGTGCACAGTGGCTCGATCACCGTGGAGCCCTGGATGCTCCACGAATCTTCCTCTCACTCTCGGTAGAAGACCTCAAAGAAAAGCCAGACAAGAACTTCCTCATCTTCCCACCAGTGGACCTACTGACCCCCAGCAAACGCTGGCTCCTCCTCCTTCCCCCCTGCCGCACTGGAGGGCACCGGTGCCTCTGTGGGAACAGCCCCGTCGTCCACTCGCTGGGCCCCAACCCCACTTCATACTCTTTGGGTACGACACACCCTGCAGGGAGCTTACAGATGGCACTCAGGACTTCCTCTTCTCCCGCACCATTAGTCTTTCTTCCCCTCGCCAACAACTCTTCCAAACCAGAAAGTGTGTTTTAAGCATGTCACAGCTTCTTCTATTTTAATCATTCCTTTCAAATACTGATCACCTTCCCTCAGGAAGCTAAGCCTCCTGAATGAGTTGTCAAGGGAGGAAAAGAAAGAAGTCGGGTTTTATTAGAGAGTGACTGGTAGTTGACAATAACGTGAGTGATAATCATATTATGACTGATGTTTAGAATACAACCATTATTATAAACTGCTAGAGTCAGCGTTTCTGAACAGGAAATTTCCAAGTAGGTAAGGGTTTTCCATTTAAGTATAAAAAACATTTCTCATTGCAGTCATTTTGAAAGGAAATTTCCCAAATAGTATTATCAACTTTCCTTCCATGTAAAACATAATATACGTTGACAATGAATTTCATATTAAAAAAAAAGAATGTTATTATGGAAAACGAATAAAACGTAATATATGGAACTTAATTTAATCTTTTCCTGATAATATAGAATAATTACTGGGATAAGTAATATAATGTATCATAACTGAGGAATGACCCTCTCGAGGGCTGGTAGCTTCTATGCTAGCTACATCGACAAAGAGGTCCATGATTTTTTATTCTTTCTCCCCATTTTTCCATCTCATTCTTTGCTCTCTATACTAAGCCAGCTGTCAATTCTCACTGCTATAAGCATTTTTTCTTGTGGTTGTCTGTTTCCTCACTTCCAGTTTGCTTTTATTATTATACTTCTGGTCTAAAACTGGATAACCAAGTACATTAGCATTATTTGTAATATAAAAAAGTAGGGCTCGAGGGAAACCTGTAGGGAATCAATAAATAGCTGTTAAATTTAGAGTAAACATTAAAAAGCTAGCTTACGATCTATAAACATGATTAGCATCAAGAGATGATACACAAAATGACTTTTAAAACCATGACAAATCATAGAAAAAGGGATTCATAGGTTTGTTTTATATTCTCTGGTACACAATGACATCCTGGCTAGAAGAAACTTTCTGAATCCTGTTTCTTCTACCACTAATTGCCATTCAAACAAGGCATTATTATGATGCTAAAGTAGTCACAATAATTTGTTACAAGAAGAAAATAAGGAAACTGATTCCATACATTTTCAAAATTAATTTCAGATCACTCAAAAGCAACACTAACAAGGAAGTGTTTTTCAAAGTGAAACTAAAGCCCATTGGCAAAGACAAAACAAATGACGTATTAAGACGAAATAAATGAACTGTGGTTTTGGCCTTCACCCGATCCTTTCAAACTATGTGAAGGACCATATTATCTACCTCTTTGACAATTAAAACCCTCAGAGTTCATAAAGAACCAATATTACTATCACCTAGCTTATTGAAAAGAACACTAATTTCAAGTATTAGCTTTATGAAATGATGAGAAATATACTCATGTTTCAGTTATTCACATAACCACCACCTAAGTACATACACAATAGAGTTAACACTCTTGATACGCTGCCTCCTGATGATTACATAACCATTAAGTTTAAGTTTCAGTTGAGAGAAAAATCTCAAATGAAATACATCCCGCTATAGCAACTCAGCTGACAAACTCTATTTCTAAAAATTGCTCTCTCCGACACTAGAAAGTCAGCAGCTAAATAGATATGCTGAATAGATCATAATTTATCTAACAAAACCTGTTAAAAAAAAAAAAAACAGGACAAGAAAACCCAACAGAATTCCATTAAAACCATATTAAAATCTTATGAAATAAAATAACAAATCATTCACTCCCAGATGATTTAAGTCCTTATGTTGTTTTCTGACTCATCTTTGCCCCTCACGAAACATCTGAGGATTAAAACTAACTTATTAGAGATAAAAGCTTTTGTGAGACAAAAATGAGTCATTCTTTCATAAGCGATTGTTTTCTTCAAGGAAGAAAATACACATACATACAAGTTATCATGCCATCAGGAAAGAGAAGAAATCACGCTGAATCACAGAATTAAGAAAACCTCATCTTAAACACTGAAAATTAAAGTGTGGATATTACTGATGCCATAAGAAGCACTAGAGATTTGACCTATCAGTGACCAAAATCCAGGACAGTTTTTAATTCCACATCCTTTTATTTACTATCCAAGTAAATAAACTTTAATGTTAGCTTTGACAGAAAACTGGCAACATTTTTCATTAGACTATTTCCATGTCTAAAATCTCTAAAAGATCAGGGAACATTTTAGTTACTCCTTGCCGTTCTTCTTTTGCTACACAGGTAATTTATTATTAAACTACTGAGAAGCACAGGAACGGTGCTCTGTTTCATTTTGGTCTGTAAAACACCTTTCAGAAGACTCTTCAACAAGGTTTGTTTGTTTGTTTGTTTATTTTACAATATCGATATTGCCTAATTATAAGTTTACTTTTCCAATGTTTCCATCTACAGCTTTCTTAGGTCATGCATACTATGCCAGGAAGTAAAAACTTCCTGATCCCTCCCTAAAGTCTTTGTTGGAAGAAGAACAATGGTAGGAATTACAGGCAGAACTCAAGATTATTCTCCACTGTAGCAGTGGCTTATGTGTAATTCTAAGTATTTGATATTCAAATTACAGACAAATGTTTTTTTGAAGGTGCCATTAAAACCCTGATAATTTTATTCAGCCAACTTAATAGTTAATATATTCTCATCATGCTATTTTTTTAAGCATCTGAACTTCCAAAAAAAAAATCACTCTTTCTGAAATTTAAAAACTTATATATTTAATTCTGGATCCTGCACACTACAAATTACCCACACATCCAGGAAACCTGTCTCAGGATCTGACTATCTGAGTGACCACACGTCTCCTCTGATAAAACCTAAGCGACAGTTCTCTGCAGATCAATGTTAGGCCCACTATGAAATTTTTTCGAATGTGGTCTGTACTGGAACAAAGTGGAGAAGGTTGATGATAAAAAGGACAACAATTATAAGAGACGTGCTTGTTTTTAACATAATGTTGCAAAATCAAAACAATAGTCATTGATGAAAACAACAGAAAATATATGAATTTTCTATGCAATGTAGGATAGTGGTAAAAATGAGACTTCTGCACTCAATTTCAAGCCTCGAGGTATGTTATTCTACACAATAAATATTTATCAGATGCTATCGTGTACTAAAATGTAGAAAAGATAGTGAAGACACAATGGTGAGCAGAAGCAGACATGATTCCAATAACATGGAATGATATGGGAAAGACAGGCATTAACTACAGGGATGTTCAATAAAAAAAGTCGAGTTACAGTTGTGATGGCAATCTGAGGCCCTAACAGAGGGGATGACACAATCACAGAGGTAAAAAAGGCTTCCCTGAAAGAATGAGAAAGGTGAGACACGTACGAACAGGAAGTCAACTAGACAGAACAAAAACCGCACGTGTAAAGAGTCCATGTCAGGAGAAAGCACAGCACCCAGGAGGAACCGAAGCAAAGTCAGCATGGCTGACACAGAGGAGGCAAAGCCAAACAGAGCAAGATTTGAGACAAGACAGGAAACCTAAGAGACCACACCAGTCAAGGTCTTGTTAGGTCCTGTTAAAGAATCTGACAGCAACCAAATACCATAGGAAACATTTTCACATAGAGGCCAGAGGGTCAGAGAAACATTTGAGAAAAAGAAAAACCAATTACTCTGGTTTCAATGAGGGAGAATTAAAAAAGAAATGAAGGAAGATAAAAAGAAATGCCAGCAAACCGGTTACAAGCCTATTTTCACAGATCTACCAGACTGAAGGGAAGCAGACTGACTGGACTGAGGGGAGAGCAGGACTGGCAACAGATCTGATGTGGAAAGGGAGGGAAGGAAAGGGATTGCTGAGGACTCCCAGCTCTCTGACCCAGTCTAGCTAGTAATACTACATACTGATAAAGGAAAAAATTAAAATGAACTGAGTCCAGGAAAGGGATATGTGAACATAAGAAAACCACAGAGTATCTCTGAACATAGGTTTACCATAAGGAGTTAACAATACCAATGCTGCCAGATAATTCTAAGCATCAATGTATGCAAAGAGCCTAACATGGAGCAGATCCTCACAAAATAGTAGTTTTTGTTATTCTCTCCCACACTGTCCCAGAGCAGCGTTCTCAACGGGGGCAACTTTCTCACTGGGAGACATTTGACAACATCTGGAGACATTTTTAGTTGTTCAAAACACAAGGTGGATGTGGATGTTACTGGCATCTACTGAGTAGAGGACAGGAAGGCTGTGAAATATCCCATAATAGACAAAGAGCCCTCCCACAACAGTTAGCCAACCCAAAACATCCACAGTGCCAAGGCTGAGAAACCCTGGTCCAGAGAGATTATGATCACATTACTGTAGCCTGGGAAGTTCTTCTGGATTCATTAATGGTAACTACTGTCCACATGAATTGGAAGTTAAATGGAATTATTACTTAGATTCTGTTTAATCAAGCAAATAGTTTCCAAATTCAAGCCTGCCAATGGAAGATGTTAGTGAATTCACAGCCTAAATACTAAGTGTATGAAAATGTTAAATGTTTTCTAACCATGAACACTAATTTGCTTCACCATTTTGGTGTTTTAGTAGGAGGAAAAAAAAAAAAAAAAAAGCCTGAACTAAAAAAGACAAAAAAGATGCCATCTTATAAAAAATCAGATACTCAGAAAGACTCCATGAAAACTGAAAACTACAAGCTTTTTTTAGCATCATTATGTAGAAACAATGGTTTGCAACAAATCTGTCTAATTAGTATTGCATTATGACACAGAGATTATCAACAAGAAAAACAGACTGTGCCTAATTCTTAGACTTGAAAAAGCCTTTCAAGTTTTATGACAAACTTGTAATCAAAATTTTGATCAAAATCAAAGTTTTGAAATGATCCTTCAAATTCCAAGCCCTCAGTTTCATTGGAAAAAAGAGTAATTAGCTAATGAAATAAAATTTCATACAATTTTAGACCTTATTTTTCCTTAGGAAGAAAAAAAGGGTAAAGTACTGAACCAGCATACCCAGTGGCCAACAATTTCAACATAACAGGTCAAAATCTGGCAGGAATGCCTACAGTTCTCATAAAATCTCACCATGGTCAGTAAATGGGACGCCTGCTACTGAAAGACAAATCAACAACAACAACAAAACACAAACAGTAAGAATTAGTGAGAATGTAGGGAGACTGGTGCCCTTGCGCATGACTGGTGGGAACGTGAAATGGAACACCTGCCATGGACATAAGTTTGGTGGTTCCTGAAAAGACACACAGGGGTGCGTGGGGGGTACATTTGGTTGACTGTCTGACTCAGGTCATGATTTCTGGTTCATGAGATTCTCTCTCTCCCTCTCTCTGCACTTTCTCTCTCTCTCTCTCTCTCTCTCTCTCTCAAAATAAATACATAATAAAGCAAAATAAATACAAAAAGAAAGCAATCAAAATAAATTAAAAAAAAAAAAAGAAAATCAAACACAGAATTAGCATTCAGCCTAGCAATTCCACACCCAGATAAAAACACAGTAGCATTGAAAGCAGGGACTCAGAAAGATACTTGTGCACCAATGCTCACAGCAGCACTACTCACAATAGCCAAAAGGTGGAAACAACCCAGATACACATCAACAGGTGAACAGATTCCTTTTATTTTTAAGTAGTATATACATATAATGGAATTCTGACTCCTGCTACAACATTGTGCTGAGTGAAGTAAGCCAGACACAAAAGGACAAATGGTATATGATTCCACTTATACGGGGTACCTAGAATAGGCCCATTCATAGAGACAAAAGTAGAAGAGAGGTTTCCAGGGTTGATGGAGATACAGGGGTGGGAAAGGGAGTTACTGTTTCATGGGTACAGGGATTCCGCTTGAGATGACAGAACACATTCTGGAAACAGAGGGTAGAGATGGGTGTACAACATTGTGAATGTACTTAAGGTCACTGAAATTGTACACTTGAAAATGGTTACGTTTCATGCATATCTTAGTATTAAAAAAAGAAATGGGACTTGAACTAAAGAAAGCTAGATAAATTACTTTTCTGGTGTTCTCACCCCTAAGTGATGCTCAGAAAACAAAACAAAACAAAACTATTTCGTTAGCAGCTTGGACTGAATTCAAACCTACATCTTCTGGAAAAATGAACAAACTACATCAGACTTTATTCAGTTACATACCAAAGCAAAATATCACTTCTATCATCTTATGATACCCAAATTCCAAACTTTCCGTAGAGGACATCACAGGACAATATGCATAATTTCACATGCATGGATTAGCCTTTTCCCAGGCTAATTTCGCCCAGGTGAGCAAATGTCTACGAGGACGGGAGTGGCTGTCCTGAGCACCCACACAGCCGGGGGACCTGCCAGGAGGTGGCAGTCTTGATTCTCCTCACCTTCTGATCGCTCCATTAACAAAGCTGAGCCCCCCAACCTCTCAAGACTTACCCTTACTAATACAGTTTGCTGGAATTTTTTTAAAAAAGGATTCCAAGTTCTACCATCTCTTATGGAAATATGTACTTCACATTTTCAAGACTACTCCATCAAAAAATTATCAAGCCTTGAGTGTCACAAATTCAGAAAAAAATGAACTTATCAACAGAAATGCAGGCATCTTTTATTAGACCATAAAATCACCTTGTTTTCTTACCATATTAAGGTAAAACCCTAATTACTTTTTGAGTCTTTCTCTCCGATCTTATTCTTCTCATGTACCTTCCATCTTCTCTCCCCTCCAGTCCATTTTTAATGCACCGTGAGTACAAAAAGGATAAAATTACTGCCCACGGTGCTAACAAAATTAATGAGCAAAGACGTACAGAGATCTCATGAAGATGCGCCTTAAGTTTATGTTGCCAAGGAAACACTGACGTCGTAGATTTTAAATGGAAAAGTTTATATTTAAAGAAAGTTGGAGTCGATAGGATGTATTTTAAGAAAGAGCAAAGCACACACCACTTATTCACAGACACCAATACATGACACATGGAAACTGTACAAAGACAACTAAACTTAAGCAACAACCAACAACTACCCATTAACCCGAGTAACATGAAAGGCCGTAACCTTCCAGGGAAAAGCTGCACTGTGAGTCGGGGCTGAGGCTTGCGATGCCAGCTCTGCCCCTCACTGGCTGTGGGGACTCAGACACATCACTCAGCCTGGAGCTGGCCATGTGATTCTCTTAGTGTCCCCGGTTCCTCTTCAGTAACAGGTGAAAAGGGTAAGCAAGATTCGCAAAATCTCTCCCCAGAGTCACATAGGCTTCAGTTCTAGGATTCTAGAGAAAGAAACTTCCAATAAAGGAAGTTACTAGGTACCTATGGTCTCCTACCACATCGTAATGAACGTAGTACCAGCCATACTCTAAGACACATATGTATGTACGGTAAGAGACGCACATACCCCTCTTTTTCAGGATTTCTGATTGTTCCCTTTTTTTTCATGAATTATGTAGTAAATATTCAGGAAAACTAAAAAATACAGAAATCATTAAAAAAATCATAAATGCCCTATCCAAACACAAAAATATAATCAAATTTGTATTTGGCATGAAATTCCTTTCTTAACCTGGTTATAAGAAAGAAATACTATTAGAGATTTAATGCTAAAATATAAAAGAAAGTAAACATAATCTGAATTTCAGAATTGCCAAAAAAAAAAAAAAAAGAAAGGAAAACAAAAGGATGGACAGTAAAAAATATACAATAGGGTAGGACTGAATACTGACCAGAAGCAGCATCAAAACTGCTGTCCAACCCGAAATAGTTTCTGACTTCCCAATTTACGTTAGGACCCCCTGGTGTTTCTCTCAAAAGACTTTCCACTTGTCTTTCACAGTAATTTGCACATCTATAATTACTGAATTCACTTCTCCAGCCTGTAAGCTCCCTAAAGGCAAAGGCCATGTCTTCCTAATGTACCAGTGAATCCTCAAAAGAACACCTCACACAACCAGTGCGATCAATTAGTATTTGTTGACGGAATAAATGGATAAAATGGATAAACAGGATCTTGATCTAATACCAACTATTCCTGACTGGTTACCTCTCCCAGGGCCTTTTAAGATCCATTTTCAGGGTAACTACTGAGTAAGGAAAGTACCCAAATTCAAAGACATTTCCCATGGAAATAACTTATCATTTAGACTCCCAGACCAGTGACTGACAAACCATGGCCCACAAGCCAAATCAGGCCACCACATGTGTAAGTAAGTGAAGGTTTGTTGGAATACCCCCATATCGCTCACTGCCGCTCACTTACCGTACCACGTTCAGCCACCTCTGGTGGCTGCACCGGAAAGCTGAAAATATTTACTATCTGGTCCTGTAAGAAAAACTTTTCCAATCTCTATCTAGACTAGTGCCTTTCAACTAATAAAGGAAAAAATACAGATGAGCTTTTGTGTCTCTTGATGAAAATACTTAACATATCTAGACAATAAGGCAATCATATGACTGGTTCTAAAACTGTAATAACAGCTGTGAATTCAAGGTCTTTTAAGAGTAAAGAGATTAAGCATGGTATTGATAAAAATGGTTAACACCCAAATACTTTGGGGTTTTTTTGATATTTTTTAAATGTTTCTTTATTTTGAGAGAGAGAGTGCCAGCAAGGAGAGAGGCAGAGAGAGAGAATCCCAAGCAGGCTCCGCAGTGACAGGATAGAGCCCGACATGGGGCTCGATCCCACGAACTACAAAATTAAGAGTCAGATGCTTAACTGACTGAGCCACCCAGGTGCCCTCAAATACTTTTTTTTAGTAAGGTTTTAGTACTACAGGTTTTTAGCAGAGCTGATTTTAAGTATTATACACACAAATTGTTACTATGCTAGGGTTAATTATCAGACACAATTAACAAAAAACGGTGTTGGGTGGGTGGGGGAGGGAAATGGGTGATGAGCATTGAGGATGACACTTGTCGGGATGAGCACTGGGTGTTATATGTAAGTGATGAATCACTGGATTCTACTCCTGAAGCCAAGATTACACTGTATGTTATCTAACATAAGAATAAAAAAAATTTTTTTAAGTAATTTCAAAAAAGAAAAAAAATCACAGTGCCAAATTAGCATTTTTTTTTTTTACATTTATTTATTTTTGAGAGACAGAGCACAAGTGTGGGAGGGGCAGACAGAGAAGGAGACACAGAATCGGAAGCAGGCTCCAGGCTCTGGGCTGTCAGCACAGAGCCCGATGCGGGGCTCGAACTCACAAACCATGAGGTCATGACCTGAGCCGAAGTTGGACACTCAACCAACTGAGCCACCCAGGCTCAGCACCCCCAAACCAGTATTTTTACAGTAACTTGTCATTCCATTAGCTCTACTGCATATAGATAGGGTCTAGCATTACCTTGTGTATTTCTTAAAAAGCGTATCCTTTTCAGGGCGCCTAGGTGGCTTTAATAGGTTAAGCATCCAACTTCGGCTAAGGACGTAATCTCAGGGTTTGTAGATTCGAGCTCCATGTCAGGCTCTGGGCTGACAGCTCAGAGCCTAGAGCCTGCTTCAAATTCTGTCTCCCTCTGTCCCTGCCCCTCCCCTGTCCATGCTCTGTCTCTCACTCCTCTCTCTCTCAAAAATAAACATGAAAAAAAAAAAAAAAAAAAAAAAAGCTTATCCTTTCCTATGAAAAGCCAACCTCTTCCTTCTGCTATCATATACAAATCAATCTTGAGCCAAAAAGAAAAAAGAAAAAAAAAACAGGAAAAAGCTAAAAGGACTTCGGGCAAGAGGGAGATGGGTGGGATGGTATCTCCTCAGCCGCTAGAACGAAATTAACACCTCCATCAAGTAATACACAGAAGACAATCTGCTCAGAGAAAAACGCCCATGTCACAATCTTAACACCACTACAAATTCAACAATACATAACTGATTTTTTTTAAAAAACCTGGGTTTTAAGTTTATCAGTTGCACACTCAAAAATGCATCTGGCTTGTAAGTTTACTTATTGTTATCAGTTCTGGCTGATTTCTACCAAAGACTATTTGGTAATATCTAAATCATATAATAAAAACAGTATTTGTTTATGAAAAATGTAAAAAATGAACAGAAGGTAGGAAAGAAACATTTATTATTGAATGCCAACTGTCTACCCTGGGAAGACTTATAAATCCATTTAATAAGGATGATTTTGTATGTCTATTAAATCCTAAATTTGTCGTTTTATAAAATTGGGACATTATTTTGGAAGTAAAAAATTTCCATTGTAGCTAATGCAGACCAGGAATGGAATTTTCAAGGGAAATACAATTGATAAAATTCTTTCCCAGCTCTACTGAGATACAATTCACACATACTGTGTAAGTTTAAGGTGTACAATGTGATGATCTGATACGTACATATTGCACAATGTTTATGACAATACGGTTAGTTAATACTGCACATCTCGCGTCACTACCGTTGTTATTGCCACAGTGAGGTCGTTAAAGCACTACTGTCACGACAGCTTTCACGTGTACAAACAACACTATTAACTATAGTCACCATGCTGGACATTAGATCTCCAGAACTTATTCATCTTATAACTGAAACGTAGTACCTTTTGTTCAACCTCTCCTCTTCTTCCCCTACCCCTCAGCCCCTGGCAATCACCACTCTACTCTGCTTCTATGAGTTTGATGTTTTTAGAGCCCACTTACACATGAGATCATACACTATGTGTCTCTGGCTGATTTATTTCACTTAGAATAATGCCTTCAAGGTCCATTCAACATCACAAATGGCAGTAATGCCTTAGGGATTTTTCATGGCTGACTAATATTCCAGTGTGTGTGTGTGTGTGTGTGTGTGTGTGTGTGTGTGTAGACCAGGAATGGAATTTTTAAGGCAAATACCATTGATAATTTTTTCCCAGCTTTACTGAAATACACACACACACACACACACACACACACACACACAAATACATACACATCACATCTTCTTTATCCATTCATCCATCAACGTACCCTTAGGTTGTTTGCACGTCTTGGCTATGGTGAATGATGCTGCAGTGAATGTGAAGGTTGCAAATGTCTTCCAGACAGTGATTTCATCTTCTTTGGATAAATACCCAGAAGCGGAATTACTGGGCCGTAGGATAGTTCTATTTTTATTTTTTTTAGGAACCTCCATACTGTTTTCCACAGCAGCTGCGCCAGTTTGCATTCCCATCAGCAGTGCACAGGGGTTCCTTTTTTGCCATATCCTCACCAACATTATCTCTTCTCCTTTCAATAAAGCCATTCTGACAGGTGTATGGTGATATCTCACTGTGGTTTTGATTTGCTTTTCCCTGATGACTACTGATGTTGAGCATCTTTCTGTGTACTTCTTAGACATTTAAATGTCGTCTTTAGAAAAATTTTGTCTATTCAAGTCCTCTGTCCATTTTAAATTGAACTGTTTGTTATTTGGCTATTAAGTTGTATGAGCTCTTTATACATATTCTGGATAGTAATCCTTTATCAGAGCGATGGTTTGCAAATATTATCTCCTATTCTATAGGCTGCCTTTGTTCTGCTCTACAGAAGCTTTTTAGTTTGATGTAGTCCCACTTGCTAATTTTTTTGTTGTTGCTTGTGCTTTTGGTTTGTCTTATCAAAACAAAAAACAAAAAACAAAAAAACATCACTGCCAAGACCTACATCATGAAGCTTGTTCCCTATGTTTTCTTCTGGGAATTTTATGGTTTAAGTCTTAACATTTAAGTCCTTAATCTATTTCAAGTTAATTTTTGTGAAAAGTGCAAAACAGATGTCCAATTTCATTCTTTTGCATGTGGATATCCAGTTTTCTTAGCACTATTTTTTGAAGAGATTATTCTTTCCCCATCAAGTTTTCTTGGCTCTCTTGCCAAATAAAGTTGACCATATTATGTGAGGGTTTATTTCTAGGCTCTCAATTCTGTTCATTGGTCTGTGTTTCTTTTTATGTCAGTGCCAGATTGTTTTGACTATTATAGCTTTGTACTATAGTCTGAAATCAGGAAGTATGATGTCTCCAACTTTGTACTCTCAAAATTGCTTTGGCTACTTGGGGTCTTCTGTGATTTCATACAAATTTTAGGACTGCTTTTACAATTTTTGTGAAAAATGGTGATGGACTTTTGCTAGAGACTACACTAAACCTATAGATGGTTTTGGACAGTATGGAAAATTTAACATTAACCATTGTAATCCATGCACCTGGGGTATCTATTTATTTGTCCTCAATTTCTTCCATCAGTGTCTTATAGCTTTTAGTGTACAGATCTTTTACCTCCTTGGTTAAATCTATTCCCAAGTATTTCACTGCTCTTCGTGCTCCTGTAAATGAAAACTGTTTCTTTTTCAGATAGTTCATTGCTAATTTATACAAATGCAACTGGTTTTTACATGCTGATTTTGTATCCTGAAATTTTACTGAACTGTTGATTAGTTTTAACAGTTTTTTGGTGGAGTCCTTAGCATTTTTCTTTTTAATACGTGATCACATCTTCAATGGAGAACACTTTAATTCTTCCTTTCCTATCTGAATGCCATTTCTTTCCTTTTCTGACCTACCCGTTCCGGCTGGAATTGCCACTGCTATGTCAAATAGGAATGCTGAGAGTGAACCCTCTTGTGTTATCCTGATTGTAGAGGGAAAACTGCCAACTTTTCAGTGTTAAGTATGAAGTTAGCTGTGGGTTTCTCGTATATGAACTTAATTATGTTGAAGTATGTTCCTTCTATACTCGATTTCTTGAGAGTTTTTATCATAAAACAGTGTTGAATTTTGTAATATACTTTTTCTGATAGTTAATTATTACTGTATAGAAATGCAACTGATTTTATATATAGATTTTAGATCCTAAAACTTTATTGAATTTGTTGATTAGCTGTAACACATTTTTGGTAGAATCTTTATGGTTTTCTATATATAATATGTCATCTGCAAATAACAGACAATTTTACTTGTTCCTTTTCTTTTTCTGGTTTTTTTTCAAGTTTATTTATTTTGAGAGACAGAGAGAGGAGAGGAGGGGCAGAGAGAGGGGGAGAGAGAGAACCACAGTCAGACTCTGTACTGTCAGTGCAGAGTCTGATGCGGGGCTTGAACTCACGAACCTTGAGATCATGACCTGAGCTGAAACCTAGAGTTGGAAGCTTAACCGTCTGGGCCACCTAGGCGCCCACTTGTTCCTTTTCTTTCTGGCCTTGGGTTTTTAAAAGGAGGTTTTTGATAAATGAATTCATCTCCTTACTTTTTATTGATCTGTTCAGATTTTCTATTTCCTCACGATTCAGACATGGTAGGTTGCTTATTTCTAGGAATTTATCCATTTCATCTAGGTTGTCCAGATTGTCGGCATGTAATTGTTCATAACAGTATCTGATTTATGATCTTTTATATTTCTGTGGCATCAGCTGAAAGGTCTCCTCTTTCATTTGTAATTTAAAAAAATTTTTTTAACATTTTATTTTATTTTTTGAGAGACAGAGAGAGACAGAGTGCGAGCAGGGGAGGGGCAGAAGGAGAATGAGACACAGAATCTGAAGCAGGCTCCAGGCTCTAAGCTGCCAGCACAGAGCCGAACGCAGGGCTCGAACCACAAACACGAGATCATGACCTGAGCTGAAGTCAGACACTTAACCGACTGAGCCACTCAGGTGCCTCCATTTGTAATTTTACTTATTTGAGTCCTCTCTCTTTTTTCTTGCTAAGTCTAGCTAATTGTTGGTCAATTTTATTTATCTTAAAAAAAAAAAAAAGTTAGTTTCCTTGCTCTTTTGTATTGTATTTCTATTCCCCAGCTCATTTATTTCTGCTCTGGTCTTTGCTATCTCCTTCTTCTCCTTTTAGTTCTTGAGGTATAAGAGGTAAGTTGTTATTTCTGATCTTTACTTTTTGTAACTATAGATGGTTTAGGACTATGAACCCCCTTCTCGGCACTGTTTTGGCTGCATCCCATCAGTTTTGGTATATTCTGTTTAGACTGTCATTTGTTTCCATATTTTTTTTAATTTCCCTTTTGATTTCCGTTTGGCCCATTCGTTGTTCAGGAGTGTGTTATTTCATTTTCACATATTTGTGAATTTTCTAGGTTTCCTCATTACTGATTTCTAGTTTCATGCCACTGTGGTCTCAAAAGGTACTTGCCATCATTTCTATATTTTTCAATTTCTTAAGATTAACTTTGTGATATAACAATCTATGTTCCATCCTGGACAGTGTTCCATGTGTGCTTGAGAAGAATACATACTCTGTTGTTGTTGGATGAAATGTTCCGTATATGTCTCTTAGGTCCATTTGGTCTAAAGTGTCATTCAAGTTCAATGTCTCCTTCTTGCTTTTTTTTGGCTGGATGATCTGTTCACTGATGAAAGGAGGTACTGAATGAAGTCCTCTAGTATTACCGTAGTGCTATCTAGCACTCTTAGATCTGTTATTATTTCCCTGACATATTTAGGGGCTCTGATGTTGGGTGTTTATGTACTTACAATTATTATCTCCTTCTGATGAGTTGACTCCTTTATCATTTTATAATGACCTTATTCGTGTCCAGTTACAATTTTTGACCTCAAGCCCATTTTGTCTGTAGAAGTAGAGCTACCCCTGCTTCTTTTAGTTCCCGTTTGCATGGACTATTCTTTCCCATGCCTTCACTTTGAACCTATCTGTGTTGTTAAAGCTGAAGTGGGTCTCTTACAGAAAGGAGATAGTTGGGTCTGGTTCTTTATCCATTCACCCACTCTCTCCTTCTTGGTGGAACATTTAAGCCATTACACTCCCAGTAATTGTTCACAGGTGAGAGCTTGTATCATCATCTCGTGAATGGGTCTGGCTGTTTGGCAGTTCCTTTTTTTCTTCCGTTCTTGCTGTCCTCCTCTGTGAATGGATGATTGGCCACAGGGGGACACACTGGTTCCCTTCATCTTTTCCACTGCAGGCTTTGGTTTATGGTTACCTAAGGCTGACCTGAAACATCTTAGAGACAGAAGTCATTTTAAACTGCTAACAATTTCTATCTCACAGAAAAACTCTACCCTTTTATTTCCCACAACACCCACATTTCATGTTTTTGATGCCACACTTTACTTTTTATATTGTGTACCTACTGACGAATTATTGTAGCTATCACTATTTTTAACACTTTTGTCCTTCGACTTTTAGGCTAGAGTTAAGTGGTTAACACCCTTCTGTATCTGACTAGATTCTTACCTTTACTAGGGTGTTGTACATTTTCCTATGTTTTCATGTCGCTAATTAGCAGCCTTCCCTAGAAGGCAGGCCTAATGGTGACAAGCTCAAGTCTTTATCTTGCCCTTTCTGAAGGACAGCTTTGCTGGGTGAAATATTCTTGGTTGGCAGTTTCTTTCTTTCAGCGTTTGTACCAAACCCTTCTCTCCTGACCTGAAAGGACTCTGCTGGGAAATCCACTGTACGACTTAAAGGGGTTCCTTGTTGGAGAGAATTTTTCTTTCTCTTATTGCTTTTAAAATTCTTTTTTTCTTCAATTTAAGTTTTAAATAGTGTCTTGGAGAAGATCACTTTGGATTGAAATTTTGGGGTGGCTTATTAGCTTCATGAACTTAAAAGTGCAAATCTCTCCCCAGCTTTGGGAGGTACTCAACCAGTATTTCTTTATGTAAGCTTTCTATCCCTTTCTCCCTCTCTTCTCCTTTGGGACTCCAGGGATGCAGATTATTTGTTATGGTGTTCCTTAAGACCCATATGCCTTCTTCCTTTCCTTTTCATCCTTTTTCTTGATGCTCCTCTGATGGGATGATTTCAAACAAATTCTCTGTGAGCTGATTGTTTTTTCTGTTTGGTCTGGTCTGCAAGAAAAGCTCTTTACTGAATTTTCTACAGTTCACTCAGTGTATTCTTCCACTACAAATGTCTGGTTTATTTTTGTGTTCTGTTTCTTTGTTGAACTCCCTATTTTGTTCTTGTATTGTTTTCCTGATATCATTACACTGCTTATCAATGTCCTCACAGCTCTCTGAGCATCTTTAAAACGATTATTTTGCATTCTTCATCAGGTAATGCCTGTTATCTTCTTTTTGGGGGGGGTGATGGTAATTAGATATTTACTGTTGGAGTCATGTTTCTCTAATTATTTGCAATCCCTACAACGTTGTGTAGATGTCTGTGCATTTGAAAAAGCAGTCCTCTCTTCCAGACTTTATGGACTGCAGTAAGGGAAAATGTCTATCTGCATGCAGGGGCATGCTGGAGCATGTGGTGACCTCAGGTCTAAAGGTGTAGGGTGCCAAGTATGAGGCATATGGTGGCAACAAGCCTGGGGAGGGCAGTGGTTCACTGGCTCAAGTCACCGGGGTCCACGCCATCAACAACCACGTGATCCTCGGCAGAATCTCCGGGGGGGCCACAGAGGCTGCAAGGGCTGTTGCAAGAGCTACACACCAGGGCACACGGCAGCCCTCACTGTTCTCTCCAGGGGCAAATGCTGTTGGTTTGTCTGCAGGACAGACCCCTGGGAACCATAGTCACCCGCAGTGTGGCTGCTCCTGGGGGCCCCTACTTTTCTCCCCTGTTCCTAGCTGTCTCTCTGTCTCTGCTCTCAGCCCCTGGGTGGGCGGAAACTGAAGTGGGAACTTCACGTGGTGCCACGAAACACTAGGGAAGCTGGTCACTCACCCTGCTCTTTTCCCTGCCACAGGAACTCTTCCTAGCTGGGGCGTTCCCTCTCGGTGCTGAGCAACGCCAGCATGGGGACAGGACAGTCCAAGCAAAAGTGAAGCTGTCCTCTTTCCCATCTTGCGCAGTCATTCTCCTGTGTTTCTGTCCCACTGTGTTGCTGAAGGTTTTATGCAGACTCTAGAGCTCTCTCCTTGGTCACGTTAGCCACCTGATGGCTGATCTCTGCGAGGGGATGGAGGTGATGGCCATTACTCTGCCATTTGGTGACATCCCATTTGTGAATTTTTACAGTACCTATTATAACGTTCTAGCTTACTAAACTCGAATTTTCAAAAAGTCAAAGATTTTAGATGTTCAGGGATCATGATCATTGTCAACTCAGTGAATACTAAAAACAACCCTATCCAATACAAATATTACTAAAAGATCTTATAATATACAAACAGAGAAAAAAAAAACATAAACATGGTCTACTATCTGCACCCTTAAAGCAAGATACAATGGTGGTAAAATCTGAAAAATACAAAACAAGTCATGATGACTATATCATGACTCAGTAAAACTAAGTCTCCATCCAAACATGATAGAAAAAAAGCACACGAACGCCCTGCCATGTTCACTGTTAAATTTATAACTGTAAACCTCAGATGGACCTTCAGTCCTGCTTGGCCATCCTGCTTTACTTCACACAGCTTCTCTCAAAAACCATTCCGCTCTTTCTTCTCAACCCTCTGATGTCCCCTTCTTCACCATGACTCCCAGCTGAAAACCTTAGTGTTCACTAAACTAAGGGGAACGGTAAGGGGGGGGGGGGGCGTTCCTTCTTCTACCATATTTACAAGCCCATCTGCCTCCACACATGGACACTCCGCCTTCCCTCTGAGTCTCCAGAAGCCCCCACGATGCCAAACCTAACGGTCACCTCCCCGGCTTCAAAGATCTGACTCAACCTCTCAGAAGCAACTGACAGTTATTCACAGGCTCCTTCCTATCTTCTCCTGCTTCTCAACCACCACGGCCTGTCTTCCTTGTGCCTCAGTGGCTGCCCCTTCTCAGCATCAGTTGTGGAACCCTCCTCGTCCCCTTCCACACAGTGCTCCAGAGCTCAGTCTTCAGAGCCACTTTAATAATTCCCTGGGTCCCATGGCTCTACACACATTTCAATGTTCAGAGCACCCAAGCGTCTGTGAGAGCCAACACAGACCCAGAGCTCCATGGCAATGAGCCCACGGCACCATGTGAATGTCTCATGGGCATTTCGTATATCACGTATGTGTGAGAGTATTCCCCATCTCCTACCTCCAGCGATATGTGACCCCTGCAGGGTTTTCTATTTCAGTAAATAGCATCAGCACTGCCCCAAGGCCTAACACTTCTCACCAGTTTACACTCTAATCCCAGGCTCTATCTGAGTTAATGTGAGACCCTCCTAAAGTGATCTCCCTATTTCCACTCCTGCCTCCCTACATCATCTTCTTGAAAGAGCTGCCAGAAAAATCCTTTCAAAAATAAAACAGCAGTTTCCAGCCTGGCATTTAAAGAGCTGAGAAGCTGCCACTCTGCCCCAAAAACAAGTATAAAGCTGAAGAAGCTGAAAAATCAACACCTCTCCTTAGCCTCTCAGGAAAGCGACTCTACCCCAAAGTCAGGGAGCCAGTCAGGGGGGTACGGGGAATCACAATCTATCTGTGTGCACAGAGCAGGGGCTCCGTGGGAACCACCGCCAGGCCAGGAAAAGCTAAGCTTTAGCTGACAAATTGCTGGAGGCTCAGTGTGGACAAAATGGACAAGTCTGAGAGTTAAAAACTCCAGGGGGACCCAGTCATGGATAAAGTCCCCACAGTTGTGTGAGTTTTACCTCCAGGTGCTCTCTCGCTTCCAGCAGCAGGCAGGGAGAGGAGCACCACTGTGAAATACACCAGAACATTCTGTTCATCTTAAGCCCAGCTCTCAGGTGGAACAATGTTACCAGAGCTGCACCTGCTGGGGCTTTATCATGGCCTAACCCACCTGAAGTAAAGGGAGCACCTGACTCCAGCCCCCCCAGCCATCCCTTCCCAACTCAGCAGGGAAAACAAACTGACAAGTACGGGTGAGGCTCACAGTCCAGGAGCGTAGGCTCACCAAGAACAGACAGGTAATGTAAGCTGAGAAGTGGAAACTCTAAGAACCAGAAAGAAATCCTAGAGCCTAAAAACACTACAACGGAAATGAAGAAATGATGGGTTTATAAGCAGACCAGACACAGTGGAGGAAAGAACCTCGGAGCTGGAAGATGACAAGAGAAACTTCCACAAATGAAAAAAACAGAACAGAACACACAAGAATTGTGGGGCAACTACAAAACATAAGCCAAATCATGACACTGTCCTACTACGAAGCTTCACAATGGCGTCCCATCACTTAACAACGAAAGCGTGCGCTCCCACACCACAGCCTGTAAGACCTGCTGTGTCCCCCGCCTCTTCTGCTCCCCTGTCCCACCTCCCTGTGCCCCTGGTCAGGTCACACATGCTCCAAGCTCGCCTCTGCTGTGGACCCTTTGCATGTGCTGTTTCTTCTGCACGAATAGCCTCCCCCCAGATATTCATGTGGACCCCACCCCCCGACTCTGTTCGCAGGCTGCAGAAACACCACCTCCAGGGAGAGGCCTGCCTTCAACTCTACTGAAAACACCAGCCTATCACCTCCGATTATGCTTTATTTCCTACAAAAATATTTTCTATTTTGTGTAATATTACTTATGTTATATAGTATTTTATACCATCTATTTGTTCATTTTCTGTCTCATCCACTAGAAACATAAGCCTCTGGAGAGGAGGAACTCATCGGATCCCTACTCACAGCACCAGCATAGGGACTACTGTGCACCCCTCAGCTGTTCAATGAACAAGTGAACAAATGACTATTACAATTTTTAACAAGGTTTTTTTTTTTAATCTTGTGTATACACCTGAACGTACTACGCTCAGATTACTAAAAGTGTATTTAATTCAGAGTTCCATATAAAGTGGTCTGCCCCATTTCTGAGAAGAAAACTTTCATAAAAATGAAATTCCAGACCCTAGGGGATTGATTTCTAGTCTTTCCCTCCAGATGAAGAGAAATGAAATGATCCTAAGGGCTAAATTTACAATTCTTAGTGATGGGAAGAATGACCATTTCTATTTAAACCCAAGTTTGTGTCACTCCTCCCAACACACATATACATACACAGATACCTCTAGTTATCTTTATTCTAGTTTCCATTAAGTTTTTCACCAGGCAGGAGAGTCTTCCTCCCGTACCTCAGATACCTGGTCCAAACGCCCACCACCAAAAAGTAACCAATGGTATCACAAAGGCATGGGCAAAGTATTTCAAATATTTCAACTTTGTGGGCTATAAGGTCTCTGTCACAACGATTCAACTCACTCAACTCGATTCATCTCACTCAACTTGGCTGTTATGGAGTGAAAACAATCTTCGACAATATGTAAACAAATGCAGACAGCTGTTTTCCAGGAAAACTGCATCTGCAAAGAGACAGCAAGCTGATGCTCCAGGGGAGTCAAACCCTGTTAGACAGCTGAGCTTAAATATCTCTTGTATCAAAAATGTTAGTGGGCAAGTTTGGAAGGGACTGCAACAAAGAATGCTATCTGCAACAAATATTAATCCTACTAACCATAATGATGTATTAATATACATTTTCATTTAAATATGAAATATAAACACAAGTGTTCAGGGGCACCTAGGTGGCTCAGTCGGTTAAGCATCCGACCTCAACTCAGGTCATGATCTCACAGCTCGTGAGTTCAAGCCCTGTGTCAGGCTCTGTGCTGACAGCTTGGAGCCTGGAGCCTGCTTCGGATTCGGTGTCTCCTTCGCTCTTTCTCTCTCTCTCTCTCCTACCCCACCCCTGCTTGCACTCTGTTCTCTCTCTGTCAAAAATAAACATTAAAAAAATGTTTTCAAATACAAGTTTTCATATAAACAGACTTAAGATTATTCTAAGATGCCTCCTCTATAATCCGTAATACCTTACTTCAAATATATTCCTTGTGGTAAACATTATGAAGAACTGGAGGAACATTAAGACAAAACATACTGGTCACCTAACTAGCAGCATGTTGCTAACATTAAACTCTGGCCCAAGACTTTCCCTTAACTGGTAGATCAAATACACAATTAACATTTTCATAGCATACATAAAAAAACTAAACCAGAGCTTATATTTAAAAACGAAATAGGGGTGCCTGGGTGGCTAAGGCTCAGTTGGTTAAGCAATCTACTCTTGATTTCCAAGAGTTCAAGCCCCACATCGTGCTCTGCACTGGCAGCATGGAGCCTGCTTGGGATTCTCTCTCTCTTTCTCTGCCCCTCTGCTTGTGCACGTACCCTCTCTCTCTTTTTCTCTCTCTGTCTCTCAAAATAAATAAACTTCAAAGAAATAAATAAAGATAAAAAATAAAAACAAAATCAATCTCAAATATATACTTCCAATCAATTCCAAATGCATGTTCCTAACATCTTACAAAGGGTTTGACTTATTCAAATAAATCAAGATCAGAAAGAACAGACCTCTGTGAAAAATACATCATTGCTAGATGGGAGTAATCAGCTTCTAAAAACTGAAAGATATTCTAGGAATATATCTTACCTTAGATGCCATTCTCATAAAAAGTTTGTTCTGATTTTCTGCTGTTCCCATCTTTTCGTTCTTGACTAAATCACTTAGGCTGAGATTATCATCATCGTGAAAGTATCTAACCCTTTCTTTTTCTTCGTGAGTTGAAGCCTATGAGAAAATGAACATTATTTAGTGAAAACATGGGTCTGGGTCTCTGAAGTATTTTTAATTACCTGTAAATCTCATATTAAATGTACAACACGCCACGACGTATCACAAGCTTTCCTTCCAGCTTATCCCTTTTCTATGTGTTTCCGGTTTGGAAGAATTTCCATTCAAATACCACTTCCTCTTTCTGCCCCATTACTCTCTTCTTCCCCAGGGATGGCATTATCTGACTTCCGGGTTTGGGGGAAAAGGCAGAATTGCTTTAACCTTCTTCCTTCCCCTCTGTTCTTGTCCTTGGAGTAACTCCTGACTGCTGTGGAGGGAAGCGCACAGCCATCCGGAGATAAAGTGAGCACACCGAAAACAGAGGGCAAGTATGAGCAAACTCATTTCACACAGCTCTGCCAGGGACAAGGCTGATACTCTGATTCTCATCTAAGTCAGTCCTGGGTCTTTCTATCAGTGGGTTCCATACCTACCTGTAGCAAAGAGAAGTGTCATATATTTTCTCCTAAGTCACATCTCCCATATGTCTCTTATCATCACACTCCCTTAGCCAAACAAAACCTGCTCTTCAACCTCTTTGAGACCTTTGGAAGCACATTCCCAGTACTTTTCCCAACATTCCGATTCCTGAAATCACTAGCTTAAATCTCACATTGCGTGGCTTCAATCACTCCTTGGTTCCAGATCCTTAATTTCTGGCCCTCCTATCCTGTCATTACACTCAAAAGGCAAACCTCGGTCCCACATGAATGTGTCTGCCCTCTTTACCCTGTACCTGCAAGTGCTTGGCCGCAGGCAACTCAAACAGAGCCCTTGATGCCATCGGATAATGCATCTATGGCTCCCTAGCCAGTTCCATCATTCCACAGAATTCAAACCTTTACTATTCTCCTGCCCCATCTCTGCTCCAAACCCTTAATTCTTCCTATTTCATTAGAGGAGGGATCTATCCCGCTCTATTTGCTGAACCAACTACTCTCTCCAGCAGCACAGGCACTCAATAGACAAATAGTAAACATATGACAGAAAAATTATGAACAAACAAATCTTCTGTGGACCCAATTACCGTTTGTATGATCTTCCAAATTTAAAACAAAAAATCTAACTTGGGAAAACTGAATACACTCTTTTTACCATCTCTAGAGCCTCAGGGTAGTGCTAAAAACTAATTGGTAGAGCTGGAAGATGGAAAAGAAAATAAGGCTTATAACGGATCACAGCAACCACATATTTAAGACATTATTGTATATCGACACCCCATCACCAGGGCTCAAATTAGCTAATGCAAAATTTTCCCTAAGAGCTACGGTAAATATGTAAAAGGAAGCTAGAAACAAAGGCAAAAACAACGTACACAAAATTAAAATTGCTTTAAACACTCCATGTTCGCATTTGAAACCCATAGTTGAATTAGATTCCATTTTGTAAAATGCAAAGGGATATACCTGAGAATAAAAGTAATACTATAACTTACTACCTTCTAATGCTTGTAGTATAAACCTACACTTTAGAAAATATTCTGAAGTAGTCT
Source organism: Panthera tigris (assembly GCF_018350195.1). Lineage (NCBI taxonomy): Eukaryota > Metazoa > Chordata > Mammalia > Carnivora > Felidae > Panthera > Panthera tigris. The sequence continues at coordinate 6,122,970 of NC_056669.1, forward strand.
GATGCAAACAAAGCCAAGGAGGGGAAAGGAATTCCAAATTAAAAATGACATATGATAAACACACCATCTGCCTCTTCCTTCTTCCTCCTGTAGATTCCAGAGGTTTTCCTGCTGTGCTCACAGGCCACACTCCTCCAGACCGATCTGTTCTGACCAGGACCACTTCTTGGTCTTCATTCTATGGAAAGATGTAGAGAGAACTTTTGAAATTCTTGTGAAGAGTACTGAATATTTATATTTCATAATAAAAAACAGCATAAAAATTACAGTTTATCTTAAGTTGCCTGGAATTTCATTACCCACCGTGATGTAAAATGATCATGATCTTTTCAGAGAAAAGGGGGGAAAATATCCAAAGTCCATTTTATTTTATTTTTTTTGAAAAGCAATCACAGAGGGAAAATTCAAATAACGTTTCCATCTAGACAATATTAAAGATGACCAAGTACCAATATTCACACATGCACTGGATGGGAGTGCCCATAATTTAGGCAAGAGATATCATGTTTAATGCGTGTTTCTTCAATTTAAAGATGCTACTAAAACTTGTTTATAAGACATAAAGCAACTAAAGGACACAACAAACTGCTACATTAGCTGCTATAATGATGCTCCAGACAACTTCTATTCTTTCCATTAACAGCCCTCAAATGTTTTTCGGTTCCCTGACTCTTCAGAATTTATACCCCACATACTTTCAATCCATAATCTTTTTCCTACAAACTACTGGCCAAATACTTGCCTGGTACAGTACAGATTAAGATTAAACTTTATTCTATGATGAAAATAGAATGTTACTGGAAAGGTTCTAACAAAGAATCACATAAAAAATATTAGATAACTGCTTTATTAAAGATCAATTTGAAACAAGACCAACCAAATTATTCACATTTCAATTTTTTGCTCAACTCAGAACAAATTATTAAAAATCAATTTCAACTCCATTTAGAGACTTAGTTCCCTTTTTAAGATGGAAGAAAAAAATACAATACTGATCTTACATTCACATACAATACTAATTAAAGTTATCACTTTTCTTCAAATAATTAGCATTAGTTAATAATGTGTCATATTTTAAATATTTTTATTTATTTTTTAGAGAGAGGGAGAGAGAGAGAGAGAGAGGGAGAGAAAGTGAGCACATGCGCACACACAAGTGGCGGAGGGGCAGAGAGAGGGGATAGAGGATCCCAAGTGGGCTCTGCATTAACAGCAGAGAGCCCCACGGGGGGCTCAAACTCACAAACCATCAGATCATGACCTGAGCCAAAGTCGGATGCTCAACTGACGAAGCCACCCACGCACCCTAATGATGTGTCATATTTAAAGGGTATCTCTACCTTAAAAAAAAAATTAAAAAAAAAAAAAGGGAGGGGCGCATGGGTGGCTCAGTTGGTGAAGTGTCTGTCTGACTTTGGCTCAGGTCATGATCTCACGATTCGTGGGTTCGAGCCCCACGCTGGGCTCTGTGCTGACAGCTCAGAGCCTGGAGCCTGCTTCAGGGGCTTTCTCTGCCCCTCCCCTGCTCATTCTCTGTTTCTGTCTCTCAAAAATAAATAAATGTTAGGGGCGCCTGGGTGGCTCAGTCGGTTGAGCATCCGACTTCGGCTCAGGTCATGATCCCACGGTCTGTGAGTTCAAGCCCCGCGTCGGGCTCTGCGCTGACAGTTCAGAGCCTGGAGCCTGCTTCAGATTCTGTGTCTCCCTCTCTCTCTTCCCCTCCCCTGCTCATGCTCTGTCTCTGTCTCAAAAATAAAACACACACACACACACACACACACACACACACACACACACACAAAATAAATAAATGTTAAAAAAAAAATTTTTTTTAAATACAGGGTATCTCTATTCATTCTCTTACTGGATAACAGAAATGGGAAACACATTTTTTATCTAAGTTTATCATGTCACTAAAGTGATCTCCCTAAGGACTTCCAAATTACTAAATCTAATAAATACTTATCAATTATCACCCTCGTTTATTTGAAAGTATTTGATTCTGTTCATTATATTCTCAGCCTGAAACTCTTCTTATTCTAGTTTTATACATACTCTACTCTTTCCTGGTTCTGCCTCACCTCTCTGACTCATTCATTCATTCATTAAATATTCTGAAAAGTGCATGCCTTATGTAGTTACTAAAAGAAATACAGTACCTGCCTACAAGAAGTTTATAGGCTACTGCAAGAATTATCCTGTATGTGAATTAATGAGAATCAAAAGAGTCAATTTCACTTTCTCCTCCACTTTGAGCTACATTTCAAGCATTGATGACTCCAAGGTTCCTTGGTTTCCATCCTTCCACCCAGAAACCTAACTACCACTTGTGCTGACAAAAAATTCATTATGCCAAACACAAAAATAACTATGTCATTGTTTGCTGAAAAATTGCAGAGACCCCATATTAGCTAGGAGAGATCAGTACCACTCAAAGTTGGCCCACAGACCAGTGACAGTGTGAGAATTGTCAGCCACGATATATTTGTTATCAGCCTGTGAGGAGTTAAGTACAAAACCTGGGTGCTTATAAATTTTTCCAGCAATCTTAAAGAGTAATTTTACGTTGGCTCAATCTAACCTAAAATTTGGACGTATATTTTATAATATCTTTATTTCATTTTTCTATAATTTTTATTGTATTTTATAAAACTATTAGTTCATAATGGGCTGGAAAATTTAAAAAAAAAAAATCTGATCCTACAGCACAGAGAAACACTGTCCTAGACAGTGGGATAAAGGCCAAGCACCTTAACACAACACATAAGGCCCTTCAAATTCAAATACTATGGGCTTCCTGAAATACACTTCTTCTCTAGTTCCTCATAATTTTTATAAATTTACCATCCAGTTGATAACTGTAGGCATAAGTTTGGGCATACTTGTATTGCCAGACCATAATCTTTTCAGTCACTATCTGTCTATTTATTTACAATTATCGGTCTTTGCCACTTTTCCAGGCCAAAGACCAAGCTATACACTACCTGTTGTCTACAGTACCTGGTACAGTGGCAAAAACAATGTGTACTTACTAAATGCCTCGGACAGATGAATTCTACCCCCAGAGCTAACCCACTGCCCCATCTACGGTCTTCTTCTCCACGCTTTTCTACTCTCTGTTCCTCGGGCATGCCAAGGGACACCAGGTTTCCCCACTTTGGGTTCCCACGACAGAAATACAAGCAATTCCACATTGGCTACTACAATAATACAGAACACGGCGCTTATTTAAGAATCACACCAGTGCCAACAAACTAAGGCCTGTGGGCCAAATCCAGCAAGCTGCTTGTTTTTGTTTGGCCCACCAACTAAGGATGGTTTTTACACTATTAAATTGTTGAGGGAAAATCAAAAGAATATATTTCATGACAAATAAAAATTACATACAATTCTCATTTTAGTTCCCATAATGTTTTACTGGAACAGAGCCGTGTTCACCCATTTATATACTGTCTGTAGCTGCTTTCATTCCACGACAGCTTAAGAGCTATATAATTGAGTTGCTGTGACAGAGACTGGATAGACCATAAGGCCTAAAACATTTACTATCTGGTCTGTAGAGAAAAAGACTGCTAACCTTTGATCTCTATTGTTCTTCAAGGGATAAAACTAATTCAAAATCATTTAATGATTACTTTACCTGAGAACAGCAAGATAAAAAATTGCAACTGCTTGATAATATCACAGACAGAAAGAAAGGGACCTGGTACGCTTTCATTTTGTTAACATATGCTTAAGGTCCATTTCTGGCCAGAAGGGCCACAAGGAAAACCAGATATAACCCGCCACAGTTAAGAAGCTAGACAATATGGAAAAATACATGAAACAACCAGGCCAGAAGAAAGAGCCAAGAACTAAAACTGGGATCTTAGGACCAGGATAAGGTCTGAAAAGGGCTCGAGGCACCGTCATTCTTTCACATCAGCCTTTGAGCACTATTTGCATGTAACATGCTGATTAAAAAGAAAAGAAAAGGAAAAAGCATTCAGGGCCTTGCTTCAAAGCTGGTATTTAAAAATTCTAAATGTTTGCTTAAAATCCTTTTGTGGCATCTTGTAAATAAAGGAAAACTTTCACTACATCAGATTTTCCCACCAGTTGGTATTCGGCAAGTTTGTCATCACTGAAGGCCCTACAACACCTGTTTCCATTTTCTATCTTTTAACGTTTCAATAAATAAGCAGTAATTACAGTTCATGGTATTTTCATGCTTTCTAAACAATCCCTATTCTATCTCTAATTATGTCCATAGAGAGCCGGTTACTCAGTACATACAAGCTCCCAACCACGGCAATGGGAGGACTGAACATCAAGCCGTTTTACATTCACCGACATGCGTATCCTGGCTCAAGGCTATTTTTCAATTGGTACAGAGATATTCACATGACTGCACAGGCTCAAGGGAAGCACGTTTTGCTAAGCGCATAATGGTACCAGACAGACTCCAAGCAGCCTCAGTTTTGTCCACCTTTCAGTAATTCTCAATTCTCTCTCAATTCTGAATACTCTTTGTGTGTTCTATTTTTCCCCC